>NC_088316.1:625000-1250000 GCF_910592395.1 Lineus longissimus
ATGTATATTTTTAGCTTTCCTGCGTACAGACTCAAGGTGCATCGTTACTCCCCAAGACGCCTTGAGAAAACAAGGAGAAAGGCTGTGGACTAAATTAATTTAGTGTTAATCCAATCATCATTATTACCTTAAAAACACAAATCTGAAAAATGCCGTGACAAGATTGCATCCCATCAGGGATAATTATCTTAATATCTAAGAGAACAACAAGTTTCGCTGTAAGTATTTTTATTCCAAAATGGAAAAGACAACTAAGCACAGTAAGAGAAGAATAGTTGTCCCTCTCACCATCTTTATAAAGCGACCTTAGGCTGTTTTAGTGGAGTTAGGATAATCAAACAAATGGGTCACATTCAGGAAAACGACTTAACTAATTGAGCCCGAAAGAGAAGCTTACTGCATCTCATCACGTATTCTAAGAAAATGTTCGCTTCCAATTTGGAAAGGACTATTGCCGGAATAAGAAAAAAAAGGATTAATATAACCGTCTTCATTGTCAGTGATACATTTGTTGTCTGGTTGACGCGCTTAGCTCAATTTGTTCTTAACCTCATCGCAAACGAGTTCTACCGATTCCCGTCTTCTACACCACTGTGTCCAGTTTTCACAAACCATTGGAGTCTTCTGCCGGATGTGGCACAGCTCTATCTTACTCCGGCAAGTCTATACTCCTCACAGGACTTCTAGAAGGTCCTTTAGATCCACTTTGCTTGGACGACCGTGATGCTATATTGACAATAACTGTCCTTGGCCTCGACATTATACAGTGTGGTACGAAATGTAGAGCCCTCCGTATGTACGTGGTACGAAACCTACAGAGCCCTCCGTATCCACGTGGTACGAAACCTTCAGAGCCCTCCGTGTGTACGTGGTACGAAACCTACAGAGCCCTCCGTATGTACGTGGTACGAAACCTACAGTCCTACGGAGTACACCACAGTGAATACAAAGCTACAACTTCCTATTGCCTTGGACGGTGATGATTTATTGGCACTAACTGTCATCGCCTTCTGTCAACTCAGGCAGAATGACCATAATATTAGCTTCCACGACATATCCTTGTGTTGACAATACATCATTCGACAGTTGATGTTTTATTCAGAGCGGTAACAAGTGTTATACAGATCTAGGGTGAAGGCACATGCATTGATCATGCATTGTAGTGTCATCCCAATGCATTGATCGTGCCGCTTAAAAGTGTGTCACGACCTACATGTAGAGTTTAGGCGGGGTGGAGTCGTTATTCCAAAGTAGTCGTATTTATTCGTTCGGTCAAAGATCGATTGAATAAATACTGCTGTTGTTGCTGATGTTTGATGTTGTTGTTGGTGCAGTTGTCAGCCACATGTCACCATAACAAATTTCTACAATGGCCTCGGACCAGCCACGCACTTGCTAAGTATTTTTCATGAAGGAAGATCTCCTGAGTTTGAATGCAAAATAAATTCCCTAGAGGCGACACTTTGAACCTATCTCAGAAACGTCAACCATCAACGCGTTTTCTAGCGGCTGCCGATCGGTAACTTTACTCAAAAAGGCAATCATAATGACCAGTCGCCCGGTGTATCGTATATTGTGTAATTTGTTTTGCTGTGAACCCCCAGACGCCAACGACAGGTGTCAACATATTTCAGCCTATGAATAAATTGATGGCTGTTTCCCCTTTGACGTCCACAGTGAATGAAATTACAGAACGGCGCTCAAAATCAGCGCGGGGAAAGAAAACTTGAGCAAACTCGAGACCCTGGGGAGCAAAATCTCAGGAGCAGCTTATAGAATCATGTTGTGGGTCTCTGGAGGGTCGCAGCGGCAAAGTTACACAAATTGGGATTTCGACAAACATTTAACATGGTTAAGTTAGCCAGCCAGGTTATCTGCTTATTGTTGTGGGTTCTTTTATGAGATTTGTCATGTAGATTATGAGTAAAATGAATGCAACTCCACACATGCCTGCGGGGACTTCGGAGAAGGTTCTTCTCCGTGCCATGTCATCGAAGTAATACCAGAGGTCTAGATGTGAGTAGGCAGTATATAAACTGTTTACCTGACATGGTTAGCAAGCATGGTGGGCTGCTGACCTTGCTTAGCTAGCAGCAACTTAGCTAATAGACATCGCAATTAGAAACCATGAGTTTTTCATTCTAACACTACAGCTTTTCGCCCCACGACATAAAACATGTCTAGCCATATCACCATGACCAATGGCATCGGCCATCCATCTTGACCCTAAAAATCTTTGATATTGCAACTACTTTCGTACGCTGTAGCGAGCGAGATGCTCCGGGTGCAAGACCATGAGAGCCCTGATCCCGAGAGTCAGACTTTTGCTCGTATCTCATGAAATACACGACTAACAGACAAACAAAACCGTGTTTGTATCGCGTGATGACCTATCCCCGTGTTTAATGAAATGCACAGATGAAATTGTGAGCGTTATGAGAATCAGCGCAACGATAAGACCATTTGGTACACATGTCACCCCGAGGATCTCCCAACTCTGAAACCGAAAAAGCAAATTATAGTATCCTATTACGGTCCCCTTGAGAGCGCCATCCAAGTCTGGCATAACAGGCCATTTTGTGAGCGTCCCTGCGCAGCGTCGCCTAACGATATCAGGCTTTCTATAATCTCGTTGCATTCTGCTTTGCGATGAGAGCGACGAGGCTGACGTGAAATGCGATGCCAGTTGGTCAATCTAGAAAATGGCGGAGGACAGGTAAAGCCGTGCACAGTGGGTCAGTAAGTGAACAAGGAGTCAACAACATCGTACAATAGTTTTTAATGCATTCTCCTCTAGAATCAAATGGTGTTCCTCCATCGAACTGGGAATGCTGTGAAACAGTTATGGTCTGTTAACTGTAATGAGGTTTGCTCAAAACTCCGCAAAAGCAAAGCAATTATATACATAATGTCTTATTGTTTTGCTTTTGTTTAAACAAACCATCAAAGCAGTCTAGTAGCATGCCGAGTAAGACCTGCTGGTATAGGAATATCAAACCATGATCATAAATTTCAACCAAAGCGACAGAAAATGAATTGAACTACTGGTAATCAAAATCTTCTTCGTCTTCACAAGACAATAAAACTTACTAAACGCTTGAATTCAAAGAAACTTCAGCGTTGTCTTCGACTGATCGGAAATAGTTTATCATCTTCGGTACTTTCTTGGATGTGCCCTGCGTTCCCGTTACATAAATCACTTACAACCGTTGACACTCGATAATGGCGAGAACTTGGTAACTGTCATGCAAGCAGTTTGTTTATCTATCTAATCAGTATGGCGCTATTTGTGACAACGATGGACGCAAGCACGTAGTCTTCGGGGACATTCCGGTTCACACGCCATGATTTTGGGCCGTTACTGCTCTGGTACGTGGTGGACGAGTCCCTCGTGGGCCGTGATGGCTGGTGCTGGTAGTGATGAATGACCGGGCGAGCCAATCAAGGGGTCGATACATTCTAGTATGTCGTACAACAGTCGTCATCCATTACGTTGCTCGTTACTCGTACCAAAGACCTATTTTCACATAATATGATATGATATCGCTCAGGCGGAGCTGTTGATATTCCGCCCAAGACCTCGTCGAGGTCTTAGGTCCAGCTTCGCGCGGCGTTAGGTTACCAGAAACCTCCAGCTACAGCGGTGCCCCTCATTGGCAGAAAACATTACAGGTTCCATTTCGGCTCTTCCAACTCTTCTTATCCTCACATCCACCAAGAACCCAAGCCTTTTATGAATATTTCACAGATTAACCAGATAGGAAATGTAAGGCGAAACTTCGAAAAGGCAGTCTCTGGGATCTTGTTAAAAATTCATTCGATCCTAGCCCCGATTGCGGACGTATCCGCATATGTATCATATTCCTCGGATTAAGGACATGATGGCTACAACGGGAGGCATTTTCAAAAACGTGGGTTGAAAAGTAAACTGAAGCTTAGAACTATACTGTAAAGAAGAAGCGAATTCATGAGCAAAATTTTACTGGTTAGCCAGCTGCCATCGTGGGTTTTATAAGATTTGAGTGGAAATATACCGGTTTAAGATGAAACGTGGGCGAAAGAACAGATTCTACTCATCCGATTTAGCGAAAACGACACCGGTGAATGCGTATAACTGATATTTTCTTCTTTCAAGATTGGGCCTCTAAACCCCATGGCAGTTTCGTAGTCACACCTAAGTTGGCTCTTCAAGGGAATTTAATCTAGGGCTGCTCCTTAGCTTCTGATCATATCAATCTGATGGCGGACGCAGCAAAATCCTGGCAATTCAGCAGTCCCTTGGCTGAAATCTAGAAGTGAGTCACGCACTGAAAATATGTTGTGTCCACTATAGAAACCATTTCTGAATCAAAAAAGAAAACTTGTTCAGCCTGTTGGTGAAACCTTTTCTCAGTCTCAGGGAAAAAACAACAATCCCGTGACACCGTTATCATCGGTTACGTTTTCTTCTTGTCGGCTTGATAGCGATTTTTACACCAGAAGTCGTGACCTGAATATTAAGAGCAAAAACAAAATGATCACTCCATCATTGCCATGTTAAAAATCGACCAACTCGCGGCAAAGCATTGTGATTGTGGCAATATATATCGACTTCCCATCAACAAAGTGCAAAAACTTTATTATTGCGGAGGTCACGATCCGCCATATTGGATTACTTTGACAGGTGACAGTCATGTGACTTCTGTAAGAAAGAATGCTGCGAAGATTTCGGTAACTCCACAAGAAATAAAGCATTATTGAATCATAAGATTCACATTAGTGTCGCCATTATCAAATTTCCCATTCAATGAATAACAAAATGTAGTATCTAGCATCAACACACATTTGTTAATTACAGTATATTTTGTCACATATCAAGATAACTATAGAAACTTACGATGTCATGAGTGCATCGCGTTGTATATTATACAACACACGAACATGCCAATACGTCGTCGTAGCTTCAAAGTATATTAGATTTACCTATCAAGTTACCATATGTGAAAAGCTAGGATTAACTTTGTAGAACTGTGAAATGGATCGTTAATGCGTTTGTAAATAACATATAATATTGCAAATGGAGTTCGCATAGCAGCATCACCGATCGCGACAGGTACAGACCAATAATCGAGGCCGATATTCCGTCATCATGAAAACTCCTCTTGGTCTTGTTGGGAAACACATATCCATTGTCGGTATGGAGTATGAGGAGATGGAGAAACAAACCACTTGCAAGCTATAGTCAAGTTTGGCAGTTTTCTTCTCAGACTGGCCACGACTCATACACGTATACACAAGAGGGTGGATGACGTCTCATTGTCAAACCTGCAACAGCTGCCTTGAAGAATCGATGAAATGATTCTTTTGGTTCTTATTTTTGCGTTGTTTGAAACTCTCTGAATGGTTTCAGTTGAATTCTCTGAAGAATTGGGATAGAGTGTTTGCCGGTGTGGCATTTTGGTTGTGTTGATTATTTCAATGTTTCCATACAATAGACAAGAAAGAACACGCCGACCTTTCAATAGAATGAAACAGTATAAAACGTGTCACTCTGTCATCAGCGTTCCCAAACAATGAGGGAAACTCTCAGAAAGAGCGATGCCGGCTTGCTAGCTAACCGGCTTACATTATGATCTACCCCTAGCAACAGGTTATCTAAAAACCATTCAGATAGGGAGAGATGGAAGCACATTAGAAATTGACAATGTTCTATCCGAAAGAAAGAAACTTCGCAAATGTAACGGGAGTAAGATCTTCGCCATTCCTTCCTTTGTCGTGTTTGTGTGGCGAGGCAAACTTTGGGAAGTTTCTTAGAGTTTGTTACATTTGCCTGGGGCTAAATAGTTGTTTGAATAGGTATGGTATGGGTTCATAGGCAGTGGGGATTGGATTATGGAAGAAATGAAAAAACAATTTTATCAAATGGCAAAGGATGCAACCTGCATGTTCTTACTTTAAGAAATTTAGCCTTAAAAACTGAGATTTTCTCGAAAGGTTGAGTTTTCGCTTCTCGTATCTGTTTAACTTTGTATAGCCACGGAGGGAATTGTTGACTAAAAGCCATCCAGTAAACGTGTAAACAGTAAGGAAAAACAATATATGAAATGAAATTTGAAAATTCCGCTGGTAATATTTTAAATTCTGACCATCACCCAGCCAGCCCCCGGACAATGCACTTCAAACTGTAACCAAAATATTGCATAACTTGGAAAACAAAACCATTGGAAAACGGATTATATCGGGGATTAAACCCAGGTGCAACTTACATTGGTAATCCGACACGTATTTGTTGAGTTCATTTCAGATGCTTGAAAATAATGTATATAGCTTCTGGGATGATTTTCTGATCGCGAAACACATGTTATTTCAGACTGTCAAAAAAGGTGTCAGCTTCGAGAGCTCTCCCGCAAATGCTGACATCACTTGTTTGTGACTAACGTGAATCAAAACGAGAGCTTGCAGAACCTCTCTTTTAGGACAGAGAAACCACTCAGTCCGCTCACATTTCATACGATAAAATCCAACCTGACAGTTTACGAGTGATGGTCGACTGTCGTATCTAATCCTGTCATCATAAACCGCCTTTTGCTGCCACGAGTTATGCATGTACGATCTCCTCTTCAGCGTGACTTATAGCACAAGCGAAGATCACGCAGTCAGCATGCAGGACTAATATGGATTGACTTGAAGCATTATGGATCATTTCCAGAAGGTTTCAAGTACAATCTTTTAGGATAGCTTTTTCGTCATTGGTAACAACGTGACAAATGTATCACTCAGAAGGACATACATCTTTTATATCTAACCAGACCGTGGTTAAGTAACAACATTTAGAAGGTATTGCTTTTCATCGGCCTTAGTCTAGTTCTATCGCCATGCCCCGGGCAATATGAAAGTACATTAGGACCTGGTTGTTCAAAACAAGTTCATAACTAACTGAAGATCTGCCGTCTCCGCCGAGACGAAATCCTCCCCGTCAATTTTCACTCTGAAAGGCATGAGACCAGATGAGAAAAGCCGTGGAGCTGAACACTGTGAGGCAACAACCCAACAATACACAGTCATACTGATTAATTTTGAATTGAGTTCCGATCGCGATCCATCTTTTTTTGCACTTTTTCCGTATTTGAAGCAAGGTATATGTGCATTAAGCAATTACAGAGCAACCTTGAAGGTTGATGAAAACAGAAAAAAGATGGAAACGGTTGTGATATTGGTTAACTTAGCTGTCAGGTTTATTATGATAAAGCCCGAGGTCATTGGGTTCCTTGGATTCAACTCGCCACTAACCGTACAGCTGCTGTGACCGTTGAAATTACATTCTGGCAAGCTTTAGCCAATTTAGTACTTTACACATTCAAACTCGGCGAATGCAGGCTCAAGATGAATTCGTTGTCCCTTTGAGCGACCACCATGTCCATATTGACGACAAAGTTGGTTCTTCATAAAAAAAGTCATTTGCTGCGGCCTGCATCCCCGAGTCCTGCCTGCTTACCCAGCCTATCTTTACGACCGGGATGACAGCATTCCCCACACGGCTCACGGCCTAAGACAGTCTAACCAACCAATTACTAAAAACATCACTAGCTACTTCAAGAGATAACGTGGAGCACTTAGCTAATTACACATCTCAAACTGACGGAGACGAAAGTACGGTCATTAACGCACACAACGAGCTTCTAGTTTGGTGATGTGACGATCGAAAGGATTTTATGAGAGAATTTTGAAAAGTTTGGAACAAATCACTCTGCATGCTAAGCTAGGCTTGGCGCGATTTTTTCCTCAACCAACTTTTAATTTTCCTCGGAATTCGAACGTACTTATTCGAACTGATGATACAAGGTGAGCAAGCAACTTCGTATTTTCCCTTTGAAGGAGGATGCCAAGCAGTTGGTTTCATGCTGACAATACAGTACGGTGAATAACAGGGCTACCATTTTCCAATAACAAGTGGTGAAAGGGCAAAGCCATAGAAAACGGCAATGGAGTATGTTTATGACAGACAGTTATCTGTAACATCCGTCTAATGTTGCTTTTGTGTCTCCTTTATCATGGTGCGATGCGTCCAAATACCAAAACCACAGTTAGAGAATTATCTCTTTATTGACAATGTCTTCCTGTTTCTCATTTTCTTTCTCATTTCTCGCTTTGAGGGACAATCGCATTTTGCTTATTCCAAAAAGCGATAGACAATGTCTATCATTTCTCTTAGCAAACTGTCTTCTTCTGTTTTTGCTGACAACAGCACTCGCAGGCCTACCTTTCTCGCGGTTGCTTTGTGCCGCTGACAAAGGGCGGTCGCAGATACGTATAGGCGAGTCTATACACGAGATAACTACATCCAATTCATACCAAAGGGAGAAACAAAGCGCTTTTTTGCTGTATTGACGAATGTAAAGGTTAGGATATCAGGTTTTTAGTTGGGAAAGAAATCATTCTTATAAAATGCTAATGTCAATCGTTTAGGACTGCATCACATTGTCGCTAAATATGAGAGGAATTACCAAGAAATGGCAAATTTCAGCAAGAGGTGCCATGAATAAGAAGATGTCACCATTAACAATGACGTTATCTTGTCCAGACACTCATTAACCGGTCAAGAAGTGATTCACGTGCCGGCAGTTGGCGAGGAGTCGCCATCCAGCGCGACCATTCTTCCCCGCGGCTATCCCTCAGAGAGTGCTTCTTTATTGCTGTACGTTTATCTCATCATCGGAAGGAAACTGGCGCTTTGGGCGAATTGCTCTACTTTATGCTACACTCTGGAGTAATCGCCCAATAAAAGTAGTGCCGGAAGATGTCACATCTCGCGTGACGTAACATAGGTGGTTAGAGTATGATATTTCACAAATGTATGGTGTTTTCTCCCTCCCGTACATGGACGTTTAGTGATTTACAGGTTGCAGTTCATAAACGTTAGGATAACATAAACAACTCAATTCTTGAGTCACCAGAAAACCATCCATAAAGAGAGACCCCTTATCTTATTTTTCTTCACTCGATCAGGAGCCGGGTTGTTGCAAAAAGTAGTGCATAGATGTCACTTGACGTGGATCGATTCCCTTTATTAGTTTGTAGTTATTGTAACCAGTCGGACGTTGGCGTAGGACACAGAATAGAACTGCCACAAGGCCTGTGTAGTTGTGAAATCTACTTTCACGGTATGTGTTAGTAGTATTGAGCTCCACTCCAGTGCAACTTTTACCAAATTTTAGACAGATCATTTGGCCCAGATCATGTTTGAAATAAAAATATGTGTTCTACGTTTTGATCAACTCATAGATTTTCTAGTTCACAGATAAACTCAACCAGCCATGCCATTTCTACCTCAGAAACTCACGCAGGTGAACTTTGTCAAGTTTTGTATTCCAAGGCTGATTGCTAAGCGCTGGCGGCTTCACGCCCCAGGGGAGAGTAACCGAGAAGAAACAGGAATGCTTTGCTTTAACGCCACTTAATGCACACTCAGTGAGTGAAATCCAACTCACAGACAAAGATTACTTGAATTGCTGCCAGTTGTTTGAAATTGAATTTGAAATACCTAATTTTGGCTATACTAACTTTTCAGTACGCTTTTAAACTCAAATCGAAGGTCACCTTCATCTGTCAAAGAACATCAAGTACATTTTCAGGGGACAATAATCACTGTTACACGGGCGGTTTTTACCTTTGTTTATCTTTCTTCAGGAAATGTACATTAATTTACCATTCGATGAAAGCAGAAAAACTAAATTAGAAAATGTAACCCATATAACAAACTAATCGAGAGTTGAATCGTTCAGCTGTAGGTACCATCTAAGAAATCAGCTAACCCAACCATGAACATCCATTTCGCAATCCAGCCCTTCCCATCCCCAAAGCTCGCAGTGTACCCCCGGGTGCGATAGAGAATTGTAAAGCTTTCTCGCATTCAAACCAACACTGATGGAATTTCGCCGGGGAAAAACAATTACGGATATCTTACAACTTTGCACTGTTAGCTTAATTGAGTAATTTAGATGGGTTAGTGTATTCCCAGGAGGTTTTACACAATGGTGGAGCCAGAGTCTTCGTTACCAGCTTCACTGAGCAAATTACTTATCCAATGACAATGTGATGTTTGCGATACCAATCTTAGCCCTGATGCAACGTTTTTAATCGTATCTATAATACAAGACCGTCTAAATCCTGTCATTGTCAAACATGGCCAGAAGCCATCGGAACAAAGGCAGCAGTATCAATTACATAGTTGTCTTAGTTAATGCACATACAATGTATCTCATACCGTGTGAGTTGTACGTAACTCGGGAAGCTTCATCCCCAAGATGTTTCCACTTTTTATGATATGAGTTGTTCGTTATATTCGGCTTAGAGAAATACACTTTCTTTGACAAGTTGTCAACTGAGCGAAATGTGCGTTTTGCGTGCCATCTATTCATCCTTATAACTATCGTCTCGACTTTGCTGCAATATATGTTGTAAAGCCACCAGGAGGGACCTTTCCCATCGTCTTGTGTCATTGAGAGTTTCCACCAAGACTTCACCAAGAACAACAACTGCATCAAGCCATCTTACAAGTGTCCTGCCCTTCTCCCCTTGCCACAAACTTGTCCCGGGCGCCAGTTCAGCAGCTTCTTGGGGAGTCCGTCTTCTTCGATACGGACAACATGTCCGTATACCAGCGGCGACAAGGCTTCACTTTGAAGAAGAGTGATGCTGCCAGTTCTTCTCCTACTCTCAGTGGACAATGTAGAAAATGAAAACTTGTTCTCACCATGCCTATTTTTCTATTTTGCAGGTCTCGGTTCTATTTGGCAGTCTTGGTGGTCATATGACGGCATCTCGGGTAAGATAGTCTTTTGCCACCTTCGCTTGTTTTTACATTGTAGCAAACTCTATGCTTTGCCATTGATGACAGTTTCTAATGTCTGCTACAACAGTTTACTAGCAAGACGTGAAATGTTGAGTTGTATATGAATACACATAGGTTTGACATTTTTTCATATCGTTTTTGTCCCTTGTCGCGCAGTTGAAAGAATACAGGCCCAGCCCAATACACGGTCTATTGTCTTATAACAAAGCCAGCTCGCACCGAGACCTAAATGACTTCAGGCCCAGCTCAATACACGGTCTATTGTCTTTGAACAAAGCCAGCTTGACTGTTGATATCAAAGGTTTATCAGGGTAAATCTTGATAACAACGACCCCATATAACAACTCTCATGGGGGTCGATGGCCTTAAACAGCAAGTGCAAATAAAGGCAATGTTTCCATGTACAGGATCGAAGGACGATGTTATCGATGGAGTCTTTGGAATCATTTTAACACGAATTTACTGGAAGTGCAGGTATGAACTTTTAACGATCGTCCAATGGTGTAGCACAAAGTCCATGAATCTCATAGCAAAGACATAGATGATAAGATCCATAAGACAATTATTTGGATGGTGGTGTTTACTATCATCGACCCCTAGCGCCCATGGCGATGCTGCAGTCGCCGAATTTTAATCTGCGCTTGCAAACTTCTACATGAGCTACAAACTAAGTCCATTATTTTAGACCAGACTACACCGGAAGTAGACAGGTGGTATCCGGACCCTTTGCCGCCAGTGCCGGACGTGCCTCCAGCTCAAACCGTCCCAGTGCGGCCCCCGTCACTGAGCCAATATATCAGTGATAGGCAGCACATCCTCACCCTCGGGGGATGGGCGCTAATCAATGCGACGGTAGCAGAGGAATATGTCCAACATGCCCCACCAAATAATCAATGATTTCTATCGTTAATTTGAAACATTCACCCATTATAATTCTGAGTCATGGCGTGATACCATCATTGTTGGTGTACGCCTGGTCATTGATTCTAATTTGACCACATTCGGGTGTGCATCAGCCAAAGTTCGCTCAAAGCAAAAATACAGACTTGATATGTAATCAATACTATAGCACCTTAAATTCTGACAGAAGGGAGCTTTCGAATGATGGTTCCTTTCCCATAGCTATCGCTCCTATTGGTTGGTTGTTACGGAAATAGCAACGTCTCTAAACCTCACAATTATTGCCTTCTTCCCGATCGAAACTAAAGGAGCATAGAGCAGACATGAAACTACAGTTAGATGATAGATTACCCTCGGCCAATTACAATTAATGCAACGTGATTGACATTGGATCGATTCGAACATCGTGTTGAAACATTAGACTGGTGACCTCTGGAGCCGAGGGATTCGGCGCGAGACAAATCCGTTGTTATTTTCGTGGTTGCAGGGATGAAAATCGTCGCTGAGCCGAGACCAGTGAGGGAAGCGCCAATCACGGTGGGATCACTGACCTCTGTTGGCGAGGGATGAGTCGAGATACAAATCTTTTGATGCTCCATGCTCCCGAGGCAGGTCATTTGTCATCATACACATAAAGCTATTTTTCCTATGGGATGGACGAGGTCGATCCACTGTGTCGGTAGTGTACAGTAGAAGCACTGTTGTAAAAGCTGACTGCTTCGTTAGACCTGGGATATGGAATAATTGCACTTTAAGATAGATGGGTATTTTTGGATTAATCCAGCAGACTGGTCGACTTGGAGACTCACACTACCAATATCAGATCAGAAACCAAAGCGAATAATCGAAATTGAACGATTTCTATTGCAATATATCTTGTTTCAATTACTTAATCATTGTCACAACTCGGAAGAAATTGCGTCAATAATATAGCCATTTTCGTTGGATTATTATGACACAGATGGTGTTGGGTTTAGTAATTAATACCATAATTCGTTAATTAACTGCAAGTGGTTTATCCCTCGTCTTTCCCTGGGTCATCAGAGTGCAGATACTTCACGTATTTGGCTTATCATAAGCGACAGATAGCAAATCCAATATGGCGGCCAAATGACGTCATACGAGAAATGCCATTCTTCACGATCATACGAGCATCACCCACGTATCTCATGCTTCCATTTTCTACCGGAAGCCACCCTCTCTTATGTACGGCTTATTCCTCGCTAATGAGAAGACTATTTCAAAAGTATCAAAAGAAAAAAATCATCTCTGCGTCTGTGGACGGAAATAGGGGCGTTATCAAAGGCAACAGAACTCTATGAATGTCTGGCGGTTTTTTGGGAGCGAATTTATAAGACTTTGTATATTGTATGGCAATTCTATTTAACGTGGTCAATGATATGCGGCTTTACATGCATGTATACAGCCCAGCTCCATGGTAGGTCTTCTTAAACCGAAGCAGTGCTATGATACACAGGCAGATAACGAATTAATGGTGTCAAAGGATTCCGTCATGTGAACTGAATGGAGCTTCATGACAAGACACTTGAGACTTTCGTAGGTTTTACTTGGGCGTTCGTAGGGGGTTGCGAAACCTGCCTATTGGACGCTCAAACGTGAATGAATTGGTTGAAATAAACCGTAATGAAATCTGCGCATTGTGTCCATGCAACAATTCCGCCTGCAATCTAAGCTGTCTCGTTTGATTATGCAACCCATTCAACTTCTTCGAGAGTTATTGACTTAGATCCTCTCCAAGTGACTAACCACAATCACACAAAAAACAAATTGTCTAAATTCAATTTCTAGTATCTCTTGAATCAACTGAATGATGCGCCATTTGTATTGTCATTGAGCACTTCCCATATAGTTTGAAAGCTGTATAGCGCGTGGCTTCAAGTGCTCTTCATTCTGGGAGTACAATTTGTAAAGCTTTCAAGCCTTCCAGACTGAAGAGCGCCTAATCAATATGGCCGCTGGGGCAATATCAATACGATTCGGCGAGGTAATAACACTAAACAAAAGTTATCAAAACCTCTTACTAATAACATTAAACCTAGCGTAATCAGCCGGAAACCTTTTAATGTAAACTGTACCTTATCTTGGTGTCGCAGTGAGGTTGATTGGAGATTCGGCTGCAGACGACCCGTCAAGCAGATGATTGCCCGCCGTCAATTCGTATCGGGGTTTACAATGAAACGATATGAGAGCAATCGAAGCATTTGTTTTGGAATCAGTCATGGCGCCATGATTTGTCAATATTGCTGCGGATTCATTGGTCAAGGAGAGCAGACGACATCCATCAAGATGTTCCGAGATCCTGTAAGTGATGTACCGCACGCGAGTGAATGCACCGATAGTAAAATTTCGTATTAAGTTTTAGGGCATGATGGGTAGTTGAAGATAAAGTGGGTGTCGAACTCTTGACTGGATTCTACGTATGTCTACAGTGAACAGAGCAGCAGACGACAGCCAGGAAGCGATCATCAGTGCAACACAATTATTGCACTGATAACCAAAATATCGGTTGATTTGTTTCCATTGCTGATACAACTTCTTTTTGTTTGTTTGTATTTTCTTCCATGGAAATCTATTGAATTTCAGTTTTGCTTCATCTCGTCTAAATGCATACTACTAATGCATAACTCTACTGGAAGATGCTGTGCATGCGGCCGATGCGCAATGAAAAGTCACTCTTAAGGAATCCCGCTCCGACTGGCAACGAAGTGTACGTGGATGAGAATTGTTTGCCCTGGCAGCTGTCAATATGGCAGTATTGTTTGAGTTTGAAATATCATCCCCCGGGTTACGCATTTTTATCACCAATGTTGGCGTTGTCTTGGTGAATGTCTGGTTTCAAAATATGCTAAATGTCAAACTTACTTATAAGTGTTTTGTGTTCTAAAAAGGCTTGGAGGGGAACGCGGAAAAATAAGTTCGCATGATCTTCTTTGTTCAAGATTGGTCGAACTTTATTCTTCCTCGACTGGTGAAGTGAGAGGGCAACAGCTGCAAAGTATGATTATAAAACTAGTCAGGCTCTGTAAGGTGTGATCCATAGATGTCCAACTCGTGCCTCAGAATAACAGCTTTGCTGCTCTGGATACTTAGCGCGTTTCAGCAGTAAGTGTCCTCCCTGGCAACTTCAACCCGGCGTGATATCCGGCTAACAACGACCCCGTAGCATCCTCAAGTCCAGGACGCTCGTAAACTAAGTAATACGGCCATGTTGATGGTTTATTGGAGACCTTGGGAATAAGACAATTTACTATACTTGTAAACTGAGCAATAGAGAATGCTGAAGTATATGTTTAATATTCATAATCTCCCCTCTTCGAAGGGAAGTTAATAGCATAGGGCGTGAGTTGGTTGTTGTAATCGCTTCACGATAAATACACTTGAGGTTGTGATGTGATTGACCGTGGCTACATGTCGTAACGGATGCGCCTATACAAATGTAAAGAAGGCTGATTGGTTAAACGTATGGGAATAGGTTCCAGTCCTGGAACAATAATTAAAGCATGGTGTTTTGCGCAGTTATTTCGTTTAAAGGTTTGCAGAAAATATGCAAGTCCTGATGAAATTTTCACGCAAGGCATCATATCACCAGCTCGTAACAGCGTTAGCGAACGATATAAGGGGAATCACTTAACAAGTCATGTCCATATCAGTATGGAATATAGGCACGCCGTCGTATGGTTATCGGGCGATATCAGTGGCATATGGCCAGAGATAGTTGGTGCCAATCACTTCGATGCGGAATATTACTACTAAATTTGACAGATCAAATCAGTTTGAAAGCGTAATCAGGAGGGAGCCGGGTCTCGATTAGGCGATGTAGTGAGATGGCGTCAGGGCAATATAACCCGCAAACTCCAAACATACATGTATCCGAATGCATCCAATGTCGATTGATATTATGGATGTACTGTTTGCTGTTTTATCAATTGTGTTTGTGGTTGTATGTAATCGAGGACGACTAGAATAGGTGTCACTAAATAGATGCTAAACAAAACAAGCCTGACTCGCCCTTGCTGTGGTCTGTCTGGGTCCTAAGACCTTATGGAACAGGAATATTCTAATGAAAGAGCGTATAAAAATTCAATGGTGCAGTGTTTTAAAATTTAGTTCTGTACCGTATCATGCAATATGTCGACATCTTGATCTTAACAATGCCACTGAGCAACTCGGGCCGAAGCGCACAAGGCGAATCTCACCCACGATTCGCAACCCAGCAACCATTGTCAACCAAAGCAAGCCCATCCACTTGGGCAGAAGCGTCCCTCGACGCACGCCCTGAAGCACCAGTCACACGCTGTAGACAATAAATGGAATACTATGATTGTTTCGCGCGATAAAAACGTGCATGGTGTGTTAAATGAGACTGGTAGATATCAGAAGGTGAAGTGCTAGAACTGCTTTTGTGAGACACTTTTATAAGAAAATGTATATTCTACCAAATATTTAGACTGGTTGGCGGCCCGTATCCCTAAGGCGTTGTCGCGGTAGGATTGGGTTACACTCGATCAAAACAAAATTTTGACATGGTGCCTTCTGATACTACTGATCAAGAGCTTGCCAAGGAATGCTCTGAAGTCATAGATTTGGACTACGACACGGCTTTTGGCAGTTCGGTTCGGCCAACATCTTGAAAGGTTCTTCATACTTTTGGAGCATTTTCCAACCAATACTCAGCGTCTGAAAATGACCATAATTGCTAATAATTTTCCGAAAATTTATATGATACAGCGGATTTTATAAATATCGAAGAATTTCTGCTGATTTTCAATTTCAACTTATCAACTACAAAGTTTCGAAAATCGTACTTCATTAAAATGATGACATTTGAATCACTACTGAAGCTTGAGATTTTAATAAACTCTTCGGTATGTGATGGGTTTCTCAACAGAGCATCTTTAAAGTTGATAGAGTACCATTTAAAAGGTATCAAGTTTATACCTTGCTTAAGAGTCGAGAAGATAAATTTGTAGCGATTTGTAGGAATGAGTGCCGTTTCGTTTGGTACCTTCTCAAGGGATCCCGTTTGGAGAGGTCGCGGTCATCCCGGAAGCCTCTTCTATGATATAACAACCCATCTCCTGCCATTCTAGTCGCATCAGTCTGGAAAAGCGTTGGCCTTTTCCTAAATACTGGATATCTTCTTGTTTACATCATTAGCAGTTCTTAATAAGCAGACGAGAGGAATGTGTGGCCCTCAAGATTCGGCCAGGAGGATGCTCAATTACTCTTCGCCGACTGTGCCCCTTCAAAGTCATCGGTTCACCAAACATCTCACGCCAATTATGCAAGTTTTCCGGTAGAGAGACTAGTTGGCGATAATTCTTGTGACTGTCACTAATCCTCCTTTAACTTGAGTCCTAAGATCTTCTTAATTGGTACTTTATTGGTAAGAGAGGCGAAGTTTTCTGTAGAAGTTTCGAGAGGTGGTGTCACGATTCCGACAATGAACGATGATGACGTCATGCTCGATACCTCTATCGATTTCTGTTCTGCAAATGATCTGTTACGTGGGGTTTTCGTCCAAATATTTTTTTCACTTTTTTTTCTGCTCAAAATGAAGCAACATCATCAGTCCCAAAAATATTTTGGCTTTGAAAATTTTTCAGAATTTTGAACTGATGAAAAAAATTCAACTCTGAAAGATGAAAAAAATTTCTAAGTCCAAATATTTTTTTCACTTGTTTTTTTCTGCTTAAACCAGTAAGAATACCTTTTCAAAAATAGCGAGCTATCCCATTGCGTCTAAACTGACTGGGGATATAATCGACCATAACCCTCGCATTACTGCCGATAGATCGGGCAAATTCCCTGCCGGGGGGTCCGACTTTTTACCGCAACCCATTCCATTCAATTGACGGCACTGATTCCTACAAATCGCTACAAATTTATCCTGACATCTCCTAAATTGAATTTCTCGCGCTGTGCACCTGAAACTAGTTATCGCGGAAGAGACTGTTCTAGTTGATTCGCTTATCTCAATAAAATCAGATATTGCTGAGGGATTTCGCATTGAAGACCTCTCTTCGCTGAGTATACAAAATAATCAGGCTAAAACTACGCTGAGTTATAACATGTGTCTATCTCGACGCACAAGGTTTTGATATCAGTGGGCGGACGTATTTTGAGAGGTGACAGTTAATCAAATGTGTTATCTTTAAGATTGAAACCTCCACGTAAATATAATACGAAGTACGTCTTCAATTTTTGTGAACTACGTCATAAATCATTGAGTTCTTCGTCATAAATCATGTGCACTTAACCTCAACTGGACTGCAGCTACTGATAGTATCACCAAGTGGTAGTCTGTTACGATGTTACGAAAACATTATGTCATTATTGTAAACATAAATCTTGGCAAATGTTCGAATGAAATCGGTTCACCATAAATATCTCCGTCAGGAGCTTTACCGGTATCACGTTTATGTTGTAATAGAATGGCTATTAGAAAAATCACTCAGTGCGGATAGGCTACTTCTGCAAAGTTATACGATTCGCTTTTTGACCAGGTCGGTTCACTTTGCACCATCCGCCTGGTTGGACATATTACAAATGACGCACTTCCGTTTGAGTTTACGCACAAAGCCTCGTTTTGAACGCCGGCATGACCGTAGCTTTAAAGGAAATGGCCTCTCCATTATACGCTTTAATGAAACACTTCTAAATGTCTGAACTTTAAGGTTCCATATTTAGTTGAATGGAAAAATCCCCACGTAGTCCATTCATAGCCAAGTTGAATGTTCTATCTTTCTCTTCTCACCTCTCCGGTTACATTATATAATTGCAATCAACCCGCCATAGATTCGTAGCTTCGGGAGGGACCTTAATATCCTGCCGAATGTTGCGAATGGTTCTTTAATACGAAACTACGGCTGTAAGGGGTCCGATCTTTTGTAACCGAAAGGGAAATCACTGCGCCGTAAATTGACCTGTCAATCAGCGGTGATTAGCAAAGTTTTAAGGCTTGTATTGGCGTAGCAGGGGTTCTCAAAGTAACCCATCTTTGCTAAATCACTAGTACTCGCGAGGCGCGAAGTTTCAAGTACCAGGAGTGGTGCGTGCTAAATATTTAAAAATACTGCAACGCGTTTTTCTACTATCGAAAGAAATTAAAAAATGATACTGGTACTTATTAGTTTACTGGGGACTAATGAGGCAAGAGAATAACAAGCATATTGAAGGGATGATCCACCTATTCCTTTAAAAAATTTGAACATGATTTAAGTGCAGGCACCCACTCCATTCGAGACGGATACATCTCCCAGACACCTCTCCCCAGTGACCGTGCCCCAGTGACCGATCACGTATTTGCCTAGTTTATGGTTTGCAGTAAATTCTCCATCCTATTTTCACTAATAGAAACTGTCGTGAAACGGATTCTCAATCTTACTCGGGTTTGAAAGAAGCTTTATTGCGAGTGGAACAAATAGTCCCAAGCCTCGTATGAACTGATATGTGGTAACTCTGAGACGATAAATTACAACTAATAAAGAAAAGTCCCATGTGGAAGTGATGATATGAATAAAAGATGGTACTTTTGGCTATAATGAGGAGGAATTTAATACATGCACGTGAAATCATGACGCGTTTTCAGCTCTTTACAGTTTGATCAGGGAATGTGAATAGGTTGTCAGAAGTAGCTAAGAGTGAAATAATGTGTCAAAAACCAGGCACAGCAAGAAAATTGGGCAACTCGGTTCCCAGCGTAACGTTGTGCGTTGTTCCCAATGTTTCAGTGTTTATAGACAGCTAGAAATACCCTGACTTTTCTTTATGGGAAACAGCAGAACTAGTCTCTCACTCGGTATTTCACAGCTTTCGCAAACATCAAGCGGAGACACACAGAATAGAAAACACTAAAAAACGTTCCATCGGAAGTAAAGTAGCTCTCCCGTTCGTCACAACTGATTGGCTACCGTTGAACTCGTCACGTTGGCTGATGTTCGATGCTCCAGATACACGCTCGTCGAATGCACTGTCAGGAACTACAGGATACACAACACGAGGGATTACATCTCGGGAATTCAATAATTTACCCCGCTGATGCACCAGTAGGTTTAGCCTCTCAATGGAATTAGGTACTGGCATGGATAATCCAGATGGCGACAGGAATGTGACCAGTAGTCAAATGGTGGTCACACTCTGAGTTGTCAGCCTAACGAGCCCATTCGCCATCAGTTAATCGGCGTGGAACGTCTCGGGATCACCGCATTTGCTGCGATTTCGAATATCTCAATGCTTACGGAAATAAATGAATACTGGATTGCCTATTAGGTCGCGTCAGTTAATGATACAACTTATCTTTTAGACAAATCTCTTATGAGTTCCACAGTATTTCTCCTGTTGATGACATACGTTACCTGTTTTGCCCTTGCCGACCACCATGAAAAGTGTTTCGTTGGGGTTTGTGTTGAGGATTTGCCCTGATGACTCTTTGATAAGACAATAGCACAATGGAAAATTAGGCCTGGGTACGTTACGTTATTTTGCCCCTTTAGGCTTACCTAGCACTTATAAAATTCAGGCCTCACCCAATACACGGTCTATTGTCTGTTAACAAAGCCCGCCCCCACCATTTGAGGCCTAAATTCCCATTGTTCTGCTGCCTTATCAAAGGTTATCAGGGCAAATCTTTATATCATATCTCTACCACACGAGACAGCTTTCATGGGGGTCTGAACCGGCAAGAGTAATGTCAGTGTCACTGTCAGCCCGACCAACAATTCTTTCGGGATCTCTGGGAAACCGTGAAATAATGTCTTTTATAATGCTTGATGTGCCATTGTTTTGTCAACTGGAAATGCATTGGTAATAGATCAAATACGCAATGAACAAGGAAATGAGGGTCTCCGGGCTCTTAATGTGATGTTGGGATCATGTCATTTGCGCTTGGCTGAATTGGCGCGGCAGGTCGATTGTTCTAAGCTAATGTAATAGGCATTTCATTATCTATTAAAAAGGACGATTTGATAGAGGGTTATCTGTATCAGGAAACATCCCAATACGAGTTGTCTCAGGTATTGCTCTCTGGTGTACATGTAACTACCAACATCTACGGCGTTCCCATATCCTTTGGAAGGTCTGCATTTTCACCACTCTGTAACCTGACAAGTTCTCAGATTATTCTTTCTAAAAACAAGTTAACATCAGCAGAGTAAAAAGCGCAAAAAAGAGCTTTTTCTCAACAGAGGCATGATGGAGGTAAGGTGACTTTGGACTATTAACTTGTTGAGGTAAAATGGCCATTACATCTTATTGTTCGCGACCTTTCTCCACGTCTGTAAGCCATTATCTCTCGGATGTTGACCATTCCTTCCAAACAGAAGCTAATCCCCCAAATACCAGTTAATCCCCTTGTCTCTTTATCCCGTTACCAATGGCGTTTAAACCCATTGTTGACAATCGCCGGAATGTCAGCTAAGCCTTGCCGGGAGAGATGGAGGCTGAAGAGGAAATAGGATTTGATGGGAGCAGTAACTACGGTGGCCCACTTAGAACATCTACCCCGCATGAAACAGCTTTCATGGGATCGATACGTCGAAACCCTCAAGGACAAAGAAGCGAGAGAGGATCAAACGGCCACCGACCGCCAGCGATGAAACCCAATTCTCGTCGTACCTCACGAAAACACGTTAAGTGCAACGTTACCTGGATGATCTGCGAACTATCTCAAAAACCGCTTCATCCGGTTACCTTTTGAAGATGTTTCTTTATGAGCCATGTGCGAAGGCGGATGGATATCCCAACAAGTCGTCGCATTGGGACTCAATTTAATCAAAGTGGACGCATATCTTCTCATAATCCCATTTTAAGATTCGCCTCACACAATAGCGCCATCCTCTAGATCTAGCTGGGGCCATTTGGACCATTTGGTGATGCTGAGTAATTGAGTAACCGTGAAAGATTTAGCAGTTTGTCCAATCCTATGGATATTGATGTCGTGGCCTGAATAGTTCAGAACGAGGTCACGTACGCTAATCAGGCAGACGACAACCTGATGCATCAACCTCATCACCCGTGGCGAACTGGGCAGTGATTAATGTAGAATGGGTTTGGCTAGTGACGCCTTTGGGCGAGGTCTGTGATTTTTTTCTCTCACAACGAGGTCTCGTATACGCCAATCAGACAGGCTGGAAAGATGTTTTTACACAGGTGCAAATTTCTCGGTGCTTGCCCTCCTTAACGTTAGGTTGTCCCCTGTCTCGCAGTTACAATTCAGGCCTTGTCTCATACACGGCCTATTGTCTTTAAACAAGGCCTACACTCCCACTGTTCCAACGTCTCATCAAAGGGTTTTTTGGACAAATCTTGTTAACATCGACTCCTAAGAAACAGCTTT
Organism: Lineus longissimus; assembly: GCF_910592395.1. Taxonomy (NCBI): domain Eukaryota; kingdom Metazoa; phylum Nemertea; class Pilidiophora; order Heteronemertea; family Lineidae; genus Lineus; species Lineus longissimus. The sequence goes on from NC_088316.1 coordinate 647,089, forward strand.
CATGAGTGTCGATGCTGGCCAAAACTGCCATGGGACGTTATGTCATTGTTTGGATGCTCTGTATGATGATTCTTATCCATGTAGGCCCCTATGACCATTGTGCAATACTGCCTCACCCATATATATCATGTTACTAGTATACCTTTCCTTGCCTCTCTCTTCCATGAGCCTATTTTTCCCCTGGTTATTTTTACATTGATTGCTCTAGTCTGTTCTTGTCTATCATGTTGCTTGATCTGCCTTCTGGGTGTGATTTGCCTTTTTTTAGAAAGACATACGGTGTGAAGGCTGTCGCCAGGTCAGCATGTCTGGCTCATTCGGAATCTGCGTATCTGCGTTTCCATTATCCTATTGTTCTCCGATTTCTGTGTTCCACGGTCCTATATACCCCGGTTTCTATGTTCCACGGTCCTATATACCCCGGTTTCTATGTTCCACTGTCCTTTATACCCCGGTTTCTGTGTTCCACTGTCCTATATACCCCGGTTTCTATGTTCCACTGTCCTATATACCCCGGTTTCTATATTCCACGGTCCTATATGACCCCGAGTTCTATGTTCCCAGGTTCTATGTCCCCGGCCTGAATTAGCACTGTACTTGTATTGCTTGTGAAATCTCATTAGAAATGCAGGCTCACAAGACTATCAATCCCGAATTTTACTTGTCAGGACAGAGCAGTGACTACCAATTTTTCCATTTTTCATCAAGAAAGCGATCTCCACACATCACTAACAAATTCAGTCCCACACAACACTAGGCAATTAGTACATCTCCTCCATCTGTATGATTCTAATAGCTTCGATGTCCCGAGGTGATGGTCTGCCCCGGGGAAGAGGCATCGCCGCTAACTGACAACGAGGGCAAAGTGATCTGAAGTCGCTTCACTTGATTTATGGACCATCTGGGCCTGATTATTTAATATTAGAGACAATAAAGGAAAATTGGAAACGATTAATGATAGGTTTTCAGTCTTCTTATTGTACACTGGAGAAACGGAGTTCACATCGCACTTGTTGGACTTGATGTGCATGACAATAGTATCCGATTGCTCATCCAGGCAAGATGTTGTTGTCCTTGTGGCGGTGAAGACGGGTAGGCCTACAGAAAGTATGTGTAGTGGGGCTCGTGTAATATCATTCTCACTTCACTATTATGGTAGTAGGCATCGCAGGCTGGCGTCTAACTGACTGGTCGCATCAGAATAACAAGCTGCCATCCCCGACTGCCATTGGGTTTTGAACCAACGACCTCCCGTCCGCCCGCTGGGCGCAATGAATCTAAATCCACCAGGATGAAGTTGGTCATTATCGAACTGTACAATGAACTCTAACAATCAAATACGTCCAGACTGATCATCATGCTCCAGAAATGACATACTCGAAGCATTTCCTTAGACATATACGGACATTATCCCGGCCAGTCGCCAGTTGATACTTTGTGGAAAGTTCCAATAACGAGTTGGATATAACAACTGAGGAATTCTATATCGACTGGATTTAACTTGTGTTATAGGCAGTGATATAGGTTTTATCTTACGTTTTCCCATGCGAACCAATACATTTATTAACCCACCATGTTATGGGAGTTTTACCAATAAACGTGTTCACGTTTTGAAAATGGCCAGATACTGTCGTGGTGGTTTTTGTCTCTACAATCTTTACATACGCGTGTTCTGATACTTTCAAACATTCATAAAGCGGATTGTTGTGACTCTGTTCCGCGCAGTACGTCCTCGCTGTTTCATCATTTTTTACGTCCCCCTGTAATCCAATGAAGAGGGTAAAATATCATGGAACGCGCAACATAACAGTTAAGTCGATTTACTGACTTAGACTCTCAGTCAGGAGAATACGTTTCTTAACCCTCTAACTGATGTCGAGAGACTTCTTGAAAGCGTATTAAGGCAGTCAGAGAGAACAAGTTGGTTTCGAAGGGGTTCAAACCAGCGATACCTCGACCAAGAGTCCGGAACTGTAAACAATGCACCGCCGCGCTTACATCGGAGACGACACATAAATAGCTCTGAATGGAAGAACAATTCCCAAGACTCTGCATCATCAGCGCTCATGTTTATTCTCGAAATGAAAAACCAATGAAAAGTATTGTAATCCTCAAACTGTCCACGTCAAATATCAAGAGGATTAGGTTTTTCGGGGGAACGAGCTCCGAGCTCCTGACATGTTGAGTTTATCCTTCAATTCTAAAAGCGAGTGAAAATTTTTTTTCTTGAATGTGTTCTGAAATCGTAAATACGAGAGATGTTGTTTCACCAGTTCGTATTGCATAGTCTATAACAGCACCGTGTGCATTGTACGCCAGGTTTCCTCGAACTTCTCATGTTTCAGACTCCTTGCTGGATATGACCATACATGCACTTGAGTTCTATGGTTTGTATTATGGTAAGGTATGGTGTATTAGGACAGATTTTCGAGCATACCAGCTTGGCCACAGCAAGAGCTTATTGGCAAAAGTTTCTGCCAAGCTCAGTAGGAAACCAAAATGGCGCCCGTTTTCGATTCGGTGAATATAGAGGTTAAGGATCGAACCCCTTATCGGTAGCTGAGAGGTGGTTCCATTGCACTCTAAAGTAGCAATTGGCATAACCCTGACCTCATATTTTCAGAAAATAGAGATCCGATTTTATGTACTGTATTATGTTTAATGTAATGTTATGATTTGTTTCTAAACATTGTATCTTTCAGGACCTCATTTCTGGGGCATCCTCAACACAGAATGGCACTTATGTGAAAAAGGCCGGCGCCAATCCCCGATAAACATAGACCCCAAAACACTTTTATTTGACACAACGTTAGGAAATATATCCATTGACACAAATAAGGTATGTATTGCAAAATAAAGTTTGATTTAGCAATGAGTCTTACACTACAGTTGAAGCATAAAGAGTTCTTGATCGTCACTTTTTGAAGTGGTTGGTTGAAACAGAGTCTTTCATAGACTCTGGTTGAAGGTAAAGTCATTATCCTGGTGAATCGCTTAAGAGTATTTTTCATACCAAAAGGCATTACTCTGAAGTGCCAAGATCCAAAAGGACTGACAAAGGTTGATGCCAGTTTGGCTGCTTTCGTCAAGGGTCCTGTAGCGAACAATTGCGTTGGCCCTGCTGACTTTTTCAATCAATTCTTCAGTACGCGACAAGTTCTTACCACCATCAGCCTCTGTTACCAGGTTCAAAGCCCTAAAATCGACACACAACCTAATGCTTTTTTTTGTTGATGACTACATGTATTAGCATTACCCAATCCAAAACACCAAGGGCGAGGTTTGGCCTGCTCCAATATCATTGCAGCGGCCAAGCAGCCTTTCCTTTCTTCCTGACATTGGTATAGTCTGATCCGCACCAGCTTCACATCCCCCACTAGTTTCAGTTGATGTCATTAACAGCAGCACTGGTGGCCGTAAGCACATCTGAAAATAGGGACGAATTCAACATGCACATGTATACATACGCAGCTGGTTCAAATATCTATTTGTTTATTTACTTCCTTTCCAGGTGCGGGGTACCCTGAGGAATACCGGCCATTACGTAGAATTCCTTGTGGATCCAAGCCTTCCACACGCTCCAAACATTACTGCTGGCCCCCTAGCGTACAAATACAGAATCACGGGATTTACGATACATTTCGGCAGCATAGATTTTAAAGGATCTGAACACACGATAGATAGACAATCTTTTCCTGGTGAAGTAAGTACGCTTTTCTGTATCATTACGATTTCTTTTCTCAGAGTGGTACACTTGCCTCGAAACTTGAATTCCAGCCGTCGATTCGATTGAACGATCCTGTGGAGTGGCCCACCTGGCGACCCCCAGCGGATGTTGGTGTAGTTAATCGGGCCATTCAAAAATCTTCTTCAAAGTGGTTCTTGCTTGAGCCTCTTTAAACATGTTAAAGGGGATTATAGAAATGGGCTAGGTGGTCAACTGAGTAGTCTTCAGGCGACGAGATATATACTGACAGTAAGGGGCCTGTCTTTGATTCAGCGAGAGATATAGTTCACATAGCTGAGCTGGATCAAATGCGGAAGGAAACACGGCCAACTTGAGACAAAGCCGATAAAGGAGGATTCGCCTAAAACCATCTCAAGGTTGTACCGTGTGAGACAAGAGATATTATATAGTTCTCATTGAAACAAGAATATGTCAGAACTTGGTCCTAAGAATACATTATTGCTTATTTCAATTCTTGCGATACAGTATCTTTCTGGTATTTGTGGTCATAAAAGTCTCATTAAGAAAGGAAGTCGTACCGTTGTACCGCTTTGAGCGTCTCCGTTTCTGAGTGCTTCTCCTCTGTGTTTGGTAACGCTAGAAACACAGTTCTTGTTGTTATTTGTGGTTGATCCTGGTTGGTCGCTATCTGCTTCAGCTGATAAAATCGTAACGGTGGAGTAACCACTTTGTATACAACGTCAAAATTGTGATATGTTATTGTGAACCGCGGATTCTCTGTTCTGAAATATAACATTACCGCCTACACGAAGACTCTGAGTACAAAGACCGATGAATGGCCCCCCGAGGCAGTGGTAGGAAAGATCCTGCTGCACCACCATTTCTTAGTGATGCCTCCGTTCTTGAGACAATACAAGAATCAGAGCTGCTTTGTGCAGAAACAAAAAGATTTCTCTCCATAACGTTTTCCAGAATTGAAGGTATGCTGTCTAATGTATCTGTTGCTTTACAATGGAATTGTTTTTCATTTGCTGTAATCTTCTACGGCGATTCCCTATGCCCTTTAATCCAAGGACAATGTCCCGGTCGTGATGAAAGAAAACGCGGTCAGCTTTTTTTTGCCTCTTCGCGAACTTCGATATCATTCGTCTTGTCGAATAAATGTGTTTGTTGTGAGGAGGTAATCGCTGAAACACACATTCACCATGGCGACTTCTTATTTGGGGAAGTTTATTAGAAACCTATCCAGATTCGCTGCCAGGATATTACATTGTATTGAAAACTATGCCTTGCAATATGATACGGAATTCCCGTGGACCAGGTTGAAATTGATCAGGCGATGTCGTTGCCGCGCGTGGCTCATGGGACCAGACGACCGATCCATCATAAAACATGGAACGGCCAGGTCACCGGACATGCGATGGAGTAATGGTTGGGTATTGTTGGCCTGTCATGTTGTGAGGTGGAAATGTGGTTCTCCTTTGATGTCTGTTGGTCAAAAATCAGGCCGGGGAACCTCCGGGAGGAGGTTGTGTGGCTGAGAAAAACTGATAAATCCTAGCGATCAACAGACCATGCCGCAACCTTTACATCAAAGGCAAACGATTACATCAAATCATTTACTGGACAAAGGTTGGTTAAAATATCTCTGGTCCATTCGTCCACAAACGAACTCTGCTGTGTTTCGGAGATTGATAGTCCAGACTTGTTTTTGATAGTCAGTCTTACCAAATATACAAAATCTATGTAGCGAAACTGGCCCAGAACACCATCCAATCTATTCATCTTGACCACAAAGGTTTCTGCATCTGGTCAACATTTTACCCCGGCTACGTCCAAAGGGAGTACAAGACCATGAGGTTTAGGGTTAGTCAATGCGACAAAGACAGATTTTGAGGCCCTATAATGGTGGGCATGCTGTTGACTGGGAGAGCAGTCCAACCAGACCTTACCAAGTTCTTCTCGTCTAAGGACATTTTGAAATCAGCGATAAACGCACTGAGTATAGCAGCAGCAGTTATTGTGATGCCATCGCCAGCCAAAGAAAACATAACAGTCGAGCATTCTATGAGAGAAACCATGATCAAGAATATATTCATGAGTGTAACCCATTTCATTGTACTCATGTCGATTTATCGGCGGCGTCCATCAATTCACCGCTGGGTAGGTATGATTGTAACCACCCCATTTAAAAGAGTATTCGTATGTTTGACGTTCCTCAGCGTAAAGATTCTATTTCTCGGAAAGACGTCACGTCAGTGTACGACGCGTAAGCGTACACCACGCAAGTGTATTTATGCATACCCTTCTTTTCGTTGCAGATACATATAATGGCATATAACACAGATCTCTATCAGAACATGTCACAAGCAATAGAGTCACCAAATGGCATGACAGCGCTCTCCATACTTATGCAGGTAAGGAATACTTCATTACGATATTTGATTAGAAGTGTGAAAAAAATGTTGGGACATTGATTGGTCTTGTTAAAAGTCTTTTTAAATGTATGTGGTTTCCGGCGTTACTGTGTCTTCTTTCTTATGCTAGTCTTCTCAGTTGATTCTTAGCTCTTGATTCCTTGAAGCAATCCAGTCCTCATTCCGTGATTACATAAACATAAACGTCGTTCTTTGCATGGTTAAAGGACTCATCTTTGAGGACGACCTGAAATCGACTTGTCAGTGTCTGAATCTGAAATGTGAATTCTTCGCCCAGGTGACGCATTTATACAAATGTCGCATTTATACAAATAGCTGGATAAAAGTTTGGTTGAAAGTTGTCAACTTAAAAGGTTGGTAAAGCAAGATAAAATCTGTCTTGGTCGAGTTTCCCCACACAACCGTGAAGGCCCCTGGGTTCTGCGTCTCCGTGTCACAGTTGTTTCACCAGAGAATCCGTTGCATCTGTCTTCGCTCAGCTAGACCAGACTATTTAAAAGACATTTTAGTCCCCTAAAAAGCATTTACCCTCTCGCCTTATAGTCTTTGCATATCGCTGTGACATCTCACTCCCTAAGTCGGTTTCGTACTGTCACAGCCTTACCAATCCGTTTATGCTAAAAAACACACCACGGAAAAATTTAAGATGATGTTGTGAGCCGCAACAAGAAAAACAGATGCCATCAAAAACATCTACTGCGAAAGATTCCATTAAAAATAAAGTGTCTCTGACAGGATCAGTTCAAAACACTCAACCTTTTCCAATGACTCTTTTATAAGGCGCGCGGAGCTATCGATTTTTTGCATGGAATCATCGGTTATGCGATGATACGGCCATGATCTAACTAACAGCGTCTACCGATCGTTAGATTACTTAAACACATTTTGTTACGTTTAAGTGGAGTAGGTTTATTGTGTTTTGTAATGTTTCGAGTTCAAGACGGAAATGGCGATTAAAAGGACAATCGTAACGCCAAGTGCACTGGAAGTGACGTTGTCCGACTTTACCGGGAGTCGTGCAAGACAGTTGAAATTTCCGTAAATTTTATCGGATTCTAAGTTTTCGAGATGTAAACCATAATTGCTGCGACGATAACAAGACACAGTGTACGTGCTTTATCATACACTGTAAGCAGCGCTGGCGACAACAAAGGTGTTTGAGAATTTAAATCGGGTCCTTCTGAAGTTTCCAAGCATGCGCTGCCAAAGACTTGGGGGGGGGGGGGGTCAAGATGGGCATCGAATTGCCTGCTGCTCGTGCCTGCCGACATAGACCGACCCCAGCAAGAAACAAGCTCCGGTGAATAAGACCAAGGCTCCAACATAAACCTTTGCCATCTCCGACAAGAATGAGACAAATTGAATTAGCCTCGACATGTTTAAGTGTGTTCTGACGGGCGGAATGAGCGGCTCAACATCAATCTCATCAGCCTCATCTGAATTGCTGATCATCATCTTCATTAGAATCGTTGGAGGCTTGCCATGGTAGTTCTGACAGGCTTTTCGGAGGCGACCGGTTGAGGGCTTGACCATAGGCACCATTGCCTCGAACTTGAACCCCTAAAGTAATAAGAACGTCTTCAAAATGAAATGAATGCTTATTCCAAACCTGCGAAGCTGGTCTCTGGAAAACAAAGAACGGAGATATGGGCATTCCCTCAAGCCTGAAGCCCAATATACGGTCTGTTGTGTTCACACAATGCCGCCCGCTCGCACCTAGGCCTAAACTCCTGTTGTCCTACTGTCTTATCAAAGGGTTATCGGGGCGAATCTTGAAAACATCGACCCCCATGAAGCAGCTTCCATGGGAGTCGATAGGTGAACCGGCAAGGGCAAATGGCGGAATGTGAAAGAAATTCGAGAGTCGTGTAGTTATTAGAGCCCACCCAAAACAGTGTTGTCCGTCATGGAATCACCTTTTGACCGTGCACCAACTGTCCTCGTCCTTCACCACGCAGTACCACCGTCTAAGCCCTTACAGAACAGCTCGTCAGCCCGGACAACGATATCTAAACAGACAGTTTAGTCATTATGTCTACTTCATCATTCACAATGATATTCTATCATATTCAGATCAGTTTCCTTCGATCGGAGCGGCAGAGTAAACCAGGCGGAACATGGCGGGAAACATGGGCATGATCTACCAGAAGTGCGATCTGGATACATGGATTTGACATGCTTGAATGGGAATACTGTGTCATATCATTGCTTGTAGGTTTTGCGTGACAGTGGGCCCTTTGCCAGATACGCCTGTGCCACCTAGGGTGGGGAAAACAAAGATGGTTTGTTTTCCCGACTCTAGGCACTACAGGCGTATCCGGTGAAGAGTCGCCAGCAGCAGCGGGCTCAGCTGTGATGCTTCACATACAGCCGAAAACAGCGAAGTAAACATAATACCAAATCTGTCTATGTCTCGTCGTGTTCTTCAGCATTCACTACACAGTTGGATGTACTGTTTTTCCAGTGAGATTCCTCCTGCGAGGTACTACGGTTGCACATAAATTGCCGCGCGGAATTTGACCTGGCGATCCCGATCTTTGCTTCCTACAGTGGCCAGAGTAGGGTCTATCGCAAGCTCTTTTCCGCTTGCCGTATTGCCCTTGCCCCAAAAGAAAGATAGCGATGATCAGATTTTCAGTCAATTTCTTTATTATTGAGATAGTGTCGCGTTAAATGTTACCGCAAAACATTTCTTTCGCAACCTGAGAACGGAACAGAATTGCAATGAAATTCCCATTAGTATCGACACCGATGAAGCCATTATTTTGGCTTCATTCAAATGCAGGCCTCGTCCATTGATGGGCCGATTCGGTTGTCCCAAACGATCCAAGTGGAAAGATAAGCAACACGTTGGAGGACACCATGGTCTTGGTTGGTCGGGAAGAAATGGATGGGAGAAAAAGTAGCATATCGGTGAATGCATCGGAGATTCAGAGCCCGATTCCTAACGCTTCACTTTGAAATCAGATGCCACTCTCATTGACAGAGTTGAAAAAAATGGATGGATTTAACTGCTGGAAATGTTGTGGCTTCAATATCGGCGAGTGTTTGGGGAACGCCGCGGAATCACTCAAATGCTGACCATGGCCAAGATGCACCGCCTGTCATTGGCTAATAATCCCATAAGCCCAAGCCATCGTCTTACACCATCCTACTGACAACATTAAGTCTCTGCCAATTACTTTCTTCAGCGAATCGATAATTACTTAGGATATTTTAATCTTCGTTGAAATTCATCTTCAGAGTGGCACACTTCCAGTTTATGCCTTCGACAAGCTATTATCCAGCCAACATTGTTGTTAAAAACAACGAAAGAACTAGTCTGACACGAGTTTGTTTTCTCAAAAGATTTCAAAATTAACTTCTTATCAGAAAAAAAATCTGGTTTTGGAGAGAAAAAAAGTTCCATCACTTGTCAATCTACCGGTATCACAATGTCACATCATGGAATCGCTTACAGTCATCAGCAAACACATTAGCCGTCGATTTGGTTCGGTAGAGACAGCCGCCAACGAATGTCGTTTCCTCAGCAACAACTCCCACTTTGACCATTCAACATGACTTTTTCACGAAACCAGTTCACGTTGTAGCTATTTGTTCGGTGAAGATAACATCAGAGGTTTTTCCGATTTTTCCCTCAATCCTCACCTCAGGGACACTTGAACTAAATTTGCCTCATGTTCACAGTGTTTTGACGCTTTATTCCCGATTGGTTTTGTTCAATTTATAAAATTTGCTATGTTTCATGATTCATGTGCTTAGCAGGAAGTCCACCTTCCCTAGCGTTTCAATTCAAATTTACGGATGTTTATATGACTCTGATTAGTTTTTTTGTATGTTTGAGCGACCTCCAGTCATATTGTCCAATGAGAAGTGCTCAATCCTGTTTCTCCGGGTTTAGTCATCATATAAGAACCAATCAGAGGTACTTATTCCCGTTTCACCTTGGTCGTCATAAGAAGTGAACCAATCATCAGAATTGAAAATGGTTCATTTTTTGTCAGCTTTGTTGTGAAAAAAGCAGTAACATTACATACTTCGTAGGAGTTTTAAAGCCTTGACATTGATGTTGAGTCCTCAAAATGAAATGTTAGTAACCAATAGGTGCATTTGAATATAGTATAACACGCCACTTGGATTCGATTTGACATCCGACACGACAAACGCCGATTATTCCCGCCATACCACACTATAGAAGAAGATAACATCGACGATGTCACCCATCACGTGACAGCGGAAAACGCTTTGGGCCGTGAACTGTAAACACGAGATAGCAACGAGAAGGTCACGTGACCGATTATTGCGGATCAAAGCCGGAACGAAAATGATGAAATGGTTATTAGAGTCAACGATAGATAACCCACCATTGATGTGCAAATTTTATATTTGATTTTAGACGCTTGAATTGATTACTGAGCATTTAGAGGTCCTAATGTTCGCAAACTAAGTTAGGTCGTCAATAAATGGCTCATTTTGCCAATTATTGCCGCACGTTCCGCCAGGGTTCCTGTTTTATTGACACCCGGTGGTGGTTTAATCTAAATGATGGAATTTACTATAGTGTACTCTACGAGGAATCATTATAGAGTATGCTACAAAATAAAATGAACTCCGAACTTTTCCGTACACCACTGTGGCAGAAACTGGCGTCGGGTTCGGCGGACACATTTACCCGAATAAGGAGTAACTGTTACTTCATTATATGTACAATATCCTTCCGTCAGTAAATATTGCCACATCTTCGTCCCTGATAAAAACGTTACCTTGGCGTAAAAGCTAATCGTGGTCATATCGAGACATGACGAACTGTTTACTTTAACATTGTGACAGCCTACGGAAGGAAACTTTAATATAATTCGTCATCATGATATTGATGAATATGAAGTCACCATGGCAATATAGTTGCTTCACCATGGCGCTAATATTCTTTGCCATGGAGACATTTTTTATTGTTTACCATGGTGAAGTCAGCTTTCATAATGGCAAAATCTGATATGTTGCTTGGATGACATTTTGCTCAATCAGCTGCGTTTTTATTTTCAGATAGGCGAAACATCAAGTTCACAATTAGAGTTGTTAACACCAGCATTCAAAGCGATCAAATATCAAGGTAGGTGTCTTTAAAGTGGTCTCACTTCATTAGCTTAAAGTCCTTAGTGATTTAGAGAATAACATTGCTTGAATAATATTGTCATGTGTTGGCCTACAGTAACAGCTACATTTAACTGTTAGTTTTATGAAATTCGGTTGAGTACAAAGTGAGAAATGGAAGATCGAAGTCGACACCAGGAAACTGTTGTGCAGTTCAGATTGAGCGTACCCAAATGTTGATTTACCGGTATCCGTTTCCGTGTAGTGACGGCATTGGAGCAAACTGAAAAATCAAATGTGAGTCTTCTCTGGGATACTGCTCACAATACATAGGAAATGGAATCGGCCTGGATGTACTCTGTCCACGCGCGATCGAGAGTTCATGGCGTTGGTGTGCGGTGATCTAACAGTCGTACCAATCTGCCGAAGAAAGATGGCGGGTGCTGTCTGAAACTCCCAGTAGTTTCTTGCTATTTTCAAGTCATAGTGTTTCACCAACAATCAAGTCTCCTTTATGGCCAGTCTTTTGCAAGTTGATAGAAGAAATATCCTCCAACAATACGAACATGTATCCTTATTCCCATCGCCTGTTTGGTGGTTGGTATCGGCCAAGATATGGAGGACGTGCATTCGATGTTGAAACATAATCCTCCGAGGAATCGAACCATGCTCCCATCGTCTGCTGCATTGCACACATTCTTCCAGCTGGGCGGAATATAAGATTGTTGGCGCTGCTTGACTGAGCATGACATATGACGGATTGTTTGGGCAGGCAATGCAGCATGAGGTTTGGCTGCAGCGGCTTTGAGGCGAGACGAGACGGACTGGGTTACAAAGAGAGGCCTGGCTTGCTTGGCACTGGGCTCCTGGATGTAACAGAAAACAACTTGCTATTAGAATAAAGACATTGCTGCTGCTGTTCGATACACTATATTTTCCTCTTGTGGAATGTTCAGTTTTATCTCACTAAGGTCAAGGTGAAAGGAACGAGGTTAAGTGTATGACCAATAGGGCGCACTGCATATCGTGCCAAAGATGATATAAGTGGCCATTTGCAATACTCTCCAACCGCAGTGATTGTGACTATATTCGAGAGAATTGAATGTATTAATGTTTCCTATGAATTGATACCCCTATGTTGGCACAAAAGATCCGTTCAGCAGCGATCTTTGGCACAAAATATAAAATTAAAGGTATTTTAGGAGCAAAGGATATCACAAATCAACACTTGGTCATCCAAATTTGACTAAGTATAGAGAATATGCCGTTTCTGCCGCTGCAAAATCCGGCAGTTGGTCGGTTAACCTTCAATCATGACTGAACTCCTTCGTCGATGCACATTTTTCTGCGATGGTGATGCGGGCAATGGGAAGGTGATGCAGGAATTTTACTTTAATGAGCAGGAGTAGTCGGGTTTTATATGTGCTATCAGCAGCTGTTAAAGCAGGCTGACCTGCCTCACATCGCCCCGGGGAGGTAGGAATCATTGCCATGAATGATTGACCATCGCCGCATCACTGAATCGACCGAATGTGAGACGAGAGCGAGAAATTACTCGTTTGACTTTTTGTATGTTCGGTAATTCCGTGACAGTTCGCCGGTTTGTTAGTACATTTCATTTGACTTTTTTGTTCGTCCGGACCCAGTTGCTCAATCGACGTTAGAGAAATCTTCATTTACAATAATGATAACGTTAAGACTTAACGCCAGTGTTACTGCTAACGCTCATTGAGCTGGGTGTGAGTCCCTTCTAATGTCTCTTTCATCGGCTAGAGAGTAAGAAACTATACAGTAACAAACACCTGACGGGTTGCCAATAAGTGTGTTGTATTCTTGTCACTTTTCGCGGTGTTCTGAGTTTATTGGCTGGGTCCGAGATTGACGAACGAAGACGGGTCTGAAAATATTCCTCAATGGTATAGGGATACCTAAGGGAGACCAAAACAGACTTCACAAAGTAATCATCTGCTCCACAGCTTTGTGATGTTCAAGTCAATAAAACATTGGTTAAGATATAACAAAGGATCGGGAGAGTATCGATAAGATATCACTCTTATGGTCGAGATGAACCTGAGCCACGGAAATGAAAAGAAGCCTTGGTCAGTCACGAGGCTGCGAATTTCATATTGTTCTCGGCTTTCAACTGGGATGTTGTTTCAAGAGCTATCGCTCTGCCATCGGTACTCCGAGGTTCTTAAATCGCTTAGAGCTGATACAATCACTAGTAAGGTTTTGTCAAGACAAATGGGAGTGGGACCTCCCGCAGCCGACACTTTATAAAAAGCAGGACACTCTCGAAAGTTTGAAGAAGAACAGCAAAGTGCCTTGTGCCCAAGTCAATGGCCACGGAGCAATGGTGTTTGGGGTTGTCTTGATCAAGAATATTATTCTTATGGCTATGATGGATGATGCTATTCAATGAAAAAGGAGCTTCAGACCAGGCAAGCAGTGCTACAGCCAACTGATTGATTACCTATCTTCTCACAAGCTGCATTATACCGTCAGCCGAACAAGGAGAGTGTTATGGAAGCACTCGATCACGATACGCACATGCCTGCTTGCCATTCCATCTGGCCTACTCTAAACTGGGTTGTGCTTTATAAAGTGGTTTCTACACATTCTCCACTCCACCATATCCATTGAAAAACGTTATCACATTGAAACCATGAGAATGGGAAGTTTAGCCTTACATCAATATCAGGTAAGAATTATAAAAGTGTTACTCTTCCGAAGCGGTGGATTTCATGTTTCAAAGGCGCGCAAGAAAAATGGGAGGAGTATCGCGGTATTATCGTATTGCCAAGTTGGGTCATTTGGTACTATCCAAAAATCAGAAAAAATGAAATGCACAGGGATGACTTTTACCAACAATATTCGCTAGAGTATTGTAATTCGTAGCATGTACAATCCAGCCGCTTTTAGCACTGTGGCGAAGTAGAATTTCTGTACAATGTAGGGTAGTGAGAACTAGTAAAAAGATAACGCAACATTCTGTTGGGTATATTGCGGTAGCAATAAACAGAGGTTGGCGCTGAGGATATGCCGTCGATTTCCTTGTGTAACTTTATACTTCCACTTCACATACACATGCTTTTACTTCCACGTGTTTTGAATTTACTTTCAGGCCAAAAGGAGGAGGTGTCGTGTATTTTCATCAGATTGCATGTGATTTAACATCAACGAACGGTCTTTTCTTCTGGTGCTTCATTATCAGATCCTTTTACTTTCACCTGCTTTTACTATCATGCGCATTTACTTTAACGTGCTTTTACTTTCATCTGCTTTTACTTTCTTTTCCTCTTACTTCCAGGCCAAGAAGAAGAGGTGCCGTCTATTTCCATCCATGAATTACTGCCTCCCACCAACCATTACATCACATACGACGGCTCACTACCATTCCCGGGCTGTCAGGAAACCGTCACCTGGATTTTACTCAACAAACCTGTTTATATATCACGTGACCAGGTTGGTGCTTGTATTCGCTTGACAAAGCTACACAAAGTTTAATTTATCGTTTGTGAATCAGTCTTCAAATTGCGGACTTACATTTATTCCGTCTCTTCCTACTAGACCCATGCACTTCATATGCGTGAATAGTTACCAAGCTGTCCGCTAAAGACAAATCTTTCTCTTCAAAATGTTCTCATCTATTCTTCTAGATTTCCATACTCCGGCAATTAAATCGGGGCACAGAAGACGTCCCCAAGTTATCAATGGGCAATAACAATAGACCAACACAAAATATGAATGGTCGAGGCGTGAGAACCAATATCAATGTTCCAAAACCGGTGAGTTATTTGTATTTCTGCGGTTCCCAAGATGGATAAGTTATGATCACTACTGCACTAGAACAGCAAACATTGGAAAACTATTGTTCTAGACTCATAAAGTTCAACTAGATGGATGGAAAAAGATGAAAAAGCCGGGGACTCTCAATAAGTTATTGGTATGACTAAGTATTCATATCTTTATGAATACTTGGTATGACCAGAGTTTTTATTTGAAAGACTCTGATAGAACAGTGGACCGAGTAGTTAAATAAAAAAACCTTCATTCGCTGTTCAATTCTTTTTGAAGCTTATAGCGGCAGCGCATGATACATCAACGCTAACCAGACACAGATTCGACAATTTATCGAAACATCTGATTGAATAATTCATTTGAATAATATGTATTTGATCAACACATCTTTGTCAGAATTCATCATGTACAGTGCGAGTTTCTACAAACTCCTTCCCTCGGTATGTAAGTGTATGTGATGTCAGAAAAATGAAAGACGCTTCCGACTAATTCAGAATGACATTCAGTTCGATCAGAAATACATCGATTGGGCAGTGTTGTTTATAGATAAAGTTACTAATTAGACCACTTATTTTATGCGTTGTTTATTCATTCCAGACCCGGTTGTGTTCAGTCGAGAAGGAGGTATTTTATGAAGGTAGGCATGCATAGATGATGCTGGAAGTAGGCGTGCAATCGCCACGACTAACTAATAAAAATTGTAAATACTTTATTTAGCATCAAATAATCAAATATATAAAGCAACGTAGACTGACAAAATTCATCAGATCATAGCGCAAAGTGTGTGAAGAATTGACCTTGTACAATTTCCATAGACGTGCATGATCATCGGCAAATATCCTTTTTTCAGCCAATATCCCGGAGAGACTATGAGCATATGAGATCACATGAAGAGTAAAATACGGCAGAGATCTCAGCAGACGCGCGATCAGATCTATGCAGGGTGAGGTCGGGGCTACTGGACCAATATGGCGCCGAGCTGCATACCGCATGATGCAATACCGCACAGAAAAGAAAAAGAAGACTTATGCAGGACCAAAAACATGGCCGACGATAAATATGGCGGCGGTGTAGGTCATGTGACACGCACGTGACTTCGTGTTGGCTTCTGGCGCCAGAGCAACTGCATGTAGGGTTGCGCCGAGTCGTAACTGGAAAGTAATGTCTGGACTGTGGTATGCTTGGCATTTAGGTTCACTGTAGTTGGACTTCTCAATGACGATACAGGCAGTGCTAAATGATGAACGACTGGAATAGAAAGAACGCCAGGCAGCCGGCATTAGTCGTGAAGTCAGAGAGTTGTGGCTATGCTTTCTCATTCTTATGGCGACGTTTCGGATAGGTTACACTGTGGGTTGTCAAGTGTCTGATTGATCCATAGGACAAGTGCTGTGTTTACAAGTAAGTGTCGTGTCACACAAAGAAGGGAGTAGCCAAATGACACACACACACAGAACTGCTCACAGCTAAAGTAATCATATCATCGTAAGCTATTGCATATGATGAGTTCTTGGCTCGACAGTCACTTGGACATTTACCAACGCGGTAGGAAAGATTTGAGATTCGCAGCAACTTTGACCTGTAGCCATAGCGCATCTGTTGGATTGACCAAACATGCCAATATCATTACTTTTTACGGCTTCGTAAGATGCTTTTTTCACGTTGGTTTGTAACAGTTGGCTACGTGAGGTGGCCACATCATTAAAGCACTCAAATCTGACAGTCATGAAGTGATTCTTCTCATAAGTCGATGCTGGCAGGGTGATGTGTTTGCTGAAATGGCCAAAAATAAAAGAACTGGCATTGAACATGCTGGCTGGCCTGGACAATACCGGTGGTGGGTGCCTTCCAAGTTTCCAGCTCTATGACACGATATAAGTAACCTTCTGGTGTAGACTGTGGCTGAGACATTTTGACGAGGTTCTAAAATTGCAAGCGCTACAATTGCATTCCTTTGATATCATCATTTATACATGGGTTCCATTTTTGTTTTATGCGCACGCGCACAAACTCTTTCCTGCCGGCCTCGTGCCTTGGTACAATTTATTACGAGGCCGGCAGAAAACAACATGAAAACAAAGATGAATGGCACCTTGGATTGAAAATATGTGAGAGGGGCACAAAAGCAGCCAAGGGGTATTTTTCACTTGGTTTGTATCGCTAGGATTATCAGATGTGTCAGTATAGGCCTACTCTGCAGCTGGAGGCTTCGGCAAAGGTGGATAAATGGGGCTGGGGCCGTGGAATAGTTAAGAAAACTACCAGTAAAATCGCGGGATTACACATCTACAGCAATGTACATGTAAAATGGGCCAGTGATTTCCGTGTATCGGGAGATAAGGGTCAGGGTGGGGTTGGGGCGCTTCGATCACTGTATCAATATGCAGGGCGATACACTAGAATAGTAACGATACCATGTATTTTTTACCTGTTACTTTGAGGTGCTTTTGTACAAACGAACAAATATATTGTTCAATTTATACTTTCTGTGGTTGAAATAGCACTTTGTACAGTACAGCACTGCATCTTGCAAAGATGTTCGAAAATAAATCATGGTGTATGTAGCACTTTCTCGAAGTCCAAAGATGTACGAAACAGTACATGCTACCATTTGAAGGCATTTCGCATGCAGGTAGTGGTGTCCACGTGGAAGTCTCTTGCGGATTGTACAAGTCATAGACTGAGATTTCAGAAGTAATTTCCTTGGCCAAAACGGCATTTACTCCTTTGTTATCTTGCCAAATTGCAAGAACAAGCGTTCACTCGCAAGCTAACGTGAATAGCTCTGTGAAAATACCTTTTATTTGATGACCATAAACTCTGCCAAAGTGTGGTTTTGCGTTTGAGAAGACCCAAACCATGAACCAATGCATCACGACTAGTGCACTGTGGAGCGCGTTTTGCCTCAATATGATTTGCAATGCATTGTCGTGTGTAATGCATTGCATTTTAGCTACGGCGGTTCCTTCTGAAAGGAGGAGTAGATGCAAACTGCTTGTCATTCAATCGAGTTCGAACTGAAAAATTTATATACAAAACAACCAGTACTTAAAGGTTTAGTACAACTTTGACTTTGACTTCGTATAACAAAAGGGTATAGGCCTATCAACAGGCGCACTGATTCGATGTTTGTACTGGGTTAAGCAAGTTTTAAGGAAAAATGTCTTTTCTAGTCCCATCTTTTATAACGCCTCCGAATATAATCAGGAATACATGTCAAACTTATAATTTCATACAAAATGTGCTGTCGTGGTGTCCACCGTCTGTTTACCTATATTATTACTAGTAAGTTTTCTTCCATTGACGTACGGTATACATGTATATGCATCTGTAATTATCCAGGTTTTTATATATACAAGGTTTATCTTCAACTCAAGTTACGGCCAAGTTCTGGCAAACAGCAACCGGTGCCAGTGACTTTAGTGAAAGCACGCGCTAGATTGATGGTGAACAGATATGGCCTTTCTCCCGTGTGGATACACTTTTACCGAGGCACCATCTGAGAACATACCGTGGATCCATGCACAAACACGTGTGTTCCGTAAGCAGGTGGCACTGCCATGGGTACGTTTTCAATGAAACAAATTTACCCAATGAAACGAATGTTTATACCGGTAATGGACCAAAATAGACACCCCGAATATTTTCCAAACGGATGTCAGAGGGGTAATGCACTGACGGTGCTTTAACCTATCGATTTCACCAGTCACAGAAGATCGGGTGGATCTATTTTGTCACTTGAAATCTATTCCCCAATCACGTCCGGTCAATAGTTTGGGCACGTGGGAATATAACATCCCATCTCCTTCCCTGCTGTTCGGCAATATGTATGTTTCGTTTCATGTAGCCCCACTCGTCACTTTATTCCTGGTCAATGCACTTTAGTATACTGTAGACATTCATGAAAAGACGATGCAAAGATAATGTAGCATTTTAACGTAATCGTGCACAATTTTATGTTTGTTGTTGAGAAACATTGTAAGAGTTATCTGTTTGTTATTGATGATAGATATTTGTAGAACATTTACCTTGTGGTGTCATGTAGCTTTTCTAAGTGATGAGAACAGTTGAAAGGAATTAAGAGCTTGACAGCATTTAAAGAGAGACTGTAGACAGGTGTTGGTCGATGAAGTTAATACACGAAACAACCGGCAGGTGTAGCTGCTGTTTCACAGTAGGTACATCGACACTGTCAGTGCACTTGCGAGGATTTGTTTAGTCACTCAGTCAAACCAAATCAGTTCCCTATCACATGTAACTGTCACGGAAATAAGGATTCTGCCTATAGTCTCCCTTTAACATATAAACAGAAATTAAAGGTATTCCACGTCTCATATTGCCAATTTCAACCTACGTTTCAACTAAAATGTATGTTTTATTTCACCAAAAATCTTTCATTGGTGTCAAGTTCTTATACACTTTCCTTTTCTTTATTGTGCTTCTCCAGACAGTAGAAAGATTCTGGTAGAATTTTAGTGTGTCATTGATTTTATTTCAGAGCGGCTGCCATGATAATAGGCAGGTTTCGCAACCCTCGCGACGACGTACGAACTATGAAGGTCAGTGGACATCAAGTCCTGCGCTGATTCATTTACGGGACACCCCTTATTCATCAATCTTACTCATGCGTCCCCATAGTTGTAGAAGGTAGTACTTTTCTATTCAACAAACAGTACACATCTCTTGCTTATACTCCCCCTTTAAGATACCAGCACCCATAAAAAGCCTTATGACTGACTATTCGACCGTTAGTGTTTAGAGATTTTGTCTTTGTTAAATTGTATGTATTGTTGGCTAGTGAACCATGTATAGAAATATAGACTAGGAATATAGCCTGCGAAACCCAGCCGTCAATAACTCCTCTAAATGTATCAGGAACTATCGGCGGCTGAAACCGCAGTCTGACCAGTTACTTCATGTTATACCAATTCCAAGTAAAGAACAATTTGTAAGACATTATGTAATCACCACCGATATGTAAATATTTTTGTAATAAAATTGAAAGTGAAAATAACCCTGGATTTTTTCAAATCATCAGCAGCCAGAGTCGAGTCGTTTTTGTGACACGGTGGAGCTGCCAGGCTCAAGTCGTCTGGCTGTGACTGTCTCATCTCCCGCACCGTGTCGGCGACACGATTGAGCAGCAAGGCCTGGCGCAGTCTGGTTGTGACTGTCTCATCTCTCTCTCACCGTGTCGGCGATATGATGGAGCAGCAAGGCCTGGCGCGGTCTGGTTGTGACTGTCTCATCTCTCTCACCGTGTCGGCGACATAATGGAGCAGCAAAGGCCTGGTGCGGTCTGGTTGTTGCGACTGTCTCATCTCCGATCACTGCAACAGTGCCATTTCTTAGAGCTAGTGCCAGCTCTCATAAAGAGAACAAGGACAATACGTTGTCGCACCGAAACTGCTGGTAGCTCTTCACAACTAGGACACCTGAGACAGCTGCTCCCCTATTCGGCCATTCCATAACAGCCAGATCTCACGAAGCGAACTCAGTGCCCAGGTCACGTAGCGCTTCACAAACAGAATATACGAGACAGCTAGTGTCACAACCAGTGGAGACAAGTGTGCAGCCTCAAAGGAAAAGTGGGATGTTCTTCCTCGTTCTCAAGTAGGCCTAAAGTCACAACCGGTTGGAAGAGGAGTACACCGGCGAGTGGTGTATTGAGATGTTGTTCCTTGTACCAAACATCGGACACTCACATCGGAGACGGAATGTGGTCTACAGGCGCAACCAGTGGAGACAAGAGTGCGAGGAACAACATCACACCATACCGATTCTGACAGTCCTCATGTCTCCACTGGTTGTGACTGTAGGCCTACTCCCGTCCCTGCTGTGAGTGTTTCTGGGACTGATGTTGGGTTCAAGTAACAACATCACATTTATACGCTGGTCATGAATGTACAAACCGTCAGACCAAGACACACCCGAAGACGGTAGTTAGGACTACTGTCACAATTAGTTGGGACAAGAGGTCAGTACTCGTCGGTCTAAATATGATACCGCTGTGTTTCTACGATCAATGTCTCGATCAATGACAAGTGATTCCATAGCATGACATTTCTTCATGACCGCGCTAGGGTGAAGCAGCGTAATTCTATAGAGTGGCTTGGAGATAAAGATGCGTTCTAATGTGAATTTTATTGATGGCAGCTAAGGAGAAATACACATCATCCTGGCACCAGTGGTTTTCAACGCCGCCTCTCGATATTAGTATACGAGGTAGGTGTTTCAAAAACCTGAATCTCAGGATGATATTACATAGAAAGAAAATAGCTATCTTCTGTGATTGGGTGCGTGCGTCGTACCTGGCCCGCGATGGTACCAGTTCTGAAAGAAACAACCTGAGCTGGATGTCATTTTGCTGGTCAATCAACTTTATCAAGGATGAGAGTTGACAACTTCAGTAAAGGCCTTATAGGCTATTTCTCGCTGCGATTTCTGCTCTGGGGAAGCTACGCACGGTCCAAATAGATACAGTGAATACCTAAAAATAACCTACCAGTGCTTTTTGCGCTTTTAAAGAATAACACTTCCGCTTTCGGGTATTTGTATGACCAAGTACCAAGGGTCGTGCGAGGATTTCCCGCATGGGGCGAAACGCAGCGGGAAACACCCTTGTATAGAATCAGACCTTTAATTTGATCGATTGATATCGCAGGACAAATAAGTCTTCATTTTACCGGATTGTCAATTGGCTATGCATTTGTGACTCCAGTAAAAGATACGTTTGAGTAGTTAAAGAGACATATCAAAGACTGGCAACGAGGTCGGCATCTTAGTGACAGATAGTTAGGACGAGCGCCAGTCTCGAATGACACTGCTGGGTTTGTGCGTCATTCACCAAGTGGATGCGAAAAGGTGCAATTACATCGCTGCTTGAAGGAATCGGTTCTATACGAGTGTGTTCTCGTGGAGGGTTTAGAGCGGAGATTGGTCTTCTTCCAAGGAAGCTGGCAGCAGTGATTTGATCAGTGATCCGCGATACCTCATGACAACACGATTTGTGATGGACTTGCTTCGAGTAAGGATGCGGGGAATTACGCTTAGGAATCGGTGTGTTCATGTTGAAGTCAGGCAGTGTTGGATTTAATTCATCACGTCCGATGTTCTTCAAAACCATTCTCCAGGCCCTTGTCCTGTGACAGCCTGGTAAAACCACGTCTCCTGGAGAGATCTCGAGATATTTGGGTGGTTGATCGCTCCGGTCAACGTGTAAACGTAACTACAATCCAACCTTGCGTCAGGAATTGACAATGACTTGGGACGAGGCTGGTCCTGTGGTATTCGACGAAGGAACTGGCTCGCCACTGGTCTATTCGATATGGACTGTATTTACTTCCGTTTTGACAATCTTTTACCCATGTTGACTACACATTAATGCCTATGTAGGGACCTTCTGTAACCAATGAGCTTGGGAACTCAATGATACATAAAATGTCGGTGGAATTTTTGGCACCAAAATGAAATTGCATGCAGAGGAGTAATGCATTTTATTTCGATTAGGTGACCGGTTTAGCTGCATGATGGCCGATTTAGCTTTTTTAACTACAAGGTTGCCTCGAATACGGATTATGGACGAAGGACCAACACCTTCAGCCCCACCAAAGGTCAGAACTCAAAACGCCGCAACGAATCTCAAAGATGAATCCCTCAACGAAACAAATTTATATTCTTCCGAGGCAAGGACAGGTTTAGCCGTTACTATGACAACGCTTTCTACGGTCTCCATCTTGACGAATATTCTCGTCATTGTAACAATTCTTGCGTCAAAGAGACTACGGATTGTGACGTCGGTGTTCTTGGTGAACCTGGCCGTGTGTGACCTGATGGTGGGGTTGGTAGTCATGCCACAGATGGTTAAGAACGCGCTCGAGAATACGTCAGAAATATCTCAGGTAAGTGAGAAACTTAACCAAAAGGCTCTCTCGGGCGGCAAAATGAGACTTTTTGAAATATTTCGGCCAAAATCACGGTAAAAAACAATGATTTTTTTACTTCTGGGGATCTGCCCCCTGTCCCTATATGCATAAAAGGATGGATTACATGTACTGTACGAACTAGGCCGAGTTATGTTAACCAACCTTTAGCTGGTGATAATGACCTGTCCAATCTTCGGTCTCAAAATACGTGATTGTCCACGTAATCTAAACCGTCAATCCCGTCTCAATATTATGCGGCCATCCCTTCAATAACAACAGGTAGGGTATTATTACTTAATCTGATTACGTTCAGATGGACACCTGAGACGGACCGATCAGCTCACGAGACTTATACTGAGTATGCAGATACTTTGAGGGCTACCTCAAATTTGAAAATAGTATTTGATTCTTTGCAATACGACTCAGTGCAATCCATGAGTATCATGTTTCTGATCGCTCGGCAGATCCATAAACGATGATGAAATCGGTCCCGGTAATGTGACATTAGCAGTGTGTCAGAAACCGGAAGACGGGGAATGATAGAGTAAGAATGATGGATAGCTACCTAGTAGAGGTCACGTCACGCCCAGTTGCACACTGCTGCTATGTAATGTAAAGTAAATAGCAAATCTATACAGCGCCCATATCGCCAGAAGAAAGATTTCCGTTCAGGGGCGTCTTAAGGGGGATTATAGGCAGGATCTAGGTCGGCCGATTTAGTTGCACGAAGTCGACGATATGTGTCTCCACTATCTCCAAGTACATACAAAACCAGACCAGGCCACATTCGTGCGCGTTTGCAGGGCAGACGAGACCGGTTTAGATCGGTTTTGCCTCGTGTAAACTGCCCTATGATTGGGTTCACACCCACTTGTGGTAGTCCGACCTACCGATCGACTCTGTTAGAATGATATTGTACGTTAAGATCGACATGTTTTTTGCAAAAAAAACCCAATGTCATTGAAAGCTACTGAGAGCAAGCTTGGGCCTCGAAGGCTGATTTATCAACCAGTCAAGTAAACCAATCGATTAATATCTGCTAATCTCAGGACAAACACAGAATCTGGAGCTGACAATTATATGTTAGCGTGATGGATGGCTCTGTACTGTGCCCAATCAGCCCATCCTGAACTCCAGGGCAGCTCTTGGCACTAATGACCGAGCTTGTGAAGTGAGTAACATGTGCGAGGCGAGGAGCATATACCAGAGTCTTTGTTGAAAGACTCCGATACGACCGACTCTGGTATTCGAGGATGTCATGCATCAGCCCCGCCTGCCCTTAATTACCAGCCCGGCTATGAAGGAAATGCTTTATGACTTGTTGTTGGTGTGGATGTCCCCATTACCGAATTTGAAAAATGAAGCAAAGTTGAACGTAGCTCGTCGTTGGATGGATGGCATGATACAATAGGGCCGTTCCTGTTCTCAAGAGAACAGGGGCATTCACTTCATTCTGTAGGAGTTCGAATTGCTTCTAGCCAAAGTCGTGGAACCTATATATGGTCAACTCTTCAGAGACAGCTGGAGAGTCCACCGTGACTATTCAAGAGGGAAACATAGAGAGACGTGCAATTTCTGTATCTTGTGTCCATAAACAACGGGACGAAACAGTCAGAAACGTGATAATACCAATGTGCTAACTAGTTTGAACTGATAGCCATCTGATCCAGACACCAATCACTGGCTTCTTGTTGTCACAGGTGAACAAATAATCGATATGAATGGGAGACGCAGCGTACAAGAACCTGGCCAAGAGACATTTCTGCCTAAATGCCGACTTGTCTAATATCTACACTCTTAGAAATAAAAGTTTTGGAGCTCCTGAAAAAACATTTAAGGTTTTTCGGCCAACAATGCATATTATATGCACCCCGTAGAGGTTTTTCGGTAAAATGAAAACGCCAGTTGATTTCTCATACTCTGACAAAGCTCTAAGTCTTGTTGATACTTTGCTGAAAAACCTCTATGGTATGCATATTTGTGCTGGCTGAAAAACCTTTATTGGCTATTCAAAACCTCCAAAACTTTTACGTATTTCAAAGAGTGTAATACATCAGCTAAAAACTTCAACCACTGACATTACTCTCCAGATGCTTTTTGCAGGCGATAATTCAGTGGTGCAAAGGAAGGTTCAGTATATACGTCAATGTGACGCGACATGTAATCCCAATGAGTCTGCTGAATGTTAGAACTCTTACTCTTTCGTTACAGATCTGGTGTAAGATTGAAGCCTTCCTGGTGAGCATCTTCACCATCGGGTCCACCCTGACCCTGACAACCATCGCCCTGGACCGCTACTTAGCCATCGTCCACTGCCTCGAATACTGGTCCAAGCCGCATGGCCCGTACGCTGTGAAGATGGTGATAGGGATCTGGGTGCAGGCGGTCCTCTGCAGCCTTCCACCAGTGTTAGGATGGGGCTCGGTCCGGTACGACTCCGCTCAATTTCTGTGCGGTTTATCCTGGACTTCTGATACAAGTTATGGTGCAGTCATGTTTCTTGTCGCATTTGGCTCACCGGGGATCTTAATGATGTATTGCTACGGAAGAATTCTGAAAGTTGCCCAATCACATGCGAGGCGAATCATGGACATTCGTGGCTACGCCAACGAATCGGCAATAGACCCAAATGGATTCATCGCTCGATCTCTCATTGACCCGCTCCGCCATGCTTCTATGTTTAGTGTTCCAAGCGGCCAGATAGCAGATCCGAAGATGATAGGCCAGGAGCAAACGGGCGACAATCTCAGCAATGCGTCGCAACAGAGTAATATCGCGGGAAATGGGCGGGGACTCCGTCCAGCCCTTCGGCTGATCTCTCTAGTCATACTCTTCCTGTGTTGCTGGCTTCCGTACGTTATCACTACCTGCGTTGTATTGAAGACTCAAGTTGAATCAAAACAAACGCGAATTGCTATGACTGTGGCAATCGTCAGTATCTGTATTCAAAGTGTGATCAATCCATTTGTTTACGCCATTAGCAACAGACGTTTCCGGTTTGCTTTGCATCGATTGGTCAAAAAGTGCCGGAAGAGGAAGCGACAGGTGCATCCTGGGAACGGTTCGATGGCTCAACAGAGATTTGATAAATGGAGACATAAGCCAGTATTTTCGATGCCTGGGCCTAATTTTCAAACGCGGGACCGACAAAGCGATCGAAATGCTCAGAGTTTGCCAACCGAAATGACTGGACTTGGCGAATCATCAAACACACGGGTAGCGACACCTTTATGTCACGTGATAAATTCAAAATATTCCCGTGACATTGGGAGAGAAACGTCTATCCCCGGAGTCGCATCGAATGCTATTGGCGGAACTGAAGTTGCATCTGATGTTGCAAGTTATCATAGTCCTCCAAATTCTGATAGGCCTATTTTCCCCGAAAATGATGAGATGACAGTTGATATTTTCCCCAAATCTGAAATCGCAAATAATCATGGTCCTCAAAATGGTGATATTTTCCCCGAGAAGGATATGACTTTTCAGGGCTGTTCAAAGGAACTGACTCTCAGTCCTAGCACGCTGCAGGCACCCTTGTCGATAGCGTCAGTGAGTGAACACAAAACGTCCAAAACGCATGTTGTGTATTTTAACGCTGTTACTGACATATCTACTACGACGACTTCTAACTTAAAGAAGTAGGATCTCACCGATATATCAGATCTTGGCCTAGGCGAAAACTACCACACCCAAGCGGGTATATGCGCACGACACTTCCTTTAAAGGCCTCCGCCATTTATTCAATTTGGTGGTCTCATTGTGATGAAAATGACACTCGGTCACAGGTTTTGGCAGATTCACACGTACATATACCCCAGAGATCTGATACAATGGCGGGCCAGAGCCGGTCTGTAGACACGCGTGCAATTGACTATGGTGTCACCTGGTGTTGGATACGCGCACTAAATATAGTGAAGGCATGGATGAATACAATGTACAGAATGGGCGTGCGTGTAGGCCTACTTGCCAGAGAATAGCCAGGATCAATAATAGATTATTTATATCAGTCTCCGTTCATAGGATGACAACCGAACACCTGGTGCGGCGAAGTATCTAGTCTTTACACGACAATTAAATGAAGGTGCAGCGACTTCATCAATTAATTAATTATTAGGGGTCATCTCAAGCAAGACTAATTATAAATGAACAGTGAAACGAATGTTCTGTAATGCATAATATACCACATATCCTTATGTAATCTTGGAAAGCTGCGCAGTGGGAAAGCGTCACAAATGCGATACACATGTATACCATTAGTAGTCATTGATTAAACTAGGTTGGACACAATTTCCCAACAACATTTGTATTTTTTTAATTCTCAAATCTCGAGACGGGCCTTCTTTCAACACATCTGCCGCACTGTCCTTTCACTGTCCTAGGGTTTATAGCAGCAGCTGTGATGGACTTGTGGTCGGAAAGATGCTCGGTCGTTATGTGACATATATGCTTGCTCTACAGGGAGCAGCCAGAACCCAGGAGAATCCTGCGAGTATTGACTCGGTAAAATCACACCATAGAGCGAAAGCCGCGAGGTGGCTATGTTGACAAGAGGAGCGATGCGGGAGGTCGGGAGTCGTGCATTAAATATCAGAAAATTCATTAACATTTGTGGAAATTAAACATATGGTGCAAACGGATAAGAAACTTGTGAATTTAATCAGAATAAAACCAAGATAAATCAAATCTTGATTCCCACTGGCCATTATATATTTATCGAACTAAAACTGGACAGTTTTCGTGCATGCTCTTATTACCGGGTACATGTTGTTCTGCTTTGCAGTAGGAGAGGATATTTCCTATCATTGAAGACTTCTTATACTTTTGGATTAGTTGATTTGAAGGAACGTTCTAGTAAAGGATAACACCTACTACTTCGTCAACTGCGAAGAAATGGGATTTCAATTTACCACAAAGGCAGGATTTTTGATCTTTCCATGTCTGAGCACGGAAGAAATGACCTGAACAAAAGTGACGTAATGATCCTAGTACAAATTTCGCGTTCACCTTATATATAATTTGCAATGTCGACGGTGGGATCCGACGACGAAGCGTCGGATGAGCAAACTCGTCTCCTGGAATCGGCAGAGGAGGCTGCAGCCGAGGTTGAATCAGGTGACTACGCCTACGATTACGCTCCAATGAAAGAAGTCTACAAAATTCTAATCGGAATTTGTTCAGTTGTTGTGATAATTATTCTTTCAATTGCTGTATATCCCTCAAGGACACCGCAAGGTGGCAGCACCAGTGGCGGAAATGACGTGAGTAACCTTGAGAGTGTATCTGAAGGTCAAACGAAGGTCATAACAAAGAAGCCCCACATCGTTTTTGTTACTGCCAGTGGTTTAGGCTGGAACGACGTTGGATGGAGAAACTGGGAAGTAAGGTCACCTAATCTGAACCGTCTGGCAAAAAAGGGCGTGGTCTTCAATTGGTCATATGTTGAGGATGCAGATGAACCGACCCAGGAGGCCATTTTGTCCGGTTTATATCCACATTTTTCCGCAGCAAATTGTTTGCCGCGAAACGCTACATTCTTACCAAATGTTCTGAGAGGTGCTGGTTATAAAACACACATGATCGGGGCTTGGAATATAGAACATAAAAATGTCAGTTTTCTACCAAATGATATTGGATTCGACTCATATTTTGGCTCCATAGGCAAGGTAGATTATTATAATCATAGAAACTCGTATTCAAATCATTGGGAAAATGCCAAACAAGTCGATGGCTATAACGGGACATTTCTTACGGACGTCTTTGCGGATCGTGCTGTGCAGAAGATACGAGACCATGTTGTTGGCAAAGACAACAGTCCGCTATTCCTTTATCTGGCGTTCCAAGCCATCGCAGAGCCAACCTCGCCTCCAGTGATGTATAGAATGCCAGAGAACCATCCAAATGTCTGGAAAAAACGGCGGAGAGTTTATGAAATGATCTACGCTCTGGACAGTGCAGTTGGTAGAGTGTTGGACGAAATCCGATCTTCCGGTATCGACGAAGACACTATTTTCATCTTCAGTACTACAAGTGGTGCGGCTGTGGACGAGGCTGGTTCCAACTCTCCATTGCGTGGAGGGAAGTTTACCCAATGGGAGGGCGGAACACGTGCCACGACTATAATGCGGAGCGAGAAACTACGGAACAGTACCCTGTACAGCGGTCTATTTCACGCCGTGGATTGGTTAGCCACCCTCTCGTCTGCTGCAGGGATGACGCCAAATCTAAATGTCACCGATGGCGTAGACTATTGGAGCCTTTTAGTTAACGACTTTGCCAACAGATCTGTGATCACCAAAGGTCAAAATGTCAAAGTCATTCGGAGAGGGCGGTATAAACTCATCATCGGGAACCCAGTTCGGGCCGATTATAAAGGAAGGGTGTTGTCAAAACTTAATATAACAGACATGAATTTGAATTGTGTTTTCAATGCGCGTAAATACTTCGCGAGCGATAAGTGCAAGGATTTTAATTTTGATTTGAGCAATGCGACTCTATTGTTTGACCTCTACGATGACCCAGGCGAACTCCAAGATATTTCAATGAGTCACCCCCGTATTTTGCAAGACTTGAAACTCGAACTTTCGAAAGTTTTTGAAGATTGTGTTCTTTCTGACGGGCGAAGTCTTCCAGTGGCGGCCACACCGGGGGCTTAAACACACGCCAAGTTACGATCATCACATCCACGGAGTAGAAATTGGCTATCTTTGAAAATTCGTGGAAGGCCTACCAGAGAATCTGAATTCATGTAGTTTCTATATGTCCCACGAAATATAGAAGACATTTCAGCAGAAAGGACAGTTGATAATGAAAAAATAAGATTATACTTCAGTAGTTTTTGAAACTCAGTTTTCTATTTTTGAAATAGTGCGCATTTCAAAAGTTCAGTTTTTTCGAGACCAGTCGAATTATATCTTTATTTCAGGAGGCCCTTTTTCAGTCGAGTGGGGGGGGGGCGATTAAGCTCCTGTGGTCACTCTAAAACTGTCTCTGGGATATTCTATTACCAAGGGAATAAATACGAATTTAATGAGCTGGGAAGGGGCATGTGCCAAAACCCAAAAATGTATACATATACATGTATTCATTCACGGCAAATTTCGGTACGTTTCAAGCTGGTGCACGACAAAAGAGGTGTTTTGCCCAGACTACAGGGATAAGTTGTGTGATATAGATCGATAGTCATTCATCAGTTTTGGATTTTATTCATTAGACAATAAATAATAGCCTAGCACCATAACAAGCCACCCGCATCTAGACTCCCTGGGCAGACCTTCACGTCATCCTATTTTGGACTCCATGAGGAACGTGGAGACCCGCATCCGACCCGCATCAAATCCATTATTGAAGACAATGGCTTGTGTAGTCCATTAGTGGCCCTTTTTTATTTATAATAAATGTTGAGGTGCCCCCATTTTGAGACGGCCCCCTGCTAAGGACCAGCCTCGAGCCCATTGACAAATATATACAGACGCATGTGGCACATGTATACAACCATTAGCGCGTTCGATTTATAGCGCCGCGCTTCGGTAAGCACCCGATCTCGGGCCTTGAAGCGCATGCCCAGTATGAAACGAACCCGAACGCTCTGGCGCCAGAACGAATTTGAGGGCTTCTTTCCAAAATTACGCTGTAGACAGATTGATTGATTTTTATGTATATTTTGATGTCTTTTTGGTGGCACGTTCTGCATGATATGAGAGAAGGGACTTTGGGAGGATTCACCAGTCTTCTAAGATGACTGTGGTCCCAAGTAGAACTCAAATTGTACTTAAAGAGTTGTCGGGTAGATATTCGGTACAACCAGTCTCGTGAGATCAGATAACCAGCTGGCAGAGATTGATTGTTCCATTGTCCGTCCTTGTATCACCCATGTATAACGCAAGTGTAATGTTGTCGTGTACAGCTAAATGACCCTTTGAAGGTTGTGTCAATGTCTTCCCAACCTGACGAGATGAGGCGCCAGTACGAAAAAGAACGCACTGGCGCTTACTCGCGCTCACTCGCGTTTTACTCGCGTAAGCGTGGCGCTAGTAATCGAACACGCTAAATGTACAGCGTGCATACATGAGTTGGCACTTGTTTTATCAATGTCCCATTTGTTTTGGCGATTTTCAGTAATCTGAATGAAATAAGACACAGACCTTGGTGGTAGGCCTATACTAAGTTTATTATGCTTAGACCGATCCTAGTTTGAATGGTGGTATTCAGTTCAGGTGATCCCTACCTCGATAATACATGTAATATCAAAGGTGATATAATTAGCTTGTATCAATGTATGATGTTGTAGGCCTACAAAGCCTATAACAATTACAACAATAATATGGTAGTTGTGTGCTATAGTTGCATACTGTGTTTCAATGCATGAAAAGTGCATCCAAGACAGTTACCGTATGTATTGACTTATTGTAAGGGGCCTAAAGCCTATTTCACGTCCTTCCTGCATTGCCTGGACCGTCACCATGGCAGCCATGTTAGGTCATTGAGACAAGCACCTGTTTACCTGGAGACAAGAGTTCATGGAGTTCCCAAAGGATGTGCTCACATAATGGCCTTTTTCCATTTCAGTTCCAAATGACAATTGATTAAGGTAGCCCACAGGCTGCAGAATCAGAAGGCGGCACCTTTCACTGCGTACACCAAGACTACGAGACTATTTACTTGGAGTGAAGTGAGGTTTCCGAAGAGTGCACGTAGAGAGACAATAAAGAACAGAGTTATTCAGAGGCTGAGAAAGTTAGAGATGGCTACCACAGGGGAGGTAGAGGGATCTCACATCCCCAGGAATCATGCTCTGGAAACTGCAGTCGATCTCGCTGCCGGTACTGTGGGTAAGTTTCCAAAGAACAGATTAAAAAGAATATCTGATCTGTGTCCTCAAAAATATCAAATGCATCGCAAGGACTTTGCTCGAGTTGCTTGATTTTTTTCACTTACAAATTTCTCGAGAAAGCCTGTTGATATCGCTTTCAATTTCATTTTCAGGCGGAGTGGCCAACTGCCTCTCAGGCCAGCCGCTGGACACAGTCAAAGTCAAAATGCAGACATTTCCAACTCTGTACAGGAATGCATTCCACTGCTTTGTGCAAACTTACAAAACTGATGGTTTCTTCCACGGACTGTACGCCGGGACGGTCCCGGCCCTCGCAGCGAACATTGCAGAAAATGCCATCTTGTTTATGTTCTATGGTATCTGTCAAAAATCCGTGATGAAACTGGTGCATGTAGAGAAAGAGAATGATTTAAAAGCAATTCATAAAGCATTTGCCGGTGGTGGGGCGGCATTTTTTGCCTCTCTTGCTCTGTGCCCAACGGAGCTGATCAAGTGTAAACTGCAGGCTATGAGAGAGATGGTCGACCAAGGAAAACTGGAAAAATCAAAAACATTCAGGTGAGTAAAGTGTCCTAAATGGTGTTGGCAGAGAGAGAGTATCTTTCAATCTGTGTGGAGATTGGACTACTGGATGAGGTAAGGCCTGATTGGGACACAACCTGGGAGGGGAAAAGTGTGGTTTTAAATGTTGTGAACAAGTTTGACCAACACTGCCTATGTTTTAGGGAACAAGTCAAAAGTATATTGAAGCCGAAAAAACAAGCACTGTTCGTTTCTCCCTTGACCAGTACTCCCTGAGCTGGAATTCTAAGTCCAAAATCACTGGGGTTTGTAAACAGGCATCTGGAACAGCTGTAGTAGGCTCATTTCAAATTTTGAAACTTCATGATGAAATTATTCTATTTTTCAGTGGGCCATATGCACTAACAAAACACATTTGCAAGACGGAGGGTGTCCGCGGTATGTTCCGAGGACTCGGGCCAACATTAGGTCGAGAGATGCCAGGATACTTCGTCTTTTTTGGTGGTTACGAAATCAGTCGGAACTATTTCACACCTCCGGGAAAAACTCCTGATGACATAGGTGAGAATTTCTGCATTCCATCGCATTGAGTAAAGAACTGATCAGTTTGCTGAGGAGCTATAAGTCAGATTTGAAGTGCAGGTACCACTGCACGACGCGATGTATAGCTATGTCTAACAACTTTCAGACCAATGACCATGGCGGCTAAATAAGGAGAAGGTGTTAGAATATTATGTCTGCGTGGAGAATGAGTTAAAACCTCACTGTTTGTGTCATATTTCCTTTCCAGGACCGCTGAAGACGGTATTATGTGGTGGCATCGGTGGTGTCTCCCTCTGGGTCGCAATCTTCCCTACCGACGTTGTCAAGTCAAGGATCCAAATCTCTGAGGGGAAAAGTGCCACGTTTGCCGGGACGTTCATGCAGGTAGTGAGAGAAGATGGTAAGACTCTCTTGAAGTTTGTCAGTCTGGACCGGAGTTTCTGACATGTTGTTACAAGATAGAGATGTAATTATGATATGTATATTCAACATAATGATAACAGCATGCCAGTAGGTCTACTGTTTGTCCGAATATCAGTGAAGACAAGTATGAAGCAAGGATGAGTTACCTCTAAGAACATTCACCAAAACTGTGTATTCACAACTTCAAATGACTAATCCGTTAAAGTTAGCATTATCAAAGGAGGCTCTTGGGTACAGGGATGGGTTTGGGCTTCTCAATTCTGCTGTCAAGTGTTAGGCAGAGTGTGATCTTAATTTGATAGGGAACAGAGAGTGAAGACCTGTTTCTGAAAGCCAAGGAACTATTTAGTGTTTGGAAGAGACATGATTCATCTGGACTGTCCCACAAGTCTACTTGAATATGAAAATTCTTAGCAAGTGTTGTTGAAATATCTATCTTTGTATTTTCAGGTGTGCTTGCTCTCTACCGAGGACTTGGTCCAACGGTGGTGAGGACATTTATAGCAAGTGGTGCCCTCTTCCTCTCGTACGAGTACTGCAAGCGAGGTTTAGAATATCTATTAAAGAACCAGTGATACAGTTGAGATATTTAGGTTAATTTTAGTGCATCGGTGAATCAAAGTCTGGACTGTGAGCCATCAGCAATCATCTTGGCAAGTCTGCCAACCCATCAGTACTTTCATGTCATGATAGCCCCCATGGAGGGTTGGAAGATCTGTTTGTGTTTGTCTTGACCAGTGAATGGTTACTGTGAGTATGAATATCTTCCAGGGAAGTTGTACGCATCCATCCAGCCGAGGACCGATTCTGGGGGCTTTAAACAGGGTAAAGTAAGGGAGCTGATTGTGGCTGTGCAGGAAAGATGATGGAACTGGAAAAAACACCCCAATTCTAGCAATTTTGGGGTCTAGAGCACATATGCACTGGGCGTAGTGCAACCATTAATGTTTTCTGGGTGGAATGTGGTCTTTGATTGTGTTGTTAGTCTATCATATCATGTGTTTTCTATAATCTACACTGGTTGAGGAATTTTTGACTGCATGTTTTTTTCAACTTAAGTAGAATTTTAACTGGAATATAAAATGTTGGCAGAAAGACTGTTTTTAATGGGTGTTATGAATAAAGACTGTAAATGCATTTACTTCAGCTTTGTACTGGGAGGCCCAAAGTGTACATGGAGATTCAAGTAAAAGCATTTACTACCTGGTCTTTATTCATATCAAGTGTTGTTTTTAAAAGGAAATTGTGGCCTATTCGCATTGGGCTCTGCATTTAGGTCAGCAACTGTGTGCTTTAGTAAATGGCTTGATCACCCGGAGTGTGTCGGGCATCTTAACGCTATCCAGCATGCTATTCATATCAGCGACCTCCAGTGTGAGCGTGAGATGTTCAATGTTGGGGATCTGTCACTAAAAACAAAGTTTTACTCTGAGCTTGTATTGTTTTTTTACCCACTATCCCGGTTATTTGGTAGTTCAAAGCTCAAGGTGATCTCATATGTTTATATTTTTAAAGAGGAGGAATCTGAATAGGTCAATTTGCGTAATGCGTTGCATGATGTACTATGCGGACCTCTCAATGCGGTGCTTAAGCATAAAATGGCAAGAAGAGTTGACTCTGCTATCTATAGGGAAGAATGGGTCTTTAGCCTTGTATTATAACTTCCATGTTGACGCTTCAAGTTCATATCTGTATTGAACAAATAACAAGTGACGACAATCTTTTAGAGTTGAAACGAGGGACTTTTTGGGGCCACCCTGTGAACAGTTGATGTCAAAGCGGTTCTGTATGCAAAGCAAATGCAAAGTGAGATTTTAAAGGAAGTGTTCAAGTTTTGGAAGCTAATAAATCTAAATGATCTGACGAAATCTTTTGTTCGATTGTTGATGGTCTTTCTTACATTAAGCTCATTTCAAACCTAAAACCTTTTTTCTGAAGCCGACAGACAAAGTTCCGTGGGACTGAGCCACAGATGTGTCCTCTACCACTACCAGTAAGACTAAGATTGCCCATAACAATCAACAGCCTTGGTAGCTCCTTGTGGCAATAACCCAAGGTTGGCTATTGTCACAACCTGTGGACAGTCACAATCAGGGGAACTCTTCATTCGTCTCAAGGAGGCAAGCTGCCTTGTCATTGTCACAACCTGTGGACAGTCACAATCAAGGGAACTCTTCATTCGTCTCAAGGAGGCAAGCTACTCTGTCATTGTCACAACCTTGAGACAGGCACAGCCTGGAGACGGTCCCAACCATTTTCACCATCACCAGGAGAGACAACTTCCAAGCTATGCCTCCTGTGCTGCGTTTGGTTTTCTTGTCTTTAACGCATTCATGTTTGCTTGCTACTTGTCTCTCAGATAAAGTGGAACCTAGAAAGTAACAACCCAAGCCAAGCAAACAAAACTACCGTAATTGTAAGAAGGTTCTTATCTACCGTAGGTTGTGACATTAAGTAAAAAGGCGATTTCGTTAGTTGCAACATTAAACCTCAATGGCTGATGTCTAGGAGGTTGTGACGTTATTCTGGATGGCTGTACATGTAAGTTGTGAAAAATATTCCTGTAGGTTGTGACACTAACTCTGACTGGCTTTTATACGTCGTGACTCACAAATTGCCCAGGTTGATATACATGGCTTTAACCATGTGAACTACTTCGACAGGTTACGACATTCTGTGCCCCAGATCAGCACATTGCCCTTGCCATTGTAACAGAGAACGTTACTGTACTGATAAATTTGGAAGGATTGGGGTCAAATCTTGAGATAGCTTGTGACCATCCTAAAATCTCTGTTTTCGAGGGCTGGAGCTTTGACCGAGATTTTTGAAGTGGGCCTTCAGTTCAGTTCAAGCTGGTTTGTTTATCAAGATTTGACCAATCATTGTTCCCAAGATAATAAGTCGGGTAATAAGTACAAATTTCTCTCTATCAAACAAACTAACACAATGAACAAAAAAACAAAACATACATTATAATGAAAAACAACTGATTGTTCAAACCTGCAGTGCATTATGATAGTGAGGCTGACCTAAGTTGCAAAGTGACTGTAAATCCGGCTGTTTCGTCCGTCGCACGGCAAAAGAAATCCCATCTGAACGACCCGGTCTTCTGGTTGTGACTTTGTCGTCAATACCAATTGGGCTCAATGGAAATTGCAATCAAAGACCATAAACTTGCTCTCCGTGACACAATAGGGATAGCAGTCAAAGACAAATTGACGTGATTTATTATGTGCTCCTGACACAAACATTATTATTTTTGTAGACCCATACATTTAAGATTTGTCAATGAGTTATACCGGTGTGACCCAAAACATGATCGTCACCTTGAAGGATTTGAGATGCATGCCTACAAAAACCAATTACCTTAGATAAAGTGTGAGCTGCCTTCGACTTGTCTTCACCCTGTCCTTACCTTTTAGTAGGTTGTGACTTTAGTCAGTGAGGACATTTGAAATTACATGGACAAATATGCACAACCTTGGGACTCTGGCCTATCCTATTCGTATAGAGACAAATTCATATTCTACCATCAAAGGAAAACTAGTCCCAATCCATGCACCCGTCTCCTGATAGAAGTGACAATAGCCTAGTCGGCCACATCAGGAGTTTCTTTCAGTATGACTTTCATCATGCCATTGAAGTGTTGATTAGCGTAGAATTCCAGCTTTTTTCGTGAGTCCAGGTATGTTTTCTCGCAGACCTCTTTGGGAATGTGTTTCAGTGGCTTGCCAGATGACATTGCTATCAACTGGAAAGAAGCGAAGTAGTAATTGTCACAATCTGTTTTAAGGAGACAACCTTCAAGCGTACATACAGTTGTAATGGATATTAAGCAATGGCTAGAAACCTAATTGAGTGAGAATCGTCTATAATGCAGATACGTGACTATCATGGTAAATGTCACAAAGTCCCATATGATGCATTGAACCGACGGTTTGTAAACGACCGAATGAGACGAAACACCGCCCATCACTGTGTCGTGGTAGCAGTCTTAATGTTAGATACAACACAGAATGGACATCCTGGCTGCACTCTAGCAAAGCCAACAATGTGAGTGTTACTGTCAAGAAAGCGTGCCGTCACGTCTCTCACCTGAATCATAGCCGCTCTCTCAACATAGTAGGCCTTGTCGAAAGCCTCAGCCACCGTCCCCCCGATTGTGACCAGGCCATGGTTGCCCATGATGAGCACATCATCCTCCCTCATGCAAGCCCCCAGCCTCTCCCCCTCCGCCACGGCCTCTGGGTAGCCACAGTAGTTATCGTCATAGCCAACGCCCTTGTAGAAACGCATCATGTGTTGGTGAATCATAAGGAATCGAGGGTCTTCGAGACAACCTGAAAAAAGGAACAGTATGGAGGTGTCTTCGTTAGAGGAACATCCTAAACTTTACTCCAATATTCCATATTTCGATTTCAAACCTCTGATGACAGCTTCGGGCCATGGCCAGCACCCTGTTAGTGCACATACCTCGTCAAAGCTATCAGCGAGTTGTATAAACAAATAGATAAATCTCATTCAACCGCTATCACCGCCATCGCAGCGGTGAAACTAATCCAGAGAGTTTGCAGACACCTAAATCGCACCTAAACTCGATCTGGTTGGACGTCAGTGTTGTTGTCTTGAATGAGACACGTAGCCGAAACGTAGCCGAAACGTAGGACGAAAGGACAAGGATTAATGGACATGTCTTACTCAAAGCAGTTACGTATGGCGAATGTAAGTGCATGACGCAGTTTGCGCTGGCATCTGGCCTGATGTTGTGGATCCCCCGGTGGATGGTGGAGGCAGCCAATTCGTTATGTCCATCGCCCTCAACGATCTCATTCTGAGAGTTGAGTCCGATCAGTGAAGAAGCGGTAACCTATGAAAGATATAGTAATTCGTTCACGTGAGAACCACCATTTTCGGTCGCGGTGTGTTGGCACGATGTGACTAACGACTATCGGGTTGTGACTGAGGTTAGCAATGGCAAGATCAATTGCGTCTTAGTCTTGACACAAGTTAATTGTCTGGAGACTTGCAGTCAAGGGGACGTGTTCTTCTGCCCCACCGCCTTACCTGACTCCAGTGTCTCCCATGCGGAATCAGAAGCATGACCTGGCCCTCTCCATTCGTGGCCTTCGTGATCAGGGTTAGATGATTGCATACGCCTTCATTCATACCATATCTGAAACAGCAGATTATACGATGCGCTCAGCTTTCACAAAAGGCAGACAACTGTGAAATGAACTGCCAGTCCGTCTCATCCTGCCAAGCTCAGAGCGACATGCGCCTGGTTTTCCTGTGACCGGTGACGGGTCGGGCGATGCTGTGGCAGGGTAGATGTTGACCCAGTACAACATCCACTAATGCGCCGAGCGTACATTTCTGAGCTCCAAGCTATCCAACTTCACGCAAACGAACGGAGTAGCTATATTATTAGGTGCATAAGCGGATGTGTCTCTTACCTGTCTAGGACTCGGTAAGCGACAGCAAGCTCCAGCCTCGCCTTTCTGTTGACAGCAGCCGCATCCTCGGTGGCAGAAGCTTTGGTCACAAGTGTCCGTCGTCCCCGACATGTTCCTATGCTTGAAATGAGAGGTTGTGCTCTCAGTGACGTTTGGGACGTCAGGAAGACTGTCTTTCCCAAAGATTGCGCGGCCCTGCGGAACATTTCGACCCTCTTAGTTATATTTTCCTGAACACCTTGAAGAGACCACCAAAAATATTTGGACGGACAGGTCAACATATGTCGAAACTAGGATATCAAGATAGTCGGAAGACAAGAGATTAAAATTACTCAATGCGTGGCATAATCATCGACTCACGACCTGGTCGATAGATAAGGTGAAAGATAACTGGTAGGTTCAATCTGTCGATATCGTTCCGCAAGCTGAAATCAATTCGGACTCGCAATAACACACACAGTAATGGCACTCTACCATGATCAGCATCCTCATCATCCTGGATCTCTATCCATCCTTAAAGATTTGGCCACTGAACAGGTTACATGTAGGCTATTGGGTATTTTACGTGACCAGCCAGGGACCGCGGCTTCGTCGCATCCAACAGACTAGGTTCCGTTAAAGCTTTGGTGACATTGACCACCTCGCCAGTTAGCAGTTTATCACACCATGGAAACAAAGAGATGAGAAGTTGGAGTTGCACATTGCAGAGACACGTCTTTCATTAGTGAGAAGTCACAACCGTAACTTTTGGGGTCGACATGAGTTCAGACGCTGCCATCACATGTACAAGTCTTGTCCCTCAGACAAATAAGCCTCAGTCATCCTACTTATGCAAGGACGAGTTCGGAGTCCACACGGGCACTGTTATGCCACAACCAGTTCAAGCGAACTTATTTAACCATTCGGTTGTGAC
The DNA here is from genome assembly GCF_910592395.1 of Lineus longissimus. NCBI lineage: Eukaryota > Metazoa > Nemertea > Pilidiophora > Heteronemertea > Lineidae > Lineus > Lineus longissimus. The sequence continues at coordinate 686,716 of NC_088316.1, forward strand.
TTTGTCCTCTGAAGACCAATTTCGGAAATTATGATCGAACATGGCGAATCTCTCGTCACGCAGCTTTAAGGATCGGTTATCTTTTTATCAAAACAATGGCCTGTGAACGACTAGGCCTTTTTAAACAGAAAGTAAGGGACTAGATACACCACTATCCAAGGAGATAAAAATGCCATGCTTGCCATATGATCAACTATTTCACTCTTACATCATTTCAATGTTGTTCTGTAAAGAGAAATACTGATTCTTGCAACAACAAGAGAAGACAATGCACGATTTTCATTGCAGATGCCGAATTCCTTTGCCTTGATAAGAGCCAAGCCTGTTAGGACCTGTACTGATCCAGTTGTGATATTAAAATAACGTCACAACCAGAGACAAATTCAAATAACGTGCTCCTAGGTCTCCACTTGTCACAACCAAAGACAAACTCTGATAACATCCTCATTTAAGCTCCAATGGGCTTTATTTTTCCATTTTATGTGCGTTATGTACATGGAACAGAATCTGGCTGAACACACACCACAATGAGATATTTCAGCCAGCTCAGAGTAGATTGGGCCTTAAAGGGAGACTATAGGCAGAGGGCCAAAGCATCCAATTGGAGGTCACCCGAGGACTGGTATGCAAATTAGGAGACTGGGTCTAGTTTGAACTCAATAGTGGTAAACCATCTCTCGTACAAGCCCGCCAATGTATTGTAAACTACTGTTTACTTGAAACATGAAACTTAACCTCGCTCATTTGGCTCCTGTCTGTTGTTTCCCTCCTATCAAAGTCTTCTTTGGGCCCTATTACATGCAGGACAATACTGAAAACATGCAAGGGTGCTCAAGTGGACATGCATGACACTTCAGCGAAGAGAACGTTTAAACAATATACTAACAGGATTTGGTGACCTGGTTTTAAGGTGAGGAGATTCAAGAAAACCTAGTGGAAGACTTCCCATTTTAGACATTTTGTAGCTGGCTACTGTGGAGTTATTCACTTTTCTGGTGCCAGTTTAGCTTGATGTTTGGACAAAGTTTCAAGCGTTTCTAGAGACACTTTAATCAAAGTGCACAACTGTATACTACCCTCAACACTCAGACTTCTCTGTAGTTCATCTGTAGCCCACTGTAACTTCTGTTCCAGGACAGTTTTTGTCCTACTTAAACAAGGCGACGTTGTATATATCGGTGTCCTTGGATCGTGAGCTCCATCTACAAAGTCCAAAGGAACCGGAGACACGGCACGGAAACTGCTGTTCAACGATCTGGAATGTTCACGTGTTAGGGAGATGATCCGGGGTTCTTGACTGGGACGCTGCCCGTTTATTTGAAACGGCGCAGGTTCATCAGAGACAGCGCCCGCATAACCGTCTCCGTTCAGAATCTGCTCAGCCGATTCAAACTCCACGTTAGGGACACCGTTAGCACTGGATGGAGCATTACCAGCGCTGTGTTCTACTTCCTTGTTATCAGGCAGCACATCGATTTCCGTGCAAGCAACACAAAAATCTTTCTGCTGGCGGTCTCGGAGGAGAATGGTGTCACAATCAGGACAAGTTGTCCCCAACATCCTGTAGCCCTTCAAGAGATACTCGCCGAGAATCTTACTGATCTTGTTGGACCTGACCTGACGAGCTCGCATAACCTGCTGTTCCTCTTCTGTCGGAGGAACCCATTCATCTTCAGGTGTGTTCATGAATGACGACATTTTCAATGGATGACAAGCGCGTTATGAAAAGTTCAAAGTTTATACTTTCTTGGAAACTTTATATCAGGAAGGGTTTAGCCAATTTCCAAACAGTTTTATGGTGAAGCCTAGTCATTGGCTTCTGATGAAGTTTTTGAGTAACTCAGACAGGATTAGAACACAGGTCAGGTCGTGGATATGATTTTCAATCTTGACCATTTGGAATTGTATGTTCGATCATCCAATCTTGGGGACCTGCACCACAACGCCGTCAGCATCCACGAAGATTCTCACACGATCAGTCTGGAAGTCGTGTGGGTGGCTAGGACTTGTAGCGGAATACTCTGGTAGGACCTGAATCTGAAAGATAATTTCAATGAGAGCTAAGCAGAGACACAGTACAGCTGGGGATGAAGACTAATGATGTCGTAAGATTACAGTCAATCAAGTATAGTAGCATCCTTTTACTGTATTATACTTACTGTGATATTTGGGTAACTTTGTCGAATAATAGCTTGAGCTTCTTTCCAAGTCTGAAAATTAAACAAGAAATATTGTAGTCACATAACGTCTTGAAGCATGCACACCTCATCCACACTCTGCGTTCTATGCCAAAAGGTGGTCTACAGAGTTGCTTGAAGAAGAAGAACCTGAAGAAATGGGGCCAGGGCCACTAGTATAGTAGGGGCATCAAAGAGATAACTACCCACATGCCCATAAAAGGCTTTATTTCGGCTAGTAAACGCACATGTTGGTCTAAAAGTAGTCCCGAACAAAAGACCAGGTGACGTAGAAAGCCATAACAAACATGGTGTGTGGGACTTGCAGGAGACGAGCAAGACAAGATAAGTCAATACAAGAACTCCATTCCATCCCTTTCTATAAAACTATCCTGAATGAATCACCAGAAATAAAACTACTATACATCAAGGCACCCTCATCGCAAAGATATTTTTCATGGTTCGCTTTGAACAGTAGTACCATTTCAAAAATCCATAAATTTACGAGCTAAAAACTGCTCTGCACAGTCAAAATTTTGTGCAAAATATCTATGTTTAATGTTTAAAAGATTCCAAAAAGTACATTCTTAATGATAAACCTCATTAGAAGAGACTAAATTATGCCAATAAAAAGAAATTCGAGTACCTTTCCGCGAGTTTCGGGCCACTCAGAAACATCGGCCATGCTGGAAGAATGCCATCGTGCAGCCGAGTACAAAAAACGAATGATGTCATCCCTGGATTCGAGGATGAAAATGAGGGACCATCTCAAAATATGTGCAGAAATGCAAAATGAAATGTGTGCAGAAAAATTAAACGTTAGTACGACAATGATAACTCTCAGAAAGATGGAAACTAACAGCAGATTTTTGTTTATATTATATATACATAGTTTTATTATTCAACGTACATTTTCTATAATCATTATTATGACTTTTGAACAATAATGTTGGTTACGGTGCGAACAATGCAATAAAACGTACTCCGCTTCAGAGCCTATTTCCGTGGTTTGAGTTGTAAAGTTAGTAATGGCAGGGAGTTGTCATACACCTCCCTGGTAATGGAGTGATGGTCCTACGGCCTTCTCCATCCTTCCCCGCACCGTATCCGAAAATAAATATTGCATCACAAGCGTAAGAGCAATTTGACTTGAGAACTCTGCTCGGTACGCTATCTTGGCATGGCTCACTGTCATGACTGTCTTTATACATACTTGCTAAGATGAATCTACGAATAAGTCAAAAGACACGTTTGCCGCGCAGTTTAGAAACTCCTACAAAGCCCAGGCAAAGTTCTACTGTTGGTGGGTTATACGACATATGTTCTCACATCCACTGATATGAGACATAAAACTCCGTGATCTACAGCTGAATGCTTAGGCTATTCTCCTTCTGTATGCCAACACTGCAATATTGACTATACGATGGACCACTCTGATCTTCTCAAAATACGCCGACAATAGAGAGGTTCAGATGAAATTTTATGAGACGTCCGTTACTTTCAAAATTTCATGTTTTCACTTCCAAGTGGAGCATGCGCAACGAACTTGAGATAGAGATTGTTCCCATGCCTGAGGCGTCAAAAATGATTAATCCGTGCAGTAGTCGTTCTCTTCATCCGCTTGTTTAGCAGTCGTTCTCATGTGATAGCGTGTAGCTGGATGGATCTGTGCGGCCAGGGGGACGCACCAATCGACAGCACTCGATTCAGCATGTCACATGAGTTTCCCCTATGGAAAGGATGCTCGTTGAGGCGTCGAAAATGACAACTCCGTGCAGGAAGCGCTTTCCTCGTCTGTGTGTCTACGGTAGACTGAGTTCGTATGTATGATGGGGTGAAGCCGGGTGGACTTCAGCCAGGGGAGCCGCATCTGTGCGGACCGGATCTCAGACTTGATCGAGACGAAGAGAAAGGACACGAGGAAGGAGAAGATTACCACCCCTGAGAGGATAGCGAGGACGATGTTGGATGTTCTGTATTCTGCTGGAGAGTAAAACGTAAGCGCTGAAAATGAAAAATGAGCAATTACATCTTCATCTGAAGCACGAGGCAGCTGTATTGACTGCCAATTGATGATTAATTAAAGAAAACATGCAGTCGAGGACCAACAGCATTGTAGAAGCTATCAAAGACCGACAGCTTTGTAGCAGTTGTCGAAGACGAATGGCTTTGCAGCAGCTGTTGAAAAACCTACAATTTTGGAGCTACCAAATTTGTTATGAAGATAACCATGATGATGATGACGATGTACCTCAACTCCATATACTCACGTCTCGGCTCTTTCCAATAAAACATGAGAAAGCCCCTGTAATTATTTGTATTGTCCACCCTGAAGGTGACGAGGAGGTCTCGTCCGTTACTCTTGATGAGATTAGAGGGTACCACGTTCCCACACCATCGCTTTATCGTGTGATCCCATATGTGCGCACCTGAAGCAAAACAAAACAGACATCTCATCAGAGAAAGATGTTATGGTGTCAACACAATGATCTTGCTTACCTTGCCCCTGCCTATTAACTGCCTTCCTTTAACGCTGGTGACAACGTGTATAACTCCGACCTTAAAAATCATTATGGCCGAGTAAGGTATGCAGTACAACCTTATTTGTGTATGTGTACTACCAGCTGTCCACCCTGTAGGGGATAACTGTCCCAACTGACCTTACACCCTGAAGTCGGGTTTTTAAATCCTGCAAAAGCAGCTTACCATCTTTGACCTCCAAATAGTCCTTGCTACAGGGTCTACTATTCTGTATCAAGGAGTCCTTGATTTCTAACACGATCTGATCTCCTTTCGTGTCGGAACTGATTCGCCATCGGCACTGGGTGTTCCTGGAAAGGAATGGTCAGGGCTGATAAGACCGCAGGAGAAGTGATCAAGTGATCTGGGGATCAAAGTCTTGATAACAAATAATGTTTGCAATTAGGTTATATTTTGTGTCTACTTGTGGTTTAAACTTGTGTTTACATCGAGTTTATTACATTGTCACTTGCATGTTATCATGCTTATCATGGCCTCCCTACATATCCATCCATTAAGTAGCGGGTCAAGGTACTCTGCACCCTTAGTTTATATGGCTGTCGAACCAAGAGGCAATAAAACACGGAGTCAATAACTCAAGGAATGAATGTTGATTCTCCGGCTGCCTCCGTCCATCAATACGTTGACATGGGCGTAATTGGACCAAACATTCGTTTCCGCTTTCCCTATTCGGTCAGTAGGCGCCAAGAACACAGTTTGGTCAAGTGTTATAGTTGCCTATGGATACCAAACAACCCAAATGTGGTATTTAATTACTTCTACTGATGAATTCTATATTATTTATGAGTTTAACTGTGGTGTTGCGTGTACGAAGTGGATGCAGTCGTGTTTACCCAGTGCCCACATTTATTTTATGATTTGTAAACAGTTCGTTTGTTTTACTCTTGCGGCCATTTGTATGACCAGGAGACGAATATGGATCAGAAGAAGAAGAAGAAGAAGACAATGAAGGTAAAGAAGACGACGATGAAGATGAAGAAGACGAACAAGAAGCAGAAGCAGAAGCAGAAGGAGGAGGCAAAGAAGAAAAACAAATAACACGAAGAAGAAGAAGAAGACACCGGATTATACTACATGTACTTACCCATCGTAGTGCCGTGGGTAGTTGGGAGAAGTCAGGTTCTGCTTGTCGTACTTGGCGTAGAGTTGTATGTCAGTAGTCAGGACACCTTTACACATGATGCCTTCAACTGAAAGAAACAATCACATCGATTTCGTCAGGGGAAAGTGTTTTTCCTCTTGACTTCGTTACTGAGCTGATAATTGGCTCATTCCAGTAAGGCGAGGTTTACATAGAGTTAAGTTTTTGACTTGTAACATGTCACTTTCAAAATGAGTCCTATGTAAAGCCGGCCTTCTGCGATGGTTGTTGGCGCGTGAGTGCGTTCATGATCAAATCTGAAGGCCACCTGGGTTCATTTGAATTCTTCGCCTGTCCAGAATGGCCACGTGTGTCTGTTTACTCCCTCAGCTGTCTTACCTTCTTGGAGAGTTGCCATGGCTGCCGTCATCATTATCCACACAGCAGGAGTGATAGCCAGCAGCATGTCATCGAAGCCATATTGTTTCTGAAAGTAGAATGCAGGCTTCCTTTCAATAATGAAATCCGCTGTTTTTGATACAGCTGAATACCTCATCCTTCCAACTGCTCATCATGACGACCAGTAGTGCATGCAGGCAGACGTTATGAGAAAGTATATTATTTGCTGCATATTCTCTGCCAGTGGAATGGTTCCATGGATGAAAGTATTGGGTGGTTGTAATATGATGTATGAGAAAATCGGCGAGTCATTTATGCGATTTAAGGTTACCGGTGTAAAAGTAAAAAGTGTCCCCCCTGGAAAAAGTGTCCGGCCCTATTGTATTCTGCAATATGGTTCTATAGAGACCCTGACCGTCAATAGCTCAGAGATTGAAGCGCATAATAGAATCCTTTGTTCCTGGACATTTTATCCTAGGACATTTTAAACTTCTACACCGGAAACTTCGTTTATTTCGACGTGTTTGAGCATTTGCTCTGAAGTCGTTTTCGTTCGCTACTCGAGAGCCTCAGCTTATTCGCAATTCGCAACTGAGAAGTCCTTACACCAAAAAGTGTGGGTTGACAGTATTTTGGTTGGAATAGGTCATCCGGGTGTAACGTCGCCTTTCCCTTCGACATACAGCCACATATGATGTTCAGTCATGTCCACTATTATAAGGATAAGCTGCTGACAGATTACTATGCGCTTTTTCCATCCTTGCTGAGTTGGAGCAGTGGCATTATTGAACCGTGGGTTGAAAAAACAAACTGAAACATTGCGTGAGCGTTGATTGATTGGACTGATCGGCTGCATACTGGCTTGTTTCTGTAGAACGATTTTGAAGTTAAGCAATGCGAAATGTACAGGGTGCACGTGTACATTGGCCGATTTAAATAACAAGCACTGGATTATGCCAATTGCTGGTCGAATTCAATTCTGTCCTTCCTGGACAACTATTTTTCGGTCGGGGCACAAGACACAAGATTATACACAAATACATCATCTAGATCCTTATGTCTGTACCGCTATTTTTATAAGTTATGCATTAAAAGCATGGCATTTCATGCCATATACATGTATAATAAAATGATTTATAAACAGTGATGACTGGAAGATTAGACAATGCCTAAATGTCCATTCACCAAGTAACTGAGGAGCGATGACACAAAAATGGATAATCTGCTGACCAATTCGCAAACCCATGGTCGCAGATCTGATTGACTCCAGCCTCGCCATGTTGGGATCAGTGAGTAGCAATGAAAAGTGATGAGAAGTAAATCAGCTATGGGGCTATCTTCTAACTCTCCTCCATAACGTAAATGGAACAAATTTGGCCAGAATACGTTGAATCTGGACGTTACGGAAGAATGCATGAGCTTGTCACAGGTGTCCACAACAGTACTGTAGACGGTATTCACCAGGCCCGTCCACCAACCGGTCCTGTCTTCAGGCTAAACGCACCCGCACCAACAACGACGACGGCACAGAGGTAGACATTGAAGAAAAGCAATACTTACTTTATCCCATCGCATACCAATATCATGTGAGATCAAACCCGCCCATTCTTCGTCTCCTTTCAGAATCCAAAACACGTGGCAACGACTTGTCTAGCTCCTATATCTCAGTTAACATGAATCTCGCATGGTTGGCAACCATCCTGAATGCAATCAACGCATTCCATAAATCTAGCTACAGCTATTCTGAGGTGGTAATTGCAAAGTAATGACCAGTGAAGTGAAGATATATTAGGTTTTTCAATAATGGCAGTGGACGGAAATCGATGAATATTGGTCAGAAGAAAATGCACCCGTAATTTATTATTGCTATTTATTGAATATTGGCGATATTTACTGCATTTAATGGACTTCCGTTTTATTGTGAGCTCTGATGCGGAAGAACTCATACATTTAGATAGATGTACATACATTTAGATGGATGTACATACATTTAGATGGATGTACATACATTTAGATGGATGTACATACATTCAGATGGATGTACATACATTCAGATGTATGTGCGTACATTTAGATGGATGTACATACATTAAGATGGATGTACATACATTTAGATGGATGTACATACATTTAGATGGATGTACATACATTTAGATGGATGTACATACATTTAGATGGATGTAAATACATTCAGATGGATGTACATACATTCAGATGGATGTACATACATTCAGATGGATGTACATACATTTGGATGGGTGTACATACATACATTTAGATGGGTGTACATACATTTAGATGGATGTACATACATTTAGATGGGTGTACATACATTTAGATGGATGTACATACATTGAGATGGATGTACACTCCACAGATTTGCAGCTTCTAGCTAATATAAAGTCAGTTTCTGAAATAAGAAACAAATTGAAGAACTGTGATAGTGATTTTAACCCACCGCCGTGACCGAGTTAAGCTGTTTACCATTCGAATCTGAATCTGAAGGCCTGGCTCAGTCTGCTTTTTTTCAAAGTCGGTAGGTTTTTAAAGATTAAAAGCTAGAATAATGTCTTTTAAAATGCAGAAAAGGAATGGTAGGGGGTATCAAAACCTTTAAAATTTCGATTTGTATAATAATCGTAACACTTGCAATCATTTAATGACCGTTTTAATTGTGATAATCCGCATTAGGTTTCGTTGTTGGGTGTTTCTATTGTCGGAGGTTCAAAGGGATAACAACAAGGAGTTTTGTCAACAATGTCTTTCATTCTTGCTCTCTCGGGATCAAAATCCGATTACGTTCATGCACTTGTTTTTTTGTTTAAAAAAACGAGGAAAACGTCTTTAAGAAGATTACTCGCACTGACAGAACAATAGATATGACACGTAATGTTAGATAGATCTGCTTGGAACCAAAACTGGACTTTGGGCATTTTGTTGAGTACTTTGTGGTTATGTTGACTTTCAGTATTGTAGTTTTCTAATGAAATAAGAGAAGAAGAAAATATTAAAGTAAAAAGTATCCAACTCATTCCAGGTTTTTCACAATATGAAAGAGCTATGGGTTTTCACTTTACCGAAAATCAGCAGGTAAATGTTTTTCAAAAGCTCAGAAAGCTTTATTTCTAAAAGAGTCATAACAATAACATCAATACCACCAAAATATTTTTACTAGTATTTTTTTCAAATTAGCAGTATGCTTTTTTAGATAAAATGCCAAAAATGCATCATAAAAGTCAAATCACAATGAGGATCTTGAGCTGTATAATGCACCCTGTATCTGAATAAATGAGCGTCAATTACAATATGACTGATGAGAGAAAAATAAGCAGAGTTACAGAACAACTGTTGTGTAATTGCATAATGGTAAAGTTATGGTACTCAGTGGAATAGTAGTTGTAGTGTTAGTAGATGTACCATTAGTAGATGTACCATTGTTAGATGTACCATTGGTACATAAAACCTCCATAGGTGCTGGCAAGTCCGGGTAGTAAAAGTTAAACCTGATGAAAATTCCTAAAGCAAGTGTCAACACCATGAGTAGTATGAAAATAGTCCTTTTGAAGAGTAGTTGTGGTCCGAATGGTTCGTAGTGTGGTGTTGGGAGGGGCTTCCTCAGGTCGCTGCTCGACACGGCCCTGTCGCAGTAGGCGATGTGTCTTCCACCGGGATATTCGTCTTCTGATTCCCGCTTGTCGGCAAGAAGAGCTGGAAAGTGTATTGAAAAAGTAATGGATATACGATTTATGTTCATCCGCACTTGGTCGACATCACTCCTTCCTCTGCACTGTCGGCGGCGATCAAGTTATTGTTTAACCCATGCGTGGCGCAAAACTGCCCAATCGACTCGTGATAATTCACTGACAACAATGATTCCAAAAAAGTTATCAGTTATCATACGGGTAACTTTGCTGGAACTAGGTGAATGCAGTATTTGTTTATTCGACACAACGGCGATAAGGCACATTTTTATTCCGTACGTGTAACGCAATTGAAAATTTAAAAATTGAAAAATTTATTACAAATTTCAAATGTTTAACGTGATGTACAGTGTTACTACACTATACCAACCTGTTGTCTCATGTATGGTATTGTCTTCAATTTCATCTGCACTTCTGTCTTTCACAGTTGTTCTCTCCCTCGCCTGCAGTGAAAAACAAGGCATCACGAGTTAAAGGGAACTGGAACCGCCGAGCGATTTATTCAACTTTTCGACTTTCACCGCCCGAGAAAGTCAAACTTCCAACTTCATATTCGAGTTCAGATTTGTAGCTCCGCCCCCAGTGCCCGAGCATGCGAAGTTCAATTTGTTATTATTGAGAATCATGTGAGAATCACGTTAGTCATGCGATCTTTCATTCATGAGTTTTCGTAGTAAATTCCATAGTAGTGACGTCACTCAATGATTGACAGCTAGGCGCCATGTTTCATTTATGCCTCGTTCTGATCACCCGATATGCGGGAAATGAAAACGAGGTCATACGAACTGGCTTGGCGGTTTCAGTTCCCTTTAAGCCATTATGGAGTCATTATCCCGAAAGATTAGACGATAAAACAGTCATACATTCTACTGCTGAATAATGGTTGTTGCTACTCAAGCACTCACGCCTTTGTCATCCATAGTTGGTTCAATCATCTCTGCTTCGTCAAAAGCTGCGATTATGAAGAGTTCTCATTTTCACGTGAGCGTGTCACTGTTCACTTTTCATGCGTGACATGAAAAACGAACAAGTCATTTCCAAAGAGCGGGCTACATACGATTCACGAGGTCACTTTTCACCCTCACGTCGTGTTTTCAAGCCTAATTCAGTTGACTCGTGACAGGCAAAACATGACAAGTGACAACGTGTATCCTATTTATACCTGGCCAGTGACAGCTCGTAACGGCCTCAGGACATCCAGGGTGGTTGACAAAGCCTGCGCTCAACAACTTCACCCAATGGGACGAAAGGTCATGTGCCATTTCTCAACCACTTTTCAACATGTTCACACAAAACTAGTGTATGGCAAGCATTATCTTACCAGTTTAATCATCTCGTCCCAGTCCGTCCGGAGAACGATTACTAGTAATGAAGTACCAGTTACCAGCATACCAGCGACCAGACCCCACCAGTAGCCTGAAATAAACAAATAACTTCATCAAAGGTCATGTCACTTAGTAGACTTGGCATAACCAGGGCCCGGCTTGTCAACAAAATGTTAGTCTTTAAAACCTGGCATTACTTGATGGTACATCTAATGGTCTAAACTCAGTAAGGTAGAAAACTTCAAGTTTGAAAGTACCCCGAGTTTGTGACTTCTCTGATTTGAACAACTGAGCCCTGGGGATCATACCAAGAACAGATTAGGGAAGAATGCTATCGTTCAGAAGAACTAGTGCTTAGTTCCAATTTTGGATACATAGAGGGTGCTAAACTGCTTCTTTGAATCCCTATTATGCAGATAAGGGACAGTGATTTACTTTCCAGCAGAAATGCAGTTTGTAGAGTGCAGTTCCTCTGCAGGACAAGGCAGTGCGGCGGAGCGTACCAAAGTAAAGGCCCTGAATTTCAGGATTGTTTACTGTACCTGCAGTCTCTATACTAGTGAGGAACATTAGTGGTATCCCCATTGGCAAACCGATTAGGTAGAATGCGACGAGAGTGATAAAGGCGCAGGTCAATTGTCGTCCGCTGCCCCTTAGGATTCCCTGACCCACCGCCTGAAGAAGAAGAAGAAGGTGATGATGGTGGTGGTGGTGGTGGTGGTGGTGGTGGTGGTGTTTCCACAAAATAGACAACGAGAGAGACCATGACTTTTTAATAGGGGGCAGCATAGATAAACGTGCCAATCCTTTCAGCGTTCCCAAACATAAGGAACAGAGACGGAAACAAGAACGTTGTACTTCATCAGTATTTCCAAATGTATACTTACAACGCAGCCATCAATAACGAAATAGATGGCTGTAATAATCATGAGGTTCGAGGTGTATTCGATGACCGCCCTGGAAAAAGATAAAGCAGGTCTCGTTTTGACAAGAAAAACGTGGGCGTGCCCGGAGAGAAGCGTGCCAAATTCCATCTCTTCCAACTACCTCTGATAATGAAGTTAGTGGGAAGAGCCGTGCGTTTTGTGAGTCACTTTCTGACAAGTGAGACCAAAACGCAGCTTCAAGCAAGTACGACCAAAATGTAAGTTCTGGCCCTGTTGTTCAAAACCACAAACGTCACGCTATTACTATCCTTATGTAAGCATCCTTGAGGACTTTATCTTTTTCAGTTTAACCCTTTAAAATGTACACGTAAAGGCTTAACGACTCTGTTAAAGCTAACGTTGTTTTGAACAACCCAGCCCTGGTGATAGGGTCGACCAAACGCAGGTACAGAGGGGAGGAACTCTACTCGCTCTGCATATGGGAGAGAAACCGAGCTAACTGACGCGTCCTTTCTTAAACTCAGCAACGTAAACCTGGCCGGGGATTGAACCTGGTCCGCATGGAAGTTGGTAATCCTAACCAATCTGCGCTCATCACGCACGATAAGTCAATTTATAGTGGAAATTCGAGCTATCGCTTCATAGTAAGCACCAAGAAAGAAGGTTCGCAGTTGGAGCCTAACGGAGACACACTTACGGACTGCCTGAGAAAATCTTTGGAATCTCAAACCTCAGAGTGACAATAAGAATGGCGGCAACTACGACAAAAATATCTGGAAGTAGATACATTATCGTGAAAACACATACAAATCATATTTTATCATCAGTGAGTTGTCTGTAGAGATTCTGACCATATGAATTGCATCTGAAGATGAACAACCGCAGCATTCGAGTCGATGTTGAAGAGAATCACCCGAATGCAAATGCCGCCATTAATGAAATCAATCCCCTGATAAAGTCTTACCCAGACGAACATTTGAAGACCACTGATTTTCGAACTTTGCTGATGATACCCTTTGAACTGAACTATACCGCCGCCAAAACCATTTCATTTGAATACGATATATGTACAAAGAATACGCAAGACCACTTACGGACTAATAGGTATGCGACTTTGATGACCCTTTTGACCTGTTCCTTATCACCGGCCCCTAGCAACTGACCCACCCGGATGTTGGCTGCAACGCCTACCCCTAGTGGAATCTGGAAAGGGATAACTAAAGCTACATCAAGTACAAGTAAATGCATTTTTTGGCAATGATTGGCAACTTTCTTGAAGGGGCAAGTCTCTAAGGCCGGAGTTAGGCCTACATAGGATTCACGCTGTAATTTGTAATGTTTCACTTGTCACGAGTTAACTGACTTTGGCTTGAAAATACGACGTTAGGGTGAAAAGTGACCTCGTGAATCGTATGTAGCCCGCTCTTTGGAAATGACTTGTTCGTTCTTCATGTCAAAGTGAACAGTGACACGTTACATGTGAAAACGTGAACTCTATATAATCGCAGCCTTTGGGTCGTTTACGTTTTTGCAACAATTTTCACAAGACTGCCCACAAAGCAAGCGGCCATACCAGACTCGATCATAGCGATTGTTCCACCAGGAATTGATTGATACCAACAGACAATTCACATAGTCATTTAGCCGGCTGTGATGACTTGCTGTATAGTTGTCTCTGATGGCAGAGAGAGAATATCCTTCGACCTGCTTGGAAAATGGTTTTCTACTGCTGAAACTACCCCAAAGTTTTGTTTTTTAGGTAGATTACTTACCATATATGCAAGGATATCAATCTGAAACATAATCGACTGTGCGGCCAGCTGAACCTCGCCTAAGATCCCTGAAACGGAGGATGCACAGCGGTAATGAATTATCATAAAGTGACAGTATCATATAATTATTATTCTACTAGTGATCTTCACCAGCAAGGAGAATGTGTCGTGGACCCCTGACACTACACTTTAACCAAGAAAAGGCCGAATGAATGATATGAATGATGACTACAAACTACCTGCTAGAATCGTGCCCGCTTCAAAGCTAAAGAACTCCATCATAACTGCACACATTCCCCCGAGTGCTAGTTTAAGGAACAAACCCCATTCTTGAAACGCATCCCATGTCCAACCTGAAAATGAAATAAATGAATGAAGAGAAAATAAATATTCATGTTTCCACACAGCAAAATCCATGATGCCATGTAAGCACGCAAACACATTGCACGTGCGCACAAAAGAAGGATGGCGCCTGTTTCCGTTTGGCAAGGATGAAAACTGAAAAACAGGGATGGCTGGTAACACAAGCTGTTTTTCTAATAAAGCTTGAAGTTGGCTTCTTAATAATCCACATTCCTTACACCCAATTCTCAATGTAAAAGGGCTATTAAAAGTCCAACGATTAGTGAGTGCTCAGCTTCGGCCTTACCCCGGTATGTATATTTGACCCGTCAGCTATGCTTGCTTACCCTGTTCCCCCGCATCAGCATGATCGGGGGGGGGGGGGGGCAGTGTTTGTACCAATATTAAAGAATGACCCGGCCGCTTTCTAGGGGCTTGCCATCTAAATTTTAGTAACTTACCTCCCCAGGTTTGTTTGTATTTTTTGAAGCCAATGATATAAACCAGGCACCCAAAGACGATGCTGTAGAAGGCTAACACTTGAGATATGGCAGACCCGCTGAAAATAGGAATGGCATTCTGACTGTTTGCTAGCCTCCGGCGCAGCCCCGGAACTAGATTCATTGATGACGGCGTGTCATGGCTGCTAACACACGCCGCCATTTTGGAGGTAGTACATCAAGATTCTTGGAATTGATCACAGGTGCGTGAGATATACCAAGGGTTCAATACAATGATTTTCAGTTAGAATAAGTTAACTTCATTAAACGCTAGTTCTCTTGCATTCGTTGAAAGAGGGGTAGAGTGCAACACTGACCCCGTTAAAATGCCATCCACGATATGCACTTGCATTTCATCATATCCGCTCAAAAACCATAACTAATTTTGGTCGCATTCGCAGTTAATCTAGCAACTAGAAGAGCTGACGGGTGATTACATAATACGCTATTTCCCCTGCTGCCAGCCTAATCAACAGTAAAAGTAATAACCACGATTGGGTGATAGTTATGCATGAGCGAGATCGCATACAAATGAAATAATTTTGTCTTTGATTGGAGACCGTGTACTTACTCGGTTCCCATTTCAGCGACGAGGACGAGGAGATAGTGTGAAAGGGCGTTGACTGCTACGCCGAGACAGCCGATAATCATGGTCGGCCAGAGGATATTCTGAAAAACGACCATCCCTGGAACTGCTTATATTGGTCTCTCACAAAACGTTTTACAACCAATTCAACATACTACGTTTTGCCAGTGTGTATTATCACGTTTGTACAGCTATGTATGTGCCGTACATCAGTGGCATTATTACCAGGTAAAAGCTTCATCTTGGAGACTGAGTGTTGCACTGAGTGGTGTTCGAACCCACGATTCTTTGGTTGAGAGGTGGTGGTTCCTACACCACCAATTTTATATCAGTTTTCCCAGTACATACCTGTGCTCTGAGGTATCTGAGTAGGACATTCTGCATAAAAATACCCTGAAAAATAAAACAACATTATATCTCTTGGAATTGAAGGCAAATTCAAGTACCAGAAATGTCCCCGGCATTCTGATTTCCAGAAAGTGGTGCATTGATCTGATAAGATATCACACTTTTTAGGTTTCCACTTCTGGCCCGCTGGTGGCCAAGTTAAGAATCAGATCGGACTGAAAACTGCACGAGTGGCTGATCGGAGTCACCAGATCGCACGAGATCACAAAAATCATCTGTTTTGTCGAACGAAGCACGGCCGGGTATATGATAAAACCCATTTTAGTATTTTTTGGTTTTTAAAACAAGAGAGAAAATAAATCGTTGAATCCTAGAAAAAAAATTCTACTTACAATTAAACCAGGCGTGAATATAAGCATGTATTGGCCGGCTATTCTGAAACAAAAACATGGCTAAGTTTGAGTAAGAGATCGTGCGAGTAAAGCGTTTGAAGAAGAGACTATTCTATTTTGATAGCTATTTAACAGAAGTGAGCTTTTAAAAACCTTAAGGTGTTTTTGCTTCCCGAGCTTATAAAGCTTCAGAGGTTGAAAACCCTCAAAAGTTTTTTCAAAAACCTATATTTTAAAGTGTACCTTACTTACTTGGCTATTTCTCTGTCCTGACCAAGAAGTATCAGGAAACTCTCTGTGTTGATTTGAAAAGCCCAGCAAGGGAAGAGGAAGAGTGAGAAAACCAATATTGCTGCAACAGAATATACATGTATGATATGGAAAAGAAAGTTTACACAAATTATGGGATCAATGTGAATTTGGAGCTGGAGATTGGATCAGACTCCAGCGCTGCTGTTTCATAAAGAATAGGGGCGAACTGGCCAAAGGAGGCCAATCAGCCTGACCACGTAACTCTTGGGTTCTCATCTCTGTGGCAGAACTCTCTACGACTGTAGACTCTGTTACCAGAAGCGGACTGACTGTCTGAACTTGGAAGCCCCAAACTTCTAAACGCTGAGGAAGGTAAAATAACGTCGATTTAACAACACTGATACTTACCTCTTTGAAGATAAACACCGACCATCTTTTTATTCGGACTTCCAAACGACTGGAATTATATACCACAATTTTTATTGCCTTGATTGGTGAGGTACCGCATCAGGCTGGTTTAAAGTCTTCATAAAAATATGATACGTAACCAGAATCTAATAAGAATCTAAGAATTGGAGAATAACTGTACCATTTTTTTTTAAACACAACCGAGGGACAAGGTTTCACGCACTTCACCCTAAATACGAGATGATAGGAGCATACACACCGGGCCGCCCCGTCTAGAAAAGCTTGTTCTGACGTTCTTTCCATTCTCGGCTTGTAGGGAAACTAGTTCATAAACAAGAAGGCTTTTCTAACATTCTTTCTATTCTTGTAGAGAAACTAGTCTCACCTGAGAGAAGAATGTGTCGCATGCTGTTGAAAGGCCGAGACTGATAGAAACTCCCGAAACATTGATCAGCTGTAATCAAAAAGACATAAGTACAATGAATTAGTATACATCTTAGACTTAACCTTTGTTTCCCTTCACTTCTAGATCTGGTATTCAAGGTCAGTGTGTGGCCAAGGTCAATGTTGGCCAAGGTCAAGATCATGGCTTATAAAAGTCAAGGTCAATGTTGGTCAAGGTCAAGGGAATTGTTGGCCGTCACAAAGACTCACCGTATTAGCCAGGGCGACTCCGTCCAGTTGTTTGGTGCCGAGATGACCACAGAATGCGATGCTGATTGGTCCCATCAGGTTCGAGAATAACGAGATCACCATCTGGAAAGATGAGTTGTCGCCACTGGATATGGGATTTCAGCTCATTGAAATAGGCTCCGGTCCGCTGTACATTTTGTAGTGGGACGGCCAGCCAGGTCGGTCTACTGTGGAGTGGTTGTCGAACACAAGGAGAACAGCGCCGAATATACTATCTTCCTCATTAAGTGTCTACTCTTTGTACACGCTTGTCAAGTGCAACTACGGTTGGCTTTCGATTAGGTTTATTGGCTTCTAGTTTATCCAACTCTTTGACCAAAGAGGGGCTCGGTCATGATACAGGTAACTGTCCATTGGATGTAATACTCTCTTATGGACTTGCACACTTCGAGATTCTGATTGCAATACTTAACCTGTTAAGAATTTTAATTCTTAACAGGTTAAGTATTGTTAAAACAGTTTTTGGGAAAGAATACTTTTCATGCATACCATAGTCCATGTAAGACTGAAGACCTCCCTTAGTTCATCCTTAAACCAGTGTGGCACCTTTGGAAGACCCATGATATGACCTATCGAAGAAGTTATTATCTATCAGTAACTGGTATCACTTCGTGGCCGAGAATATGAAATCAAACAACAATAAGCTAACAACGTCTGAATTCAAGATCTTTTATCAATTCTTAGTTGGAATAAATCATATCAATCAAGCCAATGAGTCGATAAGATCACAGACCATATTGATCCGTGATGATAGTGACTGGAAAGAGAATGCGAGCAGCTTACATGAAATGTTTGAGTCAATCCGTAGCTGTCAAAAACACGTTGTCACTGTTCGCCATTCATGTGTGACATGAAGAACGAACAAGTCATTTCCAAAGAGCGGGCTACATACGATTCACGAGGTCACTTTCCACCCTGACGTCGGGTTTTCAAGCCAAGTTCAGTTTACTCGCGACAAATGAATCATGACAAGTGACCACATGAATCCTATGTAGTGGCCAAAGAGGTCAGTGAAGGCCTGTATGACTTGCACCTGATCACTGATATTCGTAGCGGTCTTCTGATATACAAACCTTTTCTTGCCTCCTGCTTCCCAAAGATTTAACAAAAAATATCCTAACTCTAAATGTTTACAATGCTATATTGCCTCGTGGTAAATGATACTTGTCAGACAGTGAGACACACACCACACATGAAATCGTAGTACAATTATAGTGTGACAAATAAATAACATACCTTAACAAAGGTGAAAGATTGTTTATCTAAACTGACATTGACCCTCCTTCGGTGATAGAACAATCGTTTAGTTGGTCAAGTCGATAAGGAAACTGGATCACGGTCTTTCTGACTGATTGGGAACTGATTTGATACTTATCGGGATTTTAACCACTCATTCTTTTGAGACATTTCACCAGCTTAGTTATGACATTGAATGATAGATAGCACTACTTCAGAGAGTACGTTCGCCATATCGAAATTTGTCAATGCGACAGGCAAATACCGCAGCCATCGAAGAGTCTCAAAATTTACATGTTAATCTTTTTCCTGGTTGTACCCCTCTTAATAGCTTGGTATGAATAGAGAAAAGAGTCACACCAGATCACAATGAGGAATAGTCTGATATCTGTCAGAAATAGGACATAGCGCCCACGAGGTCGTGATATCACGGTTGCGCGCACACAGTCCCGGGGCTTCGGGTTAGACACGAGTTTTTCAGTCCTTGACGTTTCTGTAAAGGTCGTTACTCTCGATGTCCAGGAAGTTCCTGGGGCGAAAAGTGCATACGAGGCGACGATATCTTGGTGTGCTAAACTTCAAAAGGGACAGAGGATGTTACGAGACAGTTTTCAGCAGTATCGTTTTTTATATTCTTTACTACCTCTATTTTTTATTCATTTTTTGTAATAGTCGACCTGCTACAAAACAGAAGTCTATCTCCAGGCATCCTGCTAACATGGCCAACTCCACCCATGATCGAGAGCAGTGAAGGGGCGCACCAACCAGAATCCTTGTGAACGAAGAAGATTATCAGGCGAAAATGTGCGGAACAATATAGAGTGTTCTTTTAAGTGATGACGGTCATCGGTTTCTGTAGCCATACATGGAACAATAGAGCATGACACGCGACTTGCTGAAGACCACTGATTCCCTTTAGACTGAATAAAGATGTTGTTGCACAGTGCCAGTGCACTTTTCAGTTGTTTTCCCATTTTTCACATGTTTTTCTCAATTGCGGCGTGATTAACTTGATCTACATATTATAGTCCAGATCTGCTTTTTCCCGTTGGGTCACGCCTGCCGCACAAATAAGGCAAGTCTATATGGGACTCCTGCCAAGAACATTTGGTGACTTACACAAGCAAGCCAAGGATATAAGACACTTTACTGTCATAATGTTGAAAAGCCACGTTCAGGAGAGGACGGCCGCATGAAATGGTGACGAGTTTTACGTCATCATGAACGCAATATGTTCGGTGATCTTAGGCATATCCAGATCAATCCATGTCTAACGACGCTTGTTATTTTCGGCTATAGTTGGTTCGCATATCTCAAAAAATATATAAGATTTTATAACGTACTTCAATATATGCACATAATGACAAAGATCCAGGCAGAATTAAGTCGCTGTTGATGATGATGATGATATGACGTAATATTGTCCAATAGTTCATTATGTTTTCTCCCTTTTATGATGATGATGATGATGATGATGATGATGATGATGATGATGATGATGATGATGATGATGATGATGATGATGATGATGATGATGGCAATGATATGACAAAGTATTTGTCTGTTTTCTTTTTTCCTACCTTTGAAGTTTTCAATGTTTTTGAAGACTTGGGACCGACAATGGTAAAAATTGGTGTCAAACCAGCAGCCGCCCCCACCCGCACTCCCAAAGAGACCATCACACTGCAAGCAAAGGTCACGTGGGCACTGTCACTGGGTCACACCTCAGGTCAAGGTCACATTTTGAACAGGCACAGACAATACTAGCATTTACAATGAATCATTCGAATTTGAAAACCACCTGCCACTTATTTTTGACCCGAGAGCGTCATCACGACACGCGCTCTACTTCTTGGTTACGAGATCTTTCTCTAGTAAAGAAATTGGAGCCTAGATATCAAACGCCCCGATTTTGAACGCGGCTTCAGTCCTTGGTGGATATTCACTACACGATGGTAGGTAGTTTTAATTTAGTATCATTTCTTTCTGGTTGAGGTTATATCATATGTTATAGGTGTATAATGTTCCCTTACTTGCCATCATAGGGGATCCGATGGTGTAAATTGAAAAATTGAAAAATTTTAAGAAATGTCTGAAATTCATAAGAAATGTTACTCAGTTGTTTTTGTACAATATTCCTTTGGAGATTTTAGTTTTAAAAAATAAAACACTGTTAGCCTAAAGAAATATCATCCATAACTGTGGGGAAAAATATTGCCTGAACGCAAAACTTTTCTTTTTTAATTTTATTGATTTTTGGTGAATAAGAGAGTTTAAGGATATTTCGAGGACTGTTTTATGACAGAAATACAATTCCGACGTATATTGTTATTTCTTATCCAGTGAAATAGACATCGACGAAAGTGTAATGGTCATTAACCAAAGTGCAGTGGACATGAATGAAAGTGTAATGGATGTCATTTAAATTCGTATTGGACATCAAGTGTAATGGACATCAACGAAAGTGTAAATGGCATGAACCAAAGAGTGATGAAGGTCCCCCCAAAGTATTTGTTCATCACCAATCTAAGCATGGTAGATCGCTCGATGTCCATTAGACATCTTAAAGATGTCCCATACGGATATCGATTCGACCAATCCAGATGTCTACATATTACTTACCTCCTTCTTCAGATTGTTATCTTGGCGTTCTTACCCACTGCAGTGGGAAGACTGCTGATGAAATTGACCATGCTGATTTCAAGCTACATTTATGGATACGGTAAGCAGATGTACTAAATGGAATACATGTAGTTTCTAAAGAAGCAACGCGTTACACTTCAAAAACAGATAGCGAGCTGTTTTGCTACATCCTAATGAAATTCTCAGGCTGCTGCATGCATTGTATAGAATTATTTTTTTATACCGGTATTCAATTAATTCTTCTAAATTGTTATGAAATCGTATGCTTTTTGAAACATATACATGTATATGATTACAAATTGACGCTTAAGATGTGATTGACCTTTGTCCAGGATTGCTCAAGAGTTTTGGAACTTTTTCTCGGATCCTAAAATTCATGAGTCACGAACTTTTACAGCTTTTGATACTAAATTTCTACTTAAATTGAGGTCAGAGTGGGATTGTCGGATGAATTGGAGCTATTCTCTCAAATTTTAAAGGCCGGGTCTATTTGGCAAGCCGCTCGCCGAACAGGCATCTTTTTTGTCCTGTTTGGAGAGCCGCTTGCCAAACAGCACCAAAAATCCACCCTGTTCGGCCAGCCGGGCTTGCCAAACAGGTAAAAAATCTACCCTGTTTGGCGAGCTGGAGACTTTACTTTAATATTAATGAGTTCGGCTCTCCATTCAGGACAAGAAAAAGTCGCTGTTTGGTAAGCGGGGCTTGCCAAGTAGTCACTTCCAATTTTAAAATGCCTTTGATTGTACACGATTCTTTCGTGCGACTTAGATTTCAGTTCATGACTGTAGCAGGAGCGAAATGATCGAGCATAACCAAGTGATGTGGCTCGAACCTGACTCCTACTTTAGCCTCCCTTATATGATGTATGATTTGGTTGATGTTTGGAGATGATTTTGTTGATGATCAGGCCTATGAATTGCATGTAAGTCATAGGCCTGGTTATTGACTTCTTAGAAGGAATTTAACGAGACCGAACATATTATTGATAATTTGAAAGTAATTCTTTCTTCTAATTTGGTTTCAGATTACGAAACAAGGCCTTTAATTGACGCTGAAGATGAAATTCTAGATGAACAAAGAGACAGAGACTTATTTGAGAAAAGTAAAAAACTGAATTTAGGATTATTCAGTCGATTTATGGTACTGAGGAACAGTTGATAATGAAATGACAGGCCCCCTAGCGAGCGAATTGAACACTTCTTTCATGATTGGGATTCATCGGGAATGTTCGGCATACGTCAGCTTTAGACTTCGTTTCCGTCCCGTTTTTGACGACGAACACGCACCTTCCGTCAGGCTGAGGTACGAAGCGCCTCGTTCTGCCCACAGTAGGCATGCATGACATCAAACCTCTGATTTTCAAACATGATGACGCGTTTTAATCTGAGTAATCTGATTGGCTCCTTTAAATGACGACATTTCGACATGCGCGAGCATCAGAACTATTTATGTGAGGGCGAAATAGTGCCTATATTTTACAGATTAAATCATCTTATCACAAGTGTGGAGTCGGAATATATTGAGTTTGACACATTGGAATTTATCAACCTTTCTCTCAACATAACACTCTCCTTATAAAAAATAGACGAGATTTGGTTAAAGTCGTGTTGCTCAGTTGAGATTGGTTTTGTGCCACATCCGACCGATCACGATATGATGGGAAGCTGCAATGGCAGAGAGATTACTAAATAAAAGTATCTTTCGATGCGCTAGTTCAAAGTTGGAGAATGGAAACACCGCGCTCTAAGAGAACCCGCGATGTCGGTCAGAACTTCTGGAAAGTCCTGAAGACAACAGCGACAATTGTGTGATATCAACGGGTGAAATTCCTTTTCAGTTCAGAAAGGTTTTCCACGCCAACAATGGTTTTAAACGTTGAGCTACTTTCTTTTACCTCGATCTCACAAAGACCTCTCTTCAGGCCTTGTTCGTCAAAAACCCAATTATTAACCTTGGTTTGTCCGGTCATAATCCATTATTTAGGCCATCGGAGATTGAATGCCGAGTTGACCGACAAAAAGCGCGTGTCTGTCCCAGAAAACTATATTCGGTGTACCAGCTAAAGGAGTAGCCCAATAGTTAACCTACAAACCGACATATTTACCCTACATAATATATTCATAGTTTGAAATGCTGGCCCATCAATATAAATGACTGAATGATATCAATATCTTTTGCAAGGCGTGTTATTCGGTGCTAACCTAGAATATATATTCATCCAAGAAGTCTATATTCACAAATTTCTGCGCAATTGTTCTCGATGTCAAAGCAAGCCTGTTTTGCTGACGTAAAAACTGCATATCACGTGGTTTTGTTAAAAATAGCTATCAATAATAAACAACGTGTTTGTGGAATTCGCCGGCCACGCAGGCCGCGACGATTGTTGACGAAATAAATGCAAATTGCTCATAAACCCTCTAGTTTTGACAATTTCTTTGTTCTCATACAAAATTTGCAGTAGTATGTAAACATCCTGGCATGCCTGGCACGACACTTATCTATGTCTCAGTCAAATATGGAGAATTGCGATGGTAACCGGTATTACTCAAGGTGATCAAAAGGTGACACTACTGTTCGAATTTCTACTTGATATTTGTAAATACTGCCTTTATTTACAAAGTATGCCATTCGCTCAAATTTAAAGGGACAACTTGGGCATGGGATTTATCTCGCCAGGAGGATAATACCCCTGCTTGACACCATGAGCCGCCACTTGTAGTATCACATGCTGATACAGTGGAGCCCCGGTCGGCGACCACCCCGGTAACGCGACCACCCCACCGGAAGCCGGTTGGTATGGAAAACCAAGATCTCGTGTGCCCATTTTGAAGTTGCCCCTTTAATGCTGCCCCGTAATAACAAAAATAAAGACTTGGCAAGGCGACATTGATAACAAAGGAATTTATGTCTTATCTTGTAATTATTATTATCGTGTCACCTTTTCACCCACTACCAGGTTATGCAAGTTATATCCTTAAATTAGTAGTACACAATACGAATGGTTTACACACTTACTTCTTGATGCACGGTTGTGTTTGAGGATAGCGTCTTGAAAAGCAGTCATCCGCAATCATCCGCAAAATGAATTCACGAGTGAGTATCTATTCGACATTTCTTGTTCTTCTTCTTCAGCATTTGAATCTATTGTAATTTATTTGTTGTTTACTCGAGAGGCACAATATATCATCCTAAGATTCCGGGGTTTTTTCACTCCTTCGTCATTACAAAAACATTGATAAATGAGCTCGAGAGTCTGCATGTCTTGAAAACCACTAAATAAACCAGGATGAATATATATCAAACTTACAGGGGCGTGTCCAGGATTCCGAGCGGAGGAAGGTCCGAAGTACATGATAATTAAAAACCCTGAGGAGAGTGCGGGGGGGTATATCCCCTCTTCATATGGAAAAGTTTCAAATCTGAAAGCCGAAGACGCCATTTCAAGCAGTGCAGCCGTAATTATGGGCGTAATCCCCTTCAGGTATATGATTAGTGGGTGTGTGTGTGAGGAGGGGGGGGGGGGGCTGGAAATGCCATGACTTTGGGGGCAAAATAAACCTAGATCAAATAGTTAAACAAATCGGACAATCCCATCATCTTCTTTCAGGTCATCCTCTCGGTCGCCCTCCTAATGATGTGCCTCAGTGCCGTGACGTCATCAGCCGCCAACGCTGCAGAATGCGCCCGCTGCGAACAAAGACACGTTAGCTGTACCACTGGATGTCCGGTCGACAGATACCCACAATGTAACGCGGCTTGCACCATTTTTAAAAGGAGATGTTTCGAGATCTATCACTGCTCGCATTGAGAGACATCTAGCGAGAATGGTGTCGAGAAATCCATTCACACGGATTCCTGCGGCGAGGCATACAGATCACACACATTCTCCAGCAGATCGAAGACATCCCCTGCCTTACACCATGCCGATGGCCCGGATGTTTCAAAGGAGCATGACGATATCAGAATCAACAGATAACCTGATGTCGATCAGTCATCACAAAACCTGTGGGAAACACGCATAACACCTGCACATAAAAGACGTGTCGAGTTTTTGGGTTGGGTGCATTAAAGTCCTGGTTCATCGATCGCTGTGGTATCTTCACCCGCCTGTGTCTATCAATGAAACACGGCCACGCATCTTGTCATATTCTGACTTGTCTCACAAAAACGCTAATAAAACAACTGAGAATCATTGGAACTTATTCAAATCCACTTATGACATTGACAAGATATTGGACGGAGACATAGCTAGGGGTAACGCTTTAGGCGACTGAAACCAGTTGGATTTAGCGCTATATAAGTCTCAGGATTATTATTAAGGGGGGAGATGACCGCTGGAGACAGGAGATGTCGGAGACGGATGGCTGGAGGTGACCGGCCACTCGAGACTTTCGTGTTGATATGTTCATTCCGGGGCGAGGTGACGGCGACATTCGCATTCCCCGGAATGATAGTCAGTATCATCATGTTAATCGTGATGAACAGATAGACTGAGATGCACGTATGATTAGGACAGTAACGAGGGTGTGAAATAAATTGTGTCAAGTCGAAGTGCAAAGTACATTGCACCCTTTGCCCTAGTGGTTGCTTCAATATCTGCCACCCCCAAAATAGTATAACTGGCTTGTAACTGTAAGATGACTGATGGGCGAAGTCAATAAAACATTGGTGAAATTATCTTTTATTTCCGTTTTTTCATATTTTACAACATTTTGAAGGCATTCTTGCGGGCCATAATTGTAACATTCTCAAAACTGAAAGAGTACAATGGCACGGAGACTCTTTCACCAGTCTCTTCCATTCACTCATTACAGAGACTGGTACTTGACGGCATTTAACTCGTCATGGACTAGATTAGGGGGCGTAAGCTTCCGTTGTCCGGTACCTGTTTCTAACAAAGACGGGCAACCTCGATCCAAGGAATACCAGCGAGCTCGGTATTGACGGTCCATCCACTGTATGCACGGCACGACTTGCCTCGGGTAAATCAACGAGGCTTCCTCGACCCCTGCTGCGCGGCGGAAAGGGTCGAGTACCTACCACAACCGGTAACATCGCAATTAAACAAACGACGATAACAACAACGAAAACAACATGGTGGACGAAGGGAAGAAGAAAACGAAAAACCTTGAAGTTGTAAGTGTTTATTCTGTAACAACGCAATGGAATTAGGCGACATTTTACAGTATTTTAGATGAATAGTCGGTCAATAGTTTGGCCAAGTTTGATGAGAATCCGACGCATCATTTTGAAGATATTGATATTTATATTGTTTTTTTTTTAATATATAGTATACAGGGTGCTCGAAAAAAGCCTCAAAATGGTTTAAGGTCTAAGTTGTAGTGCAGGAGAATTTTGTTAGACTTTATATGAGCGATGGTTAGTCTTTTCCAACTACATTGTGCTCTCTACTGTAAAATATGTCAGTCTTGCAAAGGACGGCCAGCCAGGATAAACCTTCCACCAGTCCAGGAATAGGCCTTTAACCTGAGGCTGAGGCTGAACGTCTCACTCACACCATGCTGAAGTCGAACGAGTTTACAATCCCTGATCACGGTCCAAAAAAGGTCATTAGTTGACAACATAAGTGCCATTGTTAAAATGATTTATTGTTGAATGTGACTTGCATTCCAAGTACACATTGTGATTCAAAGTACACATATGGGGTCTCTTTTATGTCACATTGAACAGCCAATGAATGCGAATTTCGCAGCATGGTCATCAGGAGCAGAAAATTTCAAAAACAGAACTGGCCTAACGAGGAGATTTTCAGAAGACTTGAGTGTTAAAATTTGAATACATTTTCAGGTGGAGACGGACGATCCAGAAGATGACATGTGTCGAACATTTGTAATGAACAATGAGGATCACACGTTGGGCAATGCCCTCCGGTATATGGTCATCAAAAAGTAAGTATACAGAAGAAACAACAGTGTGGAAATCAAGGTACAGTAGAACCTCTCTTTTAAGGACACCTTTAGGACTGACAAACGCTGTCCTTAATAGAGAGGTGTACTGATTAGAGAGGTTGAATTCAATGGAAACCACTCAAATTAGTGTCCTTTATAGGGAGGTGTCCGCTAAGGGAGGTTCCACTGTAACTGGTATCTCCCATTAAAAGATGTCTCTTTCAAAGTCTCGAGATATGCTCATTTTCAATTCCATCTTGCAATCTTTCTTTCAGTCCAGATGTCAAGTTCTGCGGCTACAGTGTCCCACATCCATCCGAAAACAGGATAAATTTCAGGATCCAAACGAATGGTCCACCTGCAGTAGATGTGTTGAGAAGAGGTTTGGCTGAACTGACAACAGTCTGTGAACATGTCTTGAGCACATTTGAGGTAAGTTCAGTGGTAAATTGCTTGTTAAGTAAAGTTCCTAATTTCAAATCCAATTTTGCACATCTTAACATCCGCAAAACATACAGTGATCCTACTGTGCAATGCAGAGGATAGTGGTCTGAGCGTGCATTAAGCCTGCCCATAGGTTGCTTGTATGTTAAATGTACATTGCGCATCACATACACAAGTTAAGTCTGTTGTGACTGTACCAATTTCTTAAAACAGTCCTCCTTTCTTGCAGGATAAATGCTCACAGTACAAGAAGCAGAAGGAAAAACGAGAAGAAGAGTTGATGGACAGCTGATTCTTTTAACATTTAAAAAAGAACTTTCCAGGAAGCATTTTTTGAGCAAGACATGGTCATTTATCCACTAGTTTGAGAGAAAACTCCATTAACATTTCATTGACATTCATATTCAAATGGGCTACAACGGAATCAACATGTTCTGTGAGGCGTTCTGAAGTCTCTCTTTACAAGTAAATGTGATGTCATTTGGATATAGATTTTCAGGTGAAATGCACAAGTTATCATATATTCAAGCCTCTCCTTTTAAACTGTACAAAGGTTTTTCATGAAAATAACATGATTTTGATTCACAAATTATGTTTCTTTTTTCTTGTTCTGGCTTTCTGCATTTGCTTCTCGACAGCCAAGTCAGTCCAGGGTGACAACTGTCTCCAAGACACTGGCACAATATTCTAATGGTACTTGGAGACATTGTCACAACACGCATTTAGTATTGCTGACTTTCTCACAAAATCAGGACATTGTGCCAACAGCACTTCCTGTGTCACAACTGGAGTTCAAGACCCTGACGCGGCTTTACGTGAGACTGTCTCAATTCTCCATCAACGGGGCACAGCAAACCTCCCCAGAACACCAAATAGGCTAGTGCTCTCATACAGCTGCTACCTGCGAATGAGTACTTCAGGCGACCAGACATCAAGGCACATTCTAAAAGTCCACTTTTGGTGGGACAGTGTAACTTGGGGGGGGACTGCTGTAGACCGGCTGCAAACTTTCCATATTCAGTTCAATACAATTTCCTATCAGCCAACAACCTTGACATTTTTAGCAGTATACAGTATATCTCAATGCACTCCGTGCAGTCACTGCTTGGTTCCCCCACTGGTCACGTTTAAATGAGCCCATTATAAAAGTGATAGGTTATTATATCTTACAGTATACATGGTATTCCAAATACTTTCTCAAAGGAGAGCATAATAATATCTGCCACAAATAAGGAAAGGACAAACCCTTCAAATAAATACATTTTATTCTACGAACTCCCATTTCGAATACGTATCTCTATAATAATATTATATATATTATCAGTCACCAATAATTATCTTTCAGTGTACGGTAATCAATTATCTACCACTGTATTATAGTTTGTCCTTGAAAGACCCAAACACTGCAGATAGAAAACAAAGGACTGGACATTAGTCAAGCCGAGTAGCTCAAGCAGACAAGGTGGTCTACTTCATCCTTTCTTGGAGAGTTACTTGTAACTTTCAACTAAGGTTAAGAGTTACAAATGTTGGTTTATAGTCTGACGCCAACTACAGTGGAGGTAATCATCCGACTTCACAATACAACCCCGGTCTATCAAGAAACATTTCAGTAGAGCATATATGAGCTTTCAATTAGCACAACAATCTGAGCATTTCTGACCTGTACCCATTTATACCCTTGGGTGGAGTGGGGCAAGTCAGACACAGAGAATTGCCTAGAGTCTCATGCAGCCTGTGGGGTTCGAACCAGGGACCTCTTGACAACACTAGGCGAGAGTCTGAGCCACTAGATCACAGCAGCTCCTAGCACCACTACACTTCTACAAACCTGATAGTGTCACACATGTTTAACACTTTGGGGAATTGCATTACAAGCTCAAGAAATAACACGATACCAGGGGCCGTTTTTAATTTGACAGCCATCAAAACATCGTCATGTGCACCAAATCAATTCGTTGTTCAGGACTGTCTTGGCTCTCTCACAGATGACACAGATGAAACCTGCTCAACAGATTGATTTCCTTCTGTTTCTAACGACTTCTTAAACTCTCTCATCAAAATATCAGCTGCCAGACCCGGTGTTATGACACCTTTCATGACTCGCGTTTCCAAGTCTGGTATCACAGCCTTGACCTGCTTAGATGACCGAAACATGTCCAGAATATTCTCCTTAATTTGACTCCACATCCAGATTTTTTGTTGCCGTTTGCGACGTAGTTCCAATTCTCCTTCTTCTAACATTGTTTCTCTGAAGTCTTCCATGATGTCCCAAAGGTCAGAGATTCTGTCACCAAATTTGGATGATACTCTAGTGATCTAAATTCAATGATAAATGAAAGGAATTATAAATTGACACCCAAGAGGCACCGAGTTGGAGTCGGAAATTGATTACGGGTACAACTTCAAGGCTGCCAAGTGAACTTGGATGTGAAAACGACTTGTTAGCTTTGCACCTGTCTTCTTTGAAGTGCAAGTCTACTCCAACATCCCTGATGAAGCCCAGAGGGGCAGAAACACGCGTCGGTGGAGCAGCACAACAGTCCAACAATATGGACCAGTGGACATCGTTGTAAACTACAGTTGTGGTACCAGTTTTACTTCCATCACACGGGTTGGCTAAAAAGGACGTTCTGGATTCACCTACTCACCTTTGGTCTCCAGGCTTTGTTCTTCCTCCTGATGAGCCTCAGAGCACTCGAGTACTCAGATTGTATTCTCCTTGCTGCTGGGATCAGATCACCATCGGATTTGTTGATCACCACCACATCGGCAACCTCAACTATGCCTTTCTTGATTCCTGAGAAGAGAATAGATGGATCAAGTTTAGGCCAGTTTAGCAATGTCTAGACTTGATAATGACGTTTGATCAATTATTCTCAAAGCTGTTTTTACTTATATTTCTAACAGGTTATCAACATCAATCAAAGACATCGGACAAGTAGTTCGTGACCAAGAGCCCAAAACAATACACAGGAAACATTGACAAATGGCCGAGTCAAAGTCATTCAAAGCAACCACAATATCTTCCACAGCAACATGCTCCTACCTTGGAGTTCATCGCCAGCAGCTGGAGGTATCAGCAGACAGAACATGTCTACCATATCATTCACAGCAAACTCAGACTGGCCAACTCCTGCAGCAAAACAACACAAAGTCTCATTGTTATATCACAGTTGGTCAAAAAAAACAACAGACTGTCAGACATTTTAACAGTTTTGGTAACAACACAAATTTTACAAATTTTGCAAACAACATCAATTGGAACAAATAGAAATTGCCAAAATTTACTTTTTGATAGGAAAACTTCAGGAACTTCCATTGTCCCAATTCAAAATTGTGAAAAACTCATATTTTGGAAATTTTGGCAAAAAGAGGCGTGCAAATTTGGCAGCTTTGAGTAAACTATTGTACCTACCAACAGTTTCAACCATGATAACATCGAATCCTGCTCCCTCGCACAGTACAATGGCTTCATTAGTATTCCTTGTTACACCGCCCAGAGTCCCACAGCTCGGGGAAGGGCGGATGTATGCATTCTTATCAACAGACAGCTGTGGCATCCTCGTTTTGTCGCCAAGTAGAGATCCTGTGATGGGAAAAATTAAAATTAAATTTTAAGACTTTTGAAGTTTTCCATTACAGACAGTTTTCCTATTTGACTTGAATAATAAAGGTTAAAAAATCTTACCTCCTGTTGTAGAAGAAGATGGATCAACTGCCAGGACAGCAACTTTATGACCTTTTGATGTCAGAAACTTCCCCATTGCTTCAATGAAAGTACTTTTACCAGCTCCCGGGGGACCAGTTAAGCCTGAAATGAAAAGACAATACCGGTAACAATGGTAGAGAAGTATAAAATTCTTTGATAAAGATGATCATATGAACTGAGTTGGTTTTATAGCCCACAACATGTTTCTTGTTTTCTCAAAGGCATCTTTAGGGGAAGGATGAACATGTATTATAGGTTTAGAAAAAAACAGTCCAATTGGCGATATTCTCAACAACATGTTCAATAGTTGAGCTCGACCTGTTTTTTATACAATTACCAACCAAACTCATGGGGAGGGATGATAGATTCAATTCACTGACTGTCTACTGGCAACTTCACTGAAAAAACCAACTCCATAAACACCCGAGAGCCTTACTGAGAAAGCCATATAGCCAGCCATTTAGGACTAAGATTTTAACAACTCACCAATTCTAAAACTTGAAACTTTCTGTGATGTTTTCTTCATCATTTCTCGCTGATGCAAAAGTATCTTTGTCAGCAGAACCTGTCCCATAGCTTTTCTACCGGGATGAGTTGACTCAACCAGTGTGATACCCCTTGCCAACGACGCCCTTTTCCCATCAAGTATACCCTCATACAACTCGTTGACCATTGGGTTATCATCTGTCACTGTCTGATCATCTATGGTGTAAGGGTTTGGGAGTTCAACAGAGTGAGTAAATATGCCTTGTTGATGGTGACGACACGGTTGGCTCAAAATAGGTGTTGGGCAAACTGAATCACAGAATCTAACACCAAACTTCTTTCCATGATAGCAACGTAATTCAAGCTTACTGAATCCCCATCCTTGTTCCTTGTAATCCATAGAGAACTTTCCATAAGAAGCAGCAGTGAAATAGTTCCTTTGATGAAGACATGTCCAGACAGACTGTCTTTGAAGGGTTGAATTCCTCAAGGACGATGTCCAGCACGAGACCTTCACAACAGCAGTCCTCCAGTGAAAGGCTTCAAGTACAATCCTTGTCATGGTTTTATGATGATCTTTGTGGCCGTCTCTGCTGGTGGTCTTCAAAGAGAAGTCATGAAAGAGTAGATTTTCATCTTTCCCAATTATCAATCTTACTGAAAGTAAATAACAAAATATCAGGCTCCCGACAGCCTCGTCCGAAAAAGGTCACCTATAGGCCCAAGTCTCATCCGACAAATGATTTTAAGTACATAAATTTTCAAAACGGCTGTAATGCACTTCAATTCAGGTTATTTATGCAACAGCTACAAAACTCTTGGAAAACCAACACTTCAGTATCTTTGAACGATCCTTTTTAGATGGCCAACTCAAACAGATTAAGCATGTAAGGGTTTTTTTAGTCAACAAACGTTGAAAAGCTGTCTGCTCGGAAGGTCACTTTTTATTTTCACCTCAGCAAGATCGATTTCCGTCTCTGCCGTTTTCAAAAACCTTGTCTTCACGGCCACAATATCATAAATACACATCCATCATTGAAATTCTATCCCTATTATATCAATAAAACACTTTCCCTCGTTTTCATATCAAAATAACTAAGCTTATATCATGTGAATTTAATATTTTTGACCAAGATTGAAGTGCGTGCGGCTAATGTGGAATCACTGGAATGGAATGGTTGCCTCGGCGAAAAAAAAGTGTGTACTTCGCGTCACGTACATTGATGTACATGACTGTATCTGAATTTTGTCTGCAATTAAAACATCAATTAAATCATATTGGATCGAATCATTTTGATAACAGAATAAGTAAGATATATCAACATTGCATCAGACGTGCACCATGTATATATTTCATAAAGAAGTAGTGCTGCATTTTCCCAAATAAGCTGAAGGAATGTAAAAAGTTCCCACACTTTACTTCCATTCCAATCAATAAACAAAAAAACAAGAGCATCACAAAGCAAGGCATGTTTCCCCTTAGGGTAACTAGACTAAAGGTATCCCGCATGGGGTTTGGGTGCACACTGGTTGGTTTGATAGAATTATGCCATCAGCCTGTAAACGAGATCCTTTGTTGATGTGCCATGTGGCCTAGCATCCAGGACATCGTCATGGCCATGATGGGGCCATAAGTCCTGACCAGTCCAAGTGATGTACATTTCATTTAGCTTATAGATTTACTAGAATTGACCGTTTTTTCCCTGGGCTCATTATGGTAACATCATATTCTTTTTTTAGGAACCATCTCTCCACATGAATCGCGATGATGATGTAGCCGTCGACTCCTCTTACTACTTTCAATTTGAAATCCATAATGTCGTCAATGTGTCGGATTCACTCCATACTTTGTAGAGGGATAAAGAATGCATCCTCTTTCAAGTGTGGTGGACTCTCGCAAAACATCTTGATGTCACAACTCCAAATTACGACAAAGACCTATCCTCATTTGCAGAAAATTCCTCAGAAATTTAGCACCAGTACTAGTGGCACTGGAACTAAACTTTGCTCACATGTCAGGGCACCCGGGCCCCTAGTTTTGAAAACTATGGTTGCATTAACAATGCCATTATCTTTCAAATCCGCATTTGACAGACTGCTGGGGAATAAGGAAATGATTATACCGACGGTTGGTAATGATGACAATATACCCAGGGAAGTATATCAGGAAGTCGTAATAATAAAAAGAGAGCCTGGTTTTCTCATGAAAATAGTTTACTTCTTCTGGAATGTTCTACGGATATCGTTCAGGACGATACGAATTATTTGCACTTTAGTGCCATTGTTCTGTTTTTATCCGTTGACTTGGACGAGTGTTTGGATCAATGAAAAATGGTGGAATTTGCTAGTTTTGGCTATCCAGTCTATTGGGCCAACGTTTGTTAAGCTCGGACAGTGGGCGAGCACAAGGCGTGATCTCTTCTCTGATAATTTTTGCAATAAACTTTCCAAACTTCACCGACGGACGAAACCACATTCATGGTACTTCACAAAGAAGAAACTGGAGAAGGGATTCGGCAAGCGTTGGAAGGAAATTCTGAAATTTGATGACAAGCATCACCCGATAGGTTCTGGATGTGTTGCTCAGGTGAGGGTGAACAACAACAAATTACTGATCCTAGTTTGTGGACCAACTTTTAAGACCAGTTAGTGCCCTTGTTCAGGCTGTGGAACCAAAATAGTTCTCTGTCCCCCCCTCCCCAATACATGTGCAGCCTCTATACACTGGCATGTATGTTGAGCATTTCTTATTACCGCTGGTGGACTTTCAAATTTTTCCTTTTGTTGTGAAAGTTCTAGTATGTCTTGCTCAATTCCAGGTTTACAAGGCATACATGCCCCAAGAGATGGTGCTAGATGATGATGTCCTCAACGAAATTCTGCTCGAAATCGAAGATCATGATGATCCAACAATTATGGACGGTGAGAATGGACTAAAAATTGCCAATTTCACACATACTCTAAATCCTAATGATCGGACCAGTATTGTGGTCTAAAACCTCTAAAAATGGCCTCAATTCATGACTTTATTTAACTCGGGTGCCCAGGTCACTATGATCAACACTACCATCTGTTGTTCATAATGATACGCTTCCTTTTTCAGCGTTTGAGGTGCTGGGATTTCATGACATCATCGGTCAGATCGACAAGGGATTAGATGACGACAGTGATGCGAATTCAAGTTTTGAGGGAAAGCCGTATGTCGGTAAGATTTGTTTCCGATTGTGTTGTCTCGTGGGCGAGTTTCAAAAAGTGAATTCCGTCCGACAGTTTTATTTTCCACTTCAGTGGATAGCTGTGTCCCCCTGTGAAAAACCAAGGATGGATTGACGACCACATCATTAACAGGTTAATTGGGGACTCTCAGTTGAAGGGAAATACCAGTAAATGAAAGCACAAAAATGATTGCACCACATGTGAAAATATCTTTTTGCTAATTTTGTGAAATATTTTTCTCTTCACCTTTGGTGACATTTTCCTTTTTTCCTGCAGAGACTGCCAAGCGGCCGCATGCTGTGCCACTGCCCTCTGTTGCTGGAAAGACAGCTGGACAGATCAAACCTCCCAAGTTGGACAAAGCCAAGCCACCTCCTGCCCGACCTGGCCCACAAGCACCACCAAGCAAGGAAGGAGATTCTGGACCACCTCCTGGCCTCGTCCCTGTTGCTGTCAAGGTATAAATACTTTTACGACATCTAAAACTGTAAACTGACAAATTTTTGTGGGAAATTGTTTTGCAAATTTTGCGTACACTGCAGTACAGTAGTGGTCAGTAAGTAAAACCTTGCAAATCACACAAAAAACATTTAAATATTTCGTAAAAACATGCAGCGTAGCAAGAAGACCCATGCTGATGACATTTCGTCTGTCGTTGACCTTTAACAAAAACGTATTGTTACCTGAAAGTTATATGTTTTTGCCTCTGATGATGTCACATGAACCCTAACAGCACTTCCTGGTGGATTTGATCGGTCACTATACCATTCTGCACTTGTTTCTAGTAGCCTGAACTAAATGGTCTAGTCACAGAATTAGAGCTAAAAGCTCTCAATCTTTCGACTTTTCAGGTGCTTCATCCCGGCATTTATCGCGCTGTCCAACGAGACATAAAGATACTGCGTTTTCTTGCCAAAGTGGTCGAGTTCATCTTCCCGAATTTGAAGTGGCTGAGTGTGAGAGAGTGTGTGGAGGAGTTTGCTGACCTCATGGAGAGACAGGTAAATCCGATGGGGAAAACTCCAGGATCATCAGGTTCACGATCCCGTCTTCTTCTTCAGCTTTCACTCCATTCTTTGACGTGTTATTCTCGGGGGTGTCCCTCCTCCAAGGCAAGAGAAGCTTGCAAATAGTTAGGCACCATTTGGATTTCTTGGCCTAGTGACTGTCTCTAGCCAGAGGTAGAGTCTGTCGCAAGCTAGACATGTTTCTCAATTGGTGGGGTCTTGTGCTTACCCTGTCATAGGCATAGGCACTAGGTGGAACCTTGGATTTACGCCTCATTTAATCAAAGGACAAAGCAATTTTCGGGTTATGTTTCTTGCTCATGGACACAATAATGAACACACATGTATTGTAAGGATAACATTTAGAACCTGTTATAAATATTTTCAGATTGACCTCAGAGTTGAAGCCAGATGCCTTGACAAGTTTTACGACAACTTCGAAGATAACCCCAACATCCGTTTTCCCCGCCCAGTACGTCCATTCGTGAAGAGGAGCATCCTAGTTGAGACATTTGAGGAGGGAGAACCAATGTCTAAGTACATGCGACGAGATATCCAAGCTGCTGAGGGGCTGAAGGAGAAGATAGCTTCCATCGGTATTGAGGCCTTACTTCAAATGGTAAGTTCAGTGCCTTGGTGTACTTAGTACCTTAGTCGTACTGGTCCTGGTTGTTTTGTCACTAATGCTGGTGTTAAGTCTAATAGACTCAGATTAAGGTGATAACGCCTAGTTGAGTTAATGGGTGATATGAATAAAGACTAGCAAATGCTATTACTCCAGTTTTGTACAGGAAGGCCTAGTGTAAATGTACATGTACATGGAGATTTAGATGAAAGCATTTACTAGTTTTTATTCATATCACCCATTGTCAACAGAAAAAAACTTGTTTCAAACAAAAATTGACACCAGCAGCACACGCTAGTGCAGCAACTATCATTGGATACAAATTGTGGTGTTTCAAGTCAATTACATGTCTCTTTCTGGGTTTTTTCAGATATTTCAAGATAACTTTGTCCATGGAGACCTCCATCCTGGGAATATCCTAATAATGAATGCAGCTGAATTTGAACAACAAGTAAGTTGTAATGACATGTATTTCTCAAAATTAACTGTGGGGCTATTGCTTAGCCGAGTCAGATTCATTTCCGGAGACTGTTAGTGTTAGGAGTTCAGGTTTTCTGGTTTACTACATGTATACATGTACTGATGAGCATGGTGTCAGTCAGCTGTCCTACTGCAATATGCAACTTCTTAGACCATGTTATTATTGTACATTAGATTCTGTACAAAGTTTTCTGATAATTTAGACTGGGGGGCTGAATTTGTCTAACCTGGGGGGTCAAATGTTCATGTGACATTCCAGAATCACAGAATGTATGATTCTATTTGTGTCATGTTGTTATTCCAGGACGACTCGAAATTGGTCCTCGTTGACGTGTGCGATACTCTGATCATAAACGTCAAGCCGGTTGAGTGTCCTCTGCGGCTTGTCCTGTTAGATGTCGGCATCGTCTCCCAGCTCAGCGAGAAAGATAAAGAGAACTTCACTGAGGTATTCAGGGCTGTCGTCCTCGGCGAAGTAAGTCAACACTTGATATTTTTGTTCAAAATTTCACGATTTTTGTTATGTATATCAAAGCTGTTCAATTAGGGCAAGTTTCAAAAAGTGAATTCCGTCCGACACTTTTACTTTACGCTTGCTCAATATTGTGAAAAATCTGTTCAACTGAAAAACATTATCAAATTAACTGTGTATCGGTTGTTAGCCTTGAGCTGCATCTTGTCTCTGGTTTTCATTGCTCTCCCTGTTGTTGGTCAAAGTGACAACTAGACTGACTAGTTTCTTGGTTAGAATTCGAAGCTGTTTCACAATCTCCCCTGGCAAAGGTCCACCAGTACACGCAGGTGTACACGAATCATTTGGGAAAATTATCGAAGTCCTGTGGACCAATCAACTTGACACTTAACCTCGTCCGCAGACTTCGTATTGCTATCCCTTGAAATTGTGATGATGTATCCTGTCTCTTCAGGGTGAGAAGGTAGGAGAGCTGCTCCTGGATAATGCGTGTCATCAGGAGTGTGTGAATATGCAAGGCTTCAAGGACGACATCGCTGACATCGTGAATGCGGCAAGAAAGCAAACGATAAAACTTGGGAAGGTAGGTGCAGGCAGTGTTCTGTTAAACTGGGAAATTGTGTTTGACCTGCTTCATCAAAAGTAGGGCTGCATGTAGAGAGAAAAGGAAGAGGAAGGAGACTTGAATGAGACAAAATATTTCCTGCACGTTAAGCTTTCCTGTTGTTTAGTCTCTAATTCTTTTCAGATCCAAGCTGCCGAGCTTCTAACTAGTGTCTTCTCAACACTCAGCCGACACAAAGTGAAACTGGAGAGTAATTTTGCCTCGATCGTCATTGCGATCATGGTTCTGGAAGGACTCGGTCGCGTATTAGATCCCGAGTTGGATCTACTGGAAAAGGCTCGACCCATGCTTCTCTCTTCATCATGATAATAGCCATACTGCACATAAATCCAAGGGACAATACAAGAGAGAGCTGACCTTTGATGAACCCTATTAGGTGGCACAGCGAATGTGTCTTACGGTGCCTGTCATCACTTAACTTTGTTCATTCTGTTTCTAGAGTATTTGCAAGTCCCTGACACAAAAAGTGTCATTCAAGGACATTTGTTTGAGGGGTGAATCTACTTTGACAGTTTTCCAATCTGAGTCATTATGAGAAGGAACACACAGTCAGGTCAGTGGGCATAAGATGTACATGAACTGTATGTCGGTTGCCAGAGCTTGGTTGAAGTTCCTTGGGTGATTAGGCAATCGACGCCAATAAAGGCCCAGGATGAATATCTCTAAGGGAATCTTTTGTTAAAGTCCACTCACTGCTAAAAAGCAGGTCGAGGACATATGCTTTATTCACTACTATAAGTTTATGTCTGTTGATTTCATCAGTGCAGCTTCGTGTAAAATTGCCATGGTGGAAGAGGTATCTACACACTAGTGACCTAAACATCCTAAAGGGGGAGGACATTTGCATTTAGTATGATTGTGTGCTTGATCTCTGTCATTTTTGTTTACACTAAGTTTTAAATTTCAATCATGACATTTTAATTGAAGCAACATGTATATAACAGCTAAATGTACATAAAGTGATTTATATGACAATAAATTCACAATGCTATACTTCATCTCGGTTGATTGTTTTGTTGCGTTTTGAATGAGTATGGTTGTGACTATGTCTCTGAAGTGACCAGGAAACGTCTTGACCACTGACGGTCATTTGAGAAAGTGGAACATCCTGTTGAGACAATGAGGCCAGCTCTTTATTATTCAACGGACGCATTTCTCTCACATTTAAGGACAGCAAGTTTCAGTCCCAATGGGTTTCTAAACAGCTCGAGGTTCAACTGTGTGCCATTGACATATGTGACAATGTGACAACGACGTGTGCAGTGGCACAAGTAAAAGAGGATTAGACCTCGACTATGATTGTGCTACCATGCCACTGACAGTGATGGTTTGATTTGAATGGACTGGCTGGGTCAGTCTTCTGACACTCGGTCGTTTTACTGTTCGTGATATCGAAGAAAATACAGACTTCGCCGGCTCGCCCGTCCGCGGCCGCCCGTCTTCCCCACCCGAAGACACTGTCACTCCATTCCCCCGGCGAGTTGGTAATTTGTCGCGCCTTACGTCAACGAAGTCATGTGACGCGAGAAAATTAACTTCCTCCATTTTTGCATGTTTTTGCAACATAAAGCGTGTTTTTGGTGAACTCCGATTGGTTTTCTCCTTCCAATTTGATCGATCAAGTTGTTTTCTATCCATTTCATCAAACAGAAGTTGGGTAGGTATTGCTCTTCCAGCCGTTTGCGAGAAATTCGATGTGGAAACCACTTAAAAAATTGGCAAAAAATGGTGTAACAGGAAGTGTTGTCTCTAGAAAAAAATCATAAAACGTGCACGTAGAGCAGTGCATTTCCACTGGCACTATCCAATATGGAATATGTTGGATGAAGATGGAGGAAATTGAAGAGTCGCTCTATAGACGGATTGCGAAAATAAATTTCTGCCATTTTGAAAAGTCCTTTTCACAAGCAGTGTAACTTTACCATGACATAAAAGTGTACATTTTTTAAATCAAATCATCACCAAAAGCATTCAAAATATTATGAACATTGGTAATCGTGGACAACTTCGGACCAATTGCATGCTTTTGGTCAACCCATGTTTTTGGTTTCATAGCAGACACTTCAGTCACTCTGACTCTAGCCTTTTTGAGTCCCAGAAAAAATTCAGTCCTGAAACTGCCAAATGCAGATTCCCAGTGCTACGGACCAAGTGCTGGTCAACGTCAAAGCAGCTGTATAAATTCCACCAGCCCAAAATATAGCCAACTTGTCATTCAATAACCACCTCGAACATCCTTTGAAAGTGGTTACATGAATAACGCACAAGTCACATCATCATCGCCAGCATTAATCATGAAGTACGTGTATTGATTTTCTGTGTCAATGCCTGATAACTCTGTTACCAATTTAATTTTTAATGGTTATTGTTAGTTTTCAGGTGTCATGCGCTGTGTGAGGCGAAGTGTACATTTAATGTGCTTGGGTGTTAGTGGATTGATTCTGACTAAGGCCAGACTTTTTTTATACCTTGGTTAGCGTACGTTTTATATAACCAAGCTATAAAAAAAGTCTGGCCTAACCGTGTTTCCGCAATCGTTGCAATGTCAGTAGTTGGTGTAGCATTATACATTTAGCCGCAATTTATTCCCAATTTCCTTTTACACGAGCAAGTGTTCATGTCAATTGTCATGCATATTCGACGTGAAGCCAATTTGACTTCATTCAGGTTTTTGGAGGATCTGCACCCTACGGTTACATGCATTCCCAATAAAATGTTTGTGTTTTTTAGATGCACGGCTAAGAATGATATTGGAAAACCTACACTGCTGTGGACTACATGTACTCTATCATTTTGTGTCATTGATTTTCTCCTCCGGCTCTATCCACTACATTTTGCATTGTGTATGTTGTTTGTAGTTGTTGCAAATACAGCATAAATGTTGCCTTGAATATTGGTCCGATTATCAAAGGTATGGAAACCTTTTGATATTTGATCGTTGTGCGATAACTGATCTAATAGAGTAGTTTCTTTACTGTTTTCAGATAATGGTTTAAAGAGTAAGAAATGTGCTGCCAGCAGATTCCAGTGCACTGACGGGCATCAGATTCAGAATATAAAAGCAGGATAGTCTTTCTGGGGCGGGTTGCAGCCGACAGCGTTGTACCAATGCCTGCGGCTAACGGTCG
The DNA here is from genome assembly GCF_910592395.1 of Lineus longissimus. NCBI lineage: Eukaryota > Metazoa > Nemertea > Pilidiophora > Heteronemertea > Lineidae > Lineus > Lineus longissimus. The sequence continues at coordinate 728,103 of NC_088316.1, forward strand.
AGCAGCAAACATGACCAAGGGGAAGTTACTTAAGGTCGTCCTCCTTGGCGACGGTGGCGTGGGCAAGAGTTCCCTCATGAACCGATTCGTCAGTAATAAATTTGATTCTCAATCGTTTCACACGATCGGAGTAGAATTTCTTAATAAGGACGTGATGGTCGACAATGAGAGTTATACGATGCAGATATGGGACACGGCAGGACAGGAGAGATTCAAAAGTTTACGAACTCCGTTCTATCGTGGTGCTGACTGCTGCTTGTTGACATTCGGCGTCGACGATATGCAAAGTTTTAAAAATCTTCAAATGTGGCGGAAGGAGTTCTTATATTATGCGGATGTCCAGGACGGTGATAACTTTCCATTTGTGATTCTGGGGAATAAAGTGGACGTGATGAATCGCGTGGTGACTCCAGATGAGGCACAGGCTTGGTGTCAAGCCAACGGTAATGTGCCCTATTATGAAACTAGTGCCAAAGATGCGATTAACGTGGACGAAGCATTTACTGAAGCTGTGAAACGTGTGATAACCATGGAGGCCAACTTAGATCTACGAGGAGGGTTGCACAGTGATACGGTCGACTTGTCCAGGAAGTTACAACGAGCGGGTGGGGGCTGTTGTTAGTCAAGTGATTGTAGTTTAGCTAACTTATAATATGAACCATCTTAACTGGGGATTCGACTCACAGCAGTAAATTTGACCTTATTCAATATTGTATTGTAACTATTGCTTTGAAATATTAAGAAAGCTGTGAAGTTCCGATGTGACTCTTGCGATTATGATATTCCTGACATTCGTTTTTGGAGCGCATGTTCATCATGGGAATTTCAGAATCTGGAACGTCATCCATCTTTGCATTTTAGACCGAGAAATGTGTTTACCTGATTATATTTACACGTCTATTCCTAGAAATGAGAATTCCAGTTGACAATAACAGTTGTGATAAAAATCAGCTGGAAAATACTGTACATCTCTAAAATAAAAAAGTGAAATATTTCTTTTAAATTGCTTTGACCGCCTCCCCCAGTACCCTCAAAATAAAACCAAGCGGAGACCATGCTCAATGTTGTAAGTAAAGCTACAAATGATTTATGTGGGCAAGGGTGATAACGATTTCTATAAATAAAGTATGTAGAACCTCTCCATTAAGGACACCCTTGGGACTGACTTATGCTGTCCTAATAGAGAGGTGTCCTGATTACAGAGGTTGGATTGAATAGAAGCCACCCCTTCGGGACCAAAACCGCTGTCCTTAATAGAGAGGTTGTCCTGGTAGAGAGGTGTCTGCCAAGAAAGGTTCCACTGTACTTATCAAGTCCTTACTATGAACATCTGGGCCTGGATTGATCTCTCGTTTTCAACAAGTTCAGGTCACGAGTGGTAAGAACACGATGTGGCCTGATTACCCTTATCATTAAAAAAATCATTACGGAACAGGTGTTATATTTAAAAATGTATAATGCGACATTAAGTTGTAGTAAGTTGTACTATTACAGTACATGTTACAACGATTTTTAACATTGTGACTGAACATAAATGTTCATGATGATACATACATACTTGTCTAGCTCCGAGATTTGCTTGAACCATTTTCAAAGCCTGATAACTGTTACTGAAAGATAGTCGAAAGTATTCAGTTGAAATAATTCCAAACCATTGAACATGCAGCCTCTGCCACTGGGCAATGCAGTGGCTTGGTAGATGCTGCTAGCCCATCAGTTTGCTTAAGAAAGAACTACAGTAGAACCTCTCTATTAAGGACACCCTCGGGACATGTGTCCTGATTGAAGAGGTCAATAATAGAGATTGTCCTTATTAGAGAGGTGTCTGCTAAGGGAGGTTCCACTGTATTTATTTGCACCTGCAGCAACTCTTAGGTATAGAGCAAAATCAAAGATCTCTCAACATCTCTAAGTCTAACCACTAATAATACTAACTTGACATCTAGCTTGCATTTTCGCATGTTGACCTCGAGATAATTACCACTTGTTCTTTTTACCCATCAACTTCTTGTCTACATTGTAATGATTGTAATTTGTGCGATGTAACAATAATGTAAACAGTAATACATCACTTTTGCTGAAAAACTAAATTACTAACCCTCATTGACCTAAAGTACTCCAATATTCAGCATATTTAGACACGCTGAATTGGTATTAACCTTGTAAAGACTTCAGTCAAAAGTCTTGTGTTTCACCCTGGAAAAAAGAAAGGCTGAAAACCATTGTTCATGGGATACATGAACAGTTGAGGGAGAATGATGCATCAAATACTAAAACATCTCGTTAAAGCAAGGTTTTCAATGTAAAATGCATCAGGCCTCATTCTGCTGCAGCATCTTTTGTGTCACAACTGAGAACCGCTTGAGTTGGTAACAATGTTGAACAGACATGAAATCTAAATTGTCATCATCAGATTTCATAGTTTGAGGTGTTTTATACTATCATCGTCAACACTGCTTGAGTGGACCTGTTATTGTATTGAAACCAAACCCTCAGCAAACTGCTGCAGGTTTGGGTGATATTTTATCTACCTCTGTGGTATTGTGAAAACCAATACCTCCAGTTCGGTACCAGTTCCGATGCGGATATCGAATTGTGTTTTACCAGGCCAGGGGATTAAAATATTACACATGCAGTTGTAGTGCTTTATACTGAACTTTCATTCTCCAACCCCAGGTTACCCCACTACTCTACTACTGTATTTATGTTAATGTGTGAACACATATGTGGTAATTGTTAATTGATTGTTATGACAATCAGAGAACTGTTTTAAATTATCCATTAATTGGCCTCGGGCTAGTTCAGTTATTTATTTGTATTTCATTCCATGTAACCTATTTGTACTGTATAAGGCCACACCAATTTGTACTGGATTGCTAGTACATTGTACTGTAAAAAATGCCTTTTGAAGGGAGATATATATGCTTAGAAGCTTACTCACTGACCGGAGTTACTCAAATTGGTGTGGCCTGAAAGTTTGGAACTAAATCTTTATTTTAATACATTTGAATTGATATGATATGAAGATACTTTAAAAATTGGTCAGTAGGTCTAGGACACAACTCGGTCAAGATAGCCTGTAGCTTCAGTGTACTTTGTATTGTAATAGTGCAAAATATTGGAAGCAGGAGGAGAAGGCTAAAGATTCATGACACCAAGACTAGTCATGGGAGCCCGGACTTCAAATCCTCCAGTATTTTCCACAGACATGAAAGATGTCACAAGTTCTCGTACATGTACAGTCCTACTGTTGTACTTTTTAACTTCGCAAATATTTTATGGTGGTTCAAACAAACGTGGACAGGTTGTCTTTTTCTTGTATTTGGCCACGATGGTGAGGGAAAGATGAAAATAAGTAGGTTTCATGTAGATGTTTAGACTGCCATTTTACAATGTGCACCTTGAAAGAAAGGGCCTGTCTTTATATTCCATTTCAATATTCTGTATGAAATTGCGTCCAACTTTTGCTCGGTCTGCTTATGCCTGTGATTAGTTCAGATGAAATTATGGAGTTCACGTTCATGACATATTTTAACTGAAGCTTGTAATTACCAGAAAATGCTTTAATCCCTGGGGAAATTATTTTACTGCACTTTGCATCATTATATGTTGGTACCATGCCCTGAGACAGAGATCTCTGGACTGCAACATCACATATGAAGTCTACTGACAACCTGTTTTCAAGTCATCCTGTTTTTATCCTGATCGTCCTTCCTCTCCGGGGCGACAAGACAAGGCTGGACCACTGCATCCAGAGCTGTCATCAATCCTCATCCTGACATAACCAGTGATTTTCCATATACTCCCCCTCTCGATACTGTATAGGAGGAAGGAGTATAGCAAAACCTCATCGCAGGATGTCAATCTTTGGCAACCACGATTTCTTTTGCCCCGTGGTGTCCATTTCAAGGCAGTCCTGGGGATGCTGCCTCGCTTAATCTCACCAGCTTCTGGTTTGGAGATTTTCCCTTTCAACAATAATTTTTGATTCAGAGTGCAGTTCCCTTTATTTGCGTCCAATTGACTATGAAATGAATTGCTTTGAGGAAGCTTTATTTTTTAAGTAGGTTGACACCGTACCAGTTGGAGCAGTACTACTAACTATGTATAAATTGGAAATTATTTGAGATGTAATAAAAGTCTTGCATTTTCATGGTTTGTTTCTTGTATATCTGTGCTGACATTTAACCTGTTGAGGTCATGGATCACTTCCTCATGTGTCAATCTCTGACAGTGCCCATTCCCCCCCCCCCCCCCCATGATATTACATGACAAAATACCAAATTCGAACCAGTGCTGGCAAAATAAGTCGCATTGCGCAGATCTTCCCTTTGAGTAAGTGGCTTCGAATAAGCTGAACAAAGTATCTAACAGCTTAAACCTTTTCTAAACTTACAGTTGCATAATCTCCATCTGAATTCAAAATTTGACAAAGTAGGCCTCATAGGGGAATGGGTAGTTTCTGATAGAATATGGTCTCAAATTCTAAAAGAGCTCATTGTGACTCATTAAGCCAGCTTGATCTTTTCATGTACAAACAGGAAGTGCAGTGTTGAACTCAAAATCTAACTGACTAAATAGATAGGCACGAGGCCTGACTGTCATTTCAAGGTCGCTGACAACTTATGTGTTTTCTGTATCACATGGAATTGAGCCATCATGATTATTGATAAAACGGGTCATAAAACCAATGTCATGTGCACGATCAAACTTGTTGATTGTCCATTTACTGGGTCACTAATTGGTTGCAAATATCAAAGGTGAATTATAGTTCGGACATATTTAGAAAAATCCAAACTTCTAGGGAAGACTCATAAGGCAGTCCATAGTAGGCCTAATTCTCTCTATGGTCCACCTATGAGCATGATCACTGTAAGAATTATTCAGGAAGAAATGTATAATATTTGGGGTTTTCCGTGATTTTCCGGCCCAATTGGCAATTCTCTATGCTAGCCTAGTTCCTGGGCTTATACCCCTGTGACAGCGGATATAGTCCCCCTGGAGTCATAGTCCGGTAGCATTGTATTTGACCAATTAAGCAGCATGATCTATTGTACCGCTAACCCTAACCAAAACATTTAGCAATGCGGGCTATTGTTACACGGACTATCAGCCCTAGGACTACTATCCCCGCCACACCCCTATTTTACGCCTTCTACCCCTATTATAAATACTCAAGGGCCTGTGCTTATGGTTTATTTAAAGAAATCAAATGCCCGATTTAACATCCTGTATAATCAGGGGAATCGGGCGTTTCCAGTGATATACGACACAAATGGGTTGTCCTCATGCAATCACTTTGGAAACGCATTTTTTAAACGCATTTTTTAACAGGACGTAACGTCCTGTTAACTGGGCACGTCATCATCGCGTACATTTGGGAAAAACTCTCTAACGAGACCTAAAAGAAAGACAGTATGGTAGTTTCACCAGTCTCTGATAGGCGGCAGTTTTGTGCTTCCGGAATTTCACGTTTTCCACAAGCCGGTTATTTTACTCTACAAAATGTTTAAAAAGTAAGCAATGATGGCAGTTTTATATCCAAAAGATAGTTAATATCATTGTTATGTATTTTTGCAAGTAAAAAATCAAACTACTAGAGTAAGATCGTGATGTAGGCATATAGGCCTGCGCATATCGTTCATGTCATTTAATGGATAGGTACAGTTATGTATTGAGTAATACTTGGGACTGCTGGCCTACATAGTACTGCCTACCGGTAGTATGCATCCCATGTCGTGTGTGACCAGATAGATTAATGAGATTGCACACGATGTCATCAGTAGGCCTAGGTAGGTGTGATACATTTGTTACGCACTTGCACCAGCTATACCTCACTGCCCTCAGGCTCAGTCATCATCATAGACAATAAGACATTGATTGAATATTGGTCAAAACACTTCCGGGATTATCGATCATGTATTGTTCATCATTGAATTTCGTATGTTTTGCTTATAGGTACAGTGACAAAGAACATTCGCCGTCGGTGAATAACATGAAGTCGTCGGTCCAACGAGGAGTTCGAGCGAAGGTTATCACCCAGTTTCCGTTCATAGAAGATTATATTGATGAAATATTACCGAAGAAGGAAACTTTGAAATTGGTCAAATTGTGAGTATATGAGGGCTGCCAAGAAATTCTTCAATGATTTCTCCCTGCTGAAAATCTACCTTCCAGATCAGACTGGACATTTGTATTGTTTCCTTCACAATTTGGCAAGAGACATAATTTGCCATCAGTCCTCGAGTCCACAAGTAAAATCTTTCTCCACAACTCCTGAACTGCTCGCGTGACGTCAACTCAAAAGTTTGGTGGTTGTGCACGAATTTGATAGTTTTAATTTGTCTTCAAAATACTTTTAAGATACAAATTGACTAATTGAAAGTCCCTCTTGTGATGAAATAAAAGAAAGTTGAAATTAACAAACTCAGTCCAAGTTTCATATGGAATCTTATTCTTTTTTCAGGCCTGATCATATTGAATTAGTAGCAAGTCAGGCTGGCCAGCCTTTATTCTTCAAACATAGGGATGGAGATTATTATCCTACACTCAGAATTCTTCATAAATGTAAGTAAAGTAACTTTACCAATTAGAGGCTCATGTCGATTTGAATCTGAAGATAAGTTTTGTAGTGATCATCATTTTAGGGTTTATCCGTATGACAGTTGTCTCCAGTGAATGTTCTCATGAGAAACTTGATAAATCAACACTTAAAAATGCCCTTGTTATCAGATGTGAATCACTGTATTGTGTTGTCATATTGCCCTGCATTTCCCAATATTTCACCTCAGTTTGCTACTAGTACTCCAGACCACAGTGGTCTAAAAACTATTGTTATAAGCAGTGTCAGCTGTTCGGATGAGCAGGTTCGAAAAAATTATTGGTTTCTCTCCGTGCCTTATTTCCAGATCCGTTTATGTTACCTCACATGCAAGTGGACAAGGGCGCCATCCGGTTCGTCCTCTCAGGTGCTAACATCATGTGTCCTGGTCTGACGTCCCCCGGAGCCAGGATGACCATGGTCAATGAGGGAACAGTGGTTGTATCCTATTGTAATCAAATGGAAAATAAAGTGCAGTTGCCACGGTTACTCTTTGGTTGGCAAAGTGATTACGAGGTAATTGCTCGAGAGTTGTATTTTGAAATTGCAGCTTTTGTGTTTCTTTAGAATGTCGTGTTTTGACAACCCGGTAACTCTAACTTCAATTAGATTTCTTTTCGCGGGCATACCTTTTCGTTACAACCTGTAAGTGCCAAATTTCTGAGGTTACAGTACTGCGCTGCTACATTGGGCCACTGCAGGCCGTTTAAAATTTCTGAGTGGCATTGGCTGCTCAAATCCACGACCTTCTGACCACAAAATGAGCGCTCTTCTCCTCTGTCACCACGCTTTTGTTGATTGATTCCTTAACCTTGTGCCCAGGCTGTAATGGCGGAAGGAAAGGAACATGCGTTAGCTGTGGGACTGACGACGATGTCATCAGAAGATATGTAAGTAATAGGTCTCTTTGTCTATCTTGCCTTATTCCACCCATGTGTATAAATGGGTACTGGTCAAAAATGCTAACTGACCGACTGTACGTCATAAATTCCGACACCAGATGAAAAAATAACTTGGAAGATACGATAAGTTTACCCCAAGCAAAAATGATCATTACATTGACCCATGACGTTGTCTCTGTCCTGATAATAAAATATTTTATTATTCTGTTCCAGATTATCAAAAAACAAAGGAATAGGAGTGGAATGTGCACATTTTTTGAATGATGGACTTTGGAAGATGAAACCGCTCAGATAGACTCGTACAGTAAATCGTCACTTCTTGGACAAAGACCTCAGACAGATGTGGTTGTGACAGAATGTGTGTTTGGGAGGATGGCATTAGAAAGAACTTTCTCAAGTCCTTTTAAACAATGCTCAGGGTTAGAGCTGCGGCAAATATAATAATATCAAACCATTGATTATCATAGAATATTTATTTATCAGTTTGAGTAGCTTTGCTTTTGGTCTAAGAAAAGAGGACATGTTTGTATTTATGTGCTGTCGTTCAGCTTGTCCCCATTTTATCGGGCAAGCAATGGCGGTGGGTTGCTCTGTAAACTGGTATCTATTTTCTGTTTTGTTTCTATCCATTTTGTCTGTACCTTGAACCCATTTCAATATTTTTGGGAGAACGGAGATTTGGAAGGACAAACTATCTCATTTGGTTCAATCCAGATTACCATTGGGTATCCATATAGAGGGACTGGGATGAATTACCCTCTGTGTCGCTTGTAGGAACACAGTGCAGGTGGTTAAGTCCAGGTTTACAGAGAGTTAACAATTTTAAGAACTGACAAGTGATTTCCAATGAGCAGGCTACCTTGTCAAGACATGTCATGGCTGTCAGGTGGTGCAGTGCAAACATCACCTGTCACCACTGAGGTCCCAGGTTCAATTCCTGGTCAGTCCCGGAACACTTATGTAATGGAGAGGTTGACTTCCTTCGTCGGGGTAGGTTTTCTCCAGTTGTGATGCGACATCGCAATTTCCCCACTTGCTTTTAGGAATGAATGTCTCTTGTCAAAGTTGATATACACAGTAGAACCTCTCTATTAAGGACACCCTCGGGACTGACAAGTGCTGTCCTTGATAGAGAGGTGTCCTGATTAGAGAGGTCAAATTGAATGGAAACAGCCAATTTGGGACCAAAACCAGTGTCCTTAATAGAGAGGTTGTCCTTAATAGAAAGGTTGTCCTTAATAGAGAGGTTGTCCTTAATAGAGAGGTTGTCCTTAATAGAGAGGTTGTCCTTAATAGAAAGGTTGTCCTTAATAGAGAGGTTGTCCTTAATAGAGAGGTTGTCCTTAATAGAGAGGTTGTCCTTAATAGAGAGGTTGTCCTTAATAGAGAGGTTGTCCTTAATAGAGAGGTTGTCCTTAATAGAGAGGTTGTCCTTAATAGAGAGGTTGTCCTTAATAGAGAGGTTGTCCTTAATAGAGAGGTTGTCCTTAATAGAGAGGTTGTCCTTAATAGAGAGGTGTCCGCTAAGGGAGGTTCCCCTGTATTGATATTGACATCACTTCCGTGTGGAGTGATATGTTATTATTATTGTGCTGCATGACGAATCTTTATTAAAGTAATGTAAATAACATCTGAATTCATTCTACTGCTTTATTCTTGAATAGATAGTCAGTCTGTTTGCCCCGTTATTCTCGCAATCCTAACTGAGTGATTGAAAAGCTTGATGCATGCAGTCCTGTGATTTAATGCTTAACGCATTTGGTTGAAAGTTAGGTGCTGTTTGAGTTTGATGGTGCATACACAAAACTGTAAAGGTCCCTGTTTACAGAACTTGCTTTATGCCGACCCTTACACCAATGTAGCTGTGTGTGATGAGTGCACATCGCTTATTTGCACTGATTTTAAACTGCTGAATGTCTATTTGGAGGTTGGCGTTGTACAATACGCTACGTTATTTTTGGCAACTTGGAGACATTTGAAACTGATGGCCGTCTCATGGACTGGCCTCTGCCCTTTGGAATCGGAGATATCCGCCTCGAGGTCTGGGGTGTGATTGATGTTGTCCTTTTTCGCTGTTTACTTTTCCTGCCATTTTCTTTTGGCTGTGTGACTTTAATCTCTGGCAGCTCTGAAGTAAAACTTGGCTCCAAAATGGGCGAAGGGGCGTGATAGGTCAACTGATCTGTTGAAATGTCACTCTGGTCATTGGAAAGTATATCAGACAACTCTGATTTCTTATCAGAATCGTCATCGTCAAGACTACGACTTTCTAAAGATAAATCCGCTAAAGAATGAATCGGAGGCAAATTACTTATTTTCTTTGAAAGTTTCTCTCTTACAGGATTCATAATTTTTGAAATTTTGTCCGCAATTCTGTCCTTTTCATTCGTATGCACCTTTGTCATGTATTGATGGAATGTGGAGGAGTATTTACTTCCGGCAAGTGGGTCGGACGCAGCACTTATGCTCTTGCGTGGTTCTGCTACTGTCTTACGGTCGGATATCACCTTGCGTTTGTATTTCCGCTCGGCTTCCATGAAGTCTCTGGAATACAATTAAATGGACATTTCATGAATTAGGAATGGCCCTGGCACTCATAAGAAAAGGTCTTTGGCGTACAGACCACAGGCACGTGGAATTGAGCTAGCCCCCACACAGCCCCCCGATTGAGCTCTTAATTTCACATGCCTGTATGAAGATACCATTATGTTCACACTTACAACATGTTTATCATCCCATCACCATCCTGGTCCAAGAAATTGAATAAGATATCCAACGCTCTGCTGCTGACTGGGAAGCCATCTTTCTGCAATGAAAAAGAGGTGGATGAAATATGAGGATTGTCATTGATTGTTCTATAAACTTCAAAGTCCGATATCAACTGTATCAGAGATAACTGCACCACATCCTGAGTACTCTGACTAGTACCCATTCGTAATCATGGGTGGAGTGAGGCAGGTTAGATACCAGTGTAGCTGATATATCATTCATCCCATACCAGATGCATCTTCGGTGTCTTTAGTAAACTGCAGGTTGGGCAGGTCCCAACCTAGCCATCAAGGACAATGTCACAACCCAGCCATCAAGGACAATGTCACAACCTAGCCATCAAGGACAATGTCACAACCTAGCCATCAAGGACAATGTCACAACCTAGCCATTAAAGGACAATGTCGCAATCAGACAATTCCTAAGTCATTGTCCGACTCACCACCAGCTTGTTCTTCACCTCCTCCTTTGCCAACATTCCGTCGCCATCCATGTCGATTTCCCGAAACATGTCAATCACGCGCAGATTAGACTTCAGGTAGAAGAACAACCGGATGGGATCCACCGTGTACGTCTTGTCAACGTCTTTGACATGAAGCGTCTTGAATCTGTCGCTCCAGTTTTCCACATTGATGGGGAGGCTGTGGTCGAATTTGGCGACAAAGATGCGGTCCTGCTGTATCTCCTCTAAGACGGCTTCGAATTCTTTGTCCACGATAACTCCCTGGAAAGAAAGTGAAGTAAATGTCAATTTCAAGGGTGGCGGTCAGTTTTTTATAGACTCCCACTCTTGTAATTGGCGTTCGCTTCATTTTGAAGAAACACTTATTGCTTCAGGATTTCAAGTTCCAGTCAAATGGTGGTGCCTCCTTAAGCTAAAGTGTCAACTCTGAACAACTCTGAGTCGCTTGTACAGTAAAGACTCGTCGGCCCCAGTGATGACTTACAGACATATCCAGCTCTCTGAGACCACTGTCCTTCGCCTCCCTCAGTTTATACAAGAAGGTACTGGTGAACACAGCCGGGATTGGATTGTGCCCTATCCGCAGGACCTGGAGTGTTTTGTTCTTGATCAGCCCCTCCAGGAGCTCAAAGAATTGTTTCTGGTGGACGCGGTTGTGGGAGAGGTCGAGGAATTCTAGGGTGGTGTTGCTCATGAGTGCATGAGCCATTGCACAGGTCCCTTGGTGGCCAAAACCATTCCATGCGACATTCAAGCTGATGAGACGGACATTATCCTGGAATAAGGACAACAGTGGGATTTAGAAACTGCAGGGAGGGTCACATGTTATCTTTCTCTCTTGGAGGCAGTTTTTACTTATTTTCTGATGATGGCACTAGATAGAACGAATCTATGTTTCTCCTCCAAGACACGAGGCGCATGGCGATGTGTCAGTTGAGGTTTCATTTCGGCAATCAAACCCATTACGCTCAGATATAGGCCTACTCTTGACCACTTTCGCCCCCAGCTTACTATCAATCCATGAGCTACCTCCTCAGCCCCCTTGCCCCGTATATGATTCCAGCTGAGGTCGAGCTCGAGCATAGTGTGGTTCTCTTTCAATGCTTCCCCGATCAGCCGGCCCGAGTAGTCGCCAAATTGGTTATTACTGGCGCGTAACGACAGGAGGAAGTCATCATTCTGAAACAATACATTATTCAAGCACTGTAGAAATTACCCGGGAAAAAGCAATTCGTAAGACTCACAGAAGACAGTTATGGATTTACAACCCGAAGAAAGATTGGATGAAAGGACTTTGTTCAGAGAACACGTTTAGTATGGTGGGCGGTACAGTCCCTATCGATGCGACACTATAGGCCTGCCGTAAGAACTTCCAAGTAATTTGGTAGAAGGATGGTGAATATTACAATCTTGCCTACCTCTATTAACTTTGCCATCCCCTTCGCATCGTTGTCGTTGAAGCCGTTGCCCGATATGTCTATTTCTCTAATCGACTTCTGTCTCAGCAGGAATGAAGTGATATACTTCACGTTGCCATAACCTATTTGGTTATTTGAAATGTCCTGTCAAAGAATAAGAGGGAATGGGAGAATCTGAGCAATGAAAAGGGAACCGGCGTAGAAAGGGTTAGGCTGGTCTGACTCAGTGGAGGGGGGGGGGGTCACCCTGGGTAGGTGAACCATTTATTGAAACGAGCCTATTTGAGGAAGTAGGGGCCCTCCCCAGGAAAGCTACACCCCTCGATAGTATCACTTTGTCTAAGTGACTTTCGAGGCCCTTAATGTGAATCTATATCTATCTCCTTAAAACTAATGAGCAACGGAAGGGGACATGTATGGAAAATACCGTTTTAAGGAGCAGCGTTACTTGGCAGTGTAATCGAGTAGTCGATCCGCATACTCGAAAGTCTTCAAGGTTGGAAGAGAGATGGGTCTGCGATGGTTGTATCGCTCAGACTTGCTATGTCATAATGTACATTACATATTACGAGCCAATCAAATTCTTGAAGCAAAACGTGTGAAATGAACAACAATTCGGGAACCGATGCGGAAATCGTTCGACACGTTTAAGAAATGTAGTCCCGCTTACCAACGTGTTGATCGTGTTGCTTTGTCTGACCACGTCCAGGACGTATTCTAGTCCCTTAATGCCCAGGTTATTCCCCGAGACATCGAGAAGACGAAGGTTTTCGTACTGGAAGGAATAAATATGTATTCATGATGTTATTTAGTTTATGTTAAGGTTAGTCCAGGTAGGTGAGAGTCCTTGCTCATCATGGAGCATAGCAACCCGCGGCTAGTTAGTATCTACCCGCCAGGACCCTGCTCTAAACGACTCCGACTTGTAGGCCTACAACGCTGCGGTCTCCTTTTTAGTTTTCTCAATTTACGTCAAGTTTGAACGCCAGTTACGGCGCAAACATTCGTTAGAGCAACTAGGAGGAACCCAGTAATGGACCCGGAATTATCTTCTTGAATCTCGCATCAAAAAGGACCCAAGGATTCATTTCATACCAGTTCAGCTGAGGTGTTTGTCGTCTGAACTTCACGCTAGACGGCTTGTATGGTAGATTTGGGATGGTGTCACATTTGACAGCATTTTGTTAAGGAAGTTTATTCCTGTCCTAAATTCTGACCATGACAACTTATGAATGTCTTTATGGTTCGATTGCGTTCAGACAGGTACTTTGGTTTAAATCATCCTAATTTTGTTCAAATCAGTCTCGGTTGAATGATTAGAACGAGCATGTGACATTCTTATTGAATTTTTTAAGTTAACGGTCTATAGTTCCCTTTGCTGGCCAAAGTTAATAGACCAACATAATACTCCCACGTGTTACCTGTTCATAGCAGTCATAATGTCTGGTTGGAAATTTAGAAATCTATTTTTGGCTTCATTTCATTTCATATTATAATATTGGTAGCCTAAATTTTATTACACGCTATTATGTACCAGCCCAAAATAAATCACCTAAAAGTTCATACTATCATTCAATAAGTATTAGTCACACGTTTTCTTTGAGTCAAACCGTGTAACTGTGGGCCAAGAGGCGGGAATGTATTGTAAAGCATCATAAAGGAATACACATAAATGTCTCACTAAGAATTAGGTAATAAGCGCTCAATTACCTAATGTATATTCCTTTATCAATGTATTTAAGTCAGAATTGTTCATGCCACTTTCTATAGACTTCAGTATCTGCACTTGCTTATAAGGCCTACTTGTGCCATCAAAAGCACGAGGACATTCTGTTATTATGACTGAATCTCCTCTAAGTGGACATTTACAGAGTGACCCAGTCACACAAAATGTCCTTTCGCTCTAATACTATAGCGACAAGCATATTATTTCATTCCCTATCGCACTTGAGCCGCAAGAAATGATAAGATGATAAGAATCCAATGAAAAGATTGCTTTTAGTGTCATTTGTATATAAAGGTCGAACCTTACTGAATGTATAGCCTATTTGTTTCAACAATATCAGCAAGACCGTATTGAGACTAGTTCTCAGAACTGTGTATATAATTCCCTTCTGAAGGTACCAGTCACGAAATTCCTTTTGGTCAATCGAGTGATATTTTGTAAAGGTGGACTCCACGGGGTTTCGTTTTGTGTAGATGTCACGAGTTCGGCGATCGCTTGGAGGAATTGTAAGCTATCTTACTTACTTATCGGGTAAGGCGAATTAATAGAATTAACAGTACGAAATATTACGATGATATTATGCCTATAAACGATGTAGTCGCTGATACACGTGGAGAATCTCGTAGGAGAAGAAGAGGGAGGAGGCGAAGTAAAAGAAGAAGAAGACTACACTACGAAGAAGGAGAAGAAGAAGAAAATAAACAGCAGAACAATATCATTATCACCAACAACAGCGACGACAACAACAAGACGAAGAAGAAGCGGTTTCCTTGACCACAGAAACCGACTCACTCACCATGATAAGAACACAAATGGCCTTAATGCCCTCTGGCTGCAGGTTACAGCCAGTTAGATGTAAATGCGTGGTGAAGCCCAGCTGCCGCAGGAACTTTAGGTTCGGGGTCAGGTTCATGCGCGTGCAGAGTCTCTTATACAACTTCCTCTTGTGAAGCACCTCCAAGTCATCTTCGGTAAGTTTAGTGGGTTTCCTGGAGGAGGATGTTATATCTACAGAAAGAAAGTGAGTGATGGTCTAACTTAGGTTTGACAAAATGGTTTGGGATCGAAATACAATGTGGTTGGAACGCAATGCTGTCGTTTTCTCAGCAGTCGGAATGAGGACAATTCCGGTGAGTGTGGTTGTGACATTGTCCTTCCAAGAGCATTCCTGACCACAGGATTTTAAATCACCTCACCTAATTCATAGTTGCGCAAGGTGATGATGATGATTATTCTCAATGGTCTTGCAACACGGGACCGATTGCGACAGCCCATGTTCTGTACTCAGTACTGTCCACTGCACGAATCCATCAGGCAAGATATCTGACAAAATGGTGTCACCCCGCAGGACCAACTTTACGGAGACAAGGTGGAGCCGACGAACAGGATTGACTATGATAAGGAGAGAGCGCAAAGAAGCGCAAGAGACAAAACCTTACCCAAAACACCCTTGATCCGATCAGAGTAGTCGTCCTCGGATTCCTTCTTGTGGCTGAAGGAGCCAGTCATCCTCCGCACCTCGTTTTCAATCATGATATTCTGCTTCTTCTTCTCCAAGGTATTCAACTTGGTCATGTTCAGGCTCCCGTAGCGGATGGACGGCTTCCTCGGCCCCGAGGACGGGATGTGTAAATGCGTGTCATCCTTGTGGATGCCGGGGCGGGTGACCGCCCGGGTGCTCTGCCGCCCGCTTGATCGATCTGTCTGGGGTCGGTCAAGAAAGAAAGGGTCTTCAGACTCCGGCTGTAGAGTCATCGTCATGATTGCTTCTCGTAAACTGAAAAACACAATTACGATAACCTATGTTTAACGAAAGAAGGGACACCACCAGTTGGGAAGAGTTTATTCTTGATGGGAAGGCTTTCTACTCTACCATTTTGCCCCTTACCTTGCAGTTAAAAGAATTCAGGCCGAGTAAATACATAGGCTGTTGTCTTTAACAAAGCCCGCTCACACCTCGGCCTGAATTCCTGTTGTCCTGTGGCCTTATCGGAGGGTCATCAGCGCAAATCTTGATAATCGACCACCACGAAACATCTCTCAATGAGGTCCATAGGCCGAAAACGGGCATAGGAAAATAGACGTAACGACAACACTTTGAACTTGATATTTAATGCATCGGAGGGAAAACTACTTTGAACCATGGGTTTGTGAACAAATGGAAGAGAGAAGGGTATCCGAAATGACAGAAATAAATATTTACCAAAACCTATTCCATCCTTGCTGTCAGCGGTCTCGGGGCTTCACAAATAGCGAGTCGCATCTGAACACATTTCGCAGATCCATAGCATTAGCCGGCATCCAGGAACGAACTGGTGTTTTTTGTGAACCGGTGAAGAACTGTGCCAACGTTATGTTCGTCTTTATAAAGTAATTGGCGAGTCGCGTTTTGTAAATACGCATTGCTTTTATGCTCTTTGTGACTGACGTATACTCAAACAAGAAATAAGTCATATATGTATAGAGCATCCAGTGATCTTTCGTAGGAAAATTTATAGCTTGTGTCACTCATCTCTGCTCGAATGATTTTGTGGTAATTGTGATAGTTTTGAAAGGAAGACAAGTCTTCGGACAGGTTGGTGACTTAGCGCTCGCGATTGGGACTTCACGCATCCTCGGACGCTTCCTGGTCGGCGTGATGTTGACGCCTCAGGCAACGAACTTTGAAATGATTTATATGAAAACATTTCATAGTTAATGAAAAATCTCAAATGCAAATTGTGTCTTGTTAATGTCTAACTTTGAACAGCTGGGCCTAGTTGTGACATATGCGGAGCCGGTCCCACTTTTTACATTACCTTTAATCCGTTCGTGAGACTTAACAAATCCGCCATTCTCAGCTTCCATAAACGAAGGATCATCAATGGCAAATTGGCTTCTCTTCAACCCAAGATTCGAGCCGTCGCAAAATCGAGCATGAAATACGAAATTATTCCAGCTGAATATTGTCCGAAGGAGTTGTCCAAGTTAAGTGCACACCCGAGGCCCTATCAGCGTCCTCAGTTAGTTACACACGCTCCGCAAGTCAAAATCATGTTCAACTCATGTAGTCAAACAGATGTCCATCCAACTATAAAGTGTCTTCATCCGCCGACATCCAACTGAAGACAGAGCTGACGAAACGTTGTCTTTTCTAACTGGTTGTGACAGTGTCCCGTCGAAGTCCTTCGTTAAATCAACCAGCCCTTCTGTACTAAAGTCAAGGCAGACCAGTGATGTGACGGAGGAGGTTGATTACTGAATTCCAAATCAATACATGTGTCCCGGATTTTCCGACTAGTGGATGGTTGTGACCGTAGGCCTACCTCAGAATGTCCCTGGTCAACGTTAAACCGTCCAGAACGGTAAAAAGTAGGCCCACGCGGCAATAAAAGGAAACCTACAGTTCTTTTACATAGATATTTATTTAGAAAAACAAGGCAATTGAATTGTTTTATAGATTGTTTTATTCACCTACCGTAGGCCCTTCTTAACAGGCATGGAATAAGATAAGCAGTAAACCAATTAAGCCAAGTAGGATTTGTAAAAAAAACGCGACCAAATCTTTTAAGAAGATTAATTTTGCTCGATGAAAAATTAAACATTGACTTTTTGCGATAAATTAACGCTGTGACGTCACGCACTTTCGTCTTACTCGTTACACAGTGTACCCTTTAATACGCCTTGTTACATCTTGTTTACTTTTTAAATTATGTTCAGTTTTTATTGTCTTTTTATTGATGTGAAAGATTTCGATGACGTGGGTCTGAGGTCGGAACTACAAGGCTTCCTTAATATTTGTCGGCTGTCTACTGACAGTAGTGTGAACAAGGCGTGTTGTTGCCTTAAACTAGAAATGGGCAGGTCCTCCAGGATAGAGAGGTTTATTTCTTACATTAAAACACGTTTTCATACTATATTGTGTTGATTTGAAAGATAAAATAGTCGAATTTCGTTCATAAGACTTCGAGTTGAAAGGTTTTTGTCAATAAGGTCTGCATATCAAAAGGCGAGGGAGGGGAGTTGTCTTTATAAAGGACAACTGAAGACAGGTGTGGGATAAATGATAGTCCTCAAAGAAGGTGTCCCAGTCACAAAAGTTTCGTGGGGTCGCTAGAATTCTGTCACACCGATCAAAGCACTCCTCTCATTTCCTGGTCTCGTGGTTGTGACATTGTCTTCATCAGACCAGTTTGGGTACAGCATCCACATCAAGCGTATGTATCGTTCGGGACACCCTGTATAGCTCCTTATCAAGTACATCTTGTCTTTGACCTGGATGGACGGCTGGTTATTCAGGGCGTCCCAACCTCCAGTGGGTTGTTCTCATCCAGAGGAAGACAGTATTTACTTCGCCAACAACTATAAGATGTACTTGCTGAAAAGCTCCGTGTATCTGCTATTCATGGTCTACCGAAAGGCAGAGTAGGTTGTTCCCATTCAAGGCCGAGATAAACTGGTTGGACAGCTGGTTATGAAGGATGTCTAAAAAGACAGTAGGTTGTTTTCCGACAGGGACAAGACGTAGCTAAAGGATGTCCCAAAGAGCAGTCGGTTGTTCTCTTTAAGGGCAAGACGTAATGGATTTAGCTATACAGGGCATCCCAAAAGGACAGTAGGCAATTCTCCACCAAGGCAAAGATCTAGATATACTCTGTGGTGTGACAAAATACAGTAGTTGGCGTGGCGTGGGCGTGATGTACTGAATGAAGGCCCACGCCTAGTTTTTCAGGGTGTCTCAAATGACAGTAGGTTGTTCTCTTACAAGGGCGAAACATTATGTCAAGATGTACAGAGCTCCCTGTAACTGCTATTCGTGATCTCCCTAAGGACAGAGTTGGTCGTTTTCTTACAAGGCCGAGATGTCCTGGACGGACGGCCGGTTATTGTGTCTCAAAAGACAGAAGGTTGTTCTCTTACAAGGACAAGATGTACTTGTATTCGCGGTTTCCCTCAAGACAAGATTGTAACCTTACATATGCGAGATGTTCTGGCTGGGCGGTTGGTTCTTTATGGCGTCCCAATTGACTTCAAGAAGAAGACAGTATTCATGTCGCCAACAAAGACAAAATGTATTGCTGAAGAGTTCCCTGTAGCTGCTACTGGTGGTGTCCCTGAAGGCAGAGTGGGTTGTTCTCTGTCCAAGATGTCCTGAATGGAGGACTGGCTTTTCAGGGTGTCTCTGAGGACAGTGGGTTGTTCTTCCTCAAGGACCCTGTGTGCTTGGATAGGTAGACAAAGAAGGATGTTCCCTTCCAAGGCGAGACGTCCTGGATGGATATTCAGGGTGTCTCAAAAGACAGAAGCTTGTTCTCCAACAAGGAATCCCTCTGACCGTTTGCGGCATATCTCGTGAGAGAAAGACACCAAAGTGAGTTCAGCACTGGTAGACATGGTAGATATGGGGTACATCTCTGTCCTTGAGCACTATTCGCTTTGTCTTTGTACTCTGAATGAGAGCCAATGCTTGTCGGTGGGACGGCCAGCTAGCTGTCTCTGGTTGTGAAGTGCTACTCATTGTGCTCTTGAAGACAGGCCTTGCCTGAACATTGAGACAATGCAAGTCGTGAACTTCGGAGCAGTCAACATTGTGACTTAGATGTTATTCCCAGTCTGGTTGAGAATGGGTACAGTTTGTTACATGGTCTCCAGGATTCTCATGGTTGTGACTTGTCCCAGTCGGTCTGTATAAGTCACAACTCCACTACTCATAGGGAGATGCACCAGACTTGCCAGAGACAATGTCACATCTTCTTCTTATTTCTCTTGAAGACATTGTCACATATCAACTGTGCCAAGTGTGTTTCCATCAAACAAAACCAAGAACTCCAAAAATTAAAATACATCATTTCATTAAGATAAATTGTATGTACAAGTCTCTAAATTATCAAATGCATCAATGGTCGTGTTTATGTATACATCAAAAGCAGAGGTGAACTTTCAATCCAGTTGGGATATATTTTCTTTACCATGTGAAGGGAAAAGTCAACATTGGAACCACTTTAGGATACCTCTCTCTCAGCCAGGAGATTTCAAGAGATAATTTCAGGTGCGAAAACTCCCAGGTACGGTATGCAGTAGCTTTCAGCTTTCACTTTTCTACTTTGTCCTCTTGCCTTGAACAGACTATTCATCTGACGGACAACTTCATTCCGCTAACGAGCGATTCGAATCATGGCAACCTGTGACAGGGCCATCAGAATATTTACCAATACTTGTCCTTTTTATCCATTTTCTCAAAACGCAACAAGCCGCTACTTCAGCCAGAACAGGTCCAATACAACATCATAAGATCTGAAGGACATCGAACAGTGCTGGGCCAAAACTACCAAACAAACATTTTAACATTTTCAAATTGTATAAACTCAGTATAATGCGAATATCAAGCTTTCTTCAAACAAAACATACATGCGTTTTATCTCAAGACCTGTGAATGCAATAGCAACAGTCAGATGCTACTACAATGTCCCCCTCCAGACACATTAACTTAAAAATAACAATAGAGGGCGTGAGAACCAGAGTCTACTGAAGTGACTTTCAATTTTGAGAAAGATGCATCGGTACTGGGCCCTCAACTTCTGATTTTTCATGTAAAGGAAAGTGGAGTGCTGCCATCTATGAGGAAATGGATTAAACTACACAAATGAGCCTCTGTCAGAGACAGACGTTGCTACATCAACTTTACTCATTTTCGACCAAATTGTCACTCAGTCGACTCAGGTTTTCAATGCCAATGTCCTCAATGTCAAGATGAGTGTCCCTTTCTAAAGGTAAAGTCATGGCGTCCTAAATGTTCAGGCATATGAACTCAACTGCAGAAGTCCATCACATTAAAGTTTATGAATTCCTCCCAACGTATTACTGTAGAAATAGCTATCCTCCGTCGGTCAAGAGGACGACCGTCGTTTCTTCTTCTTGGACGTTGTCGTCTCACTGTCTGAGGCGTCTGATTCGCTGGCCGAATCTGACGAGGACGAATCAGAAGAGGACGATGATGATGATGATGAACTGGAGTTTGATGATGATGAAGAGGAGGAGGAGGAGGAATCGGAGTCTGATTTCATGCTGGCGTCGGAACTGTCCGAGTCAGAGCTGTCAGACGAACTCGAGCTGGAGGAACTCTCACTGCTGTCGTCAGACCTGCAAAGATCACGGAATAGTGGCATGAATTGGAGAATGGGGGACCTAAAGATGAGGTTAGGAGTATGGATTTAATCCCTGGTCATCTTTCTGGAGGAGACAGCCTTATTAGCCCTGGTAGGCCACCAGTCTAGGGAGAGACACCTCTGAGTCTTGGCTCATCAGTTGGGATATACCAACCAGACCCAAGACAGACTGCACCAGCCATACCAGCATCTAACTGGGAGTGCAAATCCCCATTTTTTACTTTTTCTCCTAACAGCAAATTCTGGAACTACGCACTACGTCACCAGATACCCATACCTTGCTGAGACCTTAGTCTGTCTCAGTAACACCAGATGAAAGCAGTGCATGGTGAGTGATTGAAGAGAAATTAAGCAATTGACACCGATCAGATGATTTAAATCAGTGGTCACAATCGATTTCATATTGAAATACCCAGAAGTGTCAAGTAAACCTGTAACTGTTATGAGAAAATGATGAATGTGTGGAATTATGATTAAGTCTGGGCATTGGGCTGCCAGGCAATTTCCGGGCAGTCTTTAAATTGATCTCAAGCAATAAACCCACACAGCTGAGGCCTGAATGAATGAGTTTGTGAGTCAAGGGATGTCGAAATGCAGTGACATACCCCGGTGAGAATATCGCTGAATAAACTGCAGGTCCGAACGTCAAACACCTGAGATAGAGGAGGGACTCTGTTGTGTCTTATCTCAGGTGTTTGATGGAAGGATGCTCAATGAGTTCCTGTACAGGGTGATGTCACCATCAATCGTCTGCGTGTTACAGAGACCAGCTTATGAAAGGATGCTCAATGAGTTCCTGTACAGGGTGATGTCACCATCAAACATCTGCGTGTTGCAGAGACCAGCTTATGAAAGGATGCTCAATGAGTTCCTGTACAGGGTGATGTCACCATCAAATGTCTGCGTGTTGCAGAGACCAGCTTATGAAAGGATGCTCAATGAGTTCCTGTACAGGGTGATGTCACCATCAAACGTCTGCGTGTTACAGAGACCAGCTTATGAAAGGATGCTCAATGAGTTCCTGTACAGGGTGATGTCACCATCAAACATCTGCGTGTTGCAGAGACCCGCTTATGAAAGGATGCTCAATGAGTTCCTGTACAGGGTGATGTCACCATCAAACATCTGCGTGTTGCAGAGACCCGCTTATGAAAGGATGCTCAATGAGTTGCTCCAGGCTTCAATGCCATTCACAAGATGAAAGTTAATTAGAGGACACGATAGCCATCATTCCAAGTGATCATTTGATCCGTTGGCCTCCAGGACAAGGAGACATCACGGCGTATTGTCAGACAATCATTCAGATAATGGGAACAGAATATCAGACTTACGTTGTGATTTAGCTTGGGACAACTTCTTATCAACCTACCACCAAGCTTCCAACGGGTTCCTGTTAAAGTAAGAGAGGGTCTGTTGTGTCTTTGCAAGAGTGACACATCGTCACGCAAAGATTGAAGCTGCTTTCTTCTCCCAGCACAAGTTGCTGATGCGACAACCGTCTACCTCGGAATGGCACAGCAGAACCTATCTTACTTCAACTTCTAACAGAAACAGGCTTGGAACTTGATGGTAACTGACAGATATGTCAAATTCGGAAATGATTTTGCCAGTCACTTGCTGAATTGAGAGCAATATTTTTGCACTTGAATCTAGTTTGAATAGTTACCTTTTCTTTTTCTTGCGTTTCTTTTCAGATATGCTAGTTGTCTTCGCCCTGTAAAGACAGAAAGTCAAGAATGGATTAAAGATACTTTGTAGTTTGAGAGTGGCTCACTGTACTCTCTGATACGCACCGATCAACCTCATGATATATGTCTGGTCAAACATCCTGCAAGTGGGAATAAAAAGTTGACGTTATCTTGTCCCAAGTCTTTGTCTCTCTCACTGCTCAGCCATCTTGGACCACAATCTGCGTCACTCAAAATAGTTATGCCGCTACTACCCAAACAAAAATGTCCATGCATCACAATTCTATTCCACCAAAATGTTATTTAACTTCATAGATTACAGACTGTCCTTCATCAATTTCCATCACAATCAATATTTCAGAGCTTTTGATTTTTAGGTATATCACCAGCAAAACGGAAAACAGGCAGCGAAAACCGTAGGAGGTTTAGAGTTCAGCGTCTGAAATCTATTGCAATTCCACCATGTGTTTTAAAATCATCTGCTCGAGTAAG
The DNA here is from genome assembly GCF_910592395.1 of Lineus longissimus. Classification (NCBI taxonomy): domain Eukaryota; kingdom Metazoa; phylum Nemertea; class Pilidiophora; order Heteronemertea; family Lineidae; genus Lineus; species Lineus longissimus. The sequence goes on from NC_088316.1 coordinate 751,307, forward strand.
CAGTCCTATTATGAATTCACGAGACCATTTATTCCCAATTGTAGCTAAAACGACAGCCGTAAATTAGTCTGTAAATAATTCAAATGGGAATAAGAATATTCTGATTCAGGTCTGCTGGCTCTACTGATAATGATTTTTATCTGCTTCATTGCCTCGCAAGCACAGCGAGTTGTTGAACTAGAGGCTTGGGGGCCTGATAGCTCTGCTGTTATACTTTCCCTGCATTTGAAGCACTTGTTCAAACATTTGGGCATTGTTAAATTCGGGGATGCCAATGAGCAAAGGCAAAAAGTCTCAATTTTTTTCATGTATAAATGTTATCCTTTACCACTCATATGCACAAAATGCCTAGAAAATGCTTATTTTTGGTCCAATTTTGAAATATCCACAGAGAGTTCAGACAGATATCATTCAATTCCATCTATCAAAATTAGCATTTGTTATTAAAGAGGAAGAAGTCTGAAATCTGTCTTAAATGGGAAATTTTAAACTCTCTGAAAATTATTTCCACGTCACCCCACCTCTGATATTGGAACATGAAAGGGTGAAATGAATAGAGATCAGACAGCAGACAAGAGACACCGATCTTGTTTGAAGCTGAACATGAGCCATTCATGTTCATTTCTCATATAACTCACGATCTGCACAACGACAGGACCTGCGTGTGTCGTCAGTCAGCTCCAATTGGGAGCTCTCCATGTACCTTTGATCCTGAGTTATGGCCCAGGTTTCCCCTGTCACGCTTAGGCCAATGTTGCCAGTAGAAAATAAGGCTACTTTGGCATTGACTGCCTCAAATGGCAAGCACTGGCGATAGACCTTTCTCAAAGAGGAATGATTGTGACATGTCAACCAGAAGTCTGCCGTCCCTCAAATGTCCAATCAATGCCAAACAGGAGAGGTCGAAATGATAAACGGAGACGATGATACATACTAGAGCCTCTAATCAAGCCAAACATGACAATCGTCAAGCCAATCATGTTCATTACTTAGATCTCTCACAACTCGCACACCTGCAAGGAATGGTCATGACAGCAGGTGACACCCTGGCACACAACATCAGTAGGTCTTGGTAGTGACCTTTGATAACTATCTTAGATCATAAATTACGTGGCAAGAGTCAATCATTCATGTTCACTTCTCATAAAGCTCCATAATTAGCACCTACATGGAACAGGCGTGTCACCGACCGAATCCCAGGCGAAAGACATCAGCAGGCTATCTTTGATGGTGAATTATGGAGGCAATTCTGCCTTGTTGCTTTTAATGGTCGATGTTGCCAGGACAGATATAAGGTTAATACAGGCAGAGTATCATATTAACCCTTCATGTACCTGTTATGCATTGATATGGTATGGATTACTCAAGACAATGGATGTGGCACATATCGCATTTTGCGATAAAACTCTCGATATTCAATACGAGACTGATCCGTATTGACTTCCACCTGTCCATCACTTGTCATAGGGATGAGATATCCTAGCATCGCTATCGACCCCGCCTGCCAATAACGTCACATTCAGTTACAGCTACAGCCCAATGCCATGGTAAGGTACTGATTAGCAATAGAGCACGTTATCACTTGGACAAGGATTTATCTTTCTGAAAAGGGACAACTTGAGCATGAGGTGTTGGTTTATCACGCAAATAGCTTTTAGCTGGACAGTGACTTCTCTGAACTGGTTCACTGACACGCATTGAGAATAACGCATTAACCACCAAATCGTGCATGCGTCGTTGTGGTAAAGAGGTGAACATGCGGCTGCTTTAACACCAGAGTAGACTGACTACTCACAGGTGAAAGAAACATCACCATGATATAAAGCAAGTTTTTCATTATCGCAAACGACTCTGCTTCCGAGAGATATGGCGTCATTAACATGATTTGTGACGGCGATTAACAAAAAACAGGCGGATGTCCAGAATACGACAACGTTAATTAGAAAAGAGTGTGTGGCACCTCAAGGAGTCGTTATTTAAAGGTGGTCCCCCCCCCAGAGGGAAGTGCCACACTACCAGAGCACTCATTGGGAACTGCTCTCAATGAGCACATTCTGGTCAATCCATTCTGTAATAACTTGACTTTTTTCTTCGGGAGTGGATGGTTACTTTCTGATAATATTCTTCAAATCTCTCATTTTTGGCTGAACAAACTGTATCTGATTGAAGAGACAGGACATGCACTCTATTCATCTTGTGTTGAGCAAGCCATTCAGCAAAGTCAACTATCGCTATAAACCCGGATTCAAACTGGCTCTGCTCATGCGGGATTAGAGAATCAATTTAAGCCTGATAGATCACATATTGGCAATCAATTAGAATCCGATCAATTTATCCTATCAGCTGAGACCATGACAGTGGAAATCAGAGGATTTTCTCCTGAAATTTCCAAGAGGAGTTGTTTAGGGACATGAGTAGGACACCTTGTGTAAGCTGACCTGTTTATACAAAAGGGGAGCGTTTACAATCAGGCAGTCTCTGTTAGCATGGGACGTTTTGTTTGGAAGCATCTCAAAAGAGGTTGAAGCTAGAAACAGGTAGGTGATGGCTTGCAAACTGCCTTTGGAAACAGATTGAAATAATTGAATAAATCCAAGAAGTGAAGTTTCAGCTTTCAGTCTTCTTAGTCTTAGAGCAGGGGGGAGGGGCTGAAATTTAGCCTTTTTGGGCTTCAACCATTCTTGAGATGCTCCCTGTGACTTCCATAAGAAACAGTACACCAGATGAGTGCACAGACCCAACCTTTCTTGAGATGCTCCCTGTGGCTTCCATAAGAAACAGTACACCAGATGAGCACACAGACCCAACCTTTCTTGAGATGCTCCCTGTGACTTCCATAAGAAACAGTACACCAGATGAGTGCACAGACCCAACCTTTCTTGAGATGCTCCCTGTGGCTTCCATAAGAAACAGTACACCAGATGAGTGCACAGACCCAACCTTTCTTGAGATGCTCCCTGTGGCTTCCATAAGAAACAGTACACCAGATGAGCACACAGACCCAACCTTTCTTGAGATGCTCCCTGTGGCTTCCATAAGAAACAGTACACCAGATGAGCGCACAGACCCAACCTTTCTTGAGATGCTCCCTGTGGCTTCCATAAGAAACAGTACACCAGATGAGCACACAGACCCAACCATTCTTGAGATGCTCCCTGTGACTTCCATAAGAAACAGTACACCAGATGAGTGCACAGACCCAACCTTTCTTGAGATGCTCCCTGTGACTTCCATAAGAAACAGTACACCAGATGAGCACACAGACCCAACCATTCTTGAGATGCTCCCTGTGACTTCCATAAGAAACAGTACACCAGATGAGCGCACAGACCCAACCATTCTTGAGATGCTCCCTGTGGCTTCCATAAGAAACAGTACACCAGATGAGCACACAGACCCAACCATTCTTGAGATGCTCCCTGTGACTTCCATAAGAAACAGTACACCAGATGAGTGCACAGACCCAACCTTTCTTGAGATGCTCCCTGTGACTTCCATAAGAAACAGTACACCAGATGAGCACACAGACCCAACCATTCTTGAGATGCTCCCTGTGACTTCCATAAGAAACAGTACACCAGATGAGCGCACAGACCCAACCTTTCTTGAGATGCTCCCTGTGGCTTCCATAAGAAACAGTACACCAGATGAGCGCACAGACCCAACCTTTCTTGAGATGCTCCCTGTGACTTCCATAAGAAACAGTACACCAGATGAGCACACAGACCCAACCATTCTTGAGATGCTCCCTGTGGCTTCCATAAGAAACAGTACACCAAGATGAGTGCACAGACCCAACCTTTCTTGAGATGCTCCCTGTGGCTTCCATAAGAAACAGTACACCAGATGAGCACACAGACCCAACCTTTCTTGAGATGCTCCCTGTGACTTCCATAAGAAACAGTACACCAGATGAGTGCACAGACCCAACCTTTCTTGAGATGTTCCCTGTGACTTCCATAAGAAACAGTACACCAGATGAGTGCACAGACCCAACCTTTCTTGAGATGCTCCCTGTGGCTTCCATAAGAAACAGTACACCAGATGAGTGCACAGACCCAACCTTTCTTGAGATGTTCCCTGTGACTTCCATAAGAAACAGTACACCAGATGAGTGCACAGACCCAACCTTTCTTGAGATGCTCCCTGTGGCTTCCATAAGAAACAGTACACCAAGATGAGCACACAGACCCAACCTTTCTTGAGATGCTCCCTGTGGCTTCCATAAGAAACAGTACACCAGATGAGCGCACAGACCCAACCTTTCTTGAGATGCTCCCTGTGACTTCCATAAGAAACAGTACACCAGATGAGTGCACAGACCCAACCTTTCTTGAGATGCTCCCTGTGGCTTCCATAAGAAACAGTACACCAGATGAGCGCACAGACCCAACCTTTCTTGAGATGCTCCCTGTGGCTTCCATAAGAAACAGTACACCAGATGAGTGCACAGACCCAACCTTTCTTGAGATGCTCCCTGTGACTTCCATAAGAAACAGTACACCAGATGAGCACACAGACCCAACCTTTCTTGAGATGCTCCCTGTGACTTCCATAAGAAACAGTACACCAGATGAGCACACAGACCCAACCTTTCTTGAGATGTTCCCTGTGACTTCCATAAGAAACAGTACACCAGATGAGCACACAGACCCAACCTTTCTTGAGATGCTCCCTGTGACTTCCATAAGAAACAGTACACCAGATGAGTGCACAGACCAAACCTTTCTTGAGATGCTCCCTGTGACTTCCATAAGAAACAGTGCACCAGATGAGCACACAGACCCAACCTTTCTTGAGATGCTCCCTGTGACTTCCATAAGAAACAGTACACCAGATGAGCACACAGACCCAACCTTTCTTGAGATGCTCCCTGTCGCTTCCATAAGAAACAGTACACGAGATGAGCACACAGACCCAACCATTCTTGAGATGCTCCCTGTGGCTTCCATAAGAAACAGTACACGAGATGAGCGCACAGACCCAACCTTTCTTGAGATGCTCCCTGTGGCTTCCATAAGAAACAGTACACCAGATGAGTGCACAGACCCAACCTTTCTTGAGATGCTCCCTGTGACTTCCATAAGAAACAGTACACCAGATGAGTGCACAGACCCAACCTTTCTTGAGATGCTCCCTGTGGCTTCCATAAGAAACAGTACACCAGATGAGCACACAGACCCAACCTTTCTTGAGATGCTCCCTGTGACTTCCATAAGAAACAGTACACCAGATGAGTGCACAGACCCAACCTTTCTTGAGATGTTCCCTGTGGCTTCCATAAGAAACAGTACACCAGATGAGTGCACAGACCCAACCTTTCTTGAGATGCTCCCTGTGACTTCCATAAGAAACAGTACACCAGATGAGTGCACAGACCCAACCTTTCTTGAGATGCTCCCTGTGGCTTCCATAAGAAACAGTACACCAGATGAGCACACAGACCCAACCTTTCTTGAGATGCTCCCTGTGGCTTCCATAAGAAACAGTACACCAGATGAGTGCACAGACCCAACCTTTCTTGAGATGCTCCCTGTGGCTTCCATAAGAAACAGTACACCAGATGAGTGCACAGACCCAACCTTTCTTGAGATGTTCCCTGTGGCTTCCATAAGAAACAGTACACCAGATGAGTGCACAGACCCAACCTTTCTTGAGATGTTCCCTGTGGCTTCCATAAGAAACAGTACACCAGATGAGTGCACAGACCCAACCTTTCTTGAGATGTTCCCTGTGACTTCCATAAGAAACAGTACACCAGATGAGTGCACAGACCCAACCTTTCTTGAGATGCTCCCTGTGGCTTCCATAAGAAACAGTACACCAGATGAGTGCACAGACCCAACCTTTCTTGAGATGCTCCCTGTGGCTTCCATAAGAAACAGTACACCAGATGAGTGCACAGACCCAACCTTTCTTGAGATGCTCCCTGTGGCTTCCATAAGAAACAGTACACGAGATGAGCACACAGACCCAACCTTTCTTGAGATGCTCCCTGTGGCTTCCATAAGAAACAGTACACCAGATGAGTGCACAGACCCAACCTTTCTTGAGATGTTCCCTGTGGCTTCCATAAGAAACAGTACACCAGATGAGTGCACAGACCCAACCTTTCTTGAGATGCTCCCTGTGACTTCCATAAGAAACAGTACACCAGATGAGCACACAGACCCAACCTTTCTTGAGATGTTCCCTGTGGCTTCCATAAGAAACAGTACACCAAGATGAGTGCACAGACCCAACCTTTCTTGAGATGCTCCCTGTGGCTTCCATAAGAAACAGTACACCAGATGAGCACACAGACCCAACCTTTCTTGAGATGTTCCCTGTGGCTTCCATAAGAAACAGTACACCAGATGAGTGCACAGACCCAACCTTTCTTGAGATGCTCCCTGTGGCTTCCATAAGAAACAGTACACCAGATGAGCACACAGACCCAACCTTTCTTGAGATGCTCCCTGTCGCTTCCATAAGAAACAGTACACGAGATGAGCGCACAGACCCAACCATTCTTGAGATGCTCCCTGTGGCTTCCATAAGAAACAGTACACCAGATGAGTGCACAGACCCAACCTTTCTTGAGATGCTCCCTGTGGCTTCCATAAGAAACAGTACACCAGATGAGTGCACAGACCCAACCTTTCTTGAGATGCTCCCTGTGACTTCCATAAGAAACAGTACACCAGATGAGCACACAGACCCAACCTTTCTTGAGATGTTCCCTGTGGCTTCCATAAGAAACAGTACACCAAGATGAGTGCACAGACCCAACCTTTCTTGAGATGCTCCCTGTGGCTTCCATAAGAAACAGTACACCAGATGAGCACACAGACCCAACCTTTCTTGAGATGTTCCCTGTGGCTTCCATAAGAAACAGTACACCAGATGAGTGCACAGACCCAACCTTTCTTGAGATGCTCCCTGTGGCTTCCATAAGAAACAGTACACCAGATGAGCACACAGACCCAACCTTTCTTGAGATGCTCCCTGTCGCTTCCATAAGAAACAGTACACGAGATGAGCGCACAGACCCAACCATTCTTGAGATGCTCCCTGTGGCTTCCATAAGAAACAGTACACCAGATGAGCGCACAGACCCAACCTTTCTTGAGATGCTCCCTGTGGCTTCCATAAGAAACAGTACACCAGATGAGTGCACAGACCCAACCTTTCTTGAGATGCTCCCTGTGACTTCCATAAGAAACAGTACACCAGATGAGTGCACAGACCCAACCTTTCTTGAGATGTTCCCTGTGGCTTCCATAAGAAACAGTACACCAGATGAGTGCACAGACCCAACCTTTCTTGAGATGCTCCCTGTGACTTCCATAAGAAACAGTACACCAGATGAGTGCACAGACCCAACCTTTCTTGAGATGCTCCCTGTGACTTCCATAAGAAACAGTACACCAGATGAGTGCACAGACCCAACCTTTCTTGAGATGCTCCCTGTGGCTTCCATAAGAAACAGTACACCAGATGAGTGCACAGACCCAACCTTTCTTGAGATGCTCCCTGTGACTTCCATAAGAAACAGTACACCAGATGAGCGCACAGACCCAACCATTCTTGAGATGCTCCCTGTGGCTTCCATAAGAAACAGTACACCAGATGAGCGCACAGACCCAACCTTTCTTGAGATGCTCCCTGTGGCTTCCATAAGAAACAGTACACCAGATGAGTGCACAGACCCAACCTTTCTTGAGATGCTCCCTGTGACTTCCATAAGAAACAGTACACCAGATGAGTGCACAGACCCAACCTTTCTTGAGATGCTCCCTGTGACTTCCATAAGAAACAGTACACCAGATGAGTGCACAGACCCAACCTTTCTTGAGATGCTCCCTGTGACTTCCATAAGAAACAGTACACCAGATGAGCACACAGACCCAACCTTTCTTGAGATGCTCCCTGTCGCTTCCATAAGAAACAGTACACGAGATGAGCGCACAGACCCAACCATTCTTGAGATGCTCCCTGTGGCTTCCATAAGAAACAGTGCACCAGATGAGTGCACAGACCCAACCTTTCTTGAGATGTTCCCTGTGGCTTCCATAAGAAACAGTACACCAGATGAGTGCACAGACCCAACCTTTCTTGAGATGCTCCCTGTGACTTCCATAAGAAACAGTACACCAGATGAGTGCACAGACCCAACCTTTCTTGAGATGCTCCCTGTGGCTTCCATAAGAAACAGTACACGAGATGAGCACACAGACCCAACCTTTCTTGAGATGGTCCCTGTGACTTCCATAAGAAACAGTACACCAGATGAGCACACAGACCCAACCTTTCTTGAGATGCTCCCTGTGGCTTCCATAAGAAACAGTACACCAGATGAGCACACAGACCCAACCTTTCTTGAGATGCTCCCTGTGACTTCCATAAGAAACAGTACACCAGATGAGTGCACAGACCCAACCTTTCTTGAGATGCTCCCTGTGACTTCCATAAGAAACAGTACACCAGATGAGCACACAGACCCAACCTTTCTTGAGATGCTCCCTGTGACTTCCATAAGAAACAGTACACCAGATGAGTGCACAGACCCAACCTTTCTTGAGATGCTCCCTGTGACTTCCATAAGAAACAGTACACCAGATGAGCACACAGACCCAACCTTTCTTGAGATGCTCCCTGTGACTTCCATAAGAAACAGTACACCAGATGAGTGCACAGACCCAACCTTTCTTGAGATGCTCCCTGTAGCTTCCATAAGAAACAGTACACCAGATGAGCACACAGACCCAACCTTTCTTGAGATGTTCCCTGTGACTTCCATAAGAAACAGTACACCAGATGAGTGCACAGACCCAACCTTTCTTGAGATGTTCCCTGTGGCTTCCATAAGAAACAGTACACCAGATGAGTGCACAGACCCAACCTTTCTTGAGATGCTCCCTGTGGCTTCCATAAGAAACAGTACACCAGATGAGTGCACAGACCCAACCTTTCTTGAGATGCTCCCTGTGGCTTCCATAAGAAACAGTACACCAGATGAGTGCACAGACCCAACCTTTCTTGAGATGTTCCCTGTGGCTTCCATAAGAAACAGTACACCAGATGAGTGCACAGACCCAACCTTTCTTGAGATGCTCCCTGTGGCTTCCATAAGAAACAGTACACCAGATGAGTGCACAGACCCAACCTTTCTTGAGATGCTCCCTGTGGCTTCCATAAGAAACAGTACACCAGATGAGTGCACAGACCCAACCTTTCTTGAGATGCTCCCTGTGGCTTCCATAAGAAACAGTACACCAGATGAGTGCACAGACCCAACCTTTCTTGAGATGCTCCCTGTGGCTTCCATAAGAAACAGTACACCAGATGAGTGCACAGACCCAACCTTTCTTGAGATGTTCCCTGTGACTTCCATAAGAAACAGTACACCAGATGAGCACACAGACCCAACCTTTCTTGAGATGTTCCCTGTGGCTTCCATAAGAAACAGTACACCAGATGAGTGCACAGACCCAACCTTTCTTGAGATGCTCCCTGTGGCTTCCATAAGAAACAGTACACCAGATGAGCGCACAGACCCAACCATTCTTGAGATGCTCCCTGTGGCTTCCATAAGAAACAGTACACCAGATGAGCACACAGACCCAACCTTTCTTGAGATGCTCCCTGTCGCTTCCATAAGAAACAGTACACGAGATGAGCGCACAGACCCAACCTTTCTTGAGATGCTCCCTGTGACTTCCATAAGAAACAGTACACCAGATGAGCGCACAGACCCAACCTTTCTTGAGATGCTCCCTGTGGCTTCCATAAGAAACAGTACACCAGATGAGTGCACAGACCCAACCTTTCTTGAGATGCTCCCTGTGGCTTCCATAAGAAACAGTACACCAGATGAGTGCACAGACCCAACCTTTCTTGAGATGTTCCCTGTGGCTTCCATAAGAAACAGTACACCAGATGAGCACACAGACCCAACCTTTCTTGAGATGCTCCCTGTGGCTTCCATAAGAAACAGTACACCAGATGAGCACACAGACCCAACCTTTCTTGAGATGCTCCCTGTGACTTCCATAAGAAACAGTACACCAGATGAGCACACAGACCCAACCATTCTTGAGATGCTCCCTGTGGCTTCCATAAGAAACAGTACACCAGATGAGTGCACAGACCCAACCTTTCTTGAGATGCTCCCTGTGACTTCCATAAGAAACAGTACACGAGATGAGCACACAGACCCAACCTTTCTTGAGATGTTCCCTGTGGCTTCCATAAGAAACAGTACACCAGATGAGCACACAGACCCAACCTTTCTTGAGATGCTCCCTGTGACTTCCATAAGAAACAGTACACCAGATGAGTGCACAGACCCAACCTTTCTTGAGATGCTCCCTGTGGCTTCCATAAGAAACAGTACACCAGATGAGTGCACAGACCCAACCTTTCTTGAGATGCTCCCTGTGACTTCCATAAGAAACAGTACACCAGATGAGTGCACAGACCCAACCTTTCTTGAGATGTTCCCTGTGGCTTCCATAAGAAACAGTACACCAGATGAGTGCACAGACCCAACCTTTCTTGAGATGTTCCCTGTGGCTTCCATAAGAAACAGTACACCAGATGAGTGCACAGACCCAACCTTTCTTGAGATGCTCCCTGTGACTTCCATAAGAAACAGTACACCAGATGAGTGCACAGACCCAACCTTTCTTGAGATGCTCCCTGTGACTTCCATAAGAAACAGTACACCAGATGAGTGCACAGACCCAACCTTTCTTGAGATGCTCCCTGTGACTTCCATAAGAAACAGTGCACCAGATGAGCACACAGACCCAACCTTTCTTGAGATGCTCCCTGTGGCTTCCATAAGAAACAGTACACCAGATGAGCGCACAGACCAAGTTTCATTTTAATCTGATTCTTAACTCGGTTTATACCGGGATCAAAACCGGAAACATTTACAAATCAATTTAAGCCTGATTGATGACGTATTGGTAATCCATAGAATCAAATCTGTGTAGTGGAGAGCACGACAGTAGAAATCTGGGAATTTTCTCTCCAAATCTAGAAGAGAGAACAAGCTGTATAGAGAAAACTGAAGGAGGCCACACTTGTTCAGTCATGCCCCTAGCCACTTTGACTTAGCACTTGTTATGTCATTGGTATTCAAGTCATGAAGTCCACTAACCACTTAACCACAGGACCACAAACAGGCCAGTCACAAAAAGGTGATAATATGGTTAGTCTTTACCCAATGACATTGTCTTGGTGATCAGCAGCAGACAGATTGTTCAAGCTGCCAAACTCTCTGGCAGTTTGCGGTCGCCACACTTCCTTATGATGAACATGCCTTGTTAATAGTTTACATCGTAGAACAAGCGATCGTCTCGTGCTGTGCCATCCATCACTGACCAGCATTAGCTGTGTTTCTTGATGAAACCATACAAGAATCTAAGGACATTCCGGCCAACTTGGGACGAAACTGGAACGTCACTTTCAGCTTGATATTCATTGAGATAACGACCATCTCTAAGAACGAGAGGAAATGGAGAAGGAAATTGATTGCATGGTTAGAATACCAATCAGGCATCTCCACTGCTGAGATGTGAACCTCACATCGAAGGGCACCTCAGGAACCGATCTCTGATAAAATCAATGTTTCCTTAAGACTTGCTCCAGTCAGGGCATTATCGTAGGCTCTTCATTATACATCCGTCACATCTGGGATTCACATCCGGATCAAGTGCCTCTATCCGTGACCAGCATTACATATGTTCCATGTAGCACTGTGGAAGAGAGTCAGCCTCATGATCAAGAGGCCCTACTGGTCGAGTTCAAGTGAGCGCCTTCTGGTTGCTCCTTGAAACCCGTGATTGATATCTGTGGAGACCGGGGTAATAATATGATATCCCAAAAGTGCTTTGAACAGAGAAACATGGAAAAGCTCTTTATATGAACTCAATATCGTTATCATTATTAATGATATAACGACAAATCAGCCAACTAAGGACGAAGTATAACATCCGTTTGTCTGATTGGACAACAAGCTGTGGTTTGTTGCAAATCTGGTGTCCATGTTTAGCTCAGTCTATTTCCCCAACTCTACACAGGAAAAGGCTTCACATGTAGCTTACAACCTCTAGAGTCTATTTCCCCAACTCTACACAGGAAAAGGCTTCACATGTAGCTTACAACCTCTAGAGTCTATTTCCCCAACTCTACACAGGAAAAGGCTTCACATGTAGCTTACAACCTCTAGAGTCTATTTCCCCAACTCTACACAGGAAAAGGCTTCACATGTAGCTTACAACCTCTAGAGTCTATTTCCCCAACTCTACACAGGAAAAGGCTTCACATGTAGCTTACAACCTCTAGAGTCTATTTCCCCAACTCTACACAGGAAAAGGCTTCACATGTAGCTTACAACCTCTAGAGTCTATTTCCCCAACTCTACACAGGAAAAGGCTTCACATGTAGCTTACAACCTCTAGAGTCTATTTCCCCAACTCTACACAGGAAAAGGCTTCACATGTAGCTTACAACCTCTAGAGTCTATTTCCCCAACTCTACACAGGAAAAGGCTTCACATGTAGCTTACAACCTCTAGAGTCTATTTCCCCAACTCTACACAGGAAAAGGCTTCACATGTAGCTTACAACCTCTAGAGTCTATTTCCCCAACTCTACACAGGAAAAGGCTTCACATGTAGCTTACAACCTCTAGAGTCTATTTCCCCAACTCTACACAGGAAAAGGCTTCACATGTAGCTTACAACCTCTAGAGTCTATTTCCCCAACTCTACACAGGAAAAGGCTTCACATGTAGCTTACAACCTCTAGAGTCTATTTCCCCAACTCTACACAGGAAAAGGCTTCACATGTAGCTTACAACCTCTAGAGTCTATTTCCCCAACTCTACACAGGAAAAGGCTTCACATGTAGCTTACAACCTCTAGAGTCTATTTCCCCAACTCTACACAGGAAAAGGCTTCACATGTAGCTTACAACCTCTAGAGTCTATTTCCCCAACTCTACACAGGAAAAGGCTTTACATGTAGCTTACAACCTCTAGAGTCTATTTCCCCAACTCTACACAGGAAAAGGCTTCACATGTAGCTTACAACCTCTAGAGTCTATTTCCCCAACTCTACACAGGAAAAGGCTTTACATGTAGCTTACAACCTCTAGAGTCTATTTACGCTACTCAACAAGGAAAGCTTTAGCGAGCACCCAAAGCTAACTCACTCATGATCACATGGGATTTCCATCCACAAAGTATAACTTCCTTAACTGCCCATTCGCGTCACAAGAAAGAAAGCTGGTTGACAAATTAACGAGATTTTCCAAATCCTATCAGGTAACTGTTGGAAACGACACGACTGCAGCAACAAAATTTGCCGCAAAAAATGTCTTCTTTTGACAAGATGACATATTGTTACACCCCTTGGGAATCTACCAACACTGATTGTTGCCATACCTTAGTTACCATGACTACAATTGTCAACAACACAACCAGAGTAACTGATGGGAAAATAACGAGACTTCCTGAAAAAATATCTGGGGAAATGCTGTAATGCAATCCCAGTGTACACCTGCTAAGTCAGGCGTTCCCTCGAGTCAATTCTCCAACGATTCAGAGCAAAAATTACTGTAAACCCATTTATTTTTGCAGTCCCGTATGTAATCATTTTCAGATTTTGTTCATACTTTTGACACACTGGGTAAGCAATCCCCATCCCCTCCCCAAAAATTGCCAAACTTTTGGCTAACACCACAAAACAATGATTGCATCAGAGTGCCTTGGCACTGATCAGCTCGATTATTGGAAGTGATTCTAAACAGTCATCGTTCCTCGTGGGACAGACACCGACAAGTCGACATGAAACCCCTTCAAGTAGCTGGTCCCAAAAGTGTGATGGAGGTCAACTAGTCATGCCAGGATGGATGAGCTATTTCCCACATGTGTGATGTCGCTGGTCAGCACCATTAATCAGTCCATGCCTTGACTGGCGTCATTAACCTGTGGTCGTTGTATTTATCCAACTAAATAGATCACACAAGTGAGACGACTATTTGTATTCCATACCACACCAGAATGCCTTGTAAATTACGTTGAGACTATAACTTGTTTAGTGGTGGCAGTGTACTGCCTTTACCACCCGAAAATGCTGAAATCTAGATGCCCCGAGATGTGATTTTAGGCCAATTCTGGAACCAATGGCTTTGAAAAATGGGATCTTTCCAAAGAAAAACTTTGAACCTCGAAGTTATGATAAGCGTCTCATGCTGCGCTTGAGAAATATCGGCTCCTGGTATTTGATGAAATAAGCTGCGGTGAATAGAGTTTTTATGCTCCATGTTGCCTAGGAATATCAATAACATATCAATAGAGCTGGCGGTTGGTATTGGACACATAATCTCTCTTTGAAGTGGAGTCTTGCCGGAAAAAAATTGTGGTGACAGGCTTGCAATATGCTACGAACGAACAGAAGGAAATTGTTTTCAGCGGCCTTTTGGAAAAAGGCAAGTATTTTGATATTGAGGTACATGTATGTGGAGTTGAAGTTGATAGTGTAATCCGCAATGCACCTCTTTTTTTGGTAAAAGTTTTCATGACTTTTATTCATTTTTTTGAGTACATATCGGTACACACAACAGCAATGTTTAAATTCATCTTCAATGAGTATTCACATAATTGAAAAATCTCAAATTCAATTTCAAATTTTGGATGACTGGCGTCAACCGTTAATCTCTCCGTTGAATATTGCACCAAAGATCTGCCTGCAGAGACATACTAGATGGATTTTGCATCAAAGCTAGTAAGCATCTGCAATGATTTTTTCGGAGATCAAAGCAGATTGTATTACTGACCACACAAAGAAGGATAACAGCGTAAAGTGCCGCGATAACTCCCTATCCCCTCGTCGCACACTTTCAAATAAAGACCAGTAATTTGATTGTGGGTTGAGGCATGGTGGCGAATGATTGATCGTCGTTGAGGCAAATATGACAAGTCAGAGAGTGAGCAGTCAGGTCCTGGTTTAAACATCTGTCTGAGAAAGCTTGGAGCACACTGAGGAAAATGTCTGTGAGATCAACTGATTATGTTGTTTCTAGCACTGCCTGTGACTTGAGCCCAAGACCAGTCATTTGACAAGAGAATGCAATACTGCAACTCAAAATTTTTGCTGGCATTTTATCTCTGCAAATGACCTTGATTCAAAATAAAAATATTGGGAAAAAAAATTTTTTGATCGGAATTTTTTTTTTACGACAAAATAAAAGTTGTGAAAATTTTTTCAGAAATTCTTGCATATGCGCAAATTGTTTTTCAGTTCATAGTAATCTTGACATGCAAACTATCGTGGCTCTCTTGAAGGACTGTGGGACTCAATCATACAATAACAACCTCTCATCACAGGAATTTATGAATCAATATCTCCTCATTCTACAGTTGTACCATAACAGACTATGAACTGCCCCAGGAGTCCCAGCCCTGTAATATTATCCAAATACCAATTCAGCTATTGTGGCCATTAGCATATATAACATCAGGTTTCCTAAAAATATGCATAACAAGAGAAACTAACAAGGATTTGATGACCTGCGTCACAATTATCTCTCATCACGCTCACGCAAAACATCAGTGATGATGATGATGTGGCAATTGGCTGCCATTATCGCCACAAACCCCACAATACCATTCTCCGGACTGACTATCAGTACCCCATCATATCCCACAGACCCCTATTCCTTGACCTGAGTTATGCTGGAATACCAATCAGGGAGCTTAGGTATCTGAACAATGCCAAACAGAGAGGATTATGGTGCCGTTGGCTGTCAACACCACAATCATTCCTTGCCAGATTGCTGTTGATAACCTATGTTACATGTATGCTCAAATACCAATCAGGTAGCCAGGAATTTGAACTAATATTTAGCAATTGGCAATTGGTCCTGTCAAAAAAAACCAAAATTCCTTTCTCCGGACTTGCTGTCAGTCAGACATTCATTCCGCAAGAGCAACATCTCTATTCATTGACTTATACTGTTTTAGCATATCATGCAACCAGCCAACATCTGAACTATGCACCACGTGCCCAGTAACCACTGAAGATTATTCATCAATTGGCCAGCCAACATCTAAACATGCATTGGTTCCCAGTAACCACTGAAGATTATTTACCAATTGGCTATGGGTACCCCATCAATCCCGCAGTACCAATCTCAAGATCAGCTGAGCCGTGGTAAGAGATCCATTGGCTTATTTGATCACGACACTACAAGGAGATAAGGACCCGCACACATTAATCAGGATTGCGGACAAATCACCAGACATAATCTGCAACAAGATACCCGAGGCAAGATGGGAGATGACAGACGACGGTTGACTATATTCGTAGAGGATTCTTTAAGAATTATTGGTAAAGTTCTCAAAGGTGGACATGTTACACTTAGCTTCAATGAGCGATTTGATGCACAACTCCACAAAAATGGCCTGGCATAATGTACAGTGAAAGGTTCTATCAATCTCTGTACATGTTTTTGCCCGTAACCTTTCAAACTGTCGACAGCCACTTGCGGACATGCAGGTTATTCTGTCACGTCTGCCAGACACAATATCCCTTCTAAGGCCTCCTCTTGGTCATCGCTAATAGCCAGTTACCATCATGTACCTTAAAAATGCAAGTAGCGACGTCGTGCGTCTTGTAGCCGACCACTTCAAGGGTAGACAAGCACCACATCAGTACAACTCAGCCATTCTCAAAGCTTATATTCAAACATCTCTCTGCCAGTATTACCTTCTAAAGCCTAATCAAAGAGAATATTTCATTCATCTGCTTCCCCATGAGATTTAGATACATTCGTAATTTGGTACGACATACACCCCTTATACATGCTTCCCGAAATTGGTGGCTTCCATTGGAACTAACTTTTTCCCCCTTGTCCGTCATCAAAGGCATTCAAGTGTGTTGGTCAACCATGACTATCTCCTTTGTCCCTCCACCATAAGGCCTAGTTTCCCCTTATGACATCACTATTCAGACACTCAGCGCCCCATTTCTGGAAAGGTGTATAACAAAGAATATGACCATTTGAGTCTTTTCTTGCCATGCACTGTATGACACTGTAAACATAATAGAATGTGAGACAGTATTTTCATGACAATTGGAAAAGTAATAGAGCCTCACGACTTGATCGTTATTGTTATGGAGACCACAGCCCAGCAGCCATCATAACACTGCAACACTCTCCTCCGATGTTGATGAGAGGTTTATAAGACAAACAGGCAATCTACCCAGTAAACTGTGACATAAACGATGACAGATTGCCTCAAGTTTGGGCCATTTTGTTGATTTACTGCCAGCCGAATGGGCCATATATGATGAACATTGTAACATTACTGAGAAGTAGTTGGCACAGGAGAGGGGGCCAATTTTCTGCAGCTAGTCCCAGATAGGCTGTCAAGACAAAAGTGAGTTTCTGAATCACTCACTCACAGCGATTTACAAAGACGAATTCATCGCATGTCATCGGTTCGTTTACAAAGAATGTCTTATTCGTCATTGTTTGTGACCGATGCAGAAACTCTCCACTGACTTAGTAATTGATCTGAAGCAGAAGAATCTATCAACAACTCTCACAGCAAGACAGCCTGTCTGAGAAAGACATCTTTGTCACCTTAAGACAAGCTGACTGATGACAACAAACAACCGAGCTGAGTACAGCCGCTCTTTAATCTTACATCTGTCTGATATGACATTCTCTCATCTTAAAGAGTGCTTTGAGCTTGTCTAATTGCATTCCAAAATTCCCCAGAGCAACTGAACCTAATATGAAGTTGGGTTAAGAAATGTAATATCCTTCTAATGAGGAATTCTTTCATCTAGTCACGGCCGGCTGGGTCAAATGGGTCCGCTGATGTTGGCTTGATGATGCAGGAGGGAGGGCTGAGGAGGAGGGACGACACCAATAAAACACATGGCAAACACATATGAACACAGTGTAAAACCCCCTTAGCAGACACCTCTCTATTAAGGACACTAGCTTTGGTCCAAAATTGGTTGTTTCCATTCAATTTGACCTCTCTAATCAGTACACCTCCCTATTATGGACAACACTTGTCAGTCCCGAGGGTGTCCTCAAGAGAAGTTTTACTGTATATTTCCCACATGTAGAATAAAAGATGTATACTTCCTGGACTAAAAGACATCCAACGGATGACCAAGAAGGCCAACTCCCGGAGTAGAGTCACGGGCATAGACACATTGAGGTACGATAGTAGCTCGAGGACAAGCTGACTTTGCCCCAAGGGAAGATAATGTATCATACGCTTTTTTAAAGATTGCTCTTCATCACATTGCAGATGCCAATTGAACAGAATGGGGCTTCAAAAGACGAGGCTTGCCACAGCCAAAACGTGCATCCTGCTTGATGAAGCATTCAACCTGAAGCATTCAACCTGAAGCATTCAACCTGAAGCTCCACAGGGATGTAAACCACTTCTGTATTTCATTTGTGTCCAAGCTGCCGTGAAATTAAATTGTTATCTGGACAGGATTGCTTTCAATCACATTGACAATTGTGCCACGGCTGCAAAGAAATCCAACTGGAATTACTGCTCTCTGTTCATCAAAACACTAATTGAAAGGGCTGTCGGTGAGGCGCTGTGGTAACAACAGCCCCCACTACTGAAGTCCTGGGTTCGATTCCCAGTACGCTAATGTGATAGAGGGTGACTCTCTTCAACAGTGTAGTTTTTCCTCCCGGGTCTCCAGTTTCCACCTACTTACATTGCAATTGCCCAATATTGTTTACAGAGCTATTAATGTCCTTGTTGAAGCTCAGCTCTCCGAACACAATATATTTTCAAACTATGATTAAAGGTATGCCAAAGACACATTGATACAAACTCGCAGGATAAAGTGGCCTGGAATAACAACAGGTTTAAATGACGTGGCAATGTACATATACTTACCTTGGGAACATGAAATCCACAGGGGCTGGGTGCACTGATGAAAGCTTCATGGAGCTGAAGCCCATTAATAATGCACTCTGATTCAGTTGCGGACATGCAGGCGCAGTGGACACCAAATTGCCTCGTCAACATCATATGGAATGACAATAGGTTTGCAGTTTCCCAGGATGTACTTCTTCTAACTAAAAACACGAGATTCCAGATCTTCCCAAAGTGACCCATAAACTACTTACAACGTGTCAAGTTTCTGTTTCTCTTCCTCTTTCTTGAGTCGCTTGTTCATTTCCGTGGTACGCGATTCACGGTGTACATACTTCCGCTTGCCGGTACACTCATACGTCCAGTGGCCCTTCTCAAGGCATTTCTGGCAGGTCACGTTCTCAGCACTTGGCTGCCTACAAAACAGAAAGAGATGACATCGTGAGTAAGAGAGAACATTCTATTCTGTGGTCTGTGATTCACGGTGCGAATTCAATACTTCTCTTTGGCAGCCTAAAATACATAAGAATAGACATTCAATGTGGAGCTTGAGACCAGACTTCAGCTCCTGTGCTTCAGACCTTCTCCCTAATGAAGAACAGTGAGGATGACTGGCCAAGGGACACCACCCTGACCACAAAGCTCTGGGGCTCTATGGCTTCAGACCTGCTCCCTGATGAAGAACAGAGAGGAATACTGGCCAAGGACACTGCCCTGACTACAAAGCTCTAGGGCTCTGTGGTGGAACTCACTGGGACAGCAGACTTTGTTACCGAAAACTGACCGATTGTCCAGCGAGCTCCCCAAAAATTCTGACCGCAGAAGAAGAAGATGCTTTACCAGGGCATTCATAAATCTAAGGCCCATCCTGGGACGTCCACATCTCACGTCTAAACTAACAACTTTAGTACCGAATACGAGGAACTAAAATCCATCTGTGCAACACAGAACCACCAAGGAGGTAGATTGGAGGAAGATAGCGGAGGAGATCTAAGTTTTATAGTTGGATAAAAAGCATACTTATGAGCAGCTTCCATTTTGGCTCTCTGTGTAGCGGTACTCATCATGATGACCACGCTACAAGCAACGATAGCACAGCAGATCACCAGCCTCCCTTTTAGAGAATTCTACTCCCAATGAAGAATGCAACTGTTGTAGTTTTCTAGTGCATTTCTCATCAATTTTGCAATGTGTCACCTCATGCTTCATGTACATGTAAAGCCTTAATTACAGAAACTATGTCAATCTAGAAGTAATTCTCCTCGATAAAAACTGATGCATGCATATTAACGCCAGCTGTTTCAAGCCATCGTGTGCAGGCCATCGATTTACTGTCAGAGTCATTAGTGGTGTGTATTGAACAACAATCAAGGCTTGATGTGAACCAAACACTTGCTGCTTGGTGAAAGAAGCTGCCGAGGGGGGGTCTGCCGACAAGCTGCATAGGGGGGTCTGCTGATGTGTCGATAATCAAAACTGTTGATAGGGCAAGAGTCAGGGGTCACTGTCCGTGCATCTTGCAATGGTGGAAGCAGTGACCACCTTTCTGGGGGTCTCCACCTCGCTGAGTCACAACCAAAAACCTCTCTTAGTAAAATCAAGCCTTAGACATGTCAGACTCATAACAAGGTCCTTGTGTGGACTGGACATCTAACTTCAGCTTCCTCACTGTGACAAGGCTGTGTCAGCAAGGACCAATGTTCACGTTATCGAAGTAGAAATCAAAGCATACATCCCAACTTTTACCAGTTACCAGCAAAAAGCCTACGAATCAAACCCACCATAGTGATCATGCAACCATAGCCAGAAACCAGAAAACCACGCTGATCCTCTGACATTGATGGTCATTGATTAGAACAGTCAACATGGCCAATGCAATCATGTTGCGAAGTTTGAAAAAACCAAACTTGGATATCCCAAGAGAGGAGAAGCTCATTCTTTGGCCGTTCCTAATCCGCATCCAATGATTGAGAAACAAAAACGAATGACTGCAACATTCTGATATAGACCTCCTTCATCACAAAACCAACAAACCATAATATTGGTGCGCACGCTATTTTATATAATTTTTTTGTTTCTGACTGCATTAGTTTGCAATTTGAGATGAAATTGTGAACGTTTTTATTAATGTGTTAGTCACCAATCTACTGGAACAGTCATTAGAGGAGTCGGCGGACTTTCCCAACAAAATTTCTGTCTTCTATTTGAGCCGATAGTCTAAGCCCACTACATCAACTCCATCAGGGCCAGAGAAACACAATGACAATCATCTAACACATCAAAATGAAAAACGTTGATAGTACGTTGACTTATGCAATGTTGCTTGCCACTTCTCATCTCAACTGAGACCCAGCAGCAACATCTGACTCATAAAGGCTAGTGCTCGCCCCGATTCCAGACTAATAGCTCACTCGGGAAATCATAATAGAGGCAACTACGATTCAGCTCAGCTGCCAGTGACTGGAGCAATACAATCATGATAGTCCAGCTCTTTACTGCTCCCTTAGGCTGCGTACCCAAAGACTATTGGCTTGTCAGATTTTTCTTGTTACGTCTTATGCTTGTGACGCGTGACACACGAAATAGGTAACTGGATATCTAAACACTGCTTGAGCTGCACTGACAACACATCATCAAAGGACTGTTCTCCTGGCATGTACAGCAGTGTTCATCTTGTATAGAGTGAAAGAGGTGCGCATATGTATTCATAGGTTTGACCTGAACCATCATCACCGGCCACCAAATCATGGTCTGTCTTTAATACAGGAAACAACCTTCCAAATGTAGCTTAGCTAAACACCCCCCTTGTCTCAGTGGCTCACATGCCAGAGTCTGAGACCCACTCCCCCAAGGAGCAGGAACAGTACACGACAACAATAATTTCATTCCACAAATAACCTGTTTTCAAATCCACAGACGATTCTAGATTTCTCCTTGAAATCATTCAATTACTACAATTTTCTACTACAATCAGCGACCAATTTTCCCGATCAGACTGAGTTAGCTACTGCGTGTGTAAGCAGAAGTCAGTCTGTACGGAGATCATGCTCAGTAGGATGTGAGTGATGTTTGGCAGGCTACTCCCACCAAAAAGACCGCACTCTTGCATGAAGGCCGCCATTTACAAGATGGTCTATAACGCTTCATACCGACCTCTATAAGTTAAACGGCCATGTAGCATTTTCGCAAGTGCCCGACCATGGGCGATAGGATGATGTATCGTACAAGTCATTTTGCCAAAATGGTCGCATCTTTTTGTCACCAAGTTGAAAGCTTGAACTATGTACTGATATCTATCTATTTTGTCGCACGACAAACTCAATGGATTTTGAAATCAATTTTCAAATACCACTGTCATTGCTCTGTCATGCAAGTGGTTTTATTTTCCGATAAATGAATATCATGACATTTGTCTGATCATGGCATGCATGGCGAAAGCGATTATTTGCTCGCAATCAAAAGCCCTGCTCTGGCCTCCACCATGTTTATATTTGCAGGGGTAACTTACCCCCTGCTGCTGCACTGGAACCTCCCTTAGCCGACACCTCTCTATCAAAGACACCCTTTCTATCAAGGACACAAAGTGGTTGTTTGCATTCAATTCGGCCTCTCTAATCATGATACCTCTTGAGGACTTGTCAGTCCCGAGGATGTCCTTAATAGAGAGGTTCTACTCTATCTTCGCTGAGCATTTTAGGAATGTGATATCGCCACTTGGCTATTTGCCGACACTGCCTGTGGCGATCCTCTGTCCATAATACCCTCTTTGAATTCCTTGCCATCTTGCCTCCGGCAAGCCACAAGATCAAGGCCATTTTTTGCGATTTTGCAGCATCATATTCCCACATGACAGCGGCAGATCCTGGAGACGGAAAGAGCGTTCACAGCTTTTCTCATACAATTCCAGGTGTGTTCCAAAATTTCAAAGATTTTTCATGATTTAGGGGAGGGGTGTGTGTCTGGCATGCCCCCCCCTTGGATCCATGCTTGCATGATATGACGTCTCATTTAATCATCATCTCCACGTACAGTATGTGGCTTTAGGAGTGGAGGGGAGGGGTTAGTCATACATGCAACCTTGGTTCAAACTGAACTGTATTTTTAGATCTCATGCCAGGAAATAACGTATTGACGTGTACGTTTATCGAAGCATTTTTGGAGCACCCTAGATCCAATACAGCTCACATATATTGGAAAACTTCAGCAATATCGAAAGCACTTAACTCTATGGTTCATTTAAGTGTTACAGAATTCGCATCACGCAATCTCGTTGTGTTGAATTGATAAAAAAGTTATTTGCAACACAATGCAGTCTGCTCTTGTCATTTCGCTGCACTCACGAACAATTTTTGATTCAATTTCACTAAATTTTCAATTGAAGAAATAAAGACGCATTCGATTGGATCATTCTTTAGATTTAGCGGAGCTCAGCCGATATGATGAGTGCATCAAGAATGTCACATTCAATTCCCGATTCTCTATTTCTAAGCAGATTATGCGGAAAATGAACTAATCAAATGAAATCGACATTTTGAGATTCCTAATCAGAAATTTATTTATAATGACCAATTAGGAAATGAATGCCAAAGAATCTTCTTGAATATTTTTACAATGCAGTCCTAAGTGAACCTGTTTTATGTCGTAACGAATTTACGTGTGGCATATTTCTGATGGAAGCACTTTTTATTTCATGAAAAAATTCGAAGCGGTTCAAAAATTATAGTCTATTCCGTGCATGTTGCTTCAATAGTCCCGAGCACGTCTGCTACACTGCACACACTGGCCTTTCAGAAACGACAAAAAGTGTTGAAAATTTATGCTTTAATTAGCAAATTCCATCAAATTATCAAGAAACGACGCCCGCACACCAAGTACCATCGTGAATCATCTTACGACTCTCACTAGCCTCGCTATCTCAACTACTGCAGTAACGGGCAATAAATGCAATCATCGTGCCGAACTGTTTTCTGACGATACCATCAATCACTTGGGAATGTTTGGTTGTCTGATTAAGCCGAGGCGCGAAATTCCAAAGATTACCCGAACGTCCTGAATTGGCATCCTGATAGAAAACTTGGTGATTTATGACAACGGATCGATGAAACTTGGATAGACCCTGCTGGGCTCATTTCCTTGATCGTCCACGCTCAAGGAGATTGCGCCAACTAATTTCACCTGAATACACAGTCTGGAGCAGCTGAAAGAGTGAAAGAGGCGGGATCTATTGAGCAAAGTTAGTGAGATTTACAAAAGAAAATGATAGTCAACACTCTGATGATGTTTTAGCTATGGAAAATGATATACATGTACTCATCAACGTATGGAAGAAGAATCAGACCAATGACGAGGCGAGACTTGCACCATAAACCAGGTGAACCCTGGGAAAAAGAATAAGCTGATCTCGTCGCATCAAAACTCCTGCGAGACGCAAGGAAAATAATGTGGAATCAGAGAAAAATGATCAGTGATCTTGCAAGATGACCAACGATATCCCTGAACGCCTCTGGGAAAAAAAGAAACCACCAATTCCAACTGCGACGGATGGAACAATGCAGGAGCTCATGATACGAGGTCCAATCTGGCCGCAATCAAGCAGATACAGAACTGGGTAAAAAATATTTGTGCTGCGGGATGGAAAATTGGTGTGAATTGATCCCAGAGGTTGATGAGAGCCACAATCGAGGATGACAGTTTGCCGAATTTGATTGGATCATCTCATTCAGTCAGTGACGATTGCAATTTCGCACTGATTGGTCATGTTGTGCTCTCCCCGATTGATCTCAGGGATCGGTGCTGTAACAAGTGAACCATGGTATCTTGTTGACGAGATTGTGCTACATGTTTTTATGGTCCACATCACAGCTGAAATATCAACAATATCGATTGGCCTTGTTCGCTAAGAGTTACTAAGACGATATTGTCAGAGGACAGTGTCTTCCCTTGCTTATGATTTATGCGTCAGATGCCAATTTTGTTGTGTTATACATTGAGGACAGTTTCCTTAGTTTCACAGTTGACAAAGGTAATTGGCCATTAGCCAAAGGTAATTGGGCAATGGCCACACTGGGAGCTTCCTTGAGTTAGCACGCAACACCAATACTTTAAAATCAATCACCAAACCAAAGTGGCTGACTCGATGGCCTAATATTTGCTGACCAAATGAAAAAGGAACCCAACCAGCCAATGAGCAAATAGGACGACACTACTGGATGATCAGTCCAGTGGATAAACATTGATTTTCCCGAGAGAAGATGCAGATTACGGCCTTTGTCATACTGTCAATTTCAGGCCACTCTTGATAAGGATGATGTGATGACTTCATGGTGATGACCTGAAAAGCAGTAAGCTTATTCACCGACTTTATCGGGTGACTGAATATTGAAGAACTGACGCAAGTCAAATGCAGGTTACACACCCTCTGACAGACAGAATAAACCAAGGCTGCCCACCACCACTGACATGAGGCCACACCAAATGTTTTTTTTACTGTAAGCCCTTTATTTCTGCAATTCCTCATTTTTTCAGGTATCACGCAAGGAGGTCAAAATGCAAAGATCAGAGACATGACCACCATGGTCCCAGCAGGGGTTTGAACCCACAACCTCTGGATTATACACGACATGCACGAAGCCACACAAGTGGGACTTCTGAGGAATCAGACTTCACCCGTCTTTGGTTTGGAAACCTTGCCAAGTCATCGACATCACGAGTCATCACAAGACATCTACGTATCTGTAAGCCTTGAAAGAGAAATAAGAACTTCCTCACATTCATTTGGCCCGACGCTGCAGTGACGTCCATGACATCATATTCAATGACACTTGATGCTGTATCGTATATTGAAGATCGGCTATCGATTTGGAGATAACTAGGACCTAACGAGATACTTCACTAAGCAAACATCGATGGAGATATATTCACAATGGCGTGATGTGACAATACGCAGTAGATTGCAATACAGAATTGCAGATATCGGGAGATTTGTCATGTTTGTGGGTTACAATGAATGGCTTTTTTGTAAAAGTACTTTTTTTTAAAAGACGTCTATCAATCACACCCTTGGCGGAGACAAGACAATCTCTCTCCTCATTTGGATAAAGAAAACTGCAAAGGAGCGATTTATATATGCTGTGACCACCCATTTTTAAACTTTGCTTCCTTAACATTTCACCAACAACTAGTATTAGTAATCAAGATAGAATTATACTTTAGATTCTTCAGTGCTTGTTTTATACTTTGAAGTAATAGCGAAATATCAAATACAAAAAGCTGCAAAGCAAGACAGTGAGCCTTACCTGATACATAATCATGGGTGTGTCCAAACAGAATCAATTCAATTCCCTTGCAATAACTCCAAAGAAAAGTTACAACTTGTCAGTATGAAGTTTGAAGAACTAACTTGAATGTTGGTTAAGCTTCCCTTTACATGTGCATGTACAATGTAAATCGAGTACAATCAAAATGTGAAATCAGAACTGATTAGACTTATCGTTATTAGACGACAATGAAGCACGCACGTCATGATATTGCTGAAGATATTCCCAAGTAAGTAGGACCAGTGCTGCCAGCTATTGAAGACGGGATGAATAAGAAGTGGCTTGGTGAATGACATCAGCAGCAGACAGGCAAACATGGCAGAGCTCTTGCTGTACCCCCTGTGGCCAAACAATGAACTAGCAGCCATGTAGCAATACATCTGTTTCTGCATCTCATCTTTGGACATGTTGATAAATGTGTCCGGGTCTTAGCGAGGCACTGGGTAAAAAACATGCTCTACAATGCAATCCCCGATCGGAAATGACATACCCGTACTTTGATCACCTTCAACTATAAATCCATTGAACAGTGGCACTTATCATTTTATCAATTGATGACCTTTTCGGGGGCCGTGATCGGGATTGTAAACTTGTTTCAAGACATGACTGATTACCAGACGACGAGTCAATATGCACATTACCCGTGTGGTAGTGGCCAGTGTGGGCCTGAATTAAAAACAGAGACCCAAATAGCCTACCGGTAGGCGGAAGGCTACAGTAGGGTGGTCGCTAGCTGTCATGTAAGAAAAAGTGGCATTGAAGGAGCCGTATTTTCTGCACCAATAATGTGGACGGGCACAGTAGATTACAAGAGTCAAGATTCACAGAAATTCTACAGATCCCTCTAGGCACTAGATTCTCCCAATACAGCATCAGTATGGCAATATAGGGCCTACATACATGTAAATGTACCCATTCCATGGCCTGTACTGTGTGTGTACAAAATGTACACAGAGAATAAACCACCATCAACAAAACGCCATAAACACATCATTTCAACAATGATTGCAAATATTTAGGTATCAGAATGTTCTAGAATGACCAATGATTTTCACTGATCACAATCGAATGATCAAAAGTCGAAGAAATCGGCCAAAAACTTACTTTCTTTTCAACAAATGTTGTCTCATGGAGGCAGACATCTTGGATTTTTCAAGGGGGCATCTCAGAATCCTCAAGTACGCCAATTTTCTAAACTCACGATATTTGAGTTTATAGACATTTCTATGACCTATTCATAATGGTTCACTTTCCAAAGTCTAAATATATTCAAACCTTATCATTATAAGGTTGAAATATCTTATGAGAAATGAGTATTTGGCTTTTGAAAAATATGACGAAATGTTTTATCAGTCCTAATTTTCTACAAAACCAGCGGTGGTACTTAATTTAGCTGAGCACCAACAACCAGGAAATGAAAATTTTGGATGTGAATCTCAAAACCTTTATATTCTGACCAATTATTGGCGAATACTGTAGTTTAAACCGTTGAATAGTCTGATAAACCAGTACAGCGTAAGTTGGTGTCATGAAGATAGGAACTATTGTGCTGAGGCATGTCAAATAGTCTCTCTGATCAAGTATTACTGACGGGCGGAGCCAACATGGAGCATGGGGGGGGGGGGGCAATGGTGTGTGTGTGCAGATGTCAAGAATCATCAGGGAGTTTCAGCTTGTTGCAGTAGGGCTGATGTTCCGGTATCGATTTTAACAGACATCCCTACCTACATGCCCGGCCTGAAACAAGAAGAATAAAAAATAATGTTTGACTCAAACACTGTGCGAATTATTTACTTAAAGTTCTCTTCTTTTTCAGTTATCTTTGGTGTGAAAACTCACGAGAAAAACATGGCAGAAGAACAACCTTCGGCGATCCCTGAAACTCAAACTGAAAACTGCAACACAGACCAGGAGGATGGCATGAACCTGATGAACCTGACTGACCTACCCGACCTGGTGTTAGTCAAGATCATGTCCTACCTAGGTTTCAACGATCTTTACAGTGCTGCTTTAACCTGTCAGAGAATGAATGAGATTATGAACCATCCAGCTGCTTGGTCCAAGATCAGGATGGACATTCTTTCAGATACTGATTTGCATAATGAGAACTTCAAGACGTCAAGATATCTTGCGATGACTGAGCGATATGGGGCATATTTCCAAGACCTGGAATTCTACTACACTGGATACTGTCAACCAATAAACCTGGACATCAAAGACTTGATTGACAAACTGAATTCGAAATGCCGACTGAAAAGTTTAGTCATATCGGTGTATTTTGTTGAGACTAAGCAATTCAATCATGCAAATTTCAATGTGTACAGATTGAAGGAGCATTATGATGCAGTTTGTTCCTTGGTTTCAACGTGCGAGCGTTTGAAATCCTTCAGTTTACGCAGCTGGCCTGCTCGTAAAGCGGAACCTGATAAAAATGAGATTTTAGAAGCGCTTTGCGCAAATGAGCATAATAAGAAGCTGAGGAAGCTGCACATGTTTTGGCCCGATAGAACGGAGAAGAATTGGGTGGGTCTTCGGACAAATCAGACCAAGAAGCATGCACTTGTGGTTGTTGAGCACTTCACTGCCCTGACTCACTTGAGTCTCCCGTCCAATATGATTAGCCAGGATCTTCTAGATCAGCTGGCGAAAGGCAATAGAGCTCGGCTTGAGAACATGAGAGTTCTGGTCGTCTTCTCAAACAGTGATGATAATCTTCAGATCCCTAGACTATCTTGGGGACCGTTGCATAGAGCTTGCCCCGAGTTAGAAGTTGAAGTTGTCTTCAACAGCCGGGTCCCAGAGTTTAACATGGCGCAGATGTTAAAGTCTGAAATGCCTGTGAGTGTTTTGTATTTCATGAAGTATGCTCGACTTGGTGCTGATGATATCAATGCCATGGCTGTCAAATATCAAAAGACCCTGAAGAAGTTTATAAGCTACTCTGATGATACTCTTGATGCTGATGTCGCTCTTCTTAGCCTTGTTGTGAACTGTACTCTTCTGCACACATTAATCTTTTACGGTCCGTTGAATTTTAAAACAGTGATGGAGTTGGCCGAGTCCAAGGGTAAGAAATGGTATCAGTTTGTCGTTAAGAATGATACAATAGATCTGAAGGCTAAGAAGCTCGATCCAGATCTAGTCCTAGGTTATGATGATGCGACTGGGCAGTATTACCAAGCTGATATGGTGCAGTGGGGGGACACGGATAAATCTCTGAAAGAAAAGGAAGAACGATTCAAAGTGATGGTTGAGTCTGTCACAGAGTCTATCGGTCGTTCTTGGAAACCATTTTCTGAGCCCAAATCCACTTGAACCATTTTAAGTACTCATGTTTGAACATGAAGGACACGTTGCCAAAATATTACTCTCAGTATTAACGCCTTTATGAAAAGTTTTTGATATAGCCTTTAGCTGTGATAGCCTCTGTAATGTCCACAAAAATAATAAGGTGTGAAACTTTTGGTGTTTACAGTATGTGTGTGATGTGTACAGTAATACTCTAATCTCCACAGTGAAGCAGGGAGAGTGCAATAAGTTACTGTAGGACCAGACTGTTAAGAGGAAAAGCATTTTGGATTGTTTACATTTTGAAATACTAATAATTGTATGTTCACGTACTGAACGTCCATGCAGTGTTAATCATCATCTTAATCATAGATCTAGTCTTTGTATGAACTTGACAATCATGACTGCTTGACATGCCTTTTCACTTTGCACAATAAAGTTAATATTGTTAACCTGAAGTAGTTTTAGAACCCATGACCTTCTGATATACAGTCCGACACTCTTCCACTGTCATCACAAGGATCCGGAAAGACCTGCTGGCTGCATGTGCTAGAGACGTCACAACCAGGACTGTGTCTCCAAAAGAGCTGTCTCTCATCTCATGACGAGAGCTCTGACTGAGTCTTAGCCACAGCTGTGGTCGGACTCCCACAGTCCTGGCCACGACTGTGTCTCCACAGACCTTCATATTCTGTCAGATATTTTACGTTCTGACCAGGGTTGGGGGATCATAGCTTCTACAAGCAGCCGAATACTGTCTATTCTATGATTCATGTTATTATTGAACATGGAAGAAGAAAACGCCAAACAAATCGATTTATCAAATTACTTTAATATTCAAACAAGTATTTCAAGCTTTATGATACTATAGACAACAGTACATTAATCATAAATAACAATTTTTATTGCACAACAGTTAAAATGCAGTTTATCTTATGCTGTGTCAACCTGTTTAAGCTGGATAATGCATGTCTATTACACATCACACATCACACACGTAAAATAGGCCTTTTGTACACGAGCCCCGAAAAAAGCTCAAATGTGTCAACACAGTTCATTTCCTAAAACATCTCGTGATCTGACATTCAAAGGTGTAATAACGGTAGATTCACACGGTGCCAATGTGATACTCTTGGCTGAAATAAGGCCATACCAAGCATGGCTTGAACCTGTAATCTAGCTACAGCTCTCATAAATGCGAAGGTGCCATGCGTCCCGGGTTGTAGCAGCCTAACACTAACCACAACCTTCTCCAACGATACACAATCAAGCCTTTTGATCTGGAGACGTATAGACCCTGGGACACATAGAACATCCTTTTGATCAAGGACACAACCCAATGGCGCATATAGAATCCGGGATGCAGAGACAACTCCATGACAAACAATGGTCACAGAACTAGTTAAGTGTCAAATCACTGACTAACATGGAATGTTAAACATTGAAATAAATACACATTTAAATTAAACTGTTGCTTGAAGTTCACCTCTAGTGTTGCTGCAATAGTTACCCCTAACACCAAGGACCATATAACGAAACTGAAAGTGGATGATTTCTGTCCCGTTTGTTGAACAGAAATGAATTTATAACTTATACTTATTTGAAGGCCTAACAGTACATATATTTACCACTGACACTATCACCTTGTCCCTGGATTAGAAAATACGGCTGGTCGTCTCCTTCCACCTTTAAGATGCTGAGCTGCGGCGGGCCACGACTCTGCTGGCGACTCTCACTGGTTATGATGGCTTCCACACTCTCAGACACATACTCCACACTTCCATCCATCGGCAATGCCTCACCAGGTTGTGAATTCGTCGACTGACCTGCAGTGCCACCTAGTAACTGCCGGAACTGTGGCGCCTCACTGTCGGTACTTTCCAATACCTCGTTTGTGTTCAAGTTCTCCACAGTGAGTGTTAAACTTTGGGAAGGTACGTCAGACTGCTCGACCCCTTCTACCGCTACAGTATTGATCGCATTCCGCAACTGGATGTCCTCAACTAAACGTGGCGGAGTCTTTACGGCACTTGGCACCGCTAAATGCTGCTCCTCTAAATTCTCCATTGCGTCATCTTTGATTTCCTCCACAGCAATTTGCAACGCATCATACGGACTCGGCACAACACTACCATCTGGTATCTGGTAGTGAACAATCTGGAAGCTGTCCGTACTTTTCAAACCCTTTCTTGCGGTGGGATTTTTTCGGACGGACGTCGTTTGGTTTGGAGTCGGCAAGGGATTACCATTTTGGTCATGGCCTCTTTCCTGGTGCACGACCAGGAACTTCTTGCGGCGGAACTCCATCTTACAGACATCACATTTGTGGGGCAGATGACGGAGATGCACCGACTGAATGTGGACATCCATGTTGCCTTTGTCAGCAAACCCTTTACCACAGAAAGAACACAGGTAGGGCTTCTCACCTGAAAATTTACGGGTTGAAATATATACTGTGCGTTGAATAAAAAAAGTCGGCGAATCTTTTTCCACAAAAGGAATGAAAATGCTGATGAAAAATCAAATGGTACAAAGGTCTGGTGGGCATCTCAATTTAGGAGCTAGGAGAAAGCATGAAGAGGTTGGTTACAAACCTGAGTGAGTCCTCAAATGAACATTCAGATGGTATCGTTTGGCGAATTTCTTCGGACACATTTCGCAGGCGAAGGACTTCAGCTTCTTGTGGATGGCATCAATGTGACCTCTCAGGGCGCTGGAGTTCTTGAAGCCTCGGCCGCACTCATCGCACTGGTGAACTCGAGGGAAGAACGTCTTTTGGTCAGTTTTCCCATCGTTGTGGGTGACTGCTATGTGTTCGAGGAGAGGTCTGTTCCACGTGTAGCCCTGGGGTGAAGGAGGAAAACTTCATAATTACTCAAGAACTTCATGTAGACTGTTAACAGTGTGTTTAGAGAACGCCCAAACTAGGGAAGGTAGATCATTATAGTTAGTCTCATGATTTACACTATCATAAAATAGACAGGCCACACCCTTACCTTTCCACAGATGTGACATGTAAACGGGAACTTCCCTTGATGCATCGTCGAGATGTGGCGCAGGAGGTTGTGCGTCTGGGTGAACGTTTTATCACATGACTTACATTTCAAAGGATCTGAAGAAGATAAGACAGTCCAACATCAGTAAAGCCACACCAGTTACTTTGATCAGGAGAGCACGATCAGATGGTATGTCAATGTGAAAGTGGTTACAAGCCTCACAAACACGCTGTGTGGACAAAGAATCGATAAAAGTCACGAGCAGTCGCTGTTCGAGTCGCCTGTAGCCTGGGGTAGGTCACCACCAAATTGGCCAGGATTGAGTGAGTGGCTTTGTGTGGTGTGATCACAGGGGACCTAAGACAGCAGAAGGAAGAGGATAGCAATGTGAGTCACCTACCTCCATGAATCTGGATATGAGACGATATATTGTTGACGATTTTCCCACATACAGGACACTGCTGTCCACTTCGACGGCCTCTTTTTGGTCTAGCTTTCTGATCCGTGCCATCAGCTGCCCGAGCTGCATTCAACTTCGGCCTTTTGCGTCTCTCTTTTTCCGATGACTCAGCATCATGACATTTCTCCTCAGATTCCTGTAGCTGCGACGGTTGTTCAGATCCAGCCTGAACCAACTCCTTTCCTGTGACGTCCTCCATTTCATCATAGTCCACAAATGAACCACGTGACGGTTTCTTTACCCTGCGGCCACTTTTAGTCAAATTCACATCACTTTTTTTTTCCAAATCTCGATAACTCTGATCAGTTCCTCTGACGCACTCTGGATCATTGAGTTCACCGTCATCCACAGTATTGGCGTCTGCATCATTTGACCCCTCAAATTTCCTTGGCCGCCCCTTTTTTCGTTTTCTCGACGCTGTAGAGCTACCAGGGGTCAAATCATGCTTTTCAACAACTGATGCACTCTGTGTCACAGGCACCTGGAGACTAGTCTTGACCAAATCAGAATCACATTTCATTTGAACCACACCAGTTTTATCCCAACTAGTTTTATGCTGTCCTTCTGATAAAGATTTCTGCATAGAATTGATGTCATTTAGATTCAGTTCAGTCTGAGTCTCCTTCTGACTTTGCGATGCTGAGACGGTCCCCGGAAGTTTGGAGCTTGATTCCTCACCCAAATAGATATACTCGTATGATGACCCAGGGAAAAAGTCCTTCGGCTGATTTTCCATGTTCGACTCGACTTCTTCTCCGAGTAAACATCGCGCCAAACCCCCAGAGTAAAACTTGAGAACATCGCTACCTGAATTGAAAGGCAAATTAACCAGTAAAATGGTGAGACCATATGATGGATGACACCACTATCGAAAGGGATGCATAGCAGTTCAAAAAAGAATAGCTTGATAAGAAGTGAATAAATACCTTTTATTGATAAGACGCTGACTTCTCTGTCAATCCTGGTCTTCTTCCTCATGGCATGGATCTCTGACACTTTCTCATCTGAAATATCAACAATTGGGCTCACTTTAGTTTCCCTTCATCTCTAATACAATAACATCCATCACATAGCATTCAATCAAACCATGCTATGGACCCACATGCCGAGTTGTGGCTAACAATTTGCGGCTTGACATTTTTTTGGGTCATTATGCACCAGTGTCTCTATTGTTCATGAGAACCTGGGGATGGCCTGGACAAAGAGGACTGGAGCTAGGTAGTTCACCAGATGAAACTCTTTCCAACCGGCGATTTTTTATGTTGCCTAATCTGACAGCTTGCTGGGCAATTTTCTCAAAATTGCCCTATTGTGCAGTTACATAAGCCATGTTGTCAATGGTTGTAATAATGACCACTCATGGTAACAGGTTAATAGTCTGGAATCCAGGCCTAATCCCTTTCTAACATGAAAGAATCGAATTCTTTTTAAAGACCTCAATTATGATCAATGTTGCACTTGTCAGAGTCGTTTGAGTGCACTTATCACAGCTCAGAATTCATGATTTTTCCTTTCCCAGGACAGGCCAGCTCAGCAAACTGGAAAACCTGTCTGATTCTTGGAAGTCTGGGGATTGGATGAGTTTGATTCTTCATGGTGATATTGGACTTAAAAACTTTGGACAACTTACTTTGATCAACAACATTGATGTCCAAATCTTCGCCTGCGTTCATTTGATAGAGTAACCTCAAGATCTCAAAGTCGATGTAGAACTCTAGCGTGCCGATCTCCAACATGGGGACAGGCTGGGGTTGGGCATCATCAGACATGGTGAGCAGATGGATATGGGTTTGCAAGATACTATGACTGCTGGAGGAGACGCTGAATTCTCACCTGAAAGATATAAACCTCGAAGTTAGTAGAATAGAGATAAAGAACATGAAGAAAGGTTATATGTGATAAATTGATGAAATCAATGCCATTTACCATGGTTGGTTGAATATCATCATGCAATCAAACTACCGATAGCCTACCTCATTTCCGATGAGTTGGGGCAGGGGGGGTTGTAAATTTTAATCGACTCCTCGATCCAGCCCTCCCCAAGTGCCAGCATCTACACCTAACACCAGATTACCACCAATGAAACCAGGCCAATGTACATCACAATGCCTGTGCAACAATGTATACATCTACTTGTATTGCCTGTGATCGGCCATCTTGCGGGTTGAAAAATACGAGGGTGCACAATATCAACGATCAAATACATCTAATAGGTTGAACTCTTACGTGGTCTGCATCAATACAATCGACGAAACTTAATCTTTCTTTCTCTCGGTTTACTGCGCACAATTCGGCCAAATTCACGCAAAAATCGGGATTTTTTTTAATAAATAAATTCAGTGTAGTTCTTTAAAACACCGGTAGCGCCGCCACTCGAAGGTTGTTGTTCGAGGGGCTGTCTCAGAAGTTTCTAGCCTAGTACCATGATGCGCCGCATGGTGGCCCTGAGGCGGCCGCTGCCGGGGCCAGGTCCGGGCCGCGAATTTTTTTCCTGAATCTTGGACAGGGACTTTCAGCCAATCAGATTTCGACAAATACATGACGTTAGAAGTCTTAGAAACTTCAGAGCAGTCGTCAGAAATGGCAGAATACGATGTTCGATCCAAAGGTCGCGAGTTCGAATCCGGGTGTGGACAACATCTTTTTTTTAAATATTTTATTTTTATAATACGTTTCATGTCCCTTAACATACATACAGAAAGGACAATAACAATCACCCATCTCCAAGATCCAAGGGATAGTCCTTGAGATATCATCATATTGAGTATGAATATACAATGAGAATTGTCTTATGCGAATGGTCTTCCTCCAGACCAAAACAATGGGATGGGAGACATGGCTGCTCCACCACGAGACTGTCACAACCAGATCAGACCAGAGGAGACATGGCTGCTCCAGGGTGCGGGACTGTCACAACCAGACCAATGTTGGGAGACATGGCTGCTCCAGGGTGTGGGACTGTCACAACCAGACCAATGTTGGGAGACATGGCTGCTCCATGCAGGTGTGAGACTGTCAAAACCAGACCAATGTTGGGAGACATGGCTGCTCCAGGGTGTGAGACTGTCACAACCAGACCAATGTTGGGAGACGTCGCTGCTCCACCGTGAGACTGTCACAACCAGACCAATGTTGGAAGACATGGCTGCTCCAGGGTGTGGGACTGTCACAACCAGACCAATGTTGGGAGACATGGCTGCTCCATGCAGGTGTGAGACTGTCAAAACCAGACCAATGTTGGGAGACATGGCTGCTCCAGGGTGTGAGACTGTCACAACCAGACCAATGTTGGGAGACGTCGCTGCTCCACCGTGAGACTGTCACAACCAGACCAATGTTGGGAGACGTCGCTGCACCATACACGGTGTGAGACTGTGACAACCAGACCAAAGCCCCGGCCTAGATTAACCATGGTTGTAACGGAGCGGCGCGCTCCGTTAACATAAGACGGCCGTCGCCACCACTGTACTTTGCAATAAGCTCCCCTGGACCCCCATCCTTGGTTTGGTTAAACAGCGAAATGAGTCCCAGACAAACCAGCATGCAACCAAGCTATGTGCAAACTCCGGGTACAAACGACCGACTACAGTGCACTTGCAACACGATAGACCCGTACCCTGGACAGCGCTCACTCTCGTTTACTGTGATTAGCCTCAGTGGGCCATATTTGCATGGTTGGCCTATGCGGAAAATTCTCCTAGTCATCTCCTCGAATCCCAATACAATTGAAAAAATAGTTTGGAAAACCCGACCTAAAATTTGAGGTCAATTGGCAAAACAACACGATTGTCTTATTTGTATAGTTTTGGACGAAAATCGGAAATGAAGCAAGAGGAGGTTGTGACCTATTGCCTCAGATAGTTGGAAGTAAATTGCACTTTGCCCTAGGCGATTGTTTTGTCACCAGCATGTCTGGATGTGATTACTGGTAGCATACTAGTATGTGGGACGGTGCATGGTGTGTCGATCTCGGCACACGGATATCATAGCCCCCACAGACCCGTTCACGGCGACATAATATGAAAGATTTCGCACTAATGATGAAATGCACCATATCACCTTTAAATTTGAAATCCAAATTAATTTTTGAACTTCAACCCAACCTATTTGGCTACAGATTCAAAAACTATTCATGAACATCGTCATCCTCCTACGATAATTGCGTGAGATAGCAGTGACGTCTATTGGTCTGGACCGGATCGATGGGCCGTGCCGGGAGTAGCCCAGATATTCATCAATGTCCATTCATTCATCGCATTATCTGATTTACCAGATCAATATCATCGGCCTCGTCTCATTCTAACATTTTACAAATCCGGTTACACCGTGGATTCATCATCGGAGTATTAAAGGGAGACTATGGCCAGGAGGCAGGTAGGTCCGAATAAGGTACACGAAGTCGCCAATAGGGGTGTCCCCCACGCCCGCTTAGAAAACTGGGTCTGATTAGACCAAGTGATAAAAACGAGAATGAAATAGATGTATCCGTATAAACCGTGAGATAGAAGTGACGTCTATTGGCGGCTTCGTGTACTGAATCCGACCCACCTGGTTCCTACCTATAGAGTCCCTTTAAAAGACACTTTCCCACGTCTGCTGGTCACGTGACTCCAATGGATAGAAAGCCTTTATTTTGATTCTGGGCGATCCTCAGTAGTTCCGGTTTGTGACGTTTGTCCCATTTGTCACTCACGGGTCCAAATATAGGCGAGTGTTTATCCCGTCTGGCTGCGTAAACAATAGCAAGGCAGTAATTACTCCCGATTACTCATTAGCCGCTCTTTCGGAGCATAATATCGACCGAGGACTATATAACGCCAATCACGACACATTCTGATATTATGTCGGACGGAATCAACTGATTGGGGCAATCGGTGGAGTACATCAAACAGCGGATTTACTCTCTGTTAGATCTGGAAAACAGTGGTTTTGAAATATCTACTTTTCCAGATCGGACACGGCAAGGAAAATTGTTATTTTTACCCGGATATTTGACAAGAAATCGATGATTCAGATTGTTGACAAACCGGAGTATAACCTAGATACATCAGATTTGGAGAAAATTTGATCCGCTGAAAATTCATTTCTTTTCCCATCGACTGGACATCGGACACTTTGGAATTCAACCGCTTCCGAACTTTTTTATCATCATTCTCCATTTTTGGGACTGCGTCGGCAGCATGGTAAGGACTGATTTTTTTTCTTTCTTTTAAACGCGAAACTATCATAAACCCATTTGTCTCAAGACTTCTTTGTCTATTCTCTGCACCAGTCGATTGGGTTTTTCGTGAGTTTTAAATATAATTTTAAGAAAATCATGGCTGATGTTCGCTTCCCCGTCCCTGCTCTCTACTAAAGGACACTAGAGGCGAACATTAACCCCCAGCCCTGATTTCCTCGGGATGTCCTACCATGGGGCAGTCTCATCATGTGCGTTTCGTAAATGTGACATTCTCACTTGGTTTCCTCGACCCTGGACAGAAGCAGCTTCCAAAGATGTCTCGCCAGCCGATGGAAGGCTAGCTAAATACGAGACCTCTGAAGGAAGCAAAATAGCTTTTCCATTCACATACCCTTGGCTACTTGACTTTTTGGGACGAAAAGTCGACAGAGATGATGGAATGTGAAAAGCATCTCTCCTGATTGATTATGTCATTTTCCGACCCTTTCTCTCTGTTTTTAGATGAATGCCGATGAACTAGTGAGGTTGATACTTCTCACTACTGCCACCCTCCTCTGCCTTATATCACCCCCCGCCCGAGGATGTTGTCTCCCGGACTTCTCCTCCATGGACGTCAGCGTCTCCGTCAATGTCACATTCCCTCCAACAATGCCACAGCAGTGGAACATGAGAGTATTCACAAAAGCAAGGTGAGCCACGAATGTATTCACAAAAGTTTTTAACCTGAAATCAGCAGGTCATACATGTCGGTTGCTGCATGCCCCCTGGATATTGGCAATGCTTCTTAGGGCCCTGCTATGGTGGTCTGATTTCTCTTGGACGTCACTAGTCCCCGTCTACCGCCAACTATCACAGCGCGGTGAACATGCGAGTATTCACAAACGCAAGTTGAGCCACGATTCAATGTATTCGCCAAGGTTATAAACCAGTAGAGGTCGAGGGTTGCTGCATGCCCTCCTCGGTATTAGCAATGCTTCTTACCGCTGTTGTCGGCTTGATTTGTCTTATACACAGCGGCGAGAAGAGTGTCATACTGTTTGTTGTGTTGCCAAAAGAATGGCGGGAAGAACACGCGGGAAACACTTCGTCAAGATGCCATGACCGCGATCAAACCAGACTGGTTAAACTAAATGCCATATCACGGAATGGCTTACGGCATGATCCCACAATATGCTGGAATGCCATGACAGCAGTACAACTGTGACTCCATAAGCAGACTCCATCATGTTTATTTGGCACTAATCGAAAGAGCGTAATATAAACCAATTAGCCTTTCTCCCGGATACGTTCAATAATGTCAGGCAATAATTGCATATATCGGAAATGGCCACGGCATTTGGTATGTTTGTTGGTTTGTTGACGGTCACGTATTATTGTTTTATCAACATTGCTATGGGAGCATGACTATTTCTATCGTCCGTCAACACTGCACCCAGTTGCAGGGAATGTTATTTTTAGCGTGATGAAATAACACAAGATCATCAGAATGTACCCGTAAGCAATGATCCTCGATCGCCATGTGGTAGGCCGAGTAAGCTGGCAGTCGGGAATTTTGCAAAACCCCTTAAACACCAACGCCAACGCCAGTCCCATCGTTGGACATCGTTATCACGGCAGATCGAACAATGGGATGAGACACTCCGGACGCAGTGGACCGGCTTTCTCAGTCCCTCCCAATGAAGAAGGCTCATTACCGCCGCTACATGTATGTGCGACAACAGGATCTCTCGTCTGAGGGTAAAACCAGTAATCGCTGGATTGATATTCACTCTCAAGTCGTATGCGACCTGCGATGACCACCGCAAACGACCGATTATCATCGCATGCGATACAAATCACAGATCGTAGCGATTTAAATGGCTCGTTGGCGTGGTGATTGTACTCTGCACGAGGTATAGTAGAGACAGGCCGCAGGATGACTGGCGAGCGGCGATATCTTGACCGGGCTACACGAACCTCTAATTTTTGCGACAAAAAACCCACAAGAGTATATACGCTGACAGAACACTAACTGTTAATAGGTATAATATACACTGACAGATGGCCAACATAGTTCATAGCGATCGTTCAAATACTTGTAATGGTTAGTGGGTGTCTCGTCCATACAAATCATATGAAACATTGACACAGTTGTCAGCAAATTACAAATAAATGTCCAACTAGACATTATTCCTAAATCAGACGCACTACCACTTCTGATAATTAAATGACAGGTTTTTACAATTAGGCCAATTAGAGTTCCCTGTGGATTGGTCATTAGTGTCGAGGGCAATTTAATCACTTGCATATATCTCAAGTGCTGCACTTCAAATCACCGCCAGCGGAAACACGCTGAATGCAAGCATTGTACATTGTTGTAATGTTATGCTAACAACAAAAATATTCCACTTAAATTGAAGAAATCCGGAAATTGGTTACAGGCTGCGCATTCTCTCGCGACCACACACTTGTCATGTTGGTCAGGTTTCTCTTCAGTCCGGACGCGGTGGACCGGCCGCGTCCCTCGCCCTAACCATATGAATAGGATGACGAAATAAAACCGACCACCTGATTTTAGTCAAAGCAACGATGCACTGACCACCTGAATTTGAAGGGTCACTCATTCTTGCGGCTTCGCCGACAAACGACTAAGCTGGCGACATGGGAGAGACCGGAAGGATTTGTCATTTTTAATGGGTATATAGGCCTTGTGGCAGGAAGGATTGTGTGCACCTCAATTAACTGGAATACCACTATGGATATTAAGTCATGAGAATAAAGACAGACATTCCAATCAAAATATTGAATCATCTTACCTTCGACTTCACAGAGCTCTTTGGTAGAGCAGGCCCAAGCGCAGCCCCAGCTCACCAACCTTACTATTCAGGAGTTTTACTTTTTATTTCGTTTGTAAAAAACTGAACCCACCATATCAACAGAAGTTATTAAACTAACGACCAGCTAATTTCAAAAGGTGCGCCCTCGACTATAAAAAGCACCAACCTCAATTTCACACCAACAAAGCTAAATTAAGTGATTTTCTTTTAGGAAACTGAAATACATTTCTTATAATAGGTTACCTCAAACACTGACTTGTGTGTCATATTTAAACAGGTTTCGCAACCCTACGAAGAACGATATGTAAGAACGACGAATGACAAACGACGCCACGAAGGACGTATTTCATCCCCGACTTTTCTGAATTTTCCCAGATTCATCTGACCACCGAGTGTCTTGGGAATGTGAAGCTTCAAAGAACTTGATGACACGACAGACCTTCATAGTTCGTCGTTCGTAATGGTTGCGAAACCTGCCAATGTCAATTGGCCATTAAAAATAACCTGGCATCAATCAAGCAACATGTACTTGATCACCTAAAGTGTGACGAGTGCATCTTGATCTTGATCTTAGACGATACTGCACTAGACTACTGTGAGTGTATTGGTTGCGAAGAGTGACGACTGGTGTTATTGGTGGCACACAGTGGCTGAGAGTGAAGGGCAGAGATGTCCTCAATCTCGGCGAGCCCAGTTTTGTTCCACTCTGGTTCTTGGGAAAGGAGTGCAGTTTAAGTACTCTGCTGTAATAAAAGCTAAAAGTTAAACTTCTGGGTTTAAAGTCCGATATCAACTACGATATAGGTTATTTTCTGACTTCACACTTTAAACCCGGTCTGTCCTGAAACCTTTCAGTGGACCTCAGATGAGCTGCTCAACCAGCGCTATAATCTGAGCATTTCTGACCGGTACTGATTTATACACCTGGGTGCAGAGAGGCAAGTAAGACAGAGAGACCAGCCTACAGTCTCATACCGACGGTGGGGATCGAACCAAAGAGTCCCAGCCGGCTCCTAACGTGACTTACAACCAGTCGTACAGCATGGTACTATCATGTATCGTCACTCTTTCAGCATCCACACGAACTTCCGTCGACAAAACTTCCGAATCGATCTCGGTCCACTGGTGATGATGAAGGCCAGGGGTCGACCTTTGACCCTGATTGATGAGGCGAGCTTTCTGTTGGACAAACGAGGTGTAAGTATTAGGCCAGAGTTAAAGAGGTTTCACGTTGTCACTTGTCATGTTTCATTTGTCACGAGTTAACTGATTGAGGCTTGAAAACACGACGTGAGGATGAAAAGTGACCTCGTGAATCGTATGTAGCCCGCTCTTTAGAAACGACTTGTTCGTTCTTCATGTCACGCATGAAAAGTGTACAGTGACACGTTACATGTGAAAACGTGAACTCTATATCATGATATAATGGTGGGCCGAGACGGAGATTG
This sequence comes from Lineus longissimus, assembly GCF_910592395.1. Taxonomy (NCBI): domain Eukaryota; kingdom Metazoa; phylum Nemertea; class Pilidiophora; order Heteronemertea; family Lineidae; genus Lineus; species Lineus longissimus. The sequence goes on from NC_088316.1 coordinate 793,731, forward strand.
TGTATTATATCAGGGTTCCCCATTCATCAGTGTTTCCAGCAATACCATGTGTTATATGATAGTTACTCAACCACAGTCATTTTTAATCATCAAAGCAAAACATTTTTGAGTTTTTATGCACCGATGTTTGCTTTAGATGACAATTAGACTTTCAATGAAGGAGTAAACCCTCTGACACACACTCCAACACAGCTACCACAGGATCTTCGCCAGAGGATGGAGATTGAGAGTCCCCGATAATTCTATACACAGAAATAGCCGAGTCTCGTCGGGAGTCGCTGCTAACGTCTGGTTAGTCAATGGTCAACGTGCGACATCAACTACGCATTTTTTACCCTATACTTTATCACTTATTGTCTTTTAGGGTGTACTGACCGCCTACGTCAAGGCTCACGGTAACTCAAACTGCATGGAAGTGCCAATATATGGAAAAGTTGGAAAAGATTACCAATGCTTCACAGGTAAGATCAGACACGTTGCAGCAGTTCACGGGCAGCAAAAAAGGGATAGCAAGGACACGCAAATATTGTTGTTGACCAATTCTTCTTTAACTCTTCAGATACTCCTTTTTCGTCGATCGTCGAACGCGATGATGACGTCACGACTTACCTATTGCGACTGATGAGACGGGCATCACTACGTGTCGAGATGGACGATAAATGTCGACCAAAACATATGAAAGAGGTAGTGAAGATACCAAGACGAGGTATAGTGCGAGGTATTCTTTAAACCACCTGGGTCATTGACTCAATTCATTTCTCCTTTACTCAAGGTTTCGCTCGGGAAATGCAAGTGTTACGGCAAAGATTGTTCAAACGATTACCATGAATTGACCACCCGTATAGATGTATTTGTCATGTCTATATACATGTATTGGCCAATTTGTTTGTAAGGTATTGATCCACTGACCACCAATTCCTGCTGTCATCTTTAAATACTTGATACACTCGAAGTATGGCCGAGCACAAGCCCGCAGAGGCTGACGAAATGAGCTGACTTATAGCACGAAATAGTACATGAATTGGTCAATGAACTGCGGTCATTGGCCGAGTTCGAGCGTGATCTGGAGTTCGACCAAAGCGGATCGGAACGGAAGCCTGACCATAAGTAAGAGCACGTGACAAGACGCACAAAAACCAAGAGAAATAATATGACATCATTTATTCATATTACTCAACTCTTGTGTCATGTTTCAATTCATTGGCCATTACCAGGTACAGTTGGGTAATGTTCTCATATTAACAATGACCATACTTGGTTTATCGTCGATTCGTTCCGATTCGGCTGAACTTTAGAATCCCCGATAGGAAATGACGTAGTTTGATCGCATTCAACTATAAATCCATTGAACAGTGGTGCTTGGTTAGTCAACCGATGACCTTTTTTTGGGGTGTGATCGGGGATCCTAAACTCGTTCCACGGGCAGATGTATTCATTGTCCCTGAAATCTTCCACTTTTTTTTATTTTTCAGTGACTTTGACGGCTAGTCTCAAATTTGTCAACCGGAAGCGACTTCTGAGCAGGCGGAAGTTTTTAAAACCATGTGACCAGCCACGGAAAGTATCGAACAAGCGAATAAAGGTGGGTAAAGACAACCTCTACCCCCAGGGGTCAGCGCACTCGCTACGGTGCGGCCATTTTGAATTGCTAATCATGAGTCCCCGGAGGAAGAGGTTGGGGTAAAAGAAGAGTTTGGAGAAACATATCGTCTCACGCCACGCCACATCCGAAAGAATTTGCACTTAGCCTTGGCAAAAAGGTTGTGTACATCGGTGTATGGGTTCCAGATCCTTCGTGGTGGCCATAATGCTAGTAATTTGATTGTATTTGTGCGCCCATCTAGTAAATTGTAAATTTGCAATGATTAACTTCTGTGCCAGTTAATTAACCTGCTAACAAGGCGTCTGCTTCTCTTGAAAGAGCTCGGGATCCGAATGAACATGATGAAAGTGTCGAGATCAAGATGAGACATACCAATGTTTTCTACCTGTATAAATTTTTGCATACATAACCGGAGACGAAGTTGTATTTGGCGTGAGGAATCATGGGATTGAACCGTTGGATTAGTACCCAGTCGACTCAAACCTGGCAGTACACCGGACGAATGGATAGATCGGTCATGCCTGCCATTTTATGATCATGTGATGCCAAGCACGTACAAGTGACGTCATCATAACAAATTCTCTCGGCCAATCTGGAACATACGCTTGCTGTGGCATGTGACATGATGGAATCATTACGGTCCGAGAGGTCTACGAAATCGAAATGGCACATAGATACAATAACATGGCAGGCATAACCGACCGTCTCCTTCGTCCCCGTGCTGCCATCTTGTGGGACGATCATGTACCAATCTACAAATCGTTTTACAGTTCGGAATCCTAAGATTCAAAGGGCCAAATTACACAGTCGTCATGTTGGGCCGACTGTGGTAAGCAGAGAACCTTTACTGCCTTTTAACTAATTCTGTTTACTGCTTTTCCAGATTCCTTCCTTTAAAAGAATGAGGCAGACACTGGCTACTGGCTGGTTCACCCAGTTTGCTCGAGGAAGATAGAGACTTCTTTCATGACCCGCAAAGGAAATTAATCAACTATGGCTTCTTAGGTTAATTAACCAATGAATGGTGTAAAAAAACAAATGCAGTGAAAGCTCGTTTTCCCTAAGATCCCCAGATCGCCGATCTGTGCACCTGCGCTAGAAAAAAATAGTACGCACAATTTTCAGTGTTTAGGTCTCAAGTACGCAACTATTTTCTGGCTGAATGTACAGAAACAAATAATGGTATGCGTACTTTGGCTTGATAACGCCTATTTAACGAGTCTATTGCATTATGCATTGCCTTTCAACGAGAGATTCCGCCGTGCGAAATTTTCAAGAATAAAAATGACGTCACCGCTTTAAACTGTAAATATATTTCATGAAACTGTTTGTATTATCAATTGATATGGAAATTACACTTTCTGGTATGGTTTAGGGTGACTTTATGAGGAACTATTGTCTCGTGCCTGTTTAACTTTGTTGAGTTGGACTATTTGTACGTACAGGACGTTGTTCAAAAGTGGTCGTCTTTAAAACCTGGCCGACACCAAGCTATTAAATGCCGAATAGAAATGTAACTATTTTACAATTGTAACAATGAATAGAGACTAAAAGAAGTGTTCATTCTTAACATCGAATCGATTTATCTGAGGGAGGTCGTTAAAAATGAGAATACTGCCCGAGTGTGTGATATGAGTCACCGAGTTGCATGAGTTTATTTTGTCCGGCCCGGCCCAGAAAGCTCTGAGACTGCATGTTGAGACCTCTCGGTCGAAAAATGCAACAAGTGGAGGTTTAGATCGGCCCCGACTCCCTTTTCGACGTTATCATTTTCAATTGGGTTTCCCGTTCCAAGTCGTCAAGGCGGGCGAGAAAACGACGTGCAGTTCTTTAAGTCGTAAGCTGGCAATTCCAACCACGAAGCGGTGAAATGATCGTAACCGAAAATTCACCGCCGACTTCCGAGACCAACTTCGCGTTTATCTCGCTCTCGTTCAGGGAGTAGGGGCCTGTTTCATGGAACATCGTTAGTTTGAGAAGGTATTATTTGGGCCTCATCATGCATGTAAAAATGTTTAAGGCGTCGGTGAGGTTAGCCCTCTCGCACAGAAAGTGTTATTCTACTGAGAGTAAGTAAATGCATAATTAGAAATGTATTGTTATTAGTTAGAAATGTAGAGTTATTTATTTTGAATAAATCAATGGACATAAGCGTCTAGTTTGTTTTTAAATTTGTGGCACACAGTAACAGTAAACATGGTATACCCAAAGCTTGCGATCATCGCCTTGTTTTGTATTCGTCAAGGTTACTGCAGCCGTCAACATGCCCATCTATCGTTTTGTCGGTATAACTCGATACTTTATCAGGATTGCCGCACACCGCTAGTAAACACAGGCAAATTGAGTTCTCAGGGAACGAGTGAATTGGTACAATCATGATGCAAGTGCAAAAGTTTTGTTGACGAGCATGGTTAACCCACAGGACCTTTTGCCCAACCTTCTCCTGTACACCCGCCTCTACGTACTGCTGAACCTGATCACATCGTACTAGCCAACGTGGCACAGATTGGGTTACCGAGCGTTCCACGAACAAAGGCCAGCTCGCTCCGTCTGCCCATGAAAGAGTGCCTCCAGAAATATCAGCGCACCCTAAATATGATGGCACTGCAGGGTTTTATGTCTGGTAGGGTCATCTTTACCGCGGGTCAGTCAGACCAGGCCTATTATGCAAACACTGCAATACTAATGCAACACTTTTCGACTAGAATAACCAAAATTGGTCGGTGGTGAGTCCAACGCCCTCTATAATACTAAGACTTCTTAGCCAGCCTGTTATTCCATATCTTCTGACTTCTTATCACGTGGTACAACCAGTAAAAGCTTTTGAAGGAACCTATTGGTGGCATCTGCAAAAAAAACATCAAATAATTTCATAACCTTCCGCTACTCTCATCCAAGATGGCCGACACACTGGCAGCAGGTGGTTTTTCTTGCACTTGCTTCGCTAACACTTGCCAAAGACAGAAGATATTTTGATAATCATATTGAAATTACACAAATCCTCGCGCGCTATGCCCCCCCCTTACCTATTTTCCTCATTAGGAACTTTGGTTTGTTCTTCCAGCAGACACATATCCAGTAGACCGGAAGTGACCCAATCATGATGAGAAGGCATATACCACTGTCAACAGGCTTCTCATAAACCGTCAATGAGAGGAGAATGAGGCTCCATATGAACAGGGCAATGGGGAGGACGATGGGCATCTGCAAGTAGCGAGTCAAATTTGTAGACAGATTGTCAACTGAGTACCCTGAGTTTTGAAAATGCATGGAGTGGAATGTGATGTCTAAAGACATTTATATAAATATTCTACATCCATTAAGGACTTAGCAGACCATCAAAGTAATAATAATATGCTTCAATGACCAAAAAAACGGAACAAAATTATTTATTCAGATTCAACTTGCCAGCTGGTGCTGATTACAGCCTTGTGCATTTGACAAGTCCATGAGGTCAATGGCATTCGTAACTGGAGGTAGTAACCCTACATGTAAGGCACAGAACAATCTGAAGTAGTCTGTAGGCCTCTTCTTAACCAGTTATAACGTATGTCTTATCCTAATGATAAACACACTTGACAACTGTTTATTTTTGTCTTCATCCATTTTTCTTTTCAGGAATCGAGGTTATTTGCGAAGTACACCAAAATAAACTGCACTCGAATATTTGACGGGTTACACTCCGTAATGAAAGATTGTTTTCACTTATTACCTTTATTGGTCTTGGTATATCTGGTAGTTTATATCGCATATACAACATAGAGGCTAGGACCATGGCAAAGATTGTGGCGAATCCGAATCCCATCATCTCCAGAAGGTAGAATATATCACCAGAGGTTAACATGACTAGAGTTACCATACACTGCAAGAGAAGGTAGAATATATCACCAGAGGTTAACATGACTAGAGTTACCATACACTGCAAGAGAAGGTAGAATATATCACCAGAGGTGAACATGACTAGAGTTACCATACACTGCAAGAGAAGGTAGAATATATCACCAGAGGTTAACATGACTAGAGTTACCATACACTGCAAGAGAAGGTAGAATATATCACCAGAGGTTGACATGACTAGAGTTATCATACACTGCAAGAGAAGGTAGAATATATCACCAGAGGTTAACAAGACTAGAGTTACCATACACTGCAAGAGAAGGTAGAATATATCACCAGAGGTGAACATGACTAGAGTTACCATACACTGCAAGAGAAGGTAGAATATATCACCAGAGGTTGACATGACTAGAGTTACCATACACTGCAAGAGAAGGTAGAATATATCACCAGAGGTGAACATGACTAGAGTTATCATACACTGCAAGAGAAGGTAGAATATATCACCAGAGGTTAACATGACTAGAGTTACCATACACTGCAAGAGAAGGTAGAATATATCACCAGAGGTTGACATGACTAGAGTTACCATACACTGCAAGAGAAGGTAGAATATATCACCAGAGGTGAACATGACTAGAGTTACCATACACTGCAAGAGAAGGTAGAATATATCACCAGAGGTTAACATGACTAGAGTTACCATACACTGCAAGAGAAGGTAGAATATATCACCAGAGGTGAACATGACTAGAGTTACCATACACTGCAAGAGAAGGTAGAATATATCACCAGAGGTTAACATGACTAGAGTTACCATACACTGCAAGAGAAGGTAGAATATATCACCAGAGGTTAACATGACTAGAGTTACCATACACTGCAAGAGAAGATAGAATATATCACCAGAGGTTAACATGACTAGAGTTACCATACACTGCAAGAGAAGGTAGAATATATCACCAGAGGTTAACATGACTAGAGTTACCATACACTGCAAGAGAAGGTAGAATATATCACCAGAGGTTAACATGACTAGAGTTACCATACACTGCAAGAGAAGGTAGAATATATCACCAGAGGTTAACATGACTAGAGTTACCATACACTGCAAGAGAAGGTAGAATATATCACCAGAGGTTAACATGACTAGAGTTACCATACACTGCAAGAGAAGGTAGAATATATCACCAGAGGTTAACATGACTAGAGTTATCATACACTGCAAGAGAAGATAGAATATATCACCAGAGGTTAACATGACTAGAGTTACCATACACTGCAAGAGAAGGTAGAATATATCACCAGAGGTTAACATGACAAGAGTTACCATACACTGCAAGAGAAGGTAGAATATATCACCAGAGGTTAACATGACTAGAGTTACCATACACTGCAAGAGAAGATAGAATATATCACCAGAGGTTAACATGACTAGAGTTACCATACACTGCAAGAGAAGATAGAATATATCACCAGAGGTTAACATGACTAGAGTTACCATACACTGCAAGAGAAGATAGAATATATCACCAGAGGTTAACATGACTAGAGTTACCATACACTGCAAGAGAAGGTAGAATATATCACCAGAGGTTAACATGACTAGAGTTACCATACACTGCAAGAGAAGGTAGAATATACACCAGAGGTTAACATGACTAGAGTTACCATACACTGCAAGAGAAGATAGAATATATCACCAGAGGTTAACATGACTAGAGTTACCATACACTGCAAGAGAAGGTAGAATATATCACCAGAGGTTAACATGACTAGAGTTATCATACACTGCAAGAGAAGGTAGAATATATCACCAGAGGTTAACATGACTAGAGTTACCATACACTGCAAGAGAAGGTAGAATATATCACCAGAGGTTAACATGACAAGAGTTACCATACACTGCAAGAGAAGGTAGAATATATCACCAGAGGTTAACATGACAAGAGTTACCATACACTGCAAGAGAAGGTAGAATATATCACCAGAGGTTGACATGACTAGAGTTACCATACACTGCAAGAGAAGGTAGAATATATCACCAGAGGTTAACATGACAAGAGTTACCATACACTGCAAGAGAAGGTAGAATATATCACCAGAGGTTGACATGACTAGAGTTACCATACACTGCAAGAGAAGGTAGAATATATCACCAGAGTGAGCTAACTCAAAGTTCTCTTCCGCTGACATGAGTGGTATGGAAGATACTCATCGAGACGTTGACGGAAATAGCCGATGGTGATAGTTCACAATTCCATTTGAAATATGCTCACACGAGCATCAACAAGCTACATGTATTGCATTCTCTTTGCCTTTGTGGCTGTTATCTGACTTGGGAATGATCCAGTTGGTCATCCGCCTAGGAATCTGAAATAAGTTTTCTTACCATGATAAGCAAGGAGGGCGCTGGGGTGAGTCGTTTCATATGGATCATGGAGAAGAACTGAGGAAGTTGTCCTTCCTCGCCTCCGATGAAAAATACCCTGGAGAGAGAAATGTAAGCATAGTTTGAAATCGTAAGTGAGAAGTGGTTTTATCTTTGAGATTTCATTTGCAACGTGCTCAGGATTCCAAGATGAACCATACACAAAATTTGACTAAACATCGAATTCAAATCGCTCATCATCCAACGTTAATGTACATGGTTAATGTACATGGTAATACCGCATGGTGTGTGACGATAATGAGGAGTGGACATAACAAGGTTTACTCCTCCTACCTTGATATTGCTAGTGTGCCACCGTTCATGGCGCCGAACACCGAGGCAGCTACGAACAGAGGCATGATGAATGCTGCGGGGCCAAGCGTCCGTTCGGCAAACGTCTGCAAGAGAAAGGAAATCCATCACTCAGAAGGAATCGTTTGAGAATTGAGAAAACAACCAACAACCAAATATGCACACGAAATATCAGTGTACAGTGGAACCCCGGTAACACGACCACTCTGGAATAAGACATTTTTTCATCCTTCAGAGTTGAATTTTTTTCATAAGTTCAAATTTCTGAAAATGTTTCAAAGCCAAAATACTTTTGGGGTTGATGATGTTTCTTCATTTTGTGCAGAAAAAAAAAATTTGGACTTAACATTTTTTTCATCATTGAGACAGTTCAAAATTTTTAGGTCTTGTGGGCTGTAGGGCTTGACTGAAAGGCTTTTATGACCCTTGTCTGGTTTCTCGAATCCTCGTGTCTGAAAGTGATTCCGCACAAACTTACAACTGCCACTGCGGGAGATTCCAGCATCTCGTCCGTACTGAGGACAGTCATGTAGGCGACATTCGCCAGCAGGTAGACGCCTGTCACCACCAGTATGGAGATCACAATAGCCCGGGGGAGATTTCTGAAAAATACATAGTTCTTGATCATTTACAGGTTACTGGTTCCTGAGGCCAAAATCAGCATGAAAAGCACGTTTTTCAAAGACGTTTCGAAAGCCCACACCCTCTCTATAAACGTCATCCGTCGTGTTGGTTGAACTGGCTGGAGGATATCACCAACAATTCCACTGACCGAATTAAATCTTCCCAAGCATCTAAGATTTTTATGCACTTCATCAAGATAGAATCCTTACTTATTTGGGTCCTTGAGTTCTTCTGTCAGAAAATTTAGATAATTCCTGGAAAAGTGAAACATGAAAATGATCATACTCGTAATTGTATCAACAGTATGTTGAAAGTAAACATATACAATAGAGAGGTTGAGTTACCGCCTCGAATGTGGGACAATGCCTAAGGAATGGGCTTCAAATGCATATGATTTCGATCCGTAAGCGCAAACGTACCCGTAGCTAAAGACTCCGCACGCGATCGGTAATTGAACATCATATTTCAACTATCTTTTTTCGAATTAACAATTGCGAATTATCTGCAGCTGTTGACAAGCTTGATAAACGTACAAAATGATTGATAACAAGAAATTTTTCAAAAAACACGATAAAATAGTTACGGCTGGGTTCGAACCCATGACCATCCAATCCATAGTGCAACCGTCTAACCGCCGAGGCCATCAAGGCTTTAATGATAGAACGGGATTTTCGTTGTCCAGCTCGTCGCCATGTTGAAAAAGCGCCATGATTGTGACGAGGTCACGCTGGCGGAAGGGTAATTCGGTAGAAATAGTTCCAAGCTAATCGTATAATTCAATATTGCGACAGATTTTTCTTGATATATCGTATTTATATAGCTCGGTGATATAATAGATAATGTTCGTAGTTGATTTTAATGTTTGAATGGCTTTCTCAAAAATGTTTTTAGAAGCGAGGTCAACAGGGTCAAAAGAAATAGTCTTTGGCGCCAATGATGTCAGCAATGGCGAATTTGAGTTAAGATTCGAGTCGATTCTTTTGGAGTCGGAAGTGTGCATGCACAAGGCAATCATATTTATATAGCTCCGTGCACGTGATTTGAAGGGACAATTTGGGTGTGGGATTTAGGTGACCAGAAAGATGATATGTAATTTGAATCTGTCCGCCTGCTCATCACAGTAGTTAAAAACTAAATGCTCATCACTAATAATGAATTTAGCGCCGACTTGTCAAACCATTCTCTGGAGTGCTCGAACACCTGGAATCAGTGTGTACTTCAATGGCAGCAAAACATCACTTTGGTTTCGGTGACTCTGAATATCGGACAAGATCTACTTTAAAAACACTTTTTTGGTGACCGTTGATGGGGCATTTGTCCCCTGCCCCCCCCCCTCTCCCTCTAGCTACGAGCCTGTGTAAGACACACTTACCATCCTCCAAAGGCCCATGTTCCCGAATAGAACGCCAAAGCTAATGACCCGGCACTGTAGTCACTGCCTTCGAACGGATGATGTAGGTTCTCTAGTCGGCCTACAGCAAATAGGAGGGAAACAAGAATGTCAAGGGATTAACAGCTGTGTTATTGTGATTGTTACTGAAAACCCATCCTGAGGAAATCATGGGATAGTGTTCGCTTCCCCGGCCCTACACACAAACTGTTTACCTCGGGATGCTGAAAACCACATCGGTTCTTATCGACAGAAAATGGACAGACCGATATTGACTAAATGTCTTGGAGGATGAAGGAATAAGTCATGATAAGACTTTATACGGGTATAAACACTTATCAGAGGCATTATTCCGTGGCACAAGAAGGTCTGAATCACGTGCATCCAATTCAGGAATCGTGTACAACTTACCCCTTCCCATCTCGACGAACCCAAGGACGATGATGATGCCCAGCGCCAGCAACTTGCACGCCGTGAACACCACTTGGACTTTCGCCGCCCATTTCACGTTGTAACAGTTGATGGCAGTTAGCAGGGCTACAACGAGACAAGCAGTTGAAGGAAAATTAGTTTTAAATCTATACAGTCATCTTGAATATCTCCAAACAGCAACCTGTGCCACTAGGGGCGCTGCAGCTGATATTTGTGTTTTCAGAGGCAGCAAATTACTGTTGAGCAACCATCGCAATCTCCAACAACAACGGTCGACGCCAGAACTGTGACACTGGCCATAGAGAGCGGAAACCCTGTTTAAACGTAAAGTTGAAATTATAGCGACTCCATTTTCCCTATCTAAGAAACACTAGAACAATTTTGGCGGGAAAACTTAATCATACCTTTTGTAACCGGATTTTCAACTTCGCTAACGCGACCACCCCAGTAACGCGACCATTAAACCTCGGTCCCATGATCGAGTGGTCGTGTTACCGGGTTCACTGTACCCGATTTTAATGCAAAAGTGTCCATTTTATAGTATCTTAGGGAAAGGAATGGGCTGATAGTTGATTAGGGCAGGATTTCCTTCTGCTCTCTGAGCCTAATAAGTAAAACATTCCGTACCAGAATGGTCAGCAAACCAACAAGACTTATCGTTACTTACACACTGTAAGCACCGTTATGAGTTTAGCGGCTTCTTGTGGTGGCTCACAGGTCGGGAAGACGGGCCGCAAGATGTATGTCGCCAAGACAAGCCCGGATACAGTGAATCCGGGGGCCAACATCAAGAAAAGATTGATCATAAGGTAAATGAAAGCTGGGATGTCACCGAAAGCTTTCTTAATGTACATGAACTCCCCGCCAGATACACTGAATGTTGTCCCCAACTCCGCCCAGCAAAGCGCGCCCCCCGTCGAGATGATCCCCACCAAGAACCACACAATAAGACTCATCCCCGGACTCCGCGCGTGCAGCAGGATCCCAACCGGGGACACGAAGATCCCCGAGCCTATCATCCCGCCGACGATTATCATTATGCCGTGGAGAAGCGTAAGTTGACGCTTTAACTCCACTTTCCCGGCGCTCCCCAACGTCATATCCTGTCAGATGCTGTACTTCACAGGGTCACTTCACAAATTTGGCACAAAAAAGTAACAAAAATGTCATTTGATGGACAAATACTGAGTAAGACTTCTTGTTATAACTTGCCCTTCACGCAATGCCAGATGTATGCCCCAACCCATGCTATGTGCCACACTCAAAAGATAACAAAACGGGTCTAGGTCTTGTCTGCAAACTTTTCATAGGCCTTTTGGCATGATTAGTATATACCAAAGCACATGTAGCAATAAAGTGAAAGATAAGTGTGAGTAAACCGTTAGGTAAACTTTATAACAACCAAGATAACCGATAAAAGGTCTTAGAAAAAACTACTAGATCATTCTTCTGCCCCCTCATGGTAGTTGTTCAAAAGAAGTCTTGTCCCCGGGGATGACCTGACGTTAATTTAACTTGGCGTTAACTCTAAGGGCTTAACTGAAGGAGATAACGCCACGTTAGATTAACGCAACAAACGCCAGAGTACCCGGTAAGTGACAAATTTGTTTTGAACAATCAGACCCATGTTTATTTTCCCTGCTTCCACGTTGTGGTACTCCATTCCTAGCCACCAAGATGCATTTCATGTTCCGGTTACTTACTGACTGCCAGCATTGCTACGAGCTTTACGGCCATTTCCGGCGGTTCACAGCTTTGGAAAACAGGCCTGAATATGTACGTCGCCAAAACGAGCCCGGAGATTGTCAACCCGGCTCCGAAGTTTAAGACGAGTGTGTTCAGAAGGTAAATGTAGCCAGGGGTATCACCCAGTCCTTTCTTTATGTACACGAATTCGCCTCCTGATACCTTAAATGTTGTCCCTAGCTCCGCATAGCAAAGAGCGCCCCCTGTCGAGATGAGACCGAGTAAGAACCACACCACCAGGCTCATGCCTGGGCTCTGGACGTGTCGCAGGATCCCGACCGGGGACACGAATATCCCTGAGCCTATCATCCCGCCGACGATGATCACTACACCGTGGAGAAGCGTCAGTTGGCGCTTTAACTCGACCCTTTCGACTCCTCGGTTCATCTTTATTTGTTAATTCCAAAGTTAATTCTAACAAATCGGCTCAAAACGGATCCGGGAAAACGACTGAAAGAGTTGTGACTTTTGTCCACGACTCATTGAAGGAAATGTCTTTCTAACCATCGGCACCGAAACTTAAATTATGTGATTTACACATGTATAAGCCATGTCTGGGATGGACAGACATCTGGCCCTGTGTCAATCACGACCAACTGTCATGCACCAATTGTAATTGTACCATTGTGTACGAATAAAAATATATATGACGGTCTATTTCGATAAATGTCATACATATACAGGTGTTATACAAGGTATTATACAGTATTAATACAAAATCAGTACGTGTAATACAGACGATTTACACCATTATTACTAATAACAAATACCGTGCTTAGTCGCACGTGACACCCCTCGGTCCGAAACTAAGTTGAGTTTCAGATGCATATTGAAGAAGAGATGCTGAAATTGTGTGCAGTATTAAGCCATGCGCACATGACAGACAAAATGACGGAAAACATTGAAGCCGTGAACCAGATCGATAGCGAACAGCGCCGACTGTCATGCTACACATTTATTCAATATGAAAAGAAAATCTTAAAGCAGTCTGAAGTTAGAGCGCTTACGTCATTAGTCAAGGGACCGGCCAATGATGACCTCGAAAATTGGGTATAACGAAAAACTCGTATGACGTATTACAATGTATCCTCAGCAGATACACCTACCACATAATTTTCATACAGTTGCGTGGGTTTGTAAAGGAAAAAGCAATTTGTCCGTTTTCAGCAAACACCCTCTGGTGGTAAAAGCATGAATCAGACCGGCGTGATTTTCCAAAAAAACTCAAGTTAGAGTATTTACGTCGTTAGTTAAGGGAGCAAATGAACTTTTGAACTTTGACCTGTGTGGCCTCGAAAATGGCGTGAAACAAAAAACTCTTCAGGTGTATACTAAATGGGTTAACTAGTGTAACATCTGTGGCTATTCCCCATTTTTTGTCTTCCCCCTGTAAGCAACCACTATCCGAACAACAACCATCGAAGCGTGGTCTATTGTAGATGAAACACTGCCATACAGGCAGGACAGGAACACTCACTCTGGCTCCAGGCTGTGCTTGATATTTTCTTCACATGATTATAGGTATTCTGCAAAATGAGAGTGTTTCCTTCCCCCTGCACCCGGCATATTGTCATGACCGCTGGCCGTGTTGCTCAACTGAGGATCTTGTAAGATCAAAATTCAAGTGAGTGGAGCGCCTCCTTCCATTGAGCTTCAATAGGCCTTGAAAGGGGGGGGCACCTTTACTCGGTACTCCGTATAATACGTGGTTTGGCAGATGGGTGTTAACTGCCGCCATTTTGATACTCACTGATAACTCCCGCAGACAGCAGCCTCACCGCCACAAACGGGGGCTCACAATGGGGGAAGAATGGCTGTAGAACGTAGGTGGAAAGAATCATGGACGAGGCGGCATTGGCCACGCAGCAGATGATCAAAAACAACACAAGAAGAGAAAAGAAGGCCATAATATTCCCTAGACCCCGCTTTATGTAATAGTAATCCCCGCCCGCGCTCTCTTTGAACGTGGTGCCGAGTTCCGCATAGCATAGCGCACCACCTATGTTGACTGTTCCAAGCAACGCCCATATCACAAGACTGAGACCGAGGCTCCGGACTCGCAGGAGGACCCCGACAGGTGAGGAAAAAATCCCGGAACCGATGATGCCACCGACAACAACCGCGACAGCGTGCAGTAGACCGAGTTGGCGTTGTAAGGTGATCCTTTCAACTGTCATGCTGTGTCTTCAGTCGGCTGGGAGAAGTAAACTTTAAAGATGTCGTAAAAGCGTAGGTGATAAAATAAAAGCTTGAAATACTTGACTCGACTTGATAGTATTGATTAATCTATACTTGAGGCATATCAAGATGTATACGAAGTAGGTACCAGAAAGAAAATTAGGTTATTTATCTTATCGGTTGTTGAGGACGAAATGGGTGCTATCAAGATGTCGATTTGAAAATTCTGACAAATAATTGCGCACGAAACAATCGAATGTTGTTTCGAACTTTTTGCGCTCTGACAGTGTTGTGAGATGCGATTTGAAGCTTCAAAGTGGTAAGCGGAACGGCAGTAATCCCCTGCGCGCTTTTCGGACAAAACACAGTTTAGTTAAAGCGGCTTTTTACATTACGTCATTTTGCCTCTAACCTCTCGTAGATGAAAGAATTAGAGCCTAGCCCAATACAAATTCTATTGTCTTTAAACAAAGCCCGATCACATCAAGGCAAATCTTAATAAAATCGACCCCCACGAAACTACTTTCGTTAGGGTCGATAGGCATTTACATAACAACGCAGACAAATAATCATTTTACTGATTTGTGTCAGGTACTCAGGTCCGAGTTGCATGGTGCCATGAGTATAGTAAAGTCATCTTTAAAATTCCGCGGCTGTGTACAATATTGACAGAACCTATACGATGTGTTGAACTGCCAGTCAATTGATCTGTCACCATGTATGTGTTAGGCGCTATCGACCGATTTGCGCTATCGATTGATCGCGCAGCGCCATCTATGGATCTGTCGTTTGTGCAAGCATCGGTCGATGGCTCAGCGCGAACTATCGATGGGTTGTATACTGGATGGAGTGCGTGATGAGGGCCGTGCGTGGGTCTGTATGCGGGATGTGCTCGAGGGGCGGGGTAGGGGGTTGGGCAGAGCGGGGGGGGGGGGGGTGTGTGTGTTAAAGGCTAGGGTAGGCCTAAGGGTTTAACAAGGATTAGGATTAGGGTTGGGTCAGCTTTATAAGCCGGGGACTAATTCTATCCTAGGTCTTTTTTCATCTCCGCCATCCTAGAAGACACCGGTCCCGCCAACCTCACACGTGTGAGTCTCCCAAGTAAGTTTCTTTCTTGTCAAATAAATGTGTTTACGACTCTGTGTTAACCCAACTCGTTCGTCTCTCCTCCATGATCTACGGCTTACAACCTAGCCGGTTGAACATATGCATGAAGTCTTAAAATGTGGTTCGCTTTTACTCAAGACTGACGATCTTTTCATTTTTTTTCTGATGCAAGTTGCTTATAAGCTTTTCCCAACAGGGTCCAGCTGCTGAAAACATGTTCAACACTAGCTTGACGTTTACTATAACCTGGTGTTTGGTCCCATGGACTTAGCTGAAGAAGTAATGAGGAGCGACATATCTTCGTTGTATTGTAGCGATGTCTTGAGACATTTGGCAGGGTTTCTTTTCGGCAAGATTAAGCAAGATATTGAGATTTTGAATGGTAGGCTTCCCATTAAGTCAAGCTCAGTTCACTGAAAGAAATGACGCAGGCCAATCGACATGCGATTTAAGCAAAATACAGTGACAAAGCTAGCTCATCCTTCAATCGATGACCAAACAAGACTGCATGCTTCAAATAACTAGCACTGTTTTACAACTGAATAAAAGGAAACAATACAATGTAGATACTCACTGATGTTCAGCATAGCTACAATCCTTATCGGGTCTAAACTAGGCGTACAGTGTCCGAAAAACGGTTGCAGAATGTATGCTCCGATCATGAGCCCCATGATAGCGTTACTCAAGACACAGATAAAAAACTTGAGCAGCAGCAAAAGAAACGCCATGAAATTCCCAAGTCCGTGTTTCATGTAGACGTACTCTCCGCCGGATTCTGGGAAAGTCAGTCCAAGCTCCACGAAGCATAGGCCCTTGAAGAGAGTCATCAGCCCAAGGAAGGACCATATCACGAGACTTAAACCCACCGAGTGGACCCGCCTGAGTATGCCTAACGGCGACAGAAAGATCCCCGATCCTATCATCCCGCCGACGAGAATCCCGACACTGTCGAGAAGGCCCAGGTCTCTTTTCATCGCAAAACTGATTGACATCTTCTTCTTCCACCTTTTTGACATCTTGATTGCGTTTTGATGTTGTCATTGGCATCACAACCTCCAGATATGATATCTCAATCCAACTTTCCCAAGACCCATGCAATTTCGGTACCGGTAAAACCGTGAACGGCCTTGTTGCGCTGTTCTCTGACTTGAGTACCGAAATATCTCCTCCCTACAACTTTAGCCACAAGATTTCTTCAATATTATAATCCTTTTTATCTAGCCGCATAATGACATATGTAGGTCCGTATCTCTGGCATCCGTCGTCGCTCTTAACCCGCGCTTGGGTTACAGTCCTGCCACAAAGGGCTCCTCGCTCTCCTTATTTTGAAAACGCTATTAAAGCACGTGTTTTGTAAAGTAAGTATAGGTGCATCGCACTAACTATCCAACTGGTTAAATTCCTCATTTATATCATGGAAGCAAAAGTTTTGGTCGTAACCGTGCAAATAATCCTTTGACACAATTACCATGAACCAAATGCACATCTGTCTTCGTTCCTTGAGTAACTACTAAGTTTTAAATGACTGTGATTCTACACAAGTTTGACGCATTCTCCAGTTTATTTTGCATCAAAGTCCCATCTTGATTCGTCACATTCCACCTGAGTTCGCCAAAGAACCAATAGTATCCTCCCTTGCTCGCCCCCGTCATTTCCCTTCTGTCCTGAGTAGACCAGTTATTAAACCAAATCATAAGAAGTAATCATATTATGATATCAAACTCTTAATCAGTTTGCCAGCGCCATGCACTCATGTCACTTAGGCGAAGATCGCCGTCTCTACAGATCACAGGTCACATTGAAATATAAAATATGCAGCCTAAGACAAATATTTGGTTACCTTGCCAGAAAGTCTTTTGGTAAAAGGAAAAGTGATGGTGAAAGTTATATTGTTTACATTGCAACGACGCACCAACGAAAATGCGTCAGAGTTGGAGGTCTGAAATTGCCTGGGCAATATAACTTATAATTGGTGAATTTATTGGCAACTGTAGGGTTAATATGATATTTCATGTATACACTGGAGCACAAAGCGTCGTTATGGTTGGATATGTTTATTCAGCACTCGATTATCATTTACCAATCTCTAGAAATGTTTAACATGCCTTCGAAGAAAACTTGGCCGAATCGCCCGGAATTAGTTAGGAAAATAACTGTCACAGATACAGATCGAAAGATAAAGGAAAGTGTCGGAAAGGTCGGAAATTCTAATAATAAGTTAATACTAAGTGATTCGTTAAACGGTTAATGTACACTTATCAATATAGATGTTTTGAACTTGATAAATAAAAATGGGCCCCCGGGGATTTGTTTTTAAAACCTCGATCAGAGGAAGACGACTGAAAATTATCGGACAAAGTCTCCCTTCAGAATGCTTCTTCTTTTCAGTCCAATTAAGCCGGCGAAAGAATGATATCAATTACAGTACAACCCCGGTAACACGACCACTCATGGGACCGATGTTGATTGGTTGTGTTACCGGGGTGGTCGCATGATTAGGTTTTCCCACCAAAATTGTTAAACTTATTCATAAGTTCAAAATTCTGAAAAATTTTCAAAGCTAAAATATTTTGGGGGCTTATGATGTTTCTTCATTTTGAGCAGAAAAAAAAGTGAAAAAAATATTTGGACTCAGAAATTTTTTCAGTCTTCATTCAGACTTGAATTTTTTATAAGTTCAAAATTCTGACAAATTTTCGAAGTCAACAATTTTTTGGGACTGATGATGTTTCTTCATTTTGAGCAGAAAAAAAAACAAGTGAAAAAAATATTTGGACTTGAAAGTAGCATGACAAATTTGCCACAATCAATTTCTTAGCATGGATCATGGCAGCATTCGTCTTTTTAGTACTCATCATTCCACATTCACAGACAGGCCGGAGACCGGACAGGGTGCAGAATGATGATTGAAGCCTTATGCGCCCTCTATAGGCACGAGGAAGACTAAGTCAGTAAGAGAGTGCAAAATGAAAGTTCAAAAACAGCCGGCGAGGCGCAGAATTTACGGATGTTAATAAGTGTCAGTCTAGAGTCTTAGTGTCGAGATTGCATGTTAATAAGTGTCAGTCTAGAGTCTTAGTGTCGAGATTGCATGTTAATAAGTGTCAGTCTAGTGCCTTAGTGTCGAGATTGCATTTTAATCGGAAACTTGACATAGATGCGATGACACATCCACTTGACCCTGGAATGTTTTTTATTCATTCTGATTGAACTGTGTAATCCTGTATCGTTTCTTACCTTATATATATATATATATATACTATACTAATATATTATATAAGTATTGCTAGGTGATTTGCTAAAGGGTCTATACCTGTCTACCGTGCATACGCACTCTGGTGTAACAGTTGCCTAACCTGGAAGCAAAGACTACAATGATCTCGAATGACGCCATAGGATCAACACATCAGATTACTTCATTCTTGAAACACACATAAAACATACGGTATAATGATAATTAATTTGTAATCAAAATATATTGCAAATTTTATCAGAAAGGAAATTTTAAAGGTACTCACTGATTGTCGTGGCTCCAATCAACCGTATGGCTATCATCGGTGGATCACAGATGTTGAAAATAGGCTTCAGGATATACGTCCCCAAGACCAGTGATGAGACGGCAGGGGGAACTGGCGCGATTATCAGCATATTCAAAACCAAACAAACAAACGCTGGAAAGTCACCCAGTCCTTCTTTAATGTAGATGTACTCCCCTCCTGAACGGGTAATCGTAGTTCCTAATTCTGCCATGCAGAGCGCGCACAGTAGTGACCATAAACCGGAAGCTCCCCATATCACGAATGATAACCCTGGCGAGTGAACTCGAACTAAAACACCAACTGGAGTCACAAATATTCCACTGCCAATTATAATTCCGGTTATAATAGCAATTCCGTGTAATAAGTTCAAGTTCGCTTTTAATTCGACTTTCTGTTCGTGTCGCTCTTCGGCGATGTGGCCGCCATTTTGTTGTGTCATGGCGCCATTTTGTTCAGCGGCGACAGATTTCGTTCCTGAATCGAAGGTTTGTTTTTGTCGCCTCCCCATTTTAGATCTTCAGTGTATCTGAAAGAAGCAAACAATCATGATATTACTGAAATAAAAGTTATAGACTCGTTGATTCATCTGGCTCCTCTGAAGGCTCGTATCGCATTTACCAGACGTATGGCCCGGCCCTTCATATAGAAGGCTTGTGTCTCTGATTATTACACTGCAAACTGCCCTAACCATTTCTGAGCATTTTCTGGCCCACTGTTAATACGAGAAAAGGCATGAGACATGTAGTTCCCACAGGCCATGACACCTGACCAATTCGGCAATCCATTCAAAATGACTGATCAAAGTAAAATACAGGATGGAATTATCAATATGCACCATTACACAGTGAGAAACGATCAAAGCATTCTTAATGTAGGCACTTTTAACTTCCGGTCTTGAAACACACTGGTAAAAAATGCATTATGCTTTCCACTGATAATTCTGGCAACAGTCTAGAGTAAAATGCGCATGAATTTTGAAGGCTAAATCAACCATTGGCAATAATTGAAGCGAACAACCCTCAGATCATGTCCGTTCTGCGCATGGCAGAATCTATCAGGGACTGACGTCCAAGCGTACGGAAATAAGCTCTTAGTCTTTTTCCTAGTTTTCGAATAAGTTTACCGTTATCACAAAATGACTCATCATAGTCGGGTTCACGTTGTCACTTGTGATGACTTACTTGTCACGAGTTAACTGACTTAGGCTTGAAAACACGACGTTCGAGTGAAAAGTGACCTCGTGAGTCGTATGTAGACCGCTTTTCGTAAATTACTTGTCCGTTATTCATGTCACTCATGAAAAGTGAAGAGGTGATGGTGATGGTTCTCACAACATACTTCACATCCGTACATTCTGACATATTTATGAAACAGTGTTGACGCCCAAAATACTCTTCCAGGAAAAATGCCGCCAAAGCCTTCGAAAAGATCACACATGAAAGTACTTCACCATCTGCGAATAGAATCAACGAGCAATAGCTTCATTGATTGGGCCAATATGATAGTGAATGAATGGAATATCCGGCCCAACCTAAATGAACAGAGCCCTTGTACAAATATCAGAGTACACACACTGTTTCAAGCCATCTTAATCCCAAAGACTTTGAATTTGTTGTGAGGTCAAATTAGTGACCTCAGGTTTGGGCGATTCCGTTGTATTTCATTTTCTTGGTTTTTCAATTATTACTTCATTTTTGTAATGAGGAAGGGGTGAAAAAACTCTGAATCTCAGGATGTGTTTGAATCAGCGATCAAATTCCTCGTACAAGCGTAAATACAATGAGGTTTCGATGTTCTGTGAAAGTAGGTTTCCGTGGGTCACCTGTACATCTGTACACCAGCATCCACTCTCTATGTACACAGTGATCCAATATCGTATTATATATATACTTGAGATAAAAGAGACCTCCATCGGTGACTGCGGGTAACTTATCTTTAGAGTAACCAACTTAAATCTGATCTACCTGCGTCCTACCAATAGTCTCCAGTTAAACACAGTATGCAGGTGGCCAACCAGGTCATTCAAAGTCTCCTAACTGTACAGTTAAGACTGTACATGTATATATTTAATATCACAGATAAGTTACGACTCATTTCGTAATATCACACAGCCATATATACTATATTGTTTCGGATTACAATATACACCAGATTACCAATAAGCTAACCCTGGTCTATCGCTTGATATGAACCAACCGAACTCCTGGACGTGAAGTCCGTTCTTGGGGCACCTTCCGTCGGAAAATGGCCCAATTCTGCATGAAAAACACATATTTGGAGACCTCAGGTGTCACTGTTCACATTTCATGTGTGACATAAAGAACGAACAAGTCATTTCCAAAGAGCGGGCTACATACGATTCACGAGGTCACATTTCATCCTCACGTCATGTTTTCAAGCCTAAGTCAGTTAACTCGTGACAAGTAAATCATCACAAGTGACAACCTGAACCTTGTATTAAATCCGATCTCACGTGTGAAAACGTGAGCTCTCAAATCGCGGCCTAAGATACACACTGGGCTTGCTAAACCAACAGCACCACTGAACTGATGCTTGGACAACACTCCGGTTTTGTATAGGATTCACGTTGTCACCTGTCCCAAGTCACTTTTCACGTGTATGTTTCTTGATTGACTTGAAAATATGTCACGACTCGATCTAAGGGTGAAAATTCAAGAAATGACAGTGTCAATCGTATTTTGTTCACTCTTTTATATGATTTCTTTGTTTTTAAAGCGACATGTTACATTATGTAAACCCAGGCTTAGATAGGCCTACAGTGAATGACTTAACGGGTGGACTTACCAATTAAAGAAAACAGACTACAGCCAATAGTTGTTAGTCCAGACTGTTCTCCTGATATACCCTAGTAATGATTGGGTTGAGACCGAGTATATGCAGTCTATCCCAGTCCATAACATGTCAATTTCGCGAGAATCTTCATTGAAATGCACGATCACTTGAATGTGGAATTACACCGTACACTCGCGTAAAATTGTATGACAATGCGTGGGATGGCCAGGTGTTCAAGTGATAAATTCTTATCGATTACCTGTGAATCATCGAAAATGTAATCGTATCAAAAATGATAACATATTTTGAATAAACCTTGCAAACAGACTGAGTCTGAGTGACACAATCTTCACCATGTTCATAGTCCCTAATTTCAGTCCGAGCGAACTCGTGCATATCCGTCATCTGAAATCATTTGATCTCTTTTAGGCCGGAGTTAAATAATATTCACGTAATAAGTAGGAGGAAACCAGAGACCCGGTGTATTATATTTGAGTGTTTCCCGTGTGTGAGTGTTTCCCCTCATTGTTTGGGAACGCTCAAAAATAGATTGACAAGTTTTTCTGTGTATCCCCCCTATTGAAAAGTCGTGGTCTCTCTAGCTGCCTATTGTTTGGAAACACTGACACATGGGGAACAACCACAGATGTTACACCGGGATAAACCTACGTTGTCGAAGAAAGTCGCTCTCGGTCGCCCTATCTATGATATGAGTTTGCCGTGAACGACCGGGAATTGAACCCGGGCCCTCAGTAATAACGGAGATGATACTACTGCACCAGACCAATATCAACAGCATTTCCCAGCCATTCTAGGCTTATTGACTTTGCAATGACACTTTCTCGTCAAGTGGACAATCGGAAGAAAATTTCTCAGGAAAAACTTAACGCACTTGCTGGACCCTCAGAGCTACCAGTAACAGAACCCCTGCCTACCTTAACTATGTGTAGCTTTCAAAAGTCCTCTTTGTATCAATCATCTTCGCCATTATGCACCAGTTTGCCACGCTGTTGTTACCCGTGTGCTGAGCATGACTCCTATTTTGGTTAAAAGACATTTATCATATCTGGGCAATGCCAAATTAATGGTATCAAGTATATGATTATATCTTTACACTTTGGTCAAAGTCTACTGACGGACAATGTCATATCTGTGTCATATAGATCCTAACACTTCGTTTCCATTAACTCTAACGACCGGGATGACACCTTAAGAGTAATTCTATTCAGGCTATGGACGAGGGTAAAGTTATAAGGTCACCCAACCAATTACAATAACTTCTTGAACTGTCTGATCGTATCTTTAATTAAAACTAATGTAAATATTGAACTGACGAAACAAAAGCAAGAGAGCAGATGCCCCACTCTGAAAAATCAAATCAGATAATTTTCATGAGACTGAGTATGTCGTATATTCACGGTTTCCAATCAAAGACAACATTATTTTATTCGTACGCGAACACGCTCAAGCATAACTGATTGTGGTGATTATATTACAGTTGTTCAGGCAGGGAGCAGGGTAACAGCGTATTATGTAATCACTTGTCATCCCTTCCATTTGCCATACTGTATTTCAAATACTGCTTTAATGTCCCCATTGGCTGTGTTCGTGACCTTGGGCATTGTATAAATGAACAAAGATATTTGTTTATATATGGCGTCCGATATCGTTGATTGTTATGATTCATAAAAAATATTTACTTTTCTTCCTTGCATGGTAAACAATTTTTAGGTAAATTCAGAAATTCAAACTGAGCCTTTAATCAAGCGAAATGAAAATACCACTTAATTCTGAATGAAATTTGTTTCGATGTTAGCAGCGAACTAAACAAACGAGTTCGTTGGATGGAAGGGAGCAAAATCAAATAACAATGTCTACAGAAATAATCCATGCGTGAATTCAGAATTTGAAATTAGTTGTTGATTTGATGAATACCCGATTATCAAATAGTTACATGTTGACAGGGTATTTCTCTCAACATTTTAGAAAAAAGATTTAGCCAAGCATGAAAATGAGAGGGGCGTAAATCGAACCTTTTATTGTAGAAATAGGGACGAAATTATCCGAAAGGTCAACAAAAGCGAAAGATGCGAAGGTTTTCACTTAAATAATTCATGATTGGTGACAACGATGTTGTTTTTAAAACGGTAGGACTATATAAGCTTAACTTTAAACATCATCCAAAGTTCAACTGAAATTTGCTCGCATCATCCTGGTTCTGGTGGTACCCAAGGAACCACACTCAGGCTTTGGACCTTATGTTGCATCTCAGGCTTCAGCGTTTGAACGAAAACCATTGCTCGTACCGCAGGAATCAAAGAATAATTCTTAACTGGTTTCTCTTCAAACGTTCGACCCCGAGATGCGAAATCTCACTGGCAGTTGGAAACCTTTGGTGTCCACACATAGCCTCGGCAGGAAGTGTAATTTGGCTGTAAGTCAATGCACAGGCCTTGTTTGAGGCTTTATTAGCTCGGAGAGGTAGTCGGCATTGAGTCGGACAGGTGGGAGACACTCGGATATTGATTGCACCTGTTCCACACTTTTTGAAATGAGGTTTCTCTGGTTGTTGCGGCCATGCTGGATGAGGAAACTGTCAGTATATGGACATACGAATTCGTCGCATACTACTACGTCAATGTTGGCGCTTTCGTGATGATGTCAGTGGTCGAGGAGTGGCGAACACCTTACCAATTGGTGGCGACACGCGGACCGTGAATTAAACAGATTGAAAGCCACGGGCGGGAAAGAAAAGTGGGACTGTCGAATCAGAGCATCTGGTTTGAAGTTACCCCGAAAAGAATTCCTGTCTCAAGGAAACAGTTTCTCCTGACAAAGGCTTTTTTCATGTACGCTCTTAATGTAAATCATTGGTCTCTAATGCAATTTAGGGAATAAATGTCAACCTCGGCGTGCGTCTTATTCGGATCTGTAGAGTTACATACACTCAAGGCACTTAATGATGTATGTAAATCAAGATTTACGAAAAAGCGTTAGTTTTCAATTCTGAAACACCTGGATTTAGAATAAACCACGAGATAAAGTGTCAATACACTATGCACCGTTTTGAATTCAGCGGTTATGGTTATGCAACCAGTCAGAAAGTATTCAAATTGGCGGCCGGACTGCGTTTTGTTGTAACCAACCCGTACGCAAACCAGCAAACGACAAAGACTGGAAGGGAACCGATAGGTTTTCAACTGGCAAATATTATTGTAAATCATTAAAGCGGCAAGCGGTCAATCATGAAATTATTGTCTTCCTGGATGTGATGGCGGTGATAATTGGACGTCTCGCCTCAAGGGATTCAACAGTAAGGGACATGGTGAAGCAACACCTTTCCATGGTCAGTCAAATCGTACTTAAACTCTCTTTCTATGTGTTTTTGAACGAGATTTCAGTTGTGTCGGAATCGGCCGAAATATCCGATATGACCTTCTTGCAAACAGAGAGCTCTATGGACCAGGTTTATCCCCAGAAGAACGACACCTTGATTTCTGAGTGCAAGGCAAGATCGATACTCCACTGCGCAGCCCTCTGTCGGAATCAGGGGATTTGTAACCAGTGGAATTATCCGTGGTCTACGGGGCGCTGCAGTCACTTCAGACGCGAGCTGCTGCACTCCTTTACCTTTCCGTGTGGGACAGACAGATTTTGGCAGGTATGTGAGATCGTTTTACATGTTCTACAGAAACAGTAAAACAATGTCCGTTGGCCTTTACTTGATTGGGAGGTATCAAATTACACTCCCTCAACGGATGCCATACATCTCCAAATCAGGCCAGCGATCTACACATTATCACCACGCCAGCTGATCATTGAGAGAGCAGGAGTTGGCCGTGGCTACTGTGTTGGGCTTGTGGTATTCGACTCGATGACTCGACGACGCGATGGCTCGATGACGCGATCGTTGCTATGGATTTTGCTAAAATACGGAATCCCATGATCCTGGTCTCCGGGCTACCGCTGCAACAGCAGAGGTTTTAGCTCGGCCTTCCCATACCCAGCTACGGTATGTAGAAGGATGTGCCCCCCCCCCCCCCCAGCCATGGCCACTGAAGATTGGTCCCCGCGATTGATTTTGATATTTAAAGGACTCGCGGAAGTTTCATAGCATGCAAAATGACCGGAGATTTAATTGACAAACAAGCTTCTAGTGGCCAATGTCAGATGTCATGTGGTAGTCTGTCAACAATCGGAATTTCGCATATGTGCAGTTTTTTAGACTCAGTCACTCAGTCCCTCTTCCGCCCCTTGACATCTGCCCCCCCCCCCCCCCCCAATACATCAGCCCCTATACATGCTTTCCGAAATTGGTGGCTTGCATTGGAACTAACTTTTTCCCCCTTGTCCGTCATTAAAGGCATTCAAGTGTGTTGGTCAACCATGACTATCTCCTTTGTCCCTCCACCACAGGCCTAGTTTCCCCTTATGACATCACTATTTCGGACACTCAGCGCCCCATTTCTGGAAAGGTGTATAGGACATTTAATATTGCCGTGCTGAACGGATATCCAGAGCCAACCTTGTCTCCAGGAACTCGCGTGTCATTTTAACATTGGAATTTCTGCTCGTAAAGAACCTGGGTAGGAGGTTGATCTGAACCAGCTATATTTAGGTGTATTTAGCTGTATTGACGCAAGGAGGATACCGCGGTGACGTCACATCACGTGATCCCGACCCATATTTGTGATCGCTATGGCCAATCAGATTCAGTCTACTGACAGCATCAGTACTGAACACATCTCCACGTCTCACTGTCTGGTGCGCTTTTGTACACAAAAACACCAATAGACATGAAATATTGCAATACCTAGTATGGATTCTTCCTGTGTAAAATCAAATTTACAGAGCAGATTAACTTCCACGAATAAAAAAGACGTTTGGCGTGGCCAAAGTGCGGAAATAATGTCTCCGCTAAAATACACTACGAAATACACTAGGCAATGCACTACGCAATATACAGTAGAGATGCAGTTGAGTTTGTTATTGTTTTGACTTAGAAGCCCGCCCATATCATAATATATTCATGTATTCATGAAGTATGAACTCATTTCTGTCCCATACAACTCTAAGAACAGTCAATTTCTCCTTAAATCATCACCGAAACCGCGATATCCGCAGGAAGATTTCGTTCTAGTGTCCGAAAATGCATGATCTTACAGGGGCGCTAACTCGACAAATAGAGGGGATCTATGGGGATCTATGCGAGTTTTAGGTATTACAGGTCTCGAACTTGTAAAATCTGTAAACATGCCTCCAAATCCCATTATGATAATGAAGAGATTGCCCCATATCTGGGAGACTGTTTTGAAACCATCGCTAATTTTGGAAGATCGGTGCCCGGCTATTTGGTTTAAAAAACCCTATTTTCCCCATCAAAACAGCACTTTTCATTATTCAAATGATAGCTTATTGTCTGAAGACTTATTTCATAGCAGAAAAGTACTAATAACTCTGATTTGATGCGAAAAATCTAACTTTTTTGATGACTTGATTTTCCCTTGGCCGTGGATCGAGTTTGTTTACAATATGCAGCGCCATCTTGGAAAAGCCGTGACGTCACCGCGGTATCCTCCTTGGTATTGACGGTAAGCTTGCATAGCAACATGGCGCATGGTTTTATCAAAAATGCGAACTTGTAGGAAACGAAAAATGGTCGGATTAGATACGGTGAAAACAGCTGGAAAGGGGTTGGTAATGATCGGTTCTTTTTTATTTTCCTCCACTTATGATTCTATGTATAAATTACAGTCCAGGCAGTGATATTCTTTAAAAAGATTCCAACTTGATCGCGTCATCGAGTCATCGCGTCGTCGAGTCATCGAGTCGAATACCACAAGCCACTGTGTTGCGAGTCAAAATACACGTACTCATTTGCTGATAAATCCCTGTATGACGTTTATTATAGCCCCCAATGCGAAGTTTAGGTCAAGTTGACCTATAAAGTCGATGTTTCTATTACAGGGTAAATCTTACACGGAAAAAGCAATTGCCTTTCCAGGTATGTAGGGTATGAATGTTTTTGGTTATCTCTCCCTGCAAGTGTCCCATTACAAGCAAACTTGAGATCTTGCGTGGCTATGCATTATCAGTGCTCAGGTAGCAAGTAACGTATGTGGATTCTTATCCCTGCAGCCTCACTGGAAGTTTGTAACATGCTATGTCAAGTTTCCATCGTCAAATCTCCCTTATCACCCATTTGATCCAAAAAAAGCTTCACAGAGTTTGAGATTATGATCTTCTCTCGAAGTTGTGGCAATGAAAAGTAAATAGGGCGCAGTGTTTT
The DNA here is from genome assembly GCF_910592395.1 of Lineus longissimus. Classification (NCBI taxonomy): domain Eukaryota; kingdom Metazoa; phylum Nemertea; class Pilidiophora; order Heteronemertea; family Lineidae; genus Lineus; species Lineus longissimus. The sequence goes on from NC_088316.1 coordinate 822,012, forward strand.
GCACACGGAGCAATGTTCTACACTTCTAGACTGGAAGACACGATGCATCATTCCCATATTTTTGGGCCAAATTCCGTTATTCGATACCTATGGCAATTCTTCTTTCTAAAATTGTATTTTCCAGGAAAACCAGGCAGGAAAACTCATTTCGGTCGTCAATCCAAAGTACATGTACATATCAACCCAAGAGGTTGGGAATTATTGCGTAGTGACATGGGATTTTTTTCGGAACAGGACATGATGTGGGTAAACTTCTTTGAACCAAAAACAAATTTTTTCAATTATTATTTCTTTAAGTTAGATGACCAAAATGCAATTACCAAGATATACAAAAAATTTCGCTTTATACGCAAAGAGACAGTGGACACATATTTAATCCATTTTCATGGCTTCTACATCGCACGAATGAGTTCTTCATTTCTTGATGCATTCGACGCCAAAACCCATGACTGGATCGGGAAAATCAACATTAAACGGAAATACGGGCACTGTCTGTATAGTTTAGACAGTTTTCAATACTCGCTTGTTATCGTAACATACCAGTCCATTTACAAACCTCGGCATGACTACCGGTACACTTTTTACTTACATAAGGAAGACAAAAATAGTATCGCATTGAGGGTAAATTGATTTCTATTTTTTGAAAATTATTATTGCCGTAAAAAGAAACATATGTACTTTGTTCCAGAATGAAGCGGTCGCCAGGAATCTTAAAGGAATGGGCGGCTTTTTATTGATCGAGGTTTGATCGAGTTATGATCGAGATTTATATATACTCTTTAATATCATATGTACTTCATCAATTTGTACAGTGTGCATCAGGCGAAATTCTGTTGAACGGAAACACGTTTCGCTTGGCGCATATGGCACGAATGATTCACATTAACTGAAATGTTAGAAAATACCAGGCACGCAGACGGTCATCTCCTCCTCTGGCAGAGTCTGTTCTAAGCCTCAAGTTCTGTTTTCACTATAACGCTGGCGTGAACTAAATTTAGCGTTACCACATTCGACATAGGCCTTTGATCTTTAATGCCTTATTTTGAGAAGCCCTTAGGAAAAAGTGCGAGAAACCGTTAAGAAGTCGGAAAAAGCCTTCTTCACGTGATCTCTCGTCAAAAGATGTACAAGCTTTATTGTCTTCATCGTAGAGACGCCCTCTTGCGGATGGTGTTAACAATCTTGCTTGTTTTACAGAAAAGTGGACGGGCGTCACTCCCTAGGTTTAAATACGTGACTACATTCCCGGAGAGGCCTTTAAAAAATGAAGTTTACTCTCTCTGCAAGACTGGACACTGCATCAGCCCCAGGATCGCTATCAGTAAATACGGGGATGTGGCCATCGTTATGAACGTAAGTGATCAACAACAATAAAAAAAACCATCAAAACTCCTTCATTGATTCTTCTGAGAAAAACTTCTTGTTCCAGGACTGAGAGCTTTCACCTAAGATCTACCTTAAGTTGAAATTGGGACAGCACTATAGAGGAAATTGTTGCATTCGGCGCAAGGTCATCAACACGGCGCTATTTTCTACGGTTGACATTTTCAGTGAGTAGATAGAAATCATGTTGAGAGTCAGCAAATTGACCCCCAAGAGTTCAAACACCAAGATCTTCCTAGGCTGGTGGCGTGGTGGCGCTACGCATAAGTTGAAGATGGGGAAACTAGTCTAATCGTTCTATATCCATCCTTTCAGAGGTTTGTTTACTTCTCAAGAATCAGCGAACCCCGGAACCATGTCCTCGTGAAAAGAGACGGGTTCTCCTCCCCAACGAGAGCGTCATCTCTAGCTTGGTCGGAAGATGGCGCCAGCTTCAACTTCTTCACGGCGGGACCCAAAAAAGAGTGCCGCGCACTTTTCCAGATCGATCTTATTAGGGACGAATATAGCGCTTTTTCAAATATGACGATTTTTCAATACAAAACTATAAGTATATTAACTGATATTAATATTACATCTGTTCCTTATTTGATGATGTATTTACGCGGGCACATGATGGCCATCTTCGAAGATAAACCAGGTGATCTGTACGTCTACAGTAGCAGTGGAGCCTAGCATTTGTAAGCTTTCAGCAGAGCCGCAAATGCACCGATTTCCCCCAGTAAATACTAGCTGAAATGGCCTTCAATATAAACCAACAAGATACCTACTACTAACTGTATCGTCTACAACCATGCGTCAACTGCAATGCATAAAAAATGATCGACAACTTTATCATATCATGTGCGAGTCAGACTCATCATTGCAATACATGTCAGCTTACACACAACGCTCATGACTCCGGGATACAATCAGTCTTCATCTAGAAATAATAAATTATGGAAAAACTCTGAGACAATCTAGTCCATTCATAAAAACTTGGTACTGGTTTGCCGAGATTTGAACAAGATTCGAATTGACTTTGCAAGAAGTGAGAGGTGATATCTAACGTTTTGAAAAGCTGACTTTAACTTGCCGGGCAAGGGCATGGTGCTTTATTACCTTTGAGGGCCAAGCTATTTCTACATCTTTACTGATTGCTTTGACTCGAACAAACGCTATGAATTCCGACCTGGGTGTATTCGGGAAGTGGCCTTTAACAGAAACCGAGAGCATTGGATATCATCGTTTTCCAACACAATGTTTTCAAGCTCGTCAAGAATGAAGGCCTAAACACCAATTCGATTATGTCATTCATGTCGATACCGCCTCTAGCATGTCTAAAAAAATATCTTGTGGAAAAAAACAACACGATTTTCGAATTCGATCTGACAACACTTGTCCAATGAAGTGTCCGCCTGTGTAACGAAGATAACCCTCATCTAATAAGGTATTTGCCTTTGTAACGAAGATAACCCTCATCTAATAAGGTATTTGCCTGTGTAACGAAGATAACCCTCATCTAATAAGGTATTTGCCTGTGTAACGAAGATAACCCTCATCTAATAAGGTATTTGCCTGTGTAACGAAGATAACCCTCATCTAATAAGGTATTTGCCTGTGTAACGAAATAAAACACTTTCAAATAAAGTGTCTACCTATGTAAGCTACAACACACACATACAATAAAGTGTATTCCTGTATAACAATGACGACACTTCTCTTATAAAACGTCTGCCTGCATTACGAAGACAAGACAGCACTGGCACTGTTATTGACAAACTTATTATTTTCACAACTATTGTAGCTTTAACTGTCAGCATTGGCATTCCGATGTTATCCATAGTTGTCACTGATCACCTCCAATGCTCCTAACAGTCGCTGCTACACTATGATAGAGTCAGTCTTCTCTTGGCTGTCGGCGGGAACGGACAGGCGCGCTGCTGAACTTTCGGTAGCGCTGTGACATGTGTAGTCGATAAGCTGCGGAGGATTTGCAGTCGCCTCACAATGGGACTACGTTAATTCGCTCTTAAAGTGATTCTCTTGCTTTAAGTTTTCCCAAGTTGGAATGATCATCGTATTGTTCTTACTCGAAGACGAGAAGACCGGTCGCTAGGCAATGACGGATTATTACTCTCTTCATCAGTGAGCCACCGGGCTCATAGCAAATCAGCAAGTAAAGTTTTAAGAAATAGATCACTTGTCTTGGAGTAAGGTCATTGGAATAGGCCTACACCTGTATAGAACGTGCAGCAAATGGGCAACTTGATGGATAGCAAATAGCGCACTGGACGTTTGCCTTTACAGCAAAAAGGTATTGTGACTTGCTGAAAATTGGCGACCGGGCTGTCAGCGAGTAAGTCATTGGACGTTCACCTTTACAACAGAAAGGTCTTGTGACTTTCAGCAAATTGCTCAATGAATGGACAGCAAATAGCCCATTGGATTGACAGCGATAAGGTCTTGTGACCAAATTGGCAACTGGGTTGTCAGCGAGTAAGCCTTTACAACAAAAACGTTCTGTGACTTGCAGCAAATTGCCCATTGGACTGACAGCAAAAAGGCCACAGGACTTAAACCGTCCCGGCAGCAAGAAAGTCATCTGACGTGTACCTTTACAGCAAATGGTCTTGTGGTTTGCAGCAAACAGGCCATCATAAAACTTTTTTTGCAAATGGGCGACTTGACTGACAGCTACTAGGCCACCGCTGTTAAATCCAGTAGGCCACGCTAATTGCAGCTGGAGACATTTTGTCAACGAAAAGGATACAAAATGGACTGTACTTGCATACTGGTGATGGTGATGTTGGCCTGTCACTGGACGGGTGCGCTCAGACTCAGCAGGATACAACTAGGTAAGTAAGATTTTAAAAATCAATGAGGGTGGTAAATATATGCATAGATATTACAGCCTTTTCTGCCACCTTTAAGTGAGAATGGTAAATATGCATCACCCAATATCTTTCAGTATTTCATGACAGCTTTATGCAGCGATGGTAAAAAAACGTAAAAATACGTCGTAAATATGAAGAATCGTTGTCAGTAGGCCCACACCTTGTTGCCATAGTCGTAAAAATGCATTTGAGATCTAAATTCACCCCTCATCTCATTAGTTTAGAAGGTATTTTTTCATCAACTATGCATAACGACAAATCGATTTAACTGACGAGGGCATTCATTACCAGAGGATCAGAAAGGCCAATCTACCATTCGCCCTTTGATACCCGGGAACGGCGATACTTCCTAAATGAAAATATGGTCTTTGAAATCGTTAAGGCACGCAGCTGGATCTGTAGATCTATTGCTCTGGTGAACACCCACTGTGTGGGGATAACTTGCTCATTGCTAGATGGAGATAAAGATATTCGATAAGAAAGCTTTTAAATATCGTTTCGAAGGAAAACTCGTCATTGTAGTATTATGGAGTCTTATCTTCTTCTTCGCGTTCCTTATGAAGAAAGTCCTGTTCGTCTTAGTTGTAACATCATACTCATCAGAACAGGACAATTTTCCCCTTATGGCTGCAATTCTTTAGGCCACATACACCATGCAGTTGTGATTGACTAATCTCGTGGAACCCAACATTCTATTGATATGGTGTGTCAGAAAGTCATCACATAGTATTAAAGAGGCGAGATTTAGGCCATCTGTCTCTGCGTGTGTACTGACAGGGATGTGACCATCCTAATCTTTAGAGCTGTTCACCAGGGTCTTCCGAGGATCATACAACTGACCCTGGTATTCAAGGATGGGACTTGACAAGCATCATGTTTCTCTCTTTTGTAAAAAGAGTTCACCGGCTCGGGTCTCTCCGCTTGCTACTGTGGTAACCTTTCGCTCGGCTACTGAGAAAGCGCCCTTTGGCCAGAACGATATGAAAATAACTTTACCGGTATTAAGACAGAGGTGGTCCAATTTGATAGTGAGATTTAATGGCCATCGCATATGCATATTCGTTATAACCCGAGCTAGTTTATCACTGGCATAAGTGACATTAATGACACCGAAGGGGCAATCACGTTGTTACGACCATTACAACACCCTCGACACCAACCTGGCTTTGGCGATATACCTTAAAGTCAAGATAAAGCTGGTCATTTCACGATACCTGCGGTATTAGGAATCATTTACTGATAAGCTCGTACATGTCCTCAAGTATGTTTTGCTTCATTATCCATCAATATGATTCAAATACTTTACAAAACCCACGTCACCGAGCTGGTTATTGGCGATATAACTTGAACTCATGATAAAGCTGCTTATAACACGATACCTGAAGTATTAGGAATAATTTAGTACTTAGAAGCTCGTATATGTCTATCCTCAATGATTCACATACATATAAATATCAAACTCCCAAGGTAGTTCCTTTGTCAAAAGGCGGTTGAATACAAAGGTGGTCTTTGTTCGATATATTCTCAGCTGACTTAGAATTCAACCATTTTCCACTTTTTTGCTAATTAAGCTGAAGTCAATCAAAAACGTGATCCCGACTGTAGCTCCACTTCAAGCCATTCAGTGAACTTCTGCTTCCGATTTGTACTAGTAGTTGGCAGCCACTGGGGGAGAGACGCAAAGACTCGTAGCCGAGTTCAAAGTCATTGAAGACATCCACGCAATTCAACCCGACGCAACTTCATATAAATCACTAGCTGTTCTTTTTTGTTGCCTGAAAACTCTGCACTCATCGCCTTTTTAATAGTTCAGTGTCATTGAAGACTTCAGTCCCACTCAACCACTCTAGCTGCTTCAGAATTATTACTGTTATTAATCACAACTCATCTCTAAATTGCGTACTGCGCCTATTATTTCACTTCACCCAGCCCATCGCAAAGAAAAATCGCGCTAGCTGCGTGGTTCGGAATTTAACATTAACGGTAGTTCAGTATAAGTGAAGACAACAGCCCATCCCAGCCCATTGCAACTCCAAAAACCATCGACAAATACTTATTTTCCTCTGGGTCTCATTAACAGGAACCATGTGCATAAGTTGGCATGTCTGTTGTTGCCAGACTCCTGATTATTTACCTCATAGACATGCTGGAGAATTAAACCCGCAAATTGGTAAACGTGTCAAGAATATCAACAAAGGTCGTCTGCAGACGTTTGCTTGCTACAGTACATGTGTTTATATTCACAATTTATCATGGCGGCAAATGAAGAATGGATTGGAATTGCTGAAAAAAATTATGGTCTGCAGACCGTTTGTTCCTAGTACATGTATGTGTTAACATTGTATCATGGTGGCAAATGAAGAATCGGTTGTAATGGTGAGATGATTTGTGGTCTGCAGGGTGTTTGTTTGATTTGTTGACATTTTGTCATGGCGGCACTAATGAAGTAAAGGTATGGACTGTGGTCTGACCTTTTGTTCATGCGTTGATGCCAACATTTTATTACGGATGTTAAATGATTAAATAATGATTGGATGATTGATGCACGTACCTTACAATGCAGAGCAACGTTTGAAATACCACCGACTTTTCTTGGCAGTAGGATCTTATGTCCAAAGCTTTGAGTCGAAGAGAACAATGACTATTACCCGCATTGTGTGAGGTGTCACATGTGTTCGTTGCCATATTTGGAGACAGGGCAAAGTTTAAACACGGCATTTGTTATGATGACAATACTGCATAACGTATGAATATACTCATCAGTAAAGATGCCTCACAACTCGTGCGGAAGACGGCATCATTAACTTTTAGTTACTTTCATATTAAGGCCACCAAAATAAACCTTTTCTTTGATCGACGAAGTTAGAAACTTCCTCAAACTTAGCCAATCATGATAGTGACAGTTGAGCGACATACGAGCTCGTTTCCAACCATATCAAAGGCCATTAGAGGGATGATTTGACTCCACACTTGCTTTGTATTACCGAGTTGTACTTTGTGACATACTGATAGGAAAGGAAGGGCAATTAGGAAGGTGTTATCATGTGTCATTGGGTGGAACGAGTTTCCTTGGATATAGAAACTTTGAAAGGAGACGAAAGTTTCTATCAAAGCAGACTAAAAACTCTTTCAACGCGTGATCTTTCATTATTGGTGGTGATTATCTATCATAAAAATGCATGTCATCCTTAAGACCAAAAGCCGCGGGGGGCACTTTCTAGAAGCAGAGTTCTGGCAACGAAGAGATGGGCTGTAACTGGTAAAGTTTAATATTTTGCTAATGGGTTGTGATTATGAATAACCAGCTAGTCCTATTGGCCCCATGACAGCTGTTTCGGGTAGTCGACGTTATCCGGATTTGCCCCGATAACCCTTTTATAAGACAGCAGATCAATGGGAATTTAGGTCGAGGTGCGAGCGGGCTTTGTCTAATGACATTAGACCGTGTATTGCGCTGGGCCTGAATAATTTTAACAGCGACGTAAGGGGCAAAAACCAAATGAAAAGAATGACTCTCTTTGAAAATGAGCAGCAAGAGCTGGCTCACATACAAAGATAAAATATGCACATGTCTCCTGTAATTCACATCACATGCGTATTATATCATAATACATTTATCAACAATCAAACCTTGTTTTTTTTCTTCTTATGAAAGTTCAACGAAAAAAGCTTGGCATGTACTTCGGCCACTGAACGAAATTAAATCTTCCCGAGTGTGAAATTCGGTACCTGATTTGTAACATTATATCCATAAGGTTACCATGGTTACGATTCTAAATCGCTGTTAATTGACAAATAATGCAATTTGTTTGAATGTGAAATGTTTCGTGTATCGTTTTATCAAATTATCTTCATATATTTTCAAATTCGAGGCCATGTTCTCCCTGACATACTTACTATACCTCATCGAGAATCAATAAGGAAGCACGTCAAGATTAGTTTGAAGCCAAGAAGTCGGGTTCGTTTGAAAGGTGTCCGGATAGACCTGGGAAAAGAGCTAAACACTATCAAGCGCTATCTGAGACTTGTATTTATCTATTCACATCAAGACCGTGGGATTATGTAGAGTTCATGTTTTCACTTGTAACGTGTCACTGTTCACGTTTCATGCGTGACATCAGAGCAACGAGCAAGTCATTCCAAAGAGCGGGCTACATACGATTCACGAGTTCACCTTCGTCACTTAACTCGTGAATCATGACCAGTACAACGTGAACCCATACACAGGCCATAAGCGTAATTATAGCCGACTACTAGTAAAGTTGCTGGTTTGAATTTCATTTCATTAAAAAGAGGTGCGTCCTCCTTGCGCATGACGGAAGGCAATATTGTCAAAAGCCTACTCTGACAAGAGTCAGACTGCGGCGACAAACTACTCATTCAGCTCAGCAGTTGATTGAGCGAATTCAATGGTCTAATACACTGGCTAAGTGGAACGTAAACGTTGGATATCGCCGAGCTATTACAGAATAAACAGAAGCTTGATTGGCGACGAAATAACAAAAAAACACGTCGATACTGACAATGGCGCTATAAAATGGCTAGCGCAGCTGGGGAGCTGAAATAAAAGACGCTCAGGATGGCGAAGTGACCGAGGAAGACGGCATAGTACTGTGTTTTTTCGTCAGTCGCGTTGGTTTGATTGTGGAGGTCTTGAGAAATGGTACGCGTTAAAGGCAGGTGTGACGTTCGAAAATGTCCACCTGGAAAGTGTCTGGACCTATTGTATTCATCGGTCTATTCTAAAGACTGAAAGTGCAAAGTTTTTGTCATGTTTTAAGAGTCAGGTTTTGAGCTTTTCGTATTTTGCTGACGAATTAAAGGATGGATTCATTCCGTTGGCCCTGCTGTCTAACACAGCCATACCCACCGTGACCTAGAAAAGCTAGTGTAAAGTTGTTCATGTGCACGCCAATAGTGATGAAACACCTTTTTTCGCTTTTGCTGCGAAATTAATCCCAGTAGCTGAAAACTCAGGACGGAGTAATTTTACCATCGGCACAAATACAGAGGCAATTGGCCCAATTTGAATAATTTTAATGCTGCGTCAAAATGTATCATAATTTACGAGTCTGCCTAAAAAGAGCTAGTTTACAAAATGTTGCGTGCCGCGAATGATAACCACTTGGATATCTAGATAATATTTTAATAGAGCTAATGTAACATATTAATCAAAACATAAGGTGAAACCTTGACATGGTTCAGTACCAAGCTCCTGGGACCAGGCACTAGTGTGGTAACCCGGCAGGAACGGGTGCCCGTTTTGCGAGAAACCCCTAGATTCGACTTCATAAGCCAGGTATTTAGTACATGTATGGCATGTTAGTTTAGGATGCCCCCTGTCACCTCACACCAATCACGATCGTGCTTTTTATACCAGGAAAAGGAAAAACTTGCTCTTTATTAGGAAAAGGAAAATATTGTCTCAATTAGGAAAAGCAGACCATTGTATTTATTAGGAAAATACAAAATAGCATCTCTTTTCCAAATTTTTTACCTTTATTCGGAAAATGCAAACAACATGGCCTTCATTTGGAAAATGTTCCCTAACTGTCTATTGCACCGTTTTTGCTTTAATTGAGAAAAGGCAAACCACGGTGTCTATTCCAACCTTTGTTGCTTTCATTAGGACAAGGCAAACCAGCATGTCTATTGCAGCGTTTTGCCTTTATTAGGAAAAGGTGAAACATCATTTTTACTCCGGCGTTTTGCCTTCGCTAAGAAAGGCAAACCAGCATTTTGTATTTATCAGGTAATTAGGTTTCTAAATGATGATTCTATAGCTGAAGGGGTGACGAAAAATAACAAGCCAACTCGACTGGCGTTGACTTTAGAGTCCAAAGCATTTTAGAATTTGATCGGCCACAGAGTTGGCGATACTACACTCCCGTTAATAGCTATCCGTGGTGTTGAAAAAAGCACGAGAGTTCTGTGGAAACGTGCTTGCAATAATTTACTATAAACTCGTTTGCAAGCTGTTCATGCTTCTATACTGGCAAGGGAATAGCTGGAGGCAATATCACATATGGTTTGCATGCAGTTAATTCAATTCTTATGGATAATATACTGAAGTGGTAATGGTGAATGCATGCACTGTCACGATATAGAACGCTATCTTCAGCGGAACAACCGAATCATACCCAATTGGTTGCTTTTGGAAGAGATTTGAAGTAACATTTAAAAAACGAGTGCACTCACTGCTACTTTTTGTAAATGTCTTTGAAAATACATCATTAACGCCTGAAAAATATCGCTATGAACGTATTACGTGAAAAAATTTCGGAAAGAAAATATCATTAAGTATTTATATTAGCCATACGAAGCAGCAAACTGTTTAGCCTGAGGCCCGTGCGTTGCAGCTTGCAGTGTCTTGATTTCCCCGGCTGCATGGATGCCTTTGAGACATCATCGAGCGGCATTCCATTACCAGCTATTGCGGGCCTAGCCAATTAAGCCAATTAGTGCACCTGCTTAATTGGTCCTGGCAAGCCTAATGGAAAATGCATAGGAAATATCAATAAAGTTGGCTTTTTGGGCGGGGTGTTAAAATAATCCCAACTCCCGACTTCTGACACAATTCTATATATGTCTAGGTATTTACTGGCAAAATTTGGAGTGATTTGGATGGAAATTCGATGTGTCCATCTATAGGTTGAAAATTTTGGTAAATCTGTAATGCTTCACTCGTAGCCCGTAGTGTAAATTCCTGAGAAAGTGGGTTTTGGGGGCTTTTCTAGCTGCGCTAGCTCCGAAACTATACATTTGATACAAACTCCCGACTTCAGACGTGGTTGATATAACTCTTAGGATTATATTCCCAAGATTTCAGCTTTATTGGAGAACAATTCATAGTGTCCATAGGGGGGTTGAAAATTGGAGGATTTTCAATTTTTTTTCCCAACAAATATGCGAAAAACATTACTTTCCACCTAGAATTTATCAAAATTTCGCAAACTATCATAAAGGACTTCCTTGCAACAATCATTTGTGAAGCTTTCAAAACTTTTGGCTGATTTATTTGACCCTAAATCAGCAAAAACCAAACATTTTAGTGTTTGTATGCACCAATGCACAGGAGGCTAATTGCCAGATTAATTCACACCTTTCCAATCTCAAACAATAGGAATGATGGAGTCTCCCTCTATTCAAAACAGAGTGTGCTAGGCCCGCAATAGCTGGTAATGCGTGATGAATGTCAACTCCGTAGATCGTCAATTCAATTACAGCTTCTTAAAGTCATATTCGACCTCAAGCCGATTTGGTCCCGGGGAAAGACCAAGCGCCTTGATGAGAGTGAAAGGATTCAGGTCTCCTTAATGCGATTCCTCCGGGGAGACGCCAGCTCTTTGGGGATGTCTGCGAGCAGGTTATTCGAAGAGCGTCGTAATGCCAAGCTCGTTCACGCGCTAATTGCCATTTTCTTCTCTTGAAACCAGCGCTCAAGAGCTTTATGACTTCTTGTCACGCGAAGATGTGATGTTCTACTCGGTACAACAAATTGATTATGACGTCGATTGAATAGACGTAGGTTGTTCAAGCTTTGATCAAGGTTGGAGAATTTGATCTTGTCTGGCCCCTTGGGCATTTGGCCTCGAAGGCTGAGGTGCGTGGGAAGGAAAACTACATCAGATTGCAAATTAAAAGGCTAGCTGATGTCTATGATGTATCAGGCCGTGATACAGTGTCATTACAATCATTGCAGACAGCCGCTGTAAAGCTAACGTCAGTTGGATGTAAACTACATACACTATGACGAATCGATCTGCAAGACCCTTCGAATTTTATCAAATTGAATTGAAATTCCGTAACTAATTTGGGTTGTCGTATTCGCAGTTAATCTGGCAGATTAAAGGGGTGAAAGGTGATTACACAATACGCTGTTATCTCTGCTACCTGCCTGAACAACTACAAAAGTATTTACCACGACTAGTTATGCATGAGCGAAATCGCGTACGAATAAAATAATTGTGTCTTTGCTTGATGCATGTAGAGTATGCATTGGCGGTTGCATAATGTATTGTACAGCCAATCTGCATACAGAAACGGCAAATTACTTAATATCGCCTCAAGTCTGTCTCAAGCAATCAGAATTCTATTGACATACATCTTTGCATTCATTGTTTTAATTAGAAACTGATTACAGCCTGGCCTCGCTGTCGCAGCTGCGCACAAAATATAAAAAGGAAAGCTTTTAGTTCTGATACTGCCAGGCTGCTGGAAAAACTTGTTTATAAAGCGGCTAATAGATAAGTCAGAACTATGGTTACATCTCACTCTTGTCAAAAACAACATGACATCCTACTATATGTTTATCTTCACTCTTTCAGCCCGCTAGTGGGGCGAAAAAATGCACACAACTAAGAATTTTTTAAAGATTCATATCAAATTTGTCAATTTGTCGGCCATTTGTAAATTCGCTGAATGAACACATCGTCAAGAAAATTCATAAACACGGTTGATCGTTGTCAATGACTGCGAAGATGGAGCCATTCTTTGAACGTCTATTCGTAATGTTGTTGTTTTTCAAAGTAGAAGTTTGTGTACAATAAGGTTGCTTAGTTGCTAACATAAAATACTCCCGGCTAAACACACGGTTGTGTGCTGCGCGAACTCGTCGGCTCAAAGAGGTACGCCGTTCGTACTTGATCGTGTATCGGGAAAATAGAAATGCAGTTAAACAAAATACCGAAATGCAGTTATCGTGCATGCAAATTTGCTGGACCTTTGTGTTTTTTTAGTATCAGCATATCTGTCTACAAAACGGCAATGCCAACGTTTATGTTCAGTTCGTATCTAAGTACGAAATTGGGAGTTTTTCACATTCATTTGCAAATTTCAGATATTTTAACGAACGGCGTAGGCCTTTAAGGCTGAAGGGATCCGAAGTAAAACTAATGCAGTAGTCTTCTAAAACAATGAAAAAACCGATACCTCCAGTTCGGTGTAAGAAGAGCCGCAGTACATTATGGGGCCCGCTATAGTTACTTTGTAACCAGTAATCATTGTTCTCTTTTTTTGTAAGACTGCCAAAGTTTGCCAATTTGCTTCACCGTCATCAGAAGAAAACAATCCTGTTCCTTTGGGGGTCGAAACAGGAGCTAGGTTTTCAGACATTTGTACCATGGACACTTAGGACAGGCTCTATTAGTATCTAAAGAGGTTAAAGCGTTATTGTGTCGACTTCTCTGTGGGTGTAATAAGTGGACACTGGCTGTGAAAAAACTCAAGACAACAGGGCACTACATTGAGGCTTCAATACGCACCTCACGTGACTGATATTTGGACAAACCGGAGGCAGGTTGGCCGCCTTTACTCCGTTTTGAATGATGTGCACCCGCGTACATCAAATAGATCATAACAACGATTGAGCTCAAAAGCAATTTTAAAGCAGATTTTGAAACAAAATTACTTTATGTTATCAAAAGAACTTATGGTGGAAGACTTTATGCTTTAATTGGCCGTTGATATTACATTCATTTTATCGAATTACAACAGTGGTGATGTGTTACCACCTGTGCACGACCCCCTGCGCGAGATTGTTACCAGTCAACAGTTTATGTGGAGGCTTTTGGAACTCGTACTGTTTTATAACAATGCTCGATATTGCTTTGATCTGGAGGGGATCAACCTTACAATGCTGTAGCATCCAAGCATGGTGCTGTCCTGACCTGATGGCAGTGCTCTGAGAACACCCTCTATAAGATGGTAGCCCCAGCTAGCCTGATGTGCCCGTGTGTTGTGCTCCGGCAAACCGACGCACCCGGCTTCGTAATCTTTAATTAAAACCACCATTTCGGTATCGTTTTTTCGATGAGGGCATTTCCACATCATGGAACAGCCCCTTGGGGGAATTGAAATGGAAATTTCTCGAGTTCTCACCAACTCGCATCGAATGTCAATACGATAGCACAACTTTTTCTTCACTGGAGTGTCATTACGGCTACTGGTGTAGCCAAGTGGGGATTCCTGGCCACCTTAACGACTTAATGATCTCAACGTCAAGTCGCCTACTTGACCGTACTATACCATGACAATCGACCATATGTGACAAAAATACCATCCAAGATCTACAGCTGCTTGGTTCACCATGCGCTAATGGCTTTTTGTCATGTTAATATACATGTACATCATATGATGAATGACAAGTCTATACACCTCTAATAGATTAAAACTTCCTGTTACAGGAAGACGTCAGTAGGCCTATTCGCTCTTGCCGGTTAGGCCTATCGACCGCATGAAGCTGTTTCATGGGGGTCGATGTTATCAAGATTCAACCCGATAACCCTTTGATAAGACAGTAGACAATGAGAATTTAGACTAAGGTACGAGCGAGCTTTGTTTAAAGACAATAGGCTGTGTATTTGACTAGGCTGGGATCAACTGCTAAGCAAGGGGCAGAGAAACGCAATGGTGTGTTCGAGCGAGTAACGGGGCAAGGGGAAAATACACCAGGATTGAAGTCATTACACCCTGGCTGGAATTTCATATTCCTTAGTTCAGTTGGCCTCGGCGTTTGGGGAAGCTCTTCTCTAGGGTATGAAGATGGGCCACATTTTCCTGTTTCAATGCGCAATCAGGGCAACATCTGACTCATATTTCAACAAGTGCATCAGACTATTTGCAGAAAATGTCTGTAAGTCAAAAGGCCACAGCGCATAATGCTTGAATTGACATATTGATAACTTCTACTTCTTAAGGGGCCGATGCATAGCCATGAAATTAATAAGTCTTCGCTCAAATAGATTCTGTATAAGTGGTGAGGCGTCATATCATGATCGCTTTTCACTCGAGGCCCACTCAAATAACCACTTAATAGCTGCGAGAGAATTTTTGATTCTCTTCTAATAAACTATGATGAAAAAAAGAATATACGAGATGAAATGATCAATGTTTGTCGGCTGAGGAAGCAAGGATACGAGTACACTTGATTGAACACAAGCCTCAACTATTCTCGAGGTTAAAGTGACTATACAGTGGTGTCTCTCTAAGCAGACATCTCTGATGGCAGGACAACCTCTCTATTAGGGACAGAGGTTTGGATCGCAAATTCATTTCTATACAATTCTTGAGGACGAACTTATTCATAAGTTCAAAATCCTGAAAAATTTTCAAAGCCAAATTTGGGGGGGGGCTAATAATGTTTCTTTATTTTGACCAGAAAAAAAAGAAAAAAGTGAAAAAAATATTTGAACTTAAAAATTGTTTATCCTGCAGAATTGAATTTTTCATAAGTTCAAAATTCTAAAAAATTTTCAAAGCCAACATTTTTTTTGGGCTGATGATGGTTCTTCATTTTGAGCAGAAAAAAACAAGTGAAAAAAATATTTGGACTTAGAAATTTTTTCATCCTTAAGAGTTGTTGCTGTTGTTGATATCAAACTTAACCTGAAAAAACTTCAAACTTTGCATGATATGAACTAAGGACATCGATGTGAACAGACGTGGTGAAGTGGCATTCGTTTGAACGGATTGATTATTGATATAAGAAAGGTCCCCTGGGAAGACGTCTGAGAGATTTGTTTACTCCTCGTCCTCTGCTCTTTAAGATGAGACAGTTTATAAGTCAAAGGATGATCTTCTGTCCTCAGTACCCCATCCATTTGTAAGAACAAAACAACTAAAGGACCAAGGGAGTTTTTACGGGCATTATCACTAAGCTGTCGGCTGCCCAGTCACCTTACACTCTACAGTTCAGAAGTTCCCATCATCAAATTGTACATAAAAAGGAAAACTTTAAACTGTTGATGCCTTTTACCTAACTGAACGCACGGCGTAGTTGGTGGACGCTGTTTAGGATGACCCAGGAATGTGAAAGTTGTCCGGGTGACTGATGGCGCATCGCTTTGTTCCAATTGCCCCGACACCTTCGTATCATCAGAGTCAAAAGATGTGGTAGCTCATAAATCACTGAGACAAATACCAAAGAACACTTCAAACTGTTGTCTTTGAATGTCTCGAGAATACATATTGAATTGATGCATGGTCTCACTGGGATTTGGTGGCTTCACCAACAAGTGGGTCACGTTGAGATGACAGTAGTGAATTTAAGAAACAGTCTCTTTGGCATTTGGTGTTTTGGCGCTTGTGCAAGATTGAGACTGACGAGCGTTGGGGAGTACTCACGCGGTGCCAAATCGCTTGACCGATTGACCCTAAGGAACAGCTTTTTCGATGACAATAACCCGTCCGAATCCTTGCGATTGGTGAAATTGAAGAGTATGAGAAGTTCATTACGCCCCTCTGAGCTTCTTAAAAACCATAACAAGTTTTTCGGCCATCGCTGACAAATATGCACCCCATAAAGGGTGTTTTGGTGAGATGGAAAAAACCCAGATGGTTTCTGAGATTTTGAAAAACCTCTAAGAGTTTTTCACTTGGCTGAACTCTACGGGGTGAATATTTGTGTTGGTCGAGATTATAAAAGGGTTTTCAAGGGCTAAAAAACCTTTACTTTTGCGAGTATTCTATTAGAATGGTGGCCTCCCGAAAAACTGCTCCCCGGCTTTCCTAACATCCGATGTCGAAGTCAGGAAGCAGAGGGGTAATTGACCTTTTCCTGATTAGGCAATTAACCAGGGCCAATTAAATCTGCCGAGGTAGAGCGACTGAAGTTTCAAACAAGATTAAACTGTTTAAATTGTGCTCGCTTTATCGAATTTTAAATTTTTGCGTTTGAACTGGCGAACTGATCTCCAGAAAATATGATCTGTTAACCTTTCTCGCTTTTCCAATCAACCTTCTGGATGGATGTAGTGGAACAAAGTTTCAACCGGTTAGGTCTGTTTAATAGCTTGCTTATCCAATTACCTTGTAGTTTACCTAAAAATATGCCCATTTGCCATTTTGCTTTGTTCCGTTACTTCTGTCGAAGTTCAATCTAGAGTTGGATGAAGCCAATTAAGTCCAACCCTTAGCATCCTTTTAATGTTTATAGCTTGATGTTGATGTGAGGAAAAGGGAAGAACGGATTTCCATTCACTTAAAGTTTTCAACTTTTCTTGCTTATCCAACAAACACACTAGTTTCCCAAACATCGGCGAAGAAATGTTACTCAGGGTTCGAATGAACAGAGAGCAATGACACGGACTTGTACACAGAACTTGTCAAGAAATCCGTGGCAATGATGATCAACGTTTCTTGTCGATCCAACTCTCTCGCCGGCTGCCTTTTTCCCCCCAATTTGCAGGTTCACCGTTACTCGCGTACAAGAAGTTGAAGCCTTAAGCAACCAACTCTCAGATATAACCCTTGCTTTCTCCGTAGCTTTCATGGGAGGAGGAAACGAACAGAGTCTACTACCTCCCTTGCTGGTTAAACTTATTTGCCAGTTTATCAAGTTACCGTTCCTACCATAAAGGAATATGCCGCACTTAGCGATCAAAATGTTCGTAAATGAAGCCATAAACTTTCAGAAGTCTCCAATGACGTATGCTTTTCCCGTAGCTTTCTTTTTCCTTTGCATTCTTGATATGGGGCCCATACCCAAGATAATCTCATCAGTCACTGTTAATTGCCGATTAAAGTTCAAAGCATTGGAAGTCAAAGCTTTGTTCCCTTGTGGATTTGCTGCGAGAGTGAATCAAACAAGGGAAGCGTGTTAGGATCACAGACCAAGTAAAACTCCAACATCTGTCAAAAGCGGGCGAACTATCATCTTCCCATTATAAGGGTAGGCTACCTTTCGCGAAAAGAATCCGCCAAACTTATGCTCTCCTTTGGCTGTTGCCGCATGCCTAAAGAACAAGCAAGGGTAGGAATCTCGATTAGATACAAGTATATGTAATATACTTGTATGCAAACCCTAGGTCTGATCACCGACATCTTGTGTTTTACCATTTTTACCTTACAAATTTAATGCTCGACCAAATTTTGTTCAGATTTTTATGATACATTTTCATTTCATCTAAAATTCGCCCCCAAGTTCTGATCACATTTAAGACACGAAACGCCATTAATTTTTTCGAGATAAGTTCTCAAGACAGTTAGGATGCAATAACCACAATATAGCAAGGCAATATTGAGTTACTCGACGAATAGTCAGCTCAGAGGTGAACCTCGCCAAAGAATAAACAGGATAGTCCTTGCTTCCAGAACAAGCAATGATGCAGTCATGACACGTATGATGCTTTCACGAGGCGACTCATAAGAGCGAGGACGAGATAAAAATGAGAATAACTGGGAAGAAAGTCGTGTCAGACTGCGATGAAGAATGCTTTTAACGTTTGATTGTTTTGTGAGCCTGTGTCGTTAATAGCAAGATTAGTCTGCTTTTGCAGGGCCAAGAATTGTTGTTAGTGAAAATGGACTTCTGACAAGGCCAGCCGGCAGTTAGTCACGACCAGAGTCTTTTGGCTCATCGTAGGGGAGTATATGCATTATCTTGTACCCAGCACTGACGTGCCGCGTCTCTACACTCCTCCATAATTTGTCCGGTTCTAAACGGTCTCCAGCGGGAGTTGCCGACCGATCTATATCGGCAGAAGATTTGGCAGAGAACATTGGATTCGTAGTAACGGAACGCTGAAAGAAAGGTTGACACGACATTTTTTTGTGTTTTCCCTGTTGAAAAGTCATGATCTCCCTTGCTTCCAGAACGAGTAATGATGTAGTCACGACACGTATGATTCTCTCTTTATGAGGCGACTCATTAGAGCGCGCGAAGGCGAGAAATGAAAAAACAGTGGTCGTGATAGAATGCACCAAAGGGTCTTCACGGCTCAGACAAGATTAGTCTACCGCTGGTGTTGTTGACGTCTTTGGCGAGAAGGCGCGAGACTGGAGCGAGTGTCTCTATCCTCCTGATAATCTTAGGTACCGGCGAGAGGAGTGACATAGTGGTAGAGCACTAGATTCATAATTAAATTATAATCTCGAATGGCCAGCCCAATAGCAAAGGGTAAAAATTAAGTACTTTGAACGATGGAACCACATTGGGTTCGTTGCTTTCTTAGAGTAACCAGCCTAAAAGTTTCGTCTTTATCATTATCATTAGCATATTATGTGCAAACAAACTGACAAAATGAGACACATCAGCGATTTTGAGCCGACAGTAGCTCGATAAGCGTTAATTAACAAAAAAACGTATCAGCTTATGAAGTATGGGACGCAGTTCGTATGATGAAGTAACGTGATTTGATGTAACACGCAAGGACAGATGACAATTCCATAACAGGGAGATCAATACATGATGCCTCACCACAATCAGCATGATTCTGATATACGAAGTGAAATTAATTCAACATCGATATCATTCCTCAGATTTGGCTATATTCAGTGAAACTTTCAGTTCGGAGCTACAATAGGATACTGATTCTGTATCCTAAAGGTTGATCCAAGGCGCCTCTACCTTATAAAACTTCCTTGGTTGATCTTAGCGCACAAAGTCCCAAAATAAGCTTTGAACACATTAGCTAGATTGGTGATAGCTTCAAGCCATTGATAAAATGAGACTCTGGACAGCTTTCAGTAACCAAACCTGGGACCATTAGCTCTATGTACTCCCGTCACCAAACAAACAGCACAATAGTTTAGGAGTTGGATTTAGACCCATTGACAAAATGAGACACAGTTGAATGATCAAGTAAGTTGATTTGGCTTGATTTGATGATACCATGCAAGGACAATGGACAATCTTATTACAGGCAGATCAATGCATGATGCGTCACTACATTCAGCATGATTCGGATATGCGGCGAAGTGAAATCAATCCCAATGGAACTGATATAGCGGCGGAGTTGCTTTTATTCAGTGGCGACTTTCAGTAGCTTAAGACATGTCTTGTCAAGATTCGCATTGTCAACACGGGGGTCAGGCAGGGGCCAGATTACAAATGTCATCATCAGGTACTGAAGTAACTGTACAATGAAATAGCTTTCGTTACGAATGATAAACGCAAGGAGAGTGAAGTAGCCACGAATTTGGTGATCATATCACGCCTTCTCTATTACCTCTGATAAATCACCTCTTCTCCCGGGAAACTTTGTGTCTGCGAAGTTGCTTATAGTGTGGTTCAATTTACCATTCTGTCTGTGTACAAATTAGATTTGCTTTAAAATGTCGTCAGTGGTATCCATTCGTTTGATTCCATGAGGACAATTTTAAACAAGTTTGAATACTTGATATTAAAAACTTGATATTTTGTAACGATAAAATATATCATGCATGTACTCAAGCATGGTACTCTAGTTTTATGGACCTCCTTCTTGTTCTTCCTTCTCTTCGTTCTCAGTTTAAGATAGACAGTCCTGTTGCATGGTGACGAGTGCTATCGTCTGTCTAAATCCGTCCAGGTGACCGTAAAGCTTTACCGTGGCCAGGACGAAGTAAAACAGGCGACAGCATTCGTCACTCCTTGATGCAGGTTCAAGCCCCTCGCTCCTCGAGACGCGGGTATAGGAACCATCAACAAAAGTACAATGTACCTTGTGGTGGGCCTCATCAAGGCTAAGGGCGGAGCACTCTTCCAGCCTCCAGTTAAAAGACCACCTTTTTAATTGGCAGTATCATCACAAAACTGTCGAGTATAAAACCAGTCAGAAATGTCATTTGTAGTCAGAAAAAAGAAAAATATTCCATGACCGAGTCGACATCTCCATACCTCATTACTAAGATAGTTAGAAGTATCGAATTACAAGCCGTTCACCGTGGCAAATTGGAAGTTCCCCGCCAGATAAGCCTCGTTATACCCTAGTGCTGTTGAAAATGCTTCGAAGGTTCAGAAGATGAAAATACAACCAGTGACATTTCCGATATGATGAAGTATGATACTGATAGAAAGTTCTTGTTTTAAGGCATTAGTTATCGGCAACCATCTTGCAATTGGTAACAATGATTTGGTGGCATGGTTGAAAAAACACTTAATATGTCAATTGTTGATCAAAGCACTGTACAGAGAAACGAACGGTGCGCCTGGAACATTAAAAGCGATCATAATCATTATTTCAACAGAAGCCTAAGAAGTAGGCTTATCATCGATTGCAAACGTTCCCCTTTCAGACTTTGTGTTCGGAAGTCGAATTGACAAGGATAAAAATTATCATTTTAGACTTCGTATTCGGGCTTACAGTTCGCTCTTTCTGATGTAATTTATATTGAATGCGCCTGTACACTTATAGCAGCGAGACCTTCAGACGTGTCTCCCAGTATCGACATGGCCAGTCAAGTGTAAAGTGGAGGACACAATGATAACTCTATTGATTACTCCAGTAATGGATGTCTGGCATCGCCACAAGACCTGGGACTAAGTCATAGTGGCTGTCTGCTGCGTATCAGCGAAGACAGCCAATATGACACTGGAAAAGGTCCTAATAAGGAAGCAACTTCAAAATACTACATCGATCCCGATGGCCCAGTGGTTAAGGCTTGACCAGAGGCACCACCATCTTGGCCATAACTTGAATTCCGTATTTTACACAGCCGAAACAGACGTTGATCAAAATGTATTATTGTATTTGAAGCATCTAAGTCTGAACTTTAACACTCACTTTGTCAACAACGGAAAACACTTCCAGGAACGAGATTTTCCTGACCATTTTTGTTTTTGCGTGTAGTGAACACAATTCGTGTAATATAATTATTGTCCACCGATTTCTGCTCACAGAAATCCCTGAATAAGTTATAAGACTGGCCATGATAAATAAAGACAAATGGTAACTGCCTACGGCCACTGGATTAAAAGTGATGCAGAAAAACCTGATCCCCACCACTGCCCCGACACACCGCTGTGAACTCTTGTAATAGAGTGAGTTCATAGCAAGCCATGTTGGATGGCAGAACAATGATCTGTCATGCCTGACTTAACTGAATAAAATGCTGTCATGGTCATTTGGGCTTTCTTTGTCTGCCCCTCAGCATAGCAGGTGATGACGTCACGTGAAACACTCCATACGGCATACCAGTGATAGACCTATTCTATGCATCACCGTCAATTTCTGTTTGTAGCGGATTATATTTTCACTCAAAGGCTTGGTTCGTCGCCCCTGAATGAAAAAATACTCCTTTTGAATTAGTTGTTCTTCAGATAACTCATTTCATATCAAACACCGCGCGTGTCAATCGATCGTGCAACCCTTATCGCGATAAAAAAATCTAGACCGCTGCCGCGAACGGAAGGCGTCGCATATTTTACATTCCACATTGCGATCATGCTGCGTTACATGATACCTATATTCCCGCGCCCTTCCGTTCGAGGCTGATCAGTCCAGTTCGATGCTTTAATCAATAATTTCAATTTATTCCATCCCTTCGAACTTGCCTCCCATGATATTATTACCAATAGGTTTCCTTGGCAGAAACCTGAAGAATCAATTTCGAGGTAATTTTCTTTATGCGATTACAGACATAGGATATGAGTTAGGTCAAACCGTGGCTATAAACGTCATTCATATTTCACATCGTGTTTTACCAATATTTCCATTTCATTTCAAGAGAATAGCCAACAAGGCGGCCGCGGCAATGTCTACTGATAAGTTGGATTAATGTTGATGTCTTAGAAATCGTGATGGTTCCACTTACACTAAATCATCGGAAACAGCTTTGAATGGCTAAGTTTCTGAAATGGTTATTTATTACAAATTGTTGGTACCGGAATTGCCTCAGCGGAACCAAACAGTGTTCTTCATCTAAAGAACCAGTATAAGTGTCGTCTGAAGAATATACACTCTCGAAATGAATTTCAGAGCTTTTGAGAAAGGCCATCACAAATATGTACCACTGAAGGTTTTTCGAGAAAGTGAAACACACCTCAAAGCTTTTCCATACACCCTAAAGCTCTTTTCCATACAACCTAAAGGTCTATTCCATACACCCTAAAGCTCTTTTCCATACACCCTAAACGTCTTTTCCATACACCCTAAAGCTCTTTTCCATACACCCTAAACGTCTTTTCCATACACCCTAAAGGTCTTTTCCATACACCCTAAACGTCTTTTCCATACACCCTAAAGGTCTTTTCCATACACCCTAAACGTCTTTTCCATACACCCTAAAGGTCTTTTCCATACACCCTAAAGCTCTTTTCCATACACCCTAAAGCTCTTTTTTCGAGAAAGAGATATAGAAAATAGACACAATAAAATAATATTTTGAAAAATCTTGGCTGTTTTTCATTTTCCCGAAAAACCTTTAGGGCTGAATATCAGAGTTGGCCGAAAAACAGGCTTTAATGTATTGTGATGCAATACCTGGCGGTACTTTGCCACTAAATATCATTAACACTGTGGTGTCTTCATTTGGTCAACATATTGCCATTTGCTATACCGCTATAAGAAAACGGGCCATCTCAAAAGTTCACTTAAGCTTTATCTCAAATTTCAATATCCACAACTGAAAAAAAGTGGTGCCATTGCCTTCCAACTTTTCAAAGTAATATTCAATTCATGGTCTTGTCTCTTAATATCTCTCTGCTTCTCGAGCTTCCAAATCGACTAAACAATGCGACAATACAGAAGATACTTTGACAAAGGAAATATAGAAGGAACAGCATCTTAGAATATGATTCTTTTTCTTTTGTCTGATATCAGTCACACGATATCATTATTAAAGCCACCGATGATAATCCATGAATCGTAGTAATTAAATGGGAAGTTTTGTTCAATCATAGGAAACGTGATACGAAAACAGATTTCAGTATGATATGATATAGTGCCTGTGCCCTGCAGCTGCGATCGTCGCAAACAATTCATTTGTTTCATGTCATGTGAAGACAAGCAGGTACGTCAGGCATAACACCTCCTTTTGACTCAATGAATTATATTATCTTTTGTCTGAGTCGTCGGTTGACCCTTTTTCGCCTGTAAGATGATGATCTTTTGCCGCTGTGAATGACGGCCGCATGTTAAGTTGACCCGTGTTCGTCGCCCTTCAGCGCATGAAGCAAATTAGCAACTGAGAATAGTTAATTGTTCATCATTTGTCCTAACTGCTCATTGGTAATTATATCCAGAAGTTGACGTTCACTTTGTCTATCCCACGCCTCATTGTTACTGTTTTTATTTTCTTTATTAGTTCACTGAAGAACTAAGTCAACAGTCATCAAATCAAGTAAGTGACGCTGGCAATTAGGTGTCAAATAAATGGCGACTATGGCCCCGAGGCTGACAGAGTCCTTATCATGCGCCATTTACATTATTCATATTGATACTTGCCCTGTTGGATATTATTACTTTCTCTACGGCAGCCTTTGGCCAAGGCGTCGCTCGCTCAGTCATTTCACAGATTGGTCTACACGGCCTCAAGGTCAGTAAGGTCATGACCAAATTTTATCTTTCAATATTGAAAATGTCAAGTCAGCATACTTATGATCAAGATTGTTGACCATTTCTACCCGACTAGATGGTCAGCTATATGCAATATCATTCAATTGACTGCTTAACACGCCATATACGTACAAGCATGATGTCAATTGGCAAGTTAATTTCAAACCAGCTGTTTTTCCAATGCTATGATACAATATCGTTCAATTCATACTATACCATCTTACATTAACATTCACAAGAACAACCCAACCTGTTTGATATATCACTAGAAGAATCATCATGTTCAATATATCACTAAGATCTACGAGGACTAATCAACACGTCCAACAAACAATGTATCACCATGCACAAGACAATCGGACCGAAATTCGGAAATTCACGCTGAACGTTCTACCACCATGACCATGTATGCATAGGAGCGACCACACAAAAACGTGTATTCACCTTGCCCTATTGCCAGGAACTGACTACACTACGTTACGTCATCACGTAAGTGAATGATGTTATAAAGAGTATTAAACTACCATTCATCAATGAATATTACTACTGAATTGAATTGTTGACAGATTTGTTTTTCTTTGCCTATTGTATAAACAGTCTCGCCGGCGATTGGCGAATGCATAATGGTGATGATACACCGTCCAATGGGAAGTGGGCAATGCCGGTTTAGTTCGTGAATTATATTAAACCGAGATTGGCCAATCAGAGCGCATTGCCGCGAACTACAGCAAGTCGCTGGGCTTAAGAGTAGAAAAGAAGCGAATCTCCGCTGGTGACGCGATATACACATGTATGTCCTTGCCATACCACCTGCTCTTTTATACGGACTGACATTTTGTCCAGTGTGAATATATCTGTCATACCTTTAGGCACGAACAGTGTTCTCTAAGACCAAAGCAGATGAGCTTTAGACAAAGACGTAACGATCTGCCAGCGGGATACAGTGTACAGCGTCGCGATATTAACTTTGCGTGTTGGAAGTGCAGCTCGCAGTGCATGGTTTAATCTATATCGTGGCTCTTTCCGCCGACAAGCCGGCCATTTAGCGTGTCCTTCACCTTCATAAGTAGTCCCTTGCGTGTCGGAAAGAGCATCTATTCATTTCTCTGAGACCTGATATAGAAAATACCAGGCGGTGGTGCCAATTCCTGGTCAATATTAAGGAATGGATGCCATCAGACCGACGCACAAGTAGCAAATCTAAAAATGTTTTCTTGGGAACCTGATCCAGATACATTCAACTGTTTTCATTCAGGTGGTTGTGGTCAGACCAATTGATGCGATCACCGCCAAACACAGTACAAGAATTGCAGATGCCATGCGTGACGGGGAATGATGAGGTACCAGAAATGATGAAATCTGGTGAAAAAAATTCTTACAAAACATCATTTTGTGTAAGTTACCTGTAAGCAACTGCGTAACAATATAGAATTGCAATAGTCCAATTGCCCGCAGCCCCAACTCAGGATTCGCCGTCTCAACCAATATGTCAGTTCTCTCCAATACTTGTTACTCTGAAGGTTTCATATTATTCAAGTATAACTACTGTAAAATAATAGGTTTGAATGCTTGGAGGTAAATTTTGAAATCAAATTTATGCCATGACACTTTACGCGACAGGTAATAATTCTTACGCTCGCTAGAAATCGTATTATTTATTCAATGCGATAGTAAATCGTGACATTTTACGACCGACAATGGAGCAAAAAGATAGATTGCCGGAAATCATAATTTTGTAAGACGACTCTTTAAAGGGGTTTGTCGTTCGTATTCACTGGTGGCGGAAGAGTTGAAAATACACGATGCCGTTGTAGTGCAGTTATCATGCTAATGCTATATGCTGACACTAAAATAAATTTCGGCTTTGAAAATTTTGAACTTATGAAAAAAATTCAACTCTGAAGGATGGACACAAGGCCTGTTTGAAATTGACCTAGGCCTATGATAGTATCCAGGCCATGTGAGACAGTCCATATCAAGTACTGTACATTAGATTGAACGTTTACCCGGAGACAAGAATGTGTTTATCAACAAGGGTCTGGCCGGAACTGGGGGACTGAAAACTTCTGCGACGAGTACTGATCTCGCCTACATTGACCTCTTTGAGAGCATGTATGGCACGAGGTGGAAGTGTATCATGACCTTACGACTAATAATTCAGAAAAAAAGCTCGCGTGGGATTGGTCGTAATTGTCTACATCTTATTTCTGCAGAGGTGACGATAAAACACGGCCCAGGCCGTGTGTATGGCTCTCCGGTGCCCACTTGGCATGTTTCGGGGCATTGATTCTCTCCTTTGAATGTAACTTAGCCAAAAATGTGCTAAATATAGCTCCCGAGGGTCGAATTTCAGAGAAAGGTCATTTATTCGTACGATATGAAATGACCATTTGATCATGCCAAGAATATTGGCCCACAGACTGTACGTATTCACCAAAAGTATCTACAGCGAGCATACTAGTGGCCTTTTTTTTCTAGGAGACCCCTTTTGGGAAAAAAACCCAGAAACCCCTTGAGATGAAACTCATTTTCAAACTTAATCACAAATTGCCCATGTATTTTGCATAATGGAAGTTATGCTTATATAAAATAGCTGTTGATTTTAAGAATTTGTTATGTCGAACTACGTACGACAGAGGTGTGAGAGATTGTTTACCAGTTTCATTACCCACCCTGTTACAATTCTGTGGAGGCATCGGGACGTGTAATACTGCCGAAACAATGGCGTGATAGTAATTTGATTATTGATTTGATGACAATCAATCCATCTCCATTTGACGTTGATAGCGAATCAAGGAATTATCCACAAGGCACATTTGACAGATCAATTTGGTTCTGTCAGCCCAGGATAGACCTCCATCATCGCTGTCAACAAAGTCAACACGCTGAAACGAGCGTAGGATGGGACATCGTGTTGACTACGGTAATATTAGCTGATGCTGGAAGTGATTTGAGTTGATTAGGTTGAAGGCATTATCGCGATCATTCGTTGTGGCTTTTGATAAGGGATCTGTCACCAAAACCGCTTGATAATGGATGACATTTCATCTGGGGGGAGGTTGGTAGCCAATTTCCCGGCCAAAAGTTTGTCTTTTTCACTTCCGGCATCATCCAAAATATTGTATGAAAATTGTTGAATCAGATGCTACCATTTGTCATTCGGATATAGATGGAAAATATGTCATCTCACGTGGCTTCAAAAGTTTTTTTTCCTTCAGGGTGGAGAGAAGCAAGTAGGGTTAAGTCACGTAAGTGCCTCACTCAATGACACAAGGACAACACAGTGGTAATACTCCCGAGAGTCGAACCCAAGACCTCCTGATTATGAGCCCAGCACTCTCCCTTGAAGGAATGTGTCACACCTTCAACATATTTTGTTCTTCTCCTGTTTCATAACAATAGTAAATTATTTTTAATTTTTTTAAAATTTCGTTCTCTTCTTAGGAATTTAAGCTTGAGCAGAAATGCACCAGCCGATAAAGCGAGGGTAACATATTCGGCAAAGCGCTTGTGAATCGAATCAAATGTAAATTGAATACGAGCGCCAAACAAATGCTGAACATTATTTCAATTATAATTTTGGTGTTATTGATAATATCAATGCGAGGCAAACAATTCCCCAAAATTATATTTCACTTCTTGTTAAATTTTCAATTTTAGCTTATCAACTCATTTCAGATAAAACTGGAGATAAACTAAGCTACATAAAGAATGGGAAATTGCTGTTAAATTTTTCATGACCGTTAATTGGTTTTCTCATTAGCTGAGTTCATCGACATGAGCGTCTCATTTCACATGATACGAATTTGGATGCAGACTCAGGCTAGGGGCTGGCGGAGCTGCATCGATCGTCTGGTTTTTCAAGGCAGCAATTTACCTTTTTTTATTTCTTCCTTTGTCTTGATTGGCTGTATCACAAATGGAAGGAACCGTATAAGACAAATGACGTCACAGGGTGCTTTGGGAAATCGGAAACATAGACAAAAAATTCATGAAATATTCAGTCATGCTAAACAACCAAGAAAAACTCATTTTTCCAGTCAATGCTATCTGAGAGTAGAAGATGGCGGCCAAAATCCAAAATGGCTGTCAATTACACACTTTGAATTGATACATACACGATTTTTGCTTGATTTATCACGCCGAGCAAGCTTTTCCTTGTTCGTATGAATCCTTAGTGGCCAGTACCCCAGGCGACAAAGCTTTGTCCTTGTTCATATAACCTCTAGTGATTGGTATGTAGCACATCTCACGTGTGGCTGGGAACGATATCCGTATAAGATAACACTGCGTGCTATATTTTCCAACTGAGCAGACTGGTGGCCAATTTTCGTTACGGAGTCCGACGTCACTATTTGACATCCTTCTGGTATGCGCACATATACCAAAACGCATCTTAGATTTGGGAGACGGAGTTTTATTCAGTCGTAGTAAATGGCAATTAGTGCAAAATGACCTGTAGGTAACCGAATAACTATATCTTGTGACAGAAAGTTAACATGGTTGCTAATGGCCGCACAATAACCTTGGGGGATATTTTGAAGGCTAGCTAGCGTGAGCCATGGTCAACCTATGATAACCTTTTGGCCCAAGGAAGTATAAAAGTGGTGTAAAGATTTTTAGGAACTAATAATAGAAGGTGTTGCTTGCAATTACAACGCGCGCTTTAATGTTGAAAAGTTAATTGTTTTTCTCACGGATAGTATATTTGAGTATCGGAGAAAGGCCCATGGGAAAGAGCAGACATCGCTTGATAGCCCTGTTCGACGTGGGGACAAGTTTGGTTTGGCGTGGACACTTCTAAACAGTCGCTGAAACCATCTTCAGCAGACGGTTTGCAAAGATTCTGACGTATTTAGGAAATGTTAAACGAAAGCGGGGTTTGTCGGATAAATCAGGATCGGACCAACTATTCTCATTCCCCTATCACTCTAGCAGCAGCTACTATCCTAGCTTGGGACACGATCATCTCAGAATAACTTAAATCCTGAATATCAATCTAAGAGCACGCTGTTACACGTCGTGCTGTTTTATCACAGAATCTCACGTGTCTTTTTACACAATGAACCATACCAAAGAGCCCAACTATATCATCAGGATTCACCAGTACTTCCAACGTATGTTCAATATATCACCAAGAATTGCGGCGACGATCAAACATTGAAAATACTCGAGTTTCGCACGCCTATCGTCCACTGGCTGGACGTTGGGCGTGCGAAACTCGAGTATATCTGCCCTACCACGTATCCATATGAGCGACCACACAAAACGTGTGTTCACATTGCCTTTTAGACAGGAACTGACATTTAATACATGCACTTCGTTACGTCATCACTTGATCAGGTCGTTCTCTATTGTGAGGTACGTAGTAAAAAGGTTTGGCCAGAATAGATGTTTTGGTGGAGCACACAGACAATGCAGAGTGGAGAATGACAATGGGTGTTCAAACTGAACGCTTCCATGGGTGGGCAAGTGCATTATGCGTGCGCTGGCTTAAGGTGATGTAATAAAGTGCAGGTCATGTTAATAATCTCTGAAGTTGTGTTGTTCGCGTTTGGTGAGGTATCTGAGTTTTCTCTATTGTACTACGAGAGATGAGAGTAGGTTCACTGGTTTGACTGGACATGACGATATTGTCTGCGACTCTACTTCCGGCAGATATCGCAAGCTCGTTTGTACACTGTGATCTATAGTAGAGTAGAACATAGGGATGATCCCATAGCAATTGATGACGAAGACCAACGACGATCCGATAGAATGTGAATTGTTACCACTTAGCAGACTCAGTCGCCACATCACCTGTGCGTTTCCCTATAACATTGATGAAACCGGATGATGTATTTTTTCTTGGTCGCGGTCGAACACGCCATGCAGCCCACGTATATGGCTGGCGGGAGTGGACAAATATCTGAATTAAGGGTCGGGATAAATCAGATTTATACCACGACTATATTCATAATAGTAGACAGCCAATCAGAACCCCGCATTTCATGAATTATGGTGACCATTAAATCTGAATTATACCACGACATAAATGAATCAACCCACGACTATAATCGTTTTAGACCCACGACTATATTCGTAATAGCAGACAGCCAATCAGAGAGCCGAATTTATGGACGGAAGTGCGATTTATGGACGCCGGAAGTGCGATATATGGACGCCGGAAGTGCTATTTATGGACGCCGGATGTTAGAGATCCGATGTTTTGATTGGTTGATTTATGGTGCACCACAATTCTGATTTACTTCCGTCCTCCATAAATGACACTTCCGTCCACAATTCCTATTTATGCCGCGGCATAATTCACGAAATCCGAGGTTTTGATTGGTCGATTTATGGTGCACCACAATTCCTATTTATGCCGTGGCATAATTCTGAATTCTGTCCACTCGCGCCAGCCATACACGTACAGGTGCAGTGCTCGCACATCACAGTTCATTTACCGGGCAACCACAAATAAAGTGGAAGCGAATGGTATTTATCTGCACAATGTGATTACGGTCATGTTTAAATCATTTTGTTTATACGCCATATTCCCTCGGTCTGGACCGTATTTTACTGCTTCCACCCAAGGGACGGACAACGCTAATGCTGGTGGCGAAATTGGTTCAAACTCATTTTAGTTGTATTGGATGCTGGACCCCAAAGAGATTAATCACGTTGGGCAAATATGCGTGATACGGAGCTGTGGCCAGTCTGGCTCGAACAGATGGTTGACGGCTTCGCACAACTGGTAAAGGGGGAGGCAGTTATACGGGGGTATGGGGGAGTATACCCCACACAACAGTGGTAAACTGAGGCCCCAGTGTTTGCCACCAGTCTTGTAATTGTTCTTGCTTCGTATGAGCAAGTTAGAGCGATCCAGCAGTGACAATCTACCCATTATTGCTTTGATGTTCTCAGGGTTGTGTGACATGAAAGCCTGTTCCCTATTTCGCCAGATCGACCAAGACCACTATCATTCGCCACTCACAAACTTCATATAACTCATATAGCGCGGGAAGGCTTGTGAGACACGATAACATGACTGAATGAGGGCGGACATTGACAGATGGGTTGTTGTCCCTGGATGACCGTAATAACTAGATTGATTTTGTGAAAAATGTCAAAAATAACAACTTAATTGGACAAAATGATTCAAAAAATCATTGCAATATTATCCTTTGACATATATACCAGTTTTGATTTTAAACAGTAATGTCTATAATTTATATAATTATATCGTTGTTTATCCCCGAAGTCTAATTGGACAGATTTCCATTTATCGGGGTATATTTGAGTTGTATTCGTTTATATTTTCGTTACTGTCAAAACAAACCAATGTTAAACTGAACCAACTAACTACCCCACCCGAGAACGCTTCAGAAAAGATCGCCAATGATTCAGTGAACTCGAAAAAAGAGCAAAAAATTGGAAATCTACTGTGGGTCCCCCGTTTTCAGGCCTTTTGGCTGACGGATCGAATTACTGTGAAAGTTCTTGTGTGTTAGTGCATAAGCTGACTCGGTGCAAATTTAGATGCTCTGAAGTGACATTGGAAATACATAATTTAATTTTTTTTCAGTTTTTTTAAACAGTATAAAACAGTTATACCAGAATCAGACTTTTTTCCACCTTCGGCTTTTACAGGGCCGTCCAAAACTCACTTTTTAAAAAACTGTTTTGCGTCAGGTATCCTTTCACCTCGAGGATCATTCGAATAAGTTCAGCGTTTTCAAATCCCCGTTGCTTGTAAAAAAATGTGCTTTCACGCCATTATATGATCTCTTAAAGAAACCAGGCTACGTCTGTTTGTCATTCAAAACCTTAACATGTCTAAATGGAAAATTAACAGTCATTGCTGGGGGCGAAAAACTATAAAAATGGAATGTTCGCATCGTTAAACATATCTTAGTATTTGGCTCAGGTATCTGCAATATATACAGTTTTTAAACTCGCTAAAACTTGATGAAAGTATCGTACGGGGACTATCACTTCAAGGGGAATCACATTCCTGTTGCAGTGACTACTATCCATGCACATCACCTCTTTCGTTGCTTATTTATGCCTACAATAGAATTGACAAACCTCGGTATGAAGAAGTCGCTGTGTTATTACCACCTGATTAAATGCCATACAAATGCAGACTGGCTTTCCAACTTGAAGAAGAAAATCACCTCAACATTGCTGTCGGCTTTAAAAACTAATTACTTAGAAAGCTTCAGGCTTCATATATCAAAGACGCTAAATTGTTCCAGGGATGTTGGTAATGTATTTACTAATTACTGCCGTCTTGAAGTCATTATTGTCGGTGGTCTCAATTTCCCTGTCTCCTCCTATGACCAACTACTGGGTGTCTCGCAATACATTTAACAATTTTGATATCATCCTGCGTTAAAACAAAATAAAAATCGCTTTCTGACTGACATCCTAGAAAATGAGTTCTTAAACTGTCGCACCTTTTCCTACGGCCCCTATTTTCGACTGCAAAAACACTATTGCAAAGAATATTTTAAGCGACCACAGTTTCCACGAATACCGTTTCTGTATCTGCTTTTGATATATATTTTAGGTTAAAAAATATCCAATGTATTCTAAAACAACCACTGAACAAATATGCGAAATCAAAACTGTCGATTACATTCGTGAAACACCCAGTATACACATATGACACCACTGCTTTGTATTCTCATAGCCGGGAGTGAATTTTCCCCCACAGTAGATTGACTGAGAATATGGGGTCTAGATCACCGCAAATGTTACAGTAATAAGGCAATGAAAGGCACCGGGGGGCATACATCATTGCCTTTATTGCTCTTTAGGTAGCCGAGGCCAGAATGCTGAATACAAAAAGTTACTCAGGGCTCTGGCTTACTTTGAGTGCGATTTGTGGAAAATCTAATAGAGAGGATAATGGGGACAACTTGTTTAGGCATCCGCATTAGTTGTGGCTTAGTGCACATCTTCCCCAACAAGTTTTTCTTCTTTATTGCTTGGAGCTGAATTGATTTCCAGCATGTCATGTACCCATAGAAGTGGGCGTTACTTGCTTGTGACTTTATTGCATCTTCAATGGTAGCTTGCTGCCGGGACAGAAAATAATACTTGATTTCATCAAATCACTGCTGAGTGAATAGAATTCCATCTCCCGTACACTGTTTGCTGATACGTTTTTCTACAGAAATGATCGTGTGTGGTTCAGCCCCTCCCAATCTTATTTTCCCTCATTGACGCATTCTATAGCCATGTTGGTCTTGATTAACATCGTAAACTCAAATTTCTCCAAAAGAAATAGTCTTTCCATTTCACCAGAGCTGATCAGAATACAAGGGCTGTTTCAAGGCATATTTCAGTAGAAATCACATAGTAATTGGATTTGTCCTCTTGTCATCTAACCTAATACCACCCATAATCTCAGACAAACAGGCGGTACACTCATCTCAACAATAAATGTACGGTACCAGTTCTATACTTCACTGTTTTAGAGAAAGTTGGTTCTACTAAGATTTCACTACCCGGCTCCACAACCAGTAGTCTTGGTGCGCGAACAACCTAACCATGAAGACTGCTGCCTTTGCTGACCGGCTGTCCTGACCGTTTGCCCCCCTCCGTCAACCCCTCTATCATGCCTATGATATAGCGCTTTATCCTCCTATACTCAACTCTCAATGTTCTTTGTATGACATGGAGGCGAAGAGAAAACCAGAATCTCAAGATGATGGCGCTCTGCCGTTCAAGCGAAGGAGAAGAACATATGCCTATGATTTTCCCCAAACTTTCATATTTGACAAATGAAATCGAGAACTTCATTGCGAACTTCATCGCAAATCGAAGGCATCCAAACCGTTATCTATCAGCAGTGTGTTACTTTTGTTCACGGAAAGTGACGAATGGGGGAAGGGGGAGGGGTCATAAATAAGAAATGGTCGTAGTCTTGATGGGAATCGAATGTGACACTCATGGGAGGGCAATAGAAATCAGATAACATACAATGACGGCCACCGGCCATTTCTTTGTTTAGTCGCAGCGTAATGGGTTACGACACGGGGATTCTAATGGCCATCGGGCGGTATCTCATTCGTGATGTTGTTGCGGCTGTCTTGCTTTTGGTCGGTATGGCCTGGGTTATTTTGAAAAACGGCCATTTATGACCAGTTCGTAACCATGTGACGCTTAAGGCCGGAGTTCTACAGGGTTCATTTTGTCACTTGTCATGTTTCACTTGTCACGAGTTAACTGAATTGGGCTGGAAAACACGACGTGAGGATGAAAAGTGACCTCGTGAATCGTATGCAGCCCGCTCTTTGGAAATGACTTGTTTGTTCTTCAAGTCACGCATGAATGGCGAACAATTACATCATGGGCAAATGTGAACTCTTATTTAAACGACAGGAAATCCATGATGCACACATATTATTCTGATGGTTGGGTTGTGGAAACGCCAGCGAAGGGGCCCATGCGACACTGGCCTGAACATCGGGCTTCATGGGCTACTGAGACAGACCCCAAATGGCGTAGAAGAGAGTATTACCATCACAGCCTGGTACTGTTGGCCTCGGCGCTCAGTAACGACAGAACAAATACAAAAAGAAGTAGGTCAGGATCCCAGACTCATACAGGTGATGGCGCCTGTTTACTTACCATGAACTCCCTTTAAAATCGATGCTTTACCATGAAGCGTCTTTTAAATTGTACTAGTATCATCACGGATTAAAAGTAATCACTACCGGTTTACGATCCAGTACAGACGTTTTAACCTTTTCAATCTTTTAGATATTCGACCCGACCATTAACCTTTCAGCGATAAGAGCTTCCGAGAACAAGAATTCAATAACAATTTGTTGGATTGAGATGAGATTTAAATTGTTTCCTCCCATTTATGTTGGTTCTATTACGATCGTACAGACAACTTAACGAGTTCTTTAGTCGCTTTTCTTAAATCATCAACAAGTTGAAATATGTTTTTATGCGATAACTATCGAGAAGAGAACTCGTCACTGTAGGTTGTCAGTGTATCCTCTATTATTACCTTTGTTCAGCAGATCGAGGTCTGTACTGAAAACCTCTTTACTAAGGACCCCTCTTTGTTAAAATAATAAAAATTGTATATTAAGTTCTTAGCGATTTTAAATTTTTCAAATAGTACCACTGAGCCATCTGAGGTCTTCTCCACTCAAATGTTTCAGGATTTTTCTCCGCTTATCTGAGAACAAATCAAGGACAAATTTTTGTTTTCAGCGACGTTCTCCAATTACTCTGTTTTTCGCTGATCCTCATGATTTGCATATGACTTTAATTGACAGTGATTCGTCGTAAATGGCCAAATTAGACATCAATGCGCCGACAATCAGTACAATCACGCGAATAGACTACGGACATGTTCTCGGATACGTGCGAATAAAATAGGGACGTGTTTTGTTTAGAAGCCAATACCAGATGGCAAGAAAGATAAAAATGTATAGTTCTTATCGGGATTGTTTAGGAAGTGTGTAGTTGACAATAAAATCGTTTTTCTCAATTCCTGCTCGGCGAAGAAACATGTGTTGTTCGTGGATGCGAGTAGGCGGGGATAACGGAATACGCACTGACGGCATCGGTGCCTAGCTTGTTCTTCGCCATGCCCGTATGTTTATAAGGTTATGATGCCTGCGGTGGAACACAGCATGGCCAACATCATCTGCAGTAGAACCTGCAACATAATCTACACCCGATTATTGCAAGAGATGTTGTGGTCAGAAGCATGAAACAAGCTATTTTACCAAAGTTTAAAAAGGCAACGAGGCAACGGGAGCCAGTGTAACGTTTTGAGTGTTTCCGTTTCTGACTACCCCCCCCCCCCCCCCCCGGTGTTTGGGGAACGGGGATCATGCTTGTGATAGAAGCATTTTTGAATTTGATGGAATTTCAAAAATCAGAGATGGTCTTTCCGGTATGAGCCGGTCGTTCCATGGCTACATATCGTGCACATTTGAAAAGTTGAAGTAGAGCCTCTTATTACATACCTTACCAGCTCCTCATGTCCGCAAAATAGTCACATCATAATACAAGTCAACTTATGTCACCCTAATCATTCAGTTATAAAGGTTTTTACTCCGGAACAACAGTCTCAAGTTAGGCCACTTATGTGCACGCTGGTTCTGAGGGCAATATGACTCTCTTCCAAGTTACTTGCTCCTGTTCGTCATTTCTTCTTAGTTGGTAAGAGTCAGTGGCTCAAATTTCAGAATAAAAAAATGCGATACGGGGGTTATTGCCTACCGTGCATTGGAGTCACGTAATCTGGATTATCTTTGGTGTACTCTATACAGTTACAATACATGTATATAATGAACCCAATACACGGACATCTTCAGCGTCAGTTTTCATATCGTTTTCTTGGACCGTTTTTCACTGGCGTTCTTCCTCGGGCTAAGATCTGATATACTAACCCTTTGATAAGACAGAGGAACAATTGGAAATTTAGGCCTGGGTGCGAGCGGGCTCTGTTTGAAGACAATAGACTGTATATTGGGCTAGGCTTGGATTCTTTTAACTGCGAGGTAAAGGACAAACTAATGTATGAATACCTCCATCCATCTTCCCACAGAGAAAAATCGACTGAGGTCTATCCTTGGCTCTGCTATCGTTTTTCAT
This sequence comes from Lineus longissimus, assembly GCF_910592395.1. NCBI lineage: Eukaryota > Metazoa > Nemertea > Pilidiophora > Heteronemertea > Lineidae > Lineus > Lineus longissimus. Next base: position 859,141 of record NC_088316.1, read on the forward strand.
TTCACTTTTTTCGGCCTACAGAAGTTTTACAGTAAATTGAAAAACCCTTTGTTGAAGTTTTTCACGATCTCAAAAACCATTCGGGGGTTTCATCTTCCCAAAAAACCCTCTACAGGGTGGATATTTGTGCTGGCCGAAAAAATTATTAAAGGTTTTTCAGAACCTCAAAACCTCTATTTCTTAGAACGTATGTTGCAGCACGGATATCTACACACAACCCCACTCATCCTCAAACAAATATCACTGCGTAAATACGTCCAATTAAGACATGTGATGGTAATATAGTTTGACACGAAAATCCATTTTCTGTCTAACATTAATTTCCTAGATTCGTCTTGTTAACGGTAGTTATGTTCGAAACGAAAATGCATTTTCTCTGAGGCGTTTCAGCCTCAAGTTGCTTAATACAATTAACGCTTTTGAGTATCATGTTTTAAGTGCATCGCATGTTAATGTTACCAAGGGGGTTATCAAACCAAATTACGAATAATGAAATTCGACATCCTAAATTTGTATTTGCCGTTCCCAGTTTAATGTTACATCGAACGCGATGACGTGAAAATGAAAAGATAAAACACGACAAATCTAACATGCCTATCTGAATACCAAAATTAGTTACAAAATTCATTTGAGAGATTTATCTTCATTATAAGTCCCATAGTTGAAGTTGAACGAGCCGCCAGTTATGCATTGCAAGTAGTTCACTTTAAGAACGTGTTGGTCAGAGAGAGGTGGTAGAGCGCTGGGAGCTCAAATTCAGGAGGTTGTTGACGAGCAAAATACCCCATCAAAAGTCAGTAACATGTCGAGTAGCTTACGTGGCCTTTACCTCTGGCCGGGACAGGGTCACTAGGCTACGAAACCCTTTTGGCGCCGAACCGTAGTGTCAAGGAGAACGCTCATCCTGCCTTGAGAAGACACTCCCTAGAGTATAGTAGCATGTACAGGGCGAACGCTGAAGAAGAACGCAGTAAGTCGGTTCTATATCTTTTAGATGCAAAACCAGGTAAAATAGTTATTTCAGTTCTAAGACTGGTAAACTTGACGCAAGGGCCCAACGCGCCGCGTAGCGGCAAAAAAGCGAAGCTGGCGAAACATTTATAACGGGTCACCGTCACTTATTATTGGACTTATAGCGCATTTAGGGGGTTGCAACTATTTTGCTTTATAGTGTCACCAGGAAAGAAAAGCATGCGACCTAACGCCGATCTATTTGTATAAAGTGATAATTGGAAGGTATATAGTAGGAAATATCAATAAAATAATCATTCCATGTCGTCTTTTGAGGGCATTTTTGATTGTAAAAAATATATGTGTACGTCACCGTAGTCTCTGCAATGATAATTTTATCAGAGCAGTCTCGCGCAAGTAGAAGTTCTTTACCGATTAGTTCTTCACTTATTAGTCTCAACGTCTGGCGCAAAGCCAGACGTTTTCCATTACGATTTCACTACGATGTTTAACAAGAAGGAGCAGTGCGCGAGATATGCTAATGAGCAGACTTCCCTCGCTTAAGTTTCTGAAGAATGTTCCATATCGCGCTAAGCTCATCACTGCTGATTATGACAGGCGTGCAACGGTAGGTATCTGCTCCCCAACTTCCACCCCCGGTACAATAAGTTACCATTTGATGGGAATGGGACAATGCCCTCACTGTGTATGGAGTCATAGGGATAAGAAGACATTATTCATTAGTGCATGCGCATTCAAAAAACAAAATATGCAAGGTATCACGTACATGACCATGACGACGTGCAGAAAGTGCACTGGCCAGTGCATACCCTATGGCTATGTACTAGTAAACATGGTAAACATGAACAACATCATTATTCACCGGCAGTTCATTTTACTCCGAGCTTTTCCTGAAACATATAGCCATTAGGCCTACCATGTTCCATGACCAATAACAGCACTAGATCATGTAGATGTCAACAAGTTCACATGAACCGTATAATCCCGCATGGCGCATGTGGGGCATGCGTCTAAACCAAAGCCCCAAAATCACTTGTTTTGGTCTATTTCACTTGTGTTTCCCCCGTCTCCCAGTCCATAATACATTTACAGTTTAATGGATTTATAGTTGAATGCCATCAAACTACGTCTTTTCAATCGTGGATTGTAAATTTAACCCCATGGGCCTAGGGAAGGCCCTATAACAATACTTTCGACACAGTTATTGGGTGATATGAATAAAGAGTAGTAAATGCTTTTATCTAAAACTCCATGTACATTTACACTAGGCCTTTCTGTACAAAATTGAAGTAAAAGCATTTGCTAGCCTTTATTCATATCACCCATTATCTCCGCTGCCTCCACCATGTTACACACAGAGCTCACTGCTGATTCTAAAATGCGCCACCTAGTCAAAACAGGACATATGTTCTTCTAGGAATAGATCTCTTTCCAATATTTCGTCATTCCACTATCGTCATCACCTCATCATACTTTCATTGACATTACAGGCACACATCCACAGAGCACTCTTCAAATCATCTACACAGTGGTTATCCAACTAGGATTATAAAGGTAATTTCTTAGCCCCGCACAGTGGGTTTCAGTCTTGATAAAGGGGCACTATTGCTAGCAGCTAGGTAGGCAAGATAAAGTTAGCCGAAGTAGCCGATAGGGGTCTCTCACCCCTCAAAGTCCGTCACAACTATTCAAGCTTGTATAGGAATACATGCAGCGCTGACTCTAACTAGACCCAATGGGAATGTCGCACAGTCATCTGTCAAAAACAAGACCTATGTTGTAGTATGATCTCTTGCCAATATTTAATAATTGCACTATTGTCATCACCTCATCATACTTCATTGACATTACAGGCACACATTGACATAGACCACTGTTGCAATCAACGACACAGTCGCTATCCAAGTAGCATTATAGAGGTAATTATCATTATCATTCATACCAAATTAGCATGTGAACCAATCGCGTCGCGTCCTTTGCGATCACGGCAAAGCCTCATGGAATAATGTCTTTCACCGTTGAATAATTTTTCATATTCCATGCCTACAACTTCAATTTCTTCATATTCCATGGCTAGAAGTTCAATACTAATATAATATCCAAGATAAAGTTACAAGAAGTAGTCAATAGGGGTCTCTCACCTCTCACTGCATGTCCACACTATTCACGCTTGTATGAGGAATACATTCAATGCTGAATCTAACAACACCCAGTGCCCTTACTCTGTATATCAATCACTGGAATATGGCCCATTTCACTCCTTGCTTCTACTTCACCTATAGTCTCATTGCAAACGCCTCAGTTCTATGATATCACATTCACTTTCAGCTGTCATGCAACGCAACAACTGTGCTATCTGCCATCGCACATCAACGAAGAAGTGCAGCCGCCCACATTCCACCTCACGTCTGTCCGACCAGCTGCAATCCTCGAGGACGCCCCACTGTACCACGATTTCACTACGATGTTTGACAAGAAGGAGCAGTGCGCGAGATAGGCTAATGAGCAGACTTCCCTCGCTTGAGTTTCGGAAGAATGTTCCATATCGCGCTAAGCTGACCACTGCTGACCATGACAGGCGTGCATTGGACTGGTACAGGTTGGAACTGAACATTGAATATGCTGGTGGTGACGCTTTCTGATGAGAAGTTGGTCGTGACTGATGCAGTATCCTTGGACTTGTCCACAGCATCGTTCAATCATTGCTCTCTGAGCTGCCTTGATTCTGTACTTACCCAAATACTAAGACCAAATGCCTGTTGACTGTGCTTTAAGAGAGACTGGCGCCATGCCTAGAGATATGACTGACCCCTATTGGCAAATTTGTATGACTTTATCTTGCCTACCTAGCTGCTGCCTATAGTCTCCCTTTAACTGCGGAACACTTCAAAGTCGATAAAATGCCATGTTCCACCTTTTAATGCGTTCAGACCGCCATTTTCAAAATAATCAAGTCAGGACACTGCCTTCTAGTCTCATAATAAATTTTGCTTTCCTCAATAATAACATTTCTTCTTCTTCAATGCTTTCATCATTCCAAACTTCTCCTCCTCTGACTTTTACAGGGGTACAGTCATGGCAATCAAAACCCAAATACTGAGACCAAATGCCTGTTGACTGTGCTTTAAGAGAGACTGGCGCCATGCCTAGTCTCTCTTAAAGCACAGTCAACAGACACCAACCCCATCAGACTCAGAAACCACAAACGCCCAACTCTTCCTGCTACCTTAATACTTCTGGATACTTCCCTGGAGTGGTAGTAGCATGTCATCCGATGAAAGATGAGCAGCTAAGGGATCGTCGATAAATACATGTCCGATACCTCACACACTCCTAACAGATCCTAACAAGACTACTAAGGGCAAATGATGTAAAGGGCTTGTTAGGTTTGTCTTTTCAGGTAAAACATTGGTCCATTAGCGTTCCTGGATATTGACCAGGGTGGTATTAACGTCTCGGACCAGGAAGATAACATATCGTGGGATGTCGCCCATAAAATATGCTTAGTGTCTCTTTTATGTTTTTGTACTGGGTTTTGGGGTTTCACTGAGATCGTCAAGAAACATCGAGTCCTAACAATGTTGTTAGGATTGTATTTTCAGAGAGAACATTGCTCCAGGCTGCGATTATGAAGAGTTCATGTTTTCACATGTAACATGTCACGTCACTGTTCACTTTTCATGTGTGACATGAAGAACGAACAAGTCATTTCCAAAGAGCGGGCTGCATACGATTCACGAGGTCACTTTTCACCCTAACGTCGTATTTTCAAGCCTAATTCAGTGAACTCATGACAAGTGACAACGTGAACTCTGGGTACTGGGGAGTTCAATGTTCTATGCTGTCGGAGGGGGGGGGGGGGATACAAGAATGTTTATAGACGATCCCTAACATCTCGAATGACACAATCTCAGGTTTATAACCTTACACCCGCACATATCGGTGATATGACATGACTATCTCGAGACCATTGAAATTGTTAAGTAGACCTCGAAGAGGCAATTTGACTCTCCAAGAAGTGGCTACTTGAAATTTTCCGATGGAATATGTTTATGAACGTTTGCCTCGTCAATGAATCTGATTTGCATACGATATCTAACGGTGAATCCAGAAGCTGTGACTCTCTCAGTAGTTAGAGGGCATCATTATCGGGCTAGAATACTGGTTTTCAAAATACATTCCGATATCATTCAACAAGTTTCAATTGTATCAGGAAAGTCATGTGATAGAGAAAACCATTTCGGAAATCGAACCTGTTTTAACAGTTGAATGAGACTTGAACCGTCGACAGAAAAGAGTCAGCACAGTAATATGTCAAATTGTCGACAGACAAGGATCCCAAGCTCGACGCTTTCGTCGGAAAAGGTCGCAGTAGTAAAGTACGACTTCTGACTGTCCATAAAAAAGGGTCAGAGCGCAGTAAAGTGAGACCTCAGATGCGCTGCTGAGAAAATAGTCAGCACCAATTACGTGAGGCCTCGAACTCTCGACAGGAAAGGGGCACAGCAGTTAATTGAAACCTCAAATTGCTGAGAAAATGGTCAGCACAAAAGGCATGAGACCTGAACTGTCGATAGGAAGGTCCCCACCATCAAATCGGAACTAGGTTCATGATGACTGCTGACTGCGGTGATTTTTTTGTCATTGCTTCGCCTTGTAATGACGAGAAAATCCCCGTCGGGCTTCCGTCTCGTCGAATCTTTTCTGTTCTGTGTAATCCCTATTAGCTAAGACTACATGCTTCGGACCGGAAAGGTTCTATCTGCCTCCGGTGATTAAGGTATCGCTGCCAGGGAAGCGTCTCCTTAAATGTCTAAGGTGACCATTTCTTCACCAGGCACATTGACTCGACAGCATGATCCGGTCGTAGAAAGCGCCGAAACCATTCAGATTATTACCCGTAAAGCTATTAGGCCACAATGAAGAGAAAGCGTGAAGTGGCTCAGGTTGTCTGGGGCGAGTTCGGGTCCATCAGGCTAGGAGGTTGATGGCTTTGTGATGGTCATGATAGCTTCCTGAACTGCCAGCGAGATAAGGTTAGTTTTCTCAGCACGGTGGTAAAGATAAGATCATGTGCGCCTATTGGCAATTCTTAACTACGCGTACTATATCAGTCGCTGTTGCTTTCGCCAAGTCGGAGTTGGCTACTTACGTGCATTCTACGCTCATTATTCGAGTATGTCAAAGAAGTTTTTATTGGCGTGCAAAAGCAATGCAAGAGAGAGAAATTATTGTCCAAGTGCCTCACATGACTCAATCGAACAATCAAGCAGGAATTGGCTTGTAAATCAACTCCGGGGATCGGTCAAACCAACCTAACGAATTATTGGTTAAGAGCATGAAGTGGTCGTATGATTCACTGCTCTCTCAGTGCACTTTCCCCCTATTACCCTCGCTGCAATGATTGAATCCTTGACCAAGCACAAATCACTTCTCGCAGTGATTGGCGAGCATGGATGGGTCGAAAGCTCTCTTGTTATACGCTGACCGCCGCTGCTTGGAGGTTGGCTCCTTTCCCCAGCTCACATCGTGCATCTTTTTAGGGAGTATTGTTACTGGCAACTGAATTTCTGTTGCTTTTGCCGTGTAGACGTTTTAAATGTCCTAGGATAGCATGTCCGAGGAAGGATTTTACTATGTTCTATACGCTGTAACCATCTACCATAATCCGTCAATTCTTTCCCCTTACCTCACAGTTAAAAGAACTCAGGCCCGAGCCAAATACACCGTCTATTGTGTTTGAACAAAGCCCGCTCGCACCAAGGCAAAAATATGAAGTATTGTTCTTCTGTCCTATCAAATGAAAGGATTATCTCGCTGAGTGGTTTCGATTCACTGACAAATACATGACAATTGGTATGTGTAAATTAAACATGCGTTCCTTTATAGTGTATTAAATACTTGGTAACCATGGTTATTGTTCAAACATTAATCACCACGGAATGCGGAGACAAACAAGTTAGAGGAAGACAGGTAGTTGTATTAATCATGATTAGATTATTGTGCGGAATTCCGCAAGGTCACGATACCGTGGAACCGTCTCCTCAGTTATTTAATTAACGAATTCTATGGTACGCCATTCCCTCTCCGCTATGTACTATATAGGGTGTCAAAAAGGACGCTGAGATAAAACGTGTAACTCTTCGAAAATTGGATTGATCGGGAATCTACACATGTCCCGTTGAAACAACCATCTTTTTCTAACGACACCGAAAAATCAATGCTGGAACTGCGGATTATCACGCAGTGACTGCTCAAAGGGACCTCGTCAAAATTACTTTCAGCCAGGTTGATACCAAGCTGGACCGTGGAAGGAAAGAAAGAGGGAGAAATCGATTACAAAAAAATGTGTGATCATCAAGAGGGGAAGATATGTTGATGACAATACTAGTAGTACAGGGCTTCAAGTGAAATGGGTGCGAAACGGCAATGATTCGGGTAGAGGCAAGTAGCAAATGACTGGTGTTACAGCATCAAATCATGTGCCGGGTCATTCGAAAAATGGAAAATGTGTTTTTCAGTTGTAAATTGTTATTCGGATTTGCCGATGTTCTTTTACAACAACACTACTCTGAGTCGAAGCAGTTATTCTTGGTGCTGGCATGGATCTTTGGTGTCGTGAAAAAGTCAAGAGTTAGTTCTAACCAATTTTGATTCCAATTTATCAAAACAATTAGTAAGTTGATGGTTATAAACTTATTTCATCTCATCCTTTTTTTCTCAACACCCATAGTTGCCGTCGCTCTCTATCGAGGCTGAACACTAATCAATAAAGACATGACGTCCTTTAGTGAACAATTTACGGTACTTAACCGAATCACTAAAACATTCGCTAGCGGCCATCGGTCAAATCTGAGAGGCTGGGCATCGCGTAGAAGAATGCTATCAACATCACTGCCTTCAGACGTTTGAGCAATGGGAGGCACGGTTGAAGAGGATCTGACTTTTGATCGGAACGTCGTGGGTTCGAGGCTCGGACAGTGCCACTCAGTACTTCCAACTGGCCTGGAATAGTGAAGCGTAGCGCAGTATGTCCTATCCTTTGTTTCTACAAAAAGAATTCTGGATGAGGCTGGGGAATGCGTATAAGGCGCTTTGACACAGAACGGTTGTACAGGATAATGCATTTCACATGGATGAAAGAATTGCCTCTCAGAAACACATGCCGTAGTTTAATAAGCTATACGTGACATTTTCAGGATCAGATTGTTCAGTACTTGCAATTGTCAGGTCTCGTTGCCCAAACCCTGAGTCATAAAAACAATGGCTTTCATCCGCAAATGACTTTCCGTTGTCTGACTTGTCCGTAATGAAGATAAACATGACAACTGTGGGAAAGCACCAGCAGGTTGCATTAGTCCCCATTAGGTCGGGATGATAGAGGACGGATTCACGCCACCGAGCAAGTTTTTTGCTTCAGCTCATTTCAACGGACAGGCTACATCGAGTTAACTTGATTATCATTACCAATCACCTCGGTTGTTGGCCCTGGTCAGATATCATGAAATGCACTCCGAAGTCAAATTTATATCCTGCAAGGCTTTAAACCTAAAGCGGAAAGGGCAAATAAAGTAATGGTTACCTCCTTCAGTTAAGTCAAATAGACCTAACCAGCGTTGCTGAAAAACTCATTTTGAACAACTGGGCCCTGAATGCCATACGCCATTCCCCCAGACAACCCTTACCCAGCCCACTCCGACCTGCATACAGAACTGCACAGCCACTTGGTTACATTCAAGTGTCCGCGGTACTGACCAGCGAAAGAAATAACCTGACTCTTAGTTGCCGCTTCATGGCTAAGATCCCCTTATGTCTTTCACCCAACTACTTAGACTTCTTGACCTTCTCTCTGGCCAGGGGCTGAGTTAATGCATTATTGAACGCGATGTCATGCTGAGTTACAGTCAACGAGAGATGAGGCTGTTTTGGATGTAAACGTTGGATCGCCTGGGCCACCGATCAATTAAAACACCTGCTTGTTTGTTTCGAGTAGAAGCAGGGAGTCACACAAAGGAATGGTATTGTCCTGTTTAGATTTCCTAAAATCCTGTCAAACATGAAGTTACCATGATTATGCATTTCTTACTTGTGGTGCAGCCAGCCAGCCAGCCCAAACCCGACACCAGTGAGTCTAATTCTGTCAACCATTCTGCTCGTTCCAGGTCCACTATTTGAAGATCCCGATGGTCCCGCGGCAGTGGCATTCCGTTACGCGATAGGAATACACAACAACAACCGCACAGACTCTACCTTTAGTTTCCAATACTACTCCACATCTTTCAAGCCAATTTCAAAATCGGATGACGCTGTTACCTATATAACATCAGGTAGGTACCATCGTACAGCAAGAATTAGTGAAGAGTTGTCTTTATCCTTTCTTGATATTAGTGCAGCGGTGATAAGAAATGCATCGAACTTTAACGTTGTGTCATTACGATCCCCTCACCTCACAGATTTCAGAGCTGACCCCATTACACGGCCTGATGTCTGTGGGGTGCGAATTATATTGTACATGTAATTACCTTTGGTATTTGGGACCTAAGATAAGCTGATGGCGATACATCCTGATACCCCGCAGACGTTAAAACGTATCTGAATTGCTTGAAAACCTATCGAGAAAAGCTCAAAGGCAAAACTGTGCTACTAAACCAATATCTTCTTCTTCCTTAAGATGATACGTTATTGTCTATCCCTAATGAAGACAAATGGGTCTGTTTTGCCTCCAGTAAGCTAAATGATTAATGCGATTTGGCAGCTCAGTTGAGCACAAGTTTCGGAAAAATAGAGGTAAAAATCCGCAATGTAAAGGAATTCAGTTGTGATTTTACTCATGTTAATTCGCCAGAGGCGAGATGTGTTACGGATTTTTGAGGACTCTTTCACGGTTTAAAAAAAAAAAAAAAAAAAAAAAAAAATGATCTAGAAGGTTTACCCGGCATTTTGGCAAACAAAAATGCACCAAATACGTAAGGTACATTAAAAAGATGCTTAAAATGAGCTTATTTTCTGGTGGTTTAGGAAAAGAGACGGAGAACTAGGTTTATTTAACTGGAGCTCGTCCCAGCGTATTGTAGTTATTAGAAAAATCGCGAAAAATTGAAATCACCACGTATCATTTAGCTTATGCTCTGTTATTTATAAAACACTGGCGCTTAGTGTTCCAAGTGCACCACCTTAGCCTAGAAACGTGCACATCTATTTTTGTTGTAACTAATGAAAATTGACTGCACTTCCTAGCAGAATGGCCTCCAGCTCAGTTCATCATACGCAGATTTTATCAGGCCTAAAAACGAGGGATTTTTTCGATTCATTTCGCCGAAGAGTCCAAAATCGTGATATAATCAAAACATACCAAGCAATACCTTCCCAAGAGAAATTAGAGCGAGTAAACTATGTTTTTCTTATGATAGGAAACGTACGATGATATTATTTTTTCTTTCTGAGCGACAGAATATAATCTGGTTCAGACATCATATAGATAGGAAATGATACATCATACAGTAATGGTGGAACGTGGTCAATCTCTCCCTGGCCTTTAATACGTATCGAAGCCAAATCAAAGAAGGGAAAAGTAATCAGCCGCCATGAAATTGGCTGGCCTATAATTTCCGGTCAGCGGGCTTTGTCCGCATTGTTTGGCTTCTGTTACAGCCTTGAGGAAATGGTCCCGCGGAGACTTTTGACCATAAGTTTGTAATTTACTTTGAAAAATGTTCCCCTTTTATCGCTAGTCGCAACTCCACACTAGGTAAATTTCTCTTGTCCTGTACATATTTGTAGTCGGATAAAATCTCACGCAGACGTAAACGGCATGTTGTGATCTCTGCAACATAGGAAGCATGAAACCCCAGGCATCGATTCGAACCATCCTCGAGGATCGAGTGGCTCGCCTCGAACTCTGAAAGATGAAAACATTTCTAAGTCCAAATATTTTGTCACTTGGTTTTTTTTCTGCTCAAAATGAAGAAGCATCATCAGTCCCATATATTATCCTTTCCTTTTTCTTTCTTGCAGTTTGCGAAATGATGGGTAGTGGATCGTTCGCTCTCATAGCCAACCACAAACCATCATTATGGAATATAGCTAAATCGTATAGTGCAGCCTACCACATGCCTTATTTTACTGTCGCTCCTGTAACAGAGCCAGAGGAAGACAAGGAGAGTTACGTCATGAGTATGCGGCCGCCTGACACTGATGCTTTAGCTGACGTCATAGACTTTTTTAACTGGAGAAAAATTCATTTTGTATACAATATTTTCCCAGGTAAGTGTGATTAATATTTTCTTAAAGTGGTACTTTTTGTGTAGAAATACAATGACTACGGCCCGGTTGTTCAAAACTGGTTTTGTTCCTTAAACGCTGGCGTTAATTTAACTTGGTATTAACTCTAATGATAACGCCAGCGTTAGTGATATAACTTGCTTTGAACAAGCAGGCCCAGGGCAATGATAGACATTGCGACTGACCAGTTTCAACGTGAGACGACAGTATATCCAATAATAACAGGAAGACCTTTAACAAGAAAAGTCGGATTACCCTTCAAGTATTCTTTGATGGAGATTTATAAAAAAACGCAGCAACATAAACTCGTATTTCCGGCATCCGCTCGATTGACAAGACGAACTTGTGTACTTTCTTATAAGAAAGCTGAGGCTATTGTTGCAGCGTTCAAAGCATTCCTCCATATTGTTACCGATGCGGCAGATTCAGTCAAAATAGAAAGGTTAGTGCGATTCCGGGGTATAGCTAAAACGTAACGTATCGATTAAAGCTGCTCATTTTGAAGCTATTTAACGTCAACTTTTATAACGATTAGTTTGCGTCCACGTTTCAGTTGAGGCTACTCAACCTCTTTCTACATACTATTACATGTAATATCAGCTTAATACACCGGTCCCCTTAGCCGGTTCAAGCACTTGGTTTCTAGCCATTTCCCTCAGAACAACTGTTCCAAAGGTTCGAAGCGTGATCAAATACATGCGCCAGCAATAGCCCTATAGCATTACCAGTGACAGCCGTCATCAACTCTTATTCAAGAGGTCCTCTTGGAGCAATCTGGAGCATGCCAAAGAAAAGAAATCCCATTATGAAAGAAGAGTTACTGGCCATATACAAGGCGAAAGGAGGCTTGGGTTAATTCGTAGGTTCGCTAGCCAAATTGACACGGTTTCCCAGTCGTCCTCTCCAGGCGGTGAGTTAATGAGGAAGAGGACTTCTGGTTCTGAATGGCGCAGAGGTATTAAATACGTTATGACCATATGCGCCGGGGATGGAGATTGGTGCACTGTTATGACTGGTTGTTGGAAGTCCTCGCTATGAATACAGGTATGATGCCTCCATGTTATTAATGGTGCAGAGGTGATGAATACGCTACGACTGCTAAGGGGATAGAGATTGGTGTAATGACGGGTTGTTGGAAGTCCTGGCTATGAATAGAGTTATGACGCCGCCACGTTCTGAATGGTGCAAAGGTGATGAATACGTTATGACTGCTCAGAGAATGGAGATTGTTGAGCAGTTATGACAGGTTGTTGGATACCCTTGCTGTGAATACAGTGATGACGACTCCATTTTCTGAATTTTGCAGAGGTATCTCATAGACAACGTTATGACTGCTCAGGGAATGGAGATCTGTTCTCTGTAATGGCGTTTTTAGAATATCCTTGTTATGAATACAGTCACGATGACGGTGCAGAGGCAATGAAAAGGTTATGAACATTGCCTGCCAACCCACTCACTCTTACCAAAGTTGTGTTGTTGATTAACAGGAAAAACGCCAATTTATCTTTGCTAAGTTTTCCGTTCGAGAAAACCCGAGACCTTTGTACTGCTTGGCAAACCTTTTTCTTTGATACTAAATGGGAAGGAGGTTTTGATCTCATCCTTTATGACCAGATCTATAAAGAAAGACTATGTTTTTATTATTTCCCGATGCGAGACAGCTCAAAGGCAAAATGTCCAAGTTCGTCTCAACATTTGTTTGAAACGTATGAAAGTTATCATGTTCTTTGGAGACGTGTTTGTTTGAAGCATACGCACATAAAGGCACTGTTTGAAGCAGTTTGATAATCAGACAAAATAGACCGATACTAATGTATTTGTGGTGGACTGATCATAGCTTGTTTATTCTCTTATTCTGAGCGATAGACATCATCAGACGTTGGTCACCCGAGTACAGGTTAGACAATCTCCGTCACAGAGTTCCTACTACGTCGCTTGTTAATGTCGGAGATGGTCGCTCCACAGACATCTAACGACAGGGGTTGTTGCATTTTTTAAAAAGCGCTCATGTGGCAGTAGCTTTGGACGCGGTTGTTTTAACCAGAACTGACCACAAATAGGAAGTGATTGGCAAAATGTAGCCCATTTACCACATGTCGGTCTGAAGTTCTATGGTTCACCAGCAGGGGCGAATTTTATTTTATCTTGGGTCAAGGTCATCTGAAAACAAAAATGACCGAAATAGCCAATAAAGTTTGTCCAAGTATTTCGTGTGAAATGACTCGTTGTCAGTGATGTACTGTCCGATTCTGGCAAAGAGAAAATCCTCAGAAACTTCGCACTCAAAAGTTTTCACATCATATCAAACATTGTCATAAACTACTGCGTGTTCTGAGTAAAACCACCAAAAAGCCCAGTGTCATTTTCTCGTGGAATAGACTATAGCAGTTATATTCTTCGTTACTTGTTTTTATTCGTATTGTGACTACCGTCTCTCATTCCACGAATAATCGGCCAGAAGTCTTGAATTGGTTGAATTCCCAGTCTGTAGCAAGACCAGCAACATTTGCAACCGGAGGCCCGGTGGACTCCCAACTGGAACATCAAAGCATTTCCTTCCCGGCGCGTCATAACTAAATCTAACTGATTGAATTAGTTCAACATTATTAAGGGCGAGCTTTGACATATTCAGCAGCGTTCATGTCAGATGATTCTTATTCTGGCCAAGTTCGCCGAGTTCTGTTCCGTGGGTCGGTTTGATATTCGTAGCCTCACGGCGACAAACAAAACGACACCTAAGCATCATATTTTGATTTTGGAGTCCGGAAATCAAGTCATTTCCCCTTTGGCTGTGTTTATATAGAGTTCACGTTTTTACATGTAACGTGCCACTCCAGATCTAATTAACAGACTGAATAAGATTCTGAATTGGTGTTGCCAACCCAATGTCTATCATATTGAACATTGATCGACGTGTGAATATTTGGGGGGTCCCATTTTGACATGTGGTGACGGATTAATGTATGGTTCTATAGGTTCACAAAACCGGCCCCGAACATACCTTACGAATGGAATTATTTACCCCGGGAGGCTACATTTAGGAGAGATTGCAATACTGCTTCAGTGATGAAGACATGTTTGCTATGGCATGTGAAGGCCAAACCTTTACAGCTCCCTCGCTGGCTCAGGTTCCTCAGCAATCAAAGAAAATAACAGAGACACGTCCAAGAGTGCGCTCGGGCAGTCAGTGCGGCCTTTATCTCCCTTTGTGATCGCCTACGGCCAACTTGAGCAAGCTTCTCCGCAGCATCCGACATTAAGTGCCTTAGGGAGCGTTCATTAATCATCTCCTCGCTCTTTATTCATTGGTTGCTGCCCCTTGACGGCCTATGACAAAGTCACGTCTTCTCAGATGATATGTTCGACAGTTGTGTACGACTCTGTTACAAGATGATAAACTAGACCATGGCTGCCTCGTTATTCCTGACGGGTAATACGATGTTATATGACGGGACATAATAGAGCTTTTGTTTGAAGGGCGCAATTTGTCTAGGACTGTGGTATATCGTGTGGGATTTTTGCACTCGTGTTGTGTTCTTTCTATAATGTTTCTACTAAATCGAAAGTAGCTTTCCTTTAGGGGTGACCATAGGTACCACCATTTTGGCTAGAACTTGAAATTCTGAAGCAATTCGAACTCCTTCAAAATATAGTGAATGCCCATTAAAACATCGAAGGCTGCTCTCTGGAAAACAAAGAGCAGATTCCCACCCTTGAAATTAACTTAAGTAGACTTAACGTCAGCAGGTTAGGAATTTCAGGTGCTTTGAATAACTTGGACCATCACAGGCGGGGTTTTGCAGAAACAACCAATTTTTAAGTTACATTTGTCAACGAGGAGTCTAGGTGAAGATCTGCGATTGAGAAAAGTCAAAATGAAATGGTGCAAAATCAGCCTCGAACATAATCTGTGATTTGGCAAATGGTGTAATCTAACCGATGCATGGCAATTACCCGGAACATGTATTTTTAATGTACATGTATATGTGCATTGGCTTCATTTTATTAATCCGTGACTTGGCAAATGGTGGTAGTCTCCAATGCATGGCGATTAACCGGAACATGTATTTTTAATGTGTACGAGTACATCGATATCATATTGTTATTCCCATGTTTCCCCTGGGTCCATTATGTGACCCCTGCGTCCTTGGGCCAGATTAATATGGATGCTCTACTGAATAACTCACTCAAGTATAGATTGGTATGCATCTTGAAAGTTATATGAATATGGAAGATATATTAATAGACACACAATGCGGTCGTTCAGAGGCTGGCTTTGGTAAAGATCAAAAATCGGCAGACAACGCTGATATTGGGCGATATGAATAAAGACAAGTAAATGCTTTTACTACAATTTTGTACAGAAAGGCCTAGTTTAAATGTACATGGAATTTTAGATAAAAGCATTTGCTGGTCTTTATTCATATCACCCATTGTGTGTTCAACGAGATGTGCTGATGGTTGTTGATCATCGTTGTGGCCAATAAGAGTGTTTTCACGGTCAGCCATGTTGGAGGGCGGTACAGTTGTTTGTCGTGAATCAAATGCTGTCATGGTCATTTGTGCTTTCTTTTGTCTGACCCTCCAGCATGGCCGGTGATGATTGCTCGTGAAACCACTATATGGTATTACAGGAAGAAAGGGTACATTGACTATGTTTTTGTTAGTTAATTAGGGCAGGGTCTTTCAGAAAGACTCTGATTGGGGATTAGCGAGTGTACACAATGCGGCCGATCTATAGCCTTATTGAGGGCCGAGTTCAATTGACGACCCTACATAATAAATAACGAAGACAATGGTGAATGGAACATTCATTCATGTTATGTAACAAATGTAGCTTTGTCAACAGTGTAACCGCGAGGTCACTACAGACTGTTGGCTGCGTCTAAGATGGAAGCCATCTTGGACTTTTGTGTGACACATTCTGGCTAGATCTCTGCCAATACATTAAAGTTATATGTCTTGCATTGTTTGTTTAACGTCAACGGTTTATCAACCTTAGTAGAGTACCTAAAGTTACGTGCATAGAATGTACACGTATTTGTACATGTCTTGGGGCTTAAATGTGTTGCATATCTAGGAGATTCGGGGCTTCCAGTTAGCGCTCAAAACAATGCAAGAGAGAGAAATGTTTGGCAATATTCCGACCTTTAATAGACGACACCTCATTGATTCATGAAACTGCCGGACCGACAACGCGGCCTTCCCCGAAGAAGTTACTGGGATAAACAACAAGGCTCTTTCACAGCCAAGCCCAACAACTGGCCATGGCTCGCAGTGTTATTGCCATCATTGCCCATAAACTAACATCTTCGTAGAAACAGCTAATAAGATTAGATGGGTTGGACAATATAAATCTTTGCAGGCGTCAAATGTAGTAAACCAAATATTGGAAGATCATATAATCGTATTTGTTTAGTTTCTCTTTATAAACACTAGTGTGGCGACGCTTCTATGTACGTGTACAAGTCTTATACCAGCAACATTCCATTTACGAAAATCAAGTCGAATTTCCATACTGAACAGAAAGATAATAATTACATTGGTAAAAATTCAGGCGAACTTATTTTATTTAAATATGTGTACAAGTAATATCAACAATTTGTCTAACTATTTCTTGTGTTTGACATGCGAGTCCGCATAATCGAAAAATGGCCCATCCCGGCTCTGAGAGAGTAGCAGAAGGCACGGCTTTCAGACTGGTAGAGACAGTTTATTGACCAGGTATTGGCTTCCTTGGAGGCATGAGACTTAAAAACGATGTCTGTAGAGAGGAGCCAAGTTGGTTAGATAGGTTACACAAAGTTCTCCAATCTCACAGCACATCGAAGCTATTGACGATTCTACGAGGATGATGTCGATCGCTGAATCAAGTAGACCAAGACAATTTTTTTTTGCTCTTGGAAAAACATTTTACAGTTTTTCCACCGACACAAATATGCACCCCCTTTCGGAGAAATGAAAAACAAATAAAGGTTTTTGAGTTCGTAAGAAAAACCTCAACTAGGTGCATATTTTAATTTGCTGAAAACCTTTAAAAACTTTGAAAACTCAAAACCGTTTTTTAATTTCAAGAGTGTTACTCCTGGCTATCCTATTAAACGTCCAATATGTAACGTGACGCCGTAGCGTTGAATCCCTGACTGACAAAGGCATTCCGCGAAGATGACGTCACTGCAGCTGCTGCCCTCTATTTCCCCATCGCTGAATTACAGGCAATATCGGACAAACATGCGGTTTCGTAATGGATTCAGGCTTTCTAACTAGGGCAGTTAGATTCAATCTGGCACATGTCCGAGTGTTGGAAATACTACATAATTGTTCTGAATATTTCTCTCTCTGACTCTATGGTATCATTCATGCTAAAAACAATGCAGGGTCAAAGATAATTGACTTTGAAATAAGCTCAAATGCGTAGAAATAAGTGTCGATGTCCGACTGTCACGTGACTAAAGCGTCATCAATATCTTATTCAAATGACCTTGTGAGCTATAAATAGTAACTTCGCGGAATGCTATTCGGTACAATGCCGCTCTTCATTTCTCCTTTAATGAACGATCAGAGAATGCGAGTGCAGCAGAAGGCCCGGCTGTAAGACACATTGCCCAGGTGGCTTCCTGGGGAAGCATGAACATTAAGGTCAATAATAGATATCGATCATTCCTATAACATATCGACCCTTCCTATATCACATTGATAATGGCTCTAGAGATTAAAGGACCGTTCCTCGAGGACAATTCTTCTGATTCAAATTTCAATACATGTATTCATTTTGGAGATGTGAGAGTCACGTATTAAGTTAGGAAGTTGCCATTGATGTGCATATTACTATGCCCGAGGGCAGTGGGAGAGGGTATCAAATGTGGATCTTCACAGAAGAGAAAAGTAAACTGGTTTGAAGCATACAGGGTGTTAAAAATAATCTTGCCAGTTTTAAAAATGAAAAATATTTTTTAATGCTTTTTTCTGAAACTGTTCCCTGCAGCTGAAATCGGAGTGATAGGATTTTATGCTGTGAAATCCCCATCAAAGAATAGCAAGCCCCTAATCCACAAGGAGCAATTTAAACGGCATGCCATTTTTGAAACTGGCCTCATTTGACCAAAAAGACTCGAAGTAAGCGATTTGAGGCTGTCATCAACTTGGCACGGTCTACTAGGCCTATAGCGCTGTAAGAGGCAGTATGGTCATGGGAACAATCATTGGGCAATCTTTGGTGAAACACGGTCTTCTTTCTTCTTGATAATCGAGAGTTGTTTCCCAGATGTCTCTTCATTCTCACTTCAATCAGAGCTGAACATCGGCTTGGTCAAAGTATGTCATTTTTAGTAGCATCGTTTATTAGGGAAACAAGCTGCGTTAGAATCGATTAACGATGACAATCAACATAAACCATTCCAGTTTGCCCTATTTGTTCGTTTTAAATGACAATGGCGGCAAAAACGACGGAGCTCACATCAGTGCAGTGTAGTTTAGAAAATTCTCCTTTTCGCGAGATATCGTTCTCCTTGTCTTAGCGGCGAGACTTGGTATCGAATCAACATCAAGATATCAAGATTGGCTCCTAACACGCTTCCATAACCCCGCTCACATCAGTTCGATGTCTTTTTGATAATCATCCGTTTCGGGTATCATGCTTCCTTGTCTTAGCACTCTCTCAACCGTCAAATTGAATTCTCTACATTTATATGTATCTAAGAGTGGAGAAGACCGAAAGACAAAATTCAATCTTAAGATTATATTGCAGCGCTCCGATGATCAAAACCAATCTAATTTCTAGTGCAAATGCCAATCATCTCCCTCAAGCAACTTCCAAGTTAACCTCGTTAGTCACGGGGTAAAATCAGGAAAAGCGAGTCGATTTTTGGCCCGGGAGATGCTGGGGAGAAGCGGCATAATGGCCTCAAATATAGAAATCAGATTCCCGCGAGGATAGTTCTCATAAGCGAGAATGTGTAAATCGATTCTTGGCGAGAAGTCACTTTGTAATAATGGCTCATTTCATGATCTTATGAATAACTTGTTAAGTTCTTCAAAGGGGTGTTAAATTTAGATTTGGTGAAATCGTGGATTTACGTGTTAGATTTCAATTTCGTGAGATTGCAGATTTAAATCCAGACCTAATATCAGTTTCATATTCCCATCTGGGCATAGAGACCGCACTCTCCATTCCAATACCGCTGAGCCAGGAAAGCTTTTAACATGAACTAAGACTCTCTCTCTCTCTCTGTCTCTTGTCAAAAACACGCCCTCGCTCTGGCCGACTCTAGACGCATATTTAAACAGGTCAGACACGACCAAAAACCACTTTTGTCAGACACGACCAAAAACCACTTCCGTCAGACACGACCAAAAACCACTTATGTCAGACACGACCAAAAACCACTTTTGTCAGACACGACCAAAAACCACTTCCGTCAGACACGACCAAAAACCACTTATGTCAGACACGACCAAAAACCACTTCCGTCAGACACGACCAAAAACCACTCATGTCAGACACGACCAAAAACCACTTATGTCAGACACGACCAAAAACCACTTATGTCAGGTATCATTACAAATTATACTGCCTCGCCTTCAACAGCAGAGTAACGACTTTGGCAGGTGCCTTGGATCCTCTCGAGTAGCTCGAGTAGATATTTGATCGTAATTTCGACAATTTCTATTTCATTTTCAGTACAAGTAACCTATTAGCAAGGGTCGGATTTTCATATGTTCAGATTATGAGCTGAATGATGTTTTATTGCACCCAGGAATTAATAACCAGAAATTTTCGAAACAAATGCTCGCTTTTTCAGTAAGTAGTCTCTTTTAACTTGATAGGTCTGCCATAACAGTTCACTTCTTCTCCATGTCGTTGTCTCTCTACATGAAAGGACCGAGAAGTTGGCCCTCTCTACCTAAAAGCTTTTCCAAAACCTCGGTTTTCAAGAATGCGTTTTCTCTTTTCTGAAAAAGCGGGGCCTCCAAGCCATTTTAGACACTCATTCATATTGGTCGAACGGAGGCTATCTCTGTCAACGATCATTATATTAACGCCACAGACAGTTATTTTTTGCCACAGTGCGTTAGTCGCTGGACGATGTCAATTAATTTCCGCCTTATTAGCCTCTGGTATGGCAGAAAGATTGCTAAGCCAGCCGTAAGAAGAGATACGGAAGGCAGGAAATAAAGCAAAAGGGGTAGATCAGTTAGGATGATGCACTGGGCTGGATCTCAAATTGTTTTATTGGCAGTGAAGTTTTAGAAATCGGCGCTCGGAATTTTGGTGTTTTCACACTGAAAACACACTGGTATCATTTGAAGAAAATGTCTTCTCCCACGTGAATCTTCAAAGTCGGGTGAAGTTGACTTCCAATGTAAACACAGTAGTGGTTCATAAGTGTTTACCGTCACATAAGACAAAACTAACCGCCATATCAGACAAGAATAACATCCAAACAACCCAACTCCCACATGGGTACAAGTCACAGGTTTGACAAATATGGTCAGGTCTCAGAACGGCGCATGGTCATCTGTCTCACTCTGTAGTATAGAGACAGGGCAGACAGGCCATCGTTTGGAATGAAAATAGATGAGACAAAAAACAGCAGATTCTGCCACTGACCAATTTACGTTTCTTTGCCGTGGCCAGTTGAGGCTTATCGACCGCCATGAAAGCTGTTTCTCGGGAGTCGATGTTATCAAGATTTTCCCTGATAACCCTTTGATATGACTGTAGAACAATGGGAATTTAGGCCTGGTGCGAGCGGGCTTTGTTTAATGACAACAGACCGTGTATTGGGCTAGGCCTGAATTATTTTGCTGCTGGATAATGGGCCACGTGACCGCGAATGACGTGATGTGATTGGTACACGTGAAGTGTGGTGAAACCTGATATCTGTACTACATTCATGCGTACTCCTGCTAATGTATTGCTCAATAAAAAACATCGTGTAATCTGTTTTAAAAGACAATTCCCTCAGAACATGCATGTTGCATTGATGCCTTGATTTCGTTAGCCTCAACGTACCCCATTATTCATGCTTCTCGTGAATCCCATCAGTTGAATTGAAATCAATGTGCATCAACAGACGAGAGATAGAGATAATGTCATCTTCTTGTCGTGAAGAAAATTAGATAGAAGATAGAAGAACTATCATCACATTAGGCCTACATACTATTTTCCTGTTGTTGTTTTTTATGACACTGCCTTCTTATCTGGAAAATCTACGGTTTTATCTGGAAAATGTTGTCGAGTGAAGTACGGAACTACGCTAACCACGTGTAGTATTTCCAGGAAATGTCACGCAGAAATTGTCAAATAATTTTGTGATTGATTCGTTTCTTTACCATTCGCTCATGTCCTTATATCACTTAAAATAGTACCTGCATAACCCAGAGAGTGAGTTTATAATGTAGCTCCTTGTATCAATCAATGAATGAACGATGCGGCACTTTTTCTTTCCCCGGGCTGTCGGTTGGTTGCACCCGTCATGTTGGTCTATAAACTATAATTTGATGCTCATTCACTCGACAAAAGCGTGCTGAGAATAGATGCTGGGATCGGTACAGCCTATGGCTGTCAAACGAAATAGCCGATAAGATAATAATTCCAAATGGCCAATATTGGACAGTTAAAACAGTGCTAAATCCGGACGCAGTGGTCAATCGCTGTGTGTTTGTGCCTCAATAGTCTACTACGAAGACATTTTTCACCAGAGGCAAACGGAGTTCACAGCGCATCGATATTTTTTGGCCTTACATTTGCTTTCAAGCTACGCTGATAAGTTGATCATAACCACAGCATGGCTGCTTTGCATAGAAATATGCTATGCTATTTAGATGAAAATTTTATTTTAGCCTAGATTGGTTTAGTGATGGAGAATTCACACTACATGATTTTG
Source organism: Lineus longissimus (assembly GCF_910592395.1). NCBI lineage: Eukaryota > Metazoa > Nemertea > Pilidiophora > Heteronemertea > Lineidae > Lineus > Lineus longissimus. The sequence continues at coordinate 881,283 of NC_088316.1, forward strand.
TCATAGAAAATGATCACATTAAGGCCCATCGCAGCGGTAAAAAAATCAATAGGTCATATTTCCAATTTACTCTACACCACCGGTTGGTTAAACCTATCAGTTCAATAAAGCACCATTTCACGCTTATAACCTTGTCAGCCTCTGCTTCACCAGTGGGTTTGTAGGCCTAGTGACTCAGTTTTCAGGGCGGCCAAATTTAGAGTCCACGTCGTCCTGAGATTCATTTTTTCACTCCTTCCTCATTACAAATGATATATCGAGAGACTGGGTACATTGAAATCCACTGGTTATACCAGGATGCGTCGACTCAGGCGTCTCACTTAGATACCAGATAAAAGGAACCTCGGTTTTACGTCTCATTCGAAGGACCAACCTCACTAAGCAAAGCTTTAATTTCTGCTAAAACCTAAAATGCTAGAATAAGTAGAGGAAAGCCATTGAATTGTGCAACATTCACAGAACAGAACGGACGAACAAATATATTGTGTCGAGAGCCGAAGACAATGATGTCAACTAGATGTATGACATTATTAGCTCTATAAACAATATGTGGCTTTGTGTAATAGTGAAAGAGGTAACCGGAGACGCCGCCGGGAACAGACGAACATTCCTTTTTGTAACCAAGTAACGTTACATTCAATCAATATGAAGAATTTGAGAACGCTTACAAAAAAACGTCATATTGAAAATAACTGTATATTTGTCTGATGAAATATTCAGCTCAGCGCATTTGAAGTATAGATCTCGTTGAAATTTAGAAGAAAAACGGGATTTTGTTCACTGTTACTTTGATAAAAGATGTTCGTCTACGTGTTGATACGCCAAATCCAGACTTTTCAAAGTACATTTTATGTTACAAAGAACATCAGTTTTTATCTGACAAAAAGGGAAGGTCTGGATCACTGGCAGAGTCTAAAAGGCAGTTTTTTAACCTCCCTTACAAAATGCACTTTGTGCGAGTCTGTTCGAACCTGTCATGATAGCAGGCGTGACATAATGCATTGATTGGTTTAACCAACCGATGATGTAGATCATATTGGAAATATCGCGTATTGACTCTACAACAACAAGTGTAACATGAATCAGTCGCGCTGCCCTTGAACAGGTGTCCTGCCTTGTTTAATGACGAAACATACGTTAAACGCCTCTTTGTCGAAGGGTACAGAGTCAGTATGGCCCGTGGCTAAATGTAAGAAATCACAATCCCTTATTGAAACAAGTGACAACAAAGCATTTTCTTCTTTCTCTCTTCAGCCCTGGACCGTTTAGAGCAGCTCAGGACTGCGTTACGGAAACGAGGGAAATACGTGGACGTCTCCTTAATCCGAGTCCGGGAGCTACGCAACGTGTCCGACGATCTCCGACAAATCAACACTTCCTTAATGCTAACACCTCACGCGAACTGTAACATACTATTAGACTTGGAGACGCAGGATGACACAGCCACAGTCATTAAGGCGGTAAGTTGAAGCCCCCCCCCCCCCCCCCCCCGATCACAGACAACTTCCTTAATGCTACTGCCGCACGCTAATTGTAACATTTTACTGGACTGAGAGACGCAGGATGTCTATTAAGCAGGAGTCATTGATAAGGCGGTAGGTCATTTCAGTTCTCGGTTACACCTTTAGCAATAGACACACACCTTTAGCAAACACCTTTTTGTCCTCTCATAATACAGATATCCATTCTCCATGCAGAGATATTCTGTAGTCATTTTGGTTCTTGGTTTAATCCTAGGCAATGACAAACCCCTTCTTCCGTCCAATCTCCATGCAGATATCATCTTACGATGCTGCTGTAGCTACAGGAGCCGATCATCCTGCTCTTACAACATCAAACCTAAACGAAAAAACAACGTGACCGTGTAATTAGGTTAGGGTCCAATGTCACTCACGATCAAACGTAATGTCATCTCTGGTCACTTTTACGCATTAGATTTCTTGAAGATATTCCCTGCCATGTGCCGTCATCAGACTGCGCTTTTTCCCGTTCGAGATCCAGTATCTCTTTCGTTGATAAGTGACCACCGACACCCAACTGAACCCGTTCATCAGCAGAAGTGTCTTAGAATTGAAGTGTATTTTGCGCAAAAACTGACGCGGGAAATGAGATTTTAAAAAACTGGAAACAAAACATACATGTAGATCTCAGCCTCATATTGCCAACTTTTGGTAAATCTATGATTGATGTCATAGGAGGTATTCAAATTCAAATCTGTGTGATCTTTTTTTGTCACCAGGTAAACTCACATGTCTTTTGTTGTTACTTTAAAGCTTGTGTTATTGGTCATGACTTTTTTCCATTTCTTTAACGTTATATCGTTGATATAGAGCAGATTCTGTTTGATATGACAATTTTTCAATAATACAAATAAAGTTGACATTGGAAATTGACAATGCTACTCTTTGACACACAACGATAAATACTTCACATATTGGAAAGCTCTGCCGTATCATGTCTCTAACCATTTCTTTGACTTTTTCAAGCCTTTCGAAATAAATTGCCATTTTTGAAAGGTTACTTAGCGACTCTACACCTTTTACTTCAAACACCAACAGCGCAAAAGCCCGCCATTTTGACATCTAACAATTACTTTGCCCTTATTTGCAGCTTGTCGATATGAAGATGAGCACAAAGAGATATCACATCCTAATAACGGGCATGGTAGGTATAAGACGAAAGAATCTCATAGATATCAGATGGCGCAAAGACTTCTTAACTGAGACTAATATATCAATAAGACATTCTCAAACATCACCAGTAACTTATCATCCAGTCTCCATTTGATGATTTTTCCAAATGAACTTCCCTTTTCTTTTGCGGGGTCACAGATGAATTTTTAACCAATGTTATCTGAAACATCGTTATGATATGTCGCAGGTTTGTCCCAATAGATTGAAATTTGAAACACAACTGGCGCTGGCCATATCTCTTTTATTTAACCATGTGGTAAAAAGACGGATGGTTTGCCCATGTACGATATATATCTATACCATATCCTTACATTTTTAGACATATCGAAAAAAGAACAGCGAATTTGATGGAAATGATATCATGACCTTTATCCTGCTGAGTGACAAAACTGCTATCCTGTGTTGCTTGAGTGACATATGTAAAAAGCTGATAAACAACACTAACTATTTCGAGAGAGAAAAGTAAAAGTGGTGTAACGTGTTTGCCCCTTTATCGCAGCGTTTCCAAACAAAAGCTTAACGGAATAAGCTCATATCGCGCTGTTTCCTTTCCATACAAAAGATAAACAGAATAATATCTCAAGGTTTCCAAACAAAATACATGTATTGACAAAATAAAGTCATATCTCTATGTTTTCAAACAAAAGATTAACAGTATGGGCCCATATCTTAATTTTTCCTAACAGAAGATTGACGGAAGCCCGTGTCTCAGTGCATTTCTCAACAGAATAAGCCCATATCTCAATGTTTCCTAACTGAATAGGCCGATGACGGAATAGCCGCGAATCGAACAGAGGACTCCCAACGCAACAAGTTCCTGAGTTTCATGGATAAGTTCAAGTGCACTGAAAATATGAAAACTTTCGTCAGTAGCCTGATGAGTTCTTTTCCCCGCTGATGATGGGTCCGAAAACAAATTGTTTTAGGAGACAAATGGGTTGCTTTACACTTATTGCTTATTACAATAATCATGGTAATGGGAAAAGGTGTGATCAAGTTCATAATTCTGCCAAAAAAGGCATTTTGCGGCTGATGATAATAACCAGGTTAGCTGGTACAGTTTTCATTAGCAACAACATGTGATAGATAATCATTCATATCGTTTTACTGCATAACAGTTGAACATAGCCATAGCTGGATCATAATGAACTTCCATGCAGCGGTATTTCCTCCGTAGCCTCTTGACGAGCGTTCTCAGTCTGGAAGCTGGGCAATATCAGTACATTGAGGGTCAAGATGTAGCTGGGTTGACACCCGTTGATGGAGGTTATTGCCTTCTTGCTGTGATGGATGCGGGTATGGTTTTGATGCGAGTGTACTTGTTGCATTTGATTCCAATTTGGTTTCGACGCGAAATTTCAGTATTGAATCTAAAACAAGCCAAATGATACTAAAGTACACTGTCTGGAGCTCTGAACTAATTCAGAATCTTTTTTCGCTATTCACTGTTGGTATGTTGACCCAACGCAAAGGATAGACTAGCTTAGCTGCCGAAAAGCACTATTTCATGCCAGTAAAACTTCCTGATAATGTTACGATGGACGTGTCCAAATTTCCCATTCCCCAGGTCATCGGTACTACAGATCCCTGGGAGTAGGTAGATCATTTTGCTCGTGAAGTATGCCTAAAATAACACCAAGTCAATCCCGGTCCCATTCCCCAACATACTGATCACATGGAGACATCCAGTTGGACCCCCTACCTCCTGCCTATACACTCTAAGAAATAAAGGCTTTGAGCTTTTGAAAAATCTTTAATGGTTTCTCGACCAACACAAATATTCACCCCATAGAGGTTTTTCAGCCAAGTGTAATGTCCTTAGAGGTTTTTTACCAAAAAAGTTCTACGAGCTGCATATTTGTGTTGGCCGAGAAACCGATAAAGGTTTTTCAAAAGCTCATAAACGTTTCTTTTTAAGAGTGTAGTGCTCCAATAAGCTTTTTGGATTTCCCACTTGTCCCCATCACTTGCAGGATGTCAAATCGTATGACTATGAAAGCCTAAGTTCAACAGGAGCCAGGGTAACCGGGATGACACTGATAGAGGAATCAAGACACGAGGTGAAAGCCTTCTTAGATGGATGGTCATCGCTTGACCCGAGGCAGTGGCCGGGCGCAGGAGAAAAACAAGTAACGGTAAGGTTATTTTATGTTCCTCTTGATCCTGTGTTATCCATTTGTATTGAACGCGTCGTTCACCTATCATTTCATACCAGCTCTGAGGCCAACACGCCAAAGGCTGGCCATCCATTTGTATTGAACGCGTCGTTCACCTATCATTTCATACCAGCTCTGAGGCCAACACGCCAAAGGCTGGCCATTAAGGAATTCCTCTCATTGCCGCAGCCGTATAACTGGAAGGTCAACACACCATTCTAACACGACTCGATTACAATGTAGCATCAATTTGTACATGATATACGATGTGTCTCGTTTTCAAGGCAGTGATCACCGATCATGTTTCCATTTTTGATAAAATGGGCAGAACTAGGCTGGGTGGTTTGCTCAAGTTGATAATGAAATATGCAAAACGATAATAAAATTATCGAAATACGGAGAGTGCGGTGATTTCAACACGGTGACTGCTTCCCTTTACTTGAGTAAGGATAACAATAGGTTTGGCGTTCAATCACCGGAGTGATTTCAAGAAGGGAAATTAGTCAGCCACTCGTCATCCTCCTTTCCGGGCAAAATGTCAGAGGATATATACACGCATATATATGATTTCTCTCTGAACAAAACATCATTATTGATGGAAAATATATGATGCCCGACAATTTTGTTAGTGAGTTTCCACAGAATTACGTTTTGACTTACGTAGTCTAGCAAAACCTTCCTTCCTTTCTTTCAGTCCACAGCGGCGTTAGTATACGACGCCGTCAGTGTATTCAGTGCAGTCTTGGACGGCTTTTTACAAAAGGACGCTGACATATTTCGGAATACGTTTCGGCGAGGTCTCGTTTACAACAATAATGAAAAAGGCATCCAGTGTCATGTTCAACCTCGGCCCTGGATGCATGGGATAATGCTAAGAGATGGGTTTAAACAGGTTTGTATAGTTTCCTCATCATGAAACATTTAGTCAAAGGCCTTCTCCTTTCGTATACATGTATATTGTACATGTATTTACAGTGGCACCCCGGTAACACGACCGCTAATGGGACCGAGGTTGAATTGTCGCATTACAGGGGTGGTCGCGTTAGTGAAGTTGAAAATCCGGGGACAATATGCATGATTAGGTATTCTCGCCAAAATTTTCAACAGATAACAATTATTGATATACGTTCGTGTGCACCATATTCTTACAGTTTTTTAAGTCTGTTCATGTCAGACAAGCAGTGCGGCAGTCGTCCTAGTGTAAGCATGCAGCAATGTTAGACAGTACGAGATACATTTGAACTTATGTAACAAATGATATCAAAGAACAATAAGGATTTCTACGTAAATCGGAGATCCTAAAGAAGAATTACGTCATGTTATTACTGAACAACTTCAGCAACACTATTGTTACATAGCGAGCTTTCAAAACGCTACGCAGCAAAGAAAATCCGTCTCAATAGAACACAAGATTTCTTCAAGGTCAAATCTTTAAGACGACTCGAATGCAGAAATGGAATAGTATAAGCTCACATATTGATGTCGAATCAAAGTAGAATTCGACTTTGAAGACTATTTTGATGTCAACACTGTTATAAATAGCGTATCTCGTTTCCACAAGAGTAAACCTTTTCAACATGCCTTTTGAGATAGAGTATTTCTACTGTCTTGTAAGTACTTGAGTGATTCTTGTTCGATGCTGGTTGTAGCTCTTGAGGAAAGGGTATGTTTTGCGTGGCAAACACCAAACATACTGTGTGTCTGAAACTAAACTTTACACTTAGCAAAAAAATTACTTTCTAAGATCTCCTTCAAGTTATCAATGCCTAGCGGGTTCAACCTCCTGTCATGAAATGCAACACCAGTCTCTGAAACCTTTGCCGACCGTGACGAAACAATATTTTCACTGAAAACATTTTCAATTATCAGTGACACCGTTACCATACTAGAAGCTTATTCGTATACGTGATACTTTTTCGTCTAAATTAGATTTCAGAAGTCACAAATGTATTTTATAATGCCTCGTAGTACAAGTAAGCCAAGTCTTGCCTTGTTTTTTAGGTTGATATTCAGGGACTTACTGGTAGAGTAGTTTTTACCGATTCGGGTCAGAGGAAAAATTACAAGTTGACCATTATGACGGCATACAATAGGGCATCTTTGAGAAAGGTAAGCGTACTTATTTCTATATTTTCCAAGTTTCAGCAATGTTGCGTGTAAGATAACTGCACTACAGTATTGTGTATATATTACTTTCTATTTTCCGCTGGACCACCATAATTTACCAACGGCGAAACAACCCTAAGCCATCATGACATAACTCTATCACGAGGAGTTTATCATGTGACAGGGACACAATATGTTGTAAGCTCATCACGCGAAGGGGATAACGGAGTAGATGAGCTGATCAGTGTCATGAAGATGTTGCATATCTGTAATTCCCTCGGCCTGATATCATGTCATTACCAAGTCATTGAAGGTTTGAGGGGTTATAAACTGACCGCCGATGGGGCTGGGTCTAACATACTGGGCTATATAGCAAAATAGTTGTGTGTCATGGCCATAATAATGAATCACCTTCTTATCTTCTACCTATTCGAATAGCGTTTGATTTATTATGATCAGGGGTGCAACAAAAGGTGGTCAGGTCCAGTTTTTTCGTAAGTACCATATTTGATATAGGCCTATGCAGCATTAAAGAATTCAGATGCAAAAACGACTGACCAACATCTCCGGGTTTTTTTTCGTAAATTTGAGAATAATGCTTGAAATGCATTAGAAAAGTTTACATTACTGACAGTGAAATGAAAGTGGTAAGTGCAATTAGTATGAAATTGGCAGATAGCCTTTACTTTGTGTGGCGAATACCCGGAGACATCTAACTCCAGAAGGTGGGACGCGCGTCTGTTCTTGTATCTGAACCCTTCAGATCAATTGTACTTTCCATATCTTGATAAACCCGCAACACCAACAAAAAGAAAAAGAAACCCGCTTTATTGTTTTATCTCAAGAATACGAGAAAGAAGATCTTGTCAGCTTCCTGATCTCTTTATAACTAATCGGATCAAAAGAATTTAACAGGCTTCCTCGCATTTTTTCCACAACAATAAACTCCGCTACTGTAAAGAAGCTCTGGACTATTGTAAAAAGAATTAGATATCGACATAAAACAACATGTTTTCCCCATTACGTAAAAAATAGTTCTTTTTTCAAATGCTATTGCAAGCCTTTTGACCAATTTGCTAAGATGAAACCATATAACATGATAATCTCTCAAATCGTAAAGTATAAAAGACGCCTCTCTGCGGCGGGTAACCAAATTGGGCATCATTTTCAAAGGAAAAGACCCAAATTAGATTACTCGCACGCCAAGCCTTTCACTCATGACCCTGCGTGTACTATCTCTCTGGCTATCAATGAAAAAAAGACTTCACAATAACTTGTTGGAACAGAATAAAGCCACAGCCTTGATCCTCTCAATCAGTCCCGGCGTTAGTTAGCAAGAAAAATCAATTTCTCATCCTCAGAGCCTTTGTAAACAAATGGTTGCTAATGCAACCCATTTGTCTTGTAAGCGGGCAGGAGACATGACTTGGCCCAACATCGGGGCAAACTGTTGAGGGATTCTACCCATATGTTCTCATTGAATCGGGAGGCTCCATCAGTGCCGGGGAGATAACTTGGCCAAACGTGCTCGGATTGTGGCAGAATACACAAACGATCCCTCTGTAACACCAGTAAGCCTGCCCGCAAAGTGAATGGATAATGCACTTTACGTCACACATAGACCGCGATTATATAGAGTTCACGTTTTCACATGTAACGTGACAATGTTCATTTTTCATGCGTGACATGAAGAACGAACAAGTCATTTCCAAAGAGCGGGCTACATACGATTCACGATGTCACTTTTCACCCTCACGTCGTGTTTTCAAGCCTATGCCAGATGACTCGTGACAAGTGAAACATGACAAGCGACAACGCGAATCCTATATAACTCCGGCCTGAGAGTGACGCATTCTTTGAGTTCACGTTTTTAAATGTGTCGTGTCACTTTTCACTTGCCATTCGTGACACGAAGAACAAACCAGGCATTTCCAAAACACACACCTGTTCGCACGCGTACGTCAAATGGACCTAAGATTAACAACCCCCACCCTTACCCGCACACACACGTACCAAATCAACGGCCGCTAAAGTAAACTGGTTTGTCTGCTACAGGTGATTACCCTGCGTTGTACCTTATCGGCGCTTTGAGAGGAATGATTAAAAATTTACCATTAACCAACATTTCAAAAAATAAACGTGGCCTTGGGGAGAAATTGTTGTTTTGGTTTGATATTCGTGGCAAGGCTAGGATGAAGCTTCGGCCAAGAAGTGACTTTAAATTATGAATGTTTACTGCCCAATTTGATGGAAAATCTGAACACTTGTAGAACATTTAGCAATATAGATTATTTGCCTCATCAAAATGCCATCTTTCCTGATCAGTGGTGACATTATCATCAACCATTAATGGTGATGCATTCACTGACAAGTGGCAAAGTGGTCAGAGGCTGAAACTTCCCAGGATGTTGGCGAGCTAGGACAGGTAGCCATGGTGACGTGACCCGTACCTTCCATTTCATAAATTGTGATGAAAACCTTAAGTGAAATTTCTTCAAGGTTTGAAGCCAGTCTCGGTGGTGGCTTTCTGTTAACATGATTCTACATGTCTTCCACCTTTTAACACAATGCCTTCACGGGTTTACCGCGGCATATATCGCTCGTGGCCTTTGTCACTTCACGCCGGTTTGACCACTCCCAAAACCCTGTACGATTTACGCCGCATCAAAAGCTTCTATGGAGGACGGTATTGTGGTTGTAACTTCGCTACGTCTTAAACAATATTTACGACTTCCTAATAATTTAAAGTGCATACTCAAAAGAGTTCACATGTTGACTTGAATCATGTTCTTCTCCAGAATAACTACAAAAGTAAATTCATGCAATCAAGATTCCCATAGGAACAGATAACCAATTGGCATTCATTTGGCATCCATTTCCAGTCCCTTGGGTTCTTCTGCAGTATCACGCAGCTATTTAGACTCATTGAAACTCCTTGGCAGTTATGCCTGGTATTATGCATAGAAGGGGGAACCTGCATTGTGCATACTTAATATCCCTGTAACCTTGACCGATGTCAAGGACAGGTATTAGTTTCAAGGTCATCTGTAGAGAGCGCCACACGTCCGTTATTGAAAGATACATCGCCGCTCAAGTAAATTGGATTAGACGTGAAGCTCTCCGTCTCAATGTAACGCTTTTAAAGGTCATTTTGGATTCAGGGGGCAATCCTACAAATGTATATTTAATCAAGGTCAATTCCCGTAATCGTCCTAAGGTCATCGAAAGAGAGCAGCCACACGTCGAATAAAACGATGAACGAAGCGCGGCTCCTGTAGAATGGATTATCATATCAGCAAATTGTAGTTCGATGAGCAATGCTTATTTTCGATTTTAGGGGCAATGCTGTATTCGATCAGGGTCAAGTCATCTATTGGTCCCAAGGTAATTAATACGAATCGCCAATAGGTTATTCAATAAAACCTTGATAATATGTACATACAGCTCCTCCAAAATGGATTATAAGCTCGGCATGATGTTGTTCGGTAGTAAAGGGTTATTATGGATTTGAGGAGTTATTTGACATTGAATCACTGCAATTCGATTTCCATCCTTTAACGGAAGAATGGCACTATTCTTAGCATGTTCGGGAAAAAGGCGGCCTTCTCGTTCCTTTGATATCGGCTTGAAGCTGATTTTAAAATGGTCGCCACCGCCATTAGGTCAATCTCAAACAGCATGGCAAAGGGAGGGAAACGGACGTGCGTCAATTATGGGCGCAAGCGAGTACATTCACGTAGTCACCATGAATGCAGGAGATCGTGATCCAATATCTTAATCGTCATTCCATTTTAGCAGACACACCGCCAGGAGAAGTTTGGCTTGGTGTCCCCGAAACCCTAGAGGCACCTCGCTTGTGACAATACATTTTGTCCAAATTTGTAAATTGTAAAAGAAGATCCCAACAAAAACCCTATCATTTTCAAGCGATGCTTCTCGGTCTTCATCTTGTAATTCATGAGGGCCCCTTACATGTGCCCGTGGATTATACTTAGCCCAATGTCATGGCCAGACAGTCGACGATGTTCACTCATGGAGACAAAGATGACACTAAGACGTGATATGTATCAGTCACGGTTAGACAGATAGCTATAGATACCTAATGGATTACTCACGTACCAAATATCCTTGGCGACGATGCGAATCATAAACTTGCATCAGATACTGTCAACAGCCAAACTTTCACCAGCGCTTTTTTCGCGATAAGTGCGATTGCGTAATCCACGCGTCACAGCTTGGTTATATTAACTTTACGGCATCCAATATGAACCAACAAAAGCTTTTGCTTTGCGATGTCGCATGTGCTGTGCGATTCACCAGCAAAATCAGATTCGTAATCCGCTCAAATAAAAATCTTGAATATTTAGGCAGAAAAAGGGGCCGCGCGTGAATTGTGCGGTCGACAGTTCGGGTGGTTACTTGAATGTATCATTCTGACTCCCAGTGGTTTATGCTTGTCACTCATAGCAGAAACAGACAGCGAGCGTATAACTTCAATCTCCTACTCTCCACAAACTATCCGACCTTTCTTGTTTTCTGAAGCCAAGTAATTTGAGAGAACCACCCAAAGGAATGTCTAATTTGAAAGTTTGATCCTTCCTCATCACCTATTTAGTTTTCTGATTGAGCAGAAACATCAGTTAAGTCAATCATGACTCAGAAAACAACAAAAGGATTGGATGTTTCCCGCTGGCTGTGTGTGTTTGTGATGAGGGGCAGTAATGCTGATGTTCAGCTTTGAGCATCCACGTAGCTATACTTCGACAGCCGTGAATGTTACAGCCATGCAAACAGAAGACGGCAGCTGTGTGGCTGTCGCACCTTACAATACAGATGATTTGTAGCTTGTTGGGCGGTAATGGTTCAAAGTGACCTGTCGCTGACAGGCGGTGTACGCTTGGATAATGCTGATTATGACTTAATGAAGGGACTAATACATTTGTGTAACGGAATTCGGGGGAAGCCATGCAGCTTGGCCAGTATTGTGGAGACTGAAAGTGTAGCCTGGCCATTCCAAAGACGATAGACGTTATGATTGTCTTTATATGGCGCTCGTTGTGCGGAAGTGTCAGTCAATGAACCATGTGAACTGACCTGTCTCTGACAGCCGGTTCACACTCGGTTGGCGCTGATTATCGGGGAACCACAAATGTCATGAGGGGAAGATTAGATGCGACGTGTAACGACATTTGGGGGTAATCAGGTCGACAGACAGTTTAGGAGAATAGTACTGCCTTAACGACTGCCCTGAGCTAGTGGCTATGGTTGGGTTTGGGCCGGGATTTGGGCAAGGACGATTTATACTAGAACCTCCTAGGTTTACGATACACTGAACGCGATTTCTATGTCACATGCGGCAGTACGTTTCAATCCACATTTTGATTGCACCAGAACAATGATAAAACCCGCATGCGTTGTGAAATTTGCAATGTATGGGAGCACTGCAAGTGTTTGCGGCGTGAAATAACACAAGCACTATCGCATCCAGTGCGGCAATTTCAACTGGACCAGAGTGGTTGGAAAGGGCTTCGAATACTCTTGAAGATTATGCAACTTGGTTGTCCTTGATGAAACTGTTGAAATCAATCGTCAATTTTGTTATCCATTCATTGGCCTCCCGTCATGAAATGCCTGGCTGGGGTTAAATCTATTCCAATCGAAAATCTTCGAGAAATACAATTAAGCCAACAACACATTTTCCCCAGGGATGTGACTTCAAGAGCTTTCAGGCGTTCGTCGGATTTCAAAGTGACAATCGAATTAAACTTGTATAGTGACTTTGTATCGAATGACATTTTAAATCTCCATGACACACACACAGACGTTAAAATGGTATTGTCTCGACACTTAGAGAAGGCCAATCTTGTCAGCGCTAAAATTAACTGGTACAAAGCTTGCCAGAACCTCACGGTAATGAAATAAAACTAAATTTAGATCCATCAGACCGCTCATCGGCACTTTTGGAAGTCAGTTGTATCGAAGTCGCCGTGAGATACGTTCGAATCCGCGGATTGGTGTAAATCCATGACGCTTTCGGAATCCCACCTCACATCAACAAACCTTCATTGGGTGGCATGTCCGAGTTCTTAACAGGCACGAACATTGTCACTTGGAGATCATATCAGCAGGCCATTGACAGATCCTTCTCGCCTCACTACTACTCCTGATTGAGAATCGATTGAGACACAATCTCCTGGTATCGGTCATCAGTGGCAGCCTGATAAAGCGGCTAACTAACTTTCATGTCGATTGTCTTGATTGTGTCAATCGATATGATTGGTCAATATTTTCTCGCGAGTCTCTCGCGTGTACTCGCGGATGTATAAAGTAAGATGCTGGTTTTTGGTTGTTTCAATCAACAGCTCTCTCCTCCTCCTTCTCGTCCTTCTCATTCTTTCCTTTCTCTCCTCCTTGATATTCTTCTTCTCCTTTCTCTTCATCACATTCATCGGGTGTATGATGCTGCCTTATACTGGATTGCTTTCCCGAACAGTTGGTCCTGGATGATGATGCCTACAGGCCAGGATACGTTTCATTTCATACGGCAACTTCTCTTGCAGTTTGCACTCGTGTAGTATTCACTCTGTGGTATGTGTCGCCCCGCCGCATCCTGTTTGCCGACTGCCGAGTCCAAAGATGTTCACTCGCTCAGCTCTTGTCAGTTGGCGATAGCTGTGAAGTTGGTCATGGTCCGGTTGGTTTTGCTTCCGGAAGTCAATTGATGTGCTTGCTCTGTAACTCGCACAACCTTCGCAGTCGCGTTGGCGTACAATCGATAATAATAGCATATTTATCATTCAGTAACGGCGCGCTATCTTAATAGATGTCATCTGCGCTTGGCTGGCCCTTTATTCCCGTCATCATCTCATTGATGATAACTAATTGTTCGGATGTCCGGTGTCTGTGGCTGTCAGACCAATTCAGGAATGTCCATACCAGTTTTCGATAAAGCATATCGACAGTGTCTGCTTTCCGACGTTTTGTCCTGGCCTCCTCAACTGAAAATGCCATGTGTGTTATAATCTCTTGGAGCCAAAACTCACTAGGTGACCACGAAAACTAGCTTCGCCCCGGACCTTAGACCCCGAACCATACTCAAGGAGTTCCCATGGCATTCTAGACAATAAGTAGACGGCGGGCCCTTGACAATCAATGGCATGTTCAACTCACCCATCGCTCTAATGAAAGCTCAAATTCACAATCAAGTATTCAGTAAACATCGAGATCAGCATTATACATTAGACGGCTTCCGTTCTCATCCATGTGCCTGTGGTAAATCTGACACGTACTTGACTTCACGAACAGTGCTGACACATGAAGCTGACATAAATACTTTATGATATCTTCATGCTTATACCAAGAAAACGCGTCTACATGTTTCCCCTTGAATCAACTCTATTGCTCTATTCATCTCCACCACAAAATGTAGATACTCATGAAAGGAAGTGTCACCTTTATTTCAACCCGTTCTTCCCAAAGAACGTCTTTTCTTCATTCGATATTGCCAAAAACGTATATTTGAAGTAATCAGTTTTCGACACTGGATATATATGAAACTCTTTTCCAGCAGTCACAAGTTGTCATTCTGGGCAGGTTCATCCAGGGACCCAAGGGCCTCAAATATGGTGTTAAGCTCATCCATTTATATCGTTTTCGACTATTTTCAGATTGGTGTCTGGACTGACATCCGCGGGTTGAAAATCACCGATAAAAATGCTCACGTACTGACTGACATCGACCAGCCAGAGATGCCCACCGACCAAGTGATAGAGATTGAGGTAGACCTTAAACAGTTCAACGAATCGAGTTCTGAATTGGTTTTGCAAAATGTTTAAATGAAGTGTATCAATGGGATTAATGAATTAAATCATCTGCGTTACAGCAATACTACTCTGTTACTTAATAAGGCGATATATTGCGTACGTCTTGGCAATGCATTTATCAAATATTTGAACGAATTAACTTGTTCTTTCAGCGAATTCTCGGCGATAACACCAACGGCCCAGCCAAACGACTCGATCCCAAGGAAGCATGCGGAGGGAATGGGGCAGAAACATTATCTATCATAACACCATGGACAGTTATAATCACAATTGTGTGTACATGGAGTTATTTACAAGGACTTGGATATTTATCGTAGTGTTTCGTGAGTTAAATTGTTTTATACGTTGAAAAATCAAGAGCCAAGTAGAGGGTGATCTAATGAATAATGTGAACATCATATGTAAATGTTCGCTTGAAAAGTCCGATAACCTATCACATGTTAGGTGCTTGACGCTCTACAGCCAAGCGAAACAAATGTGCTTATTTCAATAACACAATAACAAAATATTGTTGTGAAACTGTGCATTTGACATGTCACTTCTCATGTTTCACTTGTCATGAGTTAACTGATTGAGGCTTGAAAACACGATGTTGGAGTGAAAAGTGACCTCGTGAATCGTATGTAGCCCGCTCTTTGGAAATGACTTGTTCGTTCTGCATGTCACACATGAATGGCGAACAGTGGCACGTTACATGTGAAAACGTGAACTACTGTATAAATCATCGCGGCTGCGGCTGGGAGTTTATTTATATTTACTGACACAGTGTTTGCTTTATCAAGTTCACTGTGGAAACAGCTATAAAAAGCTATGATATTGGTGCCAATTTGCTATTCTCTTGTAAGCTGCACTGATATTTTTCATCAATCGAACCAGCTTCTAAACTTATCAACATCTAGAGCCAACGCTAAGAAACCTGCTTGTAGTTCATGGCTCAACAAATCATCTTGGGTAATAGAAATGCTTATTAGAGTCGCTGTATTGATTTACGCTATGTTTGCCTAATCACGAGTTCTCACTGAGGCGCCAGTCTGAGGTTTTTGGGTACAAACTCAGTCAATGCTCCGAACTATACATAAGACAGGTTTCGCAACCCAGACGAAAAGCTACAAACGAGGGATGTACTAAATGTATATTTTATCGACGAGTTTTCCGATTTCTCGTGCTCTACGAAGTATGAAAGCTTAAACGAATAAGCACATAACTTGATGACACCACTGACTTACGTACTTCGTCGTTCGTAAGGGTTGCGAATCCTCCCTATTAGCGCCACACTGATATTTTGAAGTACCTGATGACCTCAGCTTAGAAATCGTAGCAACAGTTGTAAAAGTTCTAAAAATTGTAATGTAACTACAGCGACAAAA
Source organism: Lineus longissimus (assembly GCF_910592395.1). Lineage (NCBI taxonomy): Eukaryota > Metazoa > Nemertea > Pilidiophora > Heteronemertea > Lineidae > Lineus > Lineus longissimus. The sequence goes on from NC_088316.1 coordinate 897,428, forward strand.
GGTAATTGATCGGATTACGCCCGGGTTGCGATTTCTCGACATTCGTATACGAGGTACCGGCTTAACTACAACTCTTGCACTGTCACTTGTCCATCTTGACCACCAAGGTTTTCGCATCTTATCAAGATATACCCCGCCTATGGTTAGAGGGAGTGTAGACCGGCCATGAGGTTCGGGATGTCAGGCGATTGAGTTAGGAATGTGGCATTGAAATGTTGAGGACATAATTAGTTCTATGATGCCAATGCTAGCAAGAACTATCCTGTCATATTCCTAAAACGATGTTGGCACCATGCATACAGTTACTGCTTATCCTGCAAACAGAGACCAAGTCAGTCACACGCAAATATATCATGGGTATTATACTGTTAACTGGAAGAAAAAGCCAACTGTTAATATCCCAAAAGACGCCAGAATCATGTTTATGCATACTTGATGTCCAAGGAAAATAAGACGAAAAATACACGTTTTATAGGAGTTGCCATGGTAACTGTTGTTTTTGAATTGCCCATTGGTGCCAGACTGACAACCGATGAAATACTTTTTTATATGTTCTGCGTCCGAATTAGATTGAATGCCAGCAAACGAAGGGCGGTCGGTGGTATTTTATTATCTTCGTAAATGATTCGTTTATTATATGATTTATAATCAGAGATATGTTGAGTTGTGAGCTGAGCAGATACTAAAGATAATTTCTCTATCAGGCATGCTGTAATGTAACATTGGAGGAAATGTAATGAAGCGTACTTGTATAGCTCTTGATATTGTATAACCCCACTGTCTCAAAGCTGTCCGAGATAGTTGCCTCTAAGAGGGTAGGCCCGGGTTGCGATTGCGGCTGAGGCGACAGGTTTACCAGCCAGGCAACTCGCTCTGAGGCGTTTGTAATGTAGTAATGTGGTGTATGAGGAAAGGAAATGAAATGTGTGTTCTTCTATAGCGTTTTATAATGTACAACTTTACTGTCTCAAAGCTGAGAGAGATCGTCGCTTCACCAGGGGTAGGGTTCTGACCCATGATCGATAGGCGTCAGACAGGAACACGGCCTCCGATCAAAACAAAATGTTTCTATTCGTTCGCGATTTCGCACATAACTATAATTCTGGTTTTCGTACCGTATACTTGCCTGGCTGTTGACGTGGCGCGTAAATCAACGGTCCAAATTGGAAACTCAGATATATCCGAATGTTTCCTCCACTCAGACAACCCTGCTGCATCACATTATCACAGAATCCCATTATCGCTCGGTTTATGAACCAGGTATTACATTCATACAACCCACAACAAGCAAAACATTATCAGATTCCGCATCATATATGTACCGATATTTGTAAGTCACTCAATGAAAGCAATGACTCGATTTCCCAATACTCGATGCTTTCCAATAGGTCAGGATGGTAACACCAAGCTGACCAAGACGTATCATCTTCCGGCGCGAGATGTTTCATCTTCCGGCGCTAGCTGTATCAATGGTTCACCGTATCAATCTCCTAGAGCACGGTGTATCAGTCTAGGTTGGAAATTAAAGTACGATTATCGATATGGGTACATGTCTGAGAATTAAGCGAAAAGCTGATGTAACTATCTTACATAGGAAAACCTGTGGACTTACTTGAGTTACCAATATAAGAAGGGCTCATGATAGCTAACGCCTATAGGTATACATGGAGGAAAGGTGTAATCCTTTTATAGGATACTGCAGAGGTGTCACTAAGAACTGTTTATACTGTAGCCCAAGCAAACTTGAGGACTTAATTGAGTTACCAATACATATTATAAAGGGTCGCGATAGCTTACACCTGTGGGTATCATCTTCAGGAGGCAAGGTGTATCGATGTATATTGGTGAGGAAGTTAGGTGAGATTCTCAGGTGAAAAGGGTATCATTATCGATAATGGTAAATTTGTGTCACTATCGGGTGAAGACGATGAAGCCATATCACTGACATGGTTGTAACAGACGCCGCTAATTGTGACAGTTATGTTATTCTGAACAGAACGCCTGGTAAGGTCAAGGTAGGAGACAAGTCTGGTATTATAAATCCGACCAGCGTTCAAGCGAAAATAAGTGAAGCAGTAGCGCAGTGGGAGAGTCGGCCTCGTGATTAAGAGGTCATGGGTTCGACTGCTTGGTTCCCATACTTGTCGAGTTCAAGTGAGCGCCTTCTGGTTGCTCCTTGGAAACCCGGATTGATTTCTGTTGTGACCGGGGTATTATGGTATCCAAAAGAGTGCTTTGAAGAGGAAACATGGGAAAACGCCATAAGAACTCAATATTTTTATCATGGATCTATGATGATTATAACAAACCTCCTTTACACCCGGATCCCATAATTGATTCTATAACGGGCAATTATATATCAAAGTCAAAGACGTTAATGTATCAATCTGGGCATGATTGTTAAAAAACAGTTACGTGTAGTCACTAACCTTTTGTTAACTTCAACTTGACCTTTTAAAGTATAACGTGCTTAACTGAAGGAGGCACCCGTTCAACACCCGGCCCTGGTGTTAAACGGTCAGAACCAACTACTCCTGTTGCTCGCCACGAATCCAAAGACTTTCCCACAGCAGTAGACCATTTACACATGCAATTATTTCAACAAATCAGCATGGCCTACGATCTGTTATATCTTCTCAAGAGGCTGGCGTATTATTCTACTTTGCCAAGAAAATAACGCCTTGGTATCTTGGTTCTTTTCACCATCCGCTATATCTCCTTATATTAGGCCATCTCTCCAGCCGAAAGTCCATCGTCATGCGATGATAAGAGGTGTTGCCTGGCTTCATCAGGACGTGAGAGAACAATCATCTTTATGCACCTCACAAAACCTCTTTGTAAGGATTCTGGTTGCCCAGTGCAATTTAAGCTTACATATTATTTAAGAAACAAATTATTGGTAGCAATACTGTTGTGTGTGTTGTCTTGACACGGTGGTAGGGCATCCGACAAGTGATTGGCAGGTCGTGGATTCGAGACTCGGCCAGTACCACTCGGTACATTCAACTGGCCAGAGATTGCAAAGTGTAGTGCAGAATGTGCCCTGTTAGGTTGAGGTTAAGAAATTAATGTAAAGTGTCGAGACAGTGAAGTTGTACAGTATAAAGCGCTATAAAGAATATATAATTTCAGTGCATAACACAGGGGATCCGAAACGATTGCATCCCATACACACGCAAAAGTGTGCATGCATGGATCATTGATGGGCCATATGGATCTAGGATGATCATTACCAACAACGATTTACACTGGGATCCCATCATGGATTCTATGATGGCCGATGGTAGATCCACTGATGGCCCATGGTAGATCCACTGATGGCCCATGGTAGATCCACTGATGGCCCATGGTAGATCCACTGATGGCCCATGGTAGACCCACTGATGGCCCATGGACGTCTCAGTGATGGGAGCTCCATCATAGGCCCAATGACGGTGGGGCCCATAAAAATGAACCTAAGAAGCAAAGTACAAATCCATTTGAGTAACAGTCTTCAGAGTTCTGGAGAATAAGGGTAGTTCACCAATTCTGATATACATTTTCTGATGGCGCGTCAAAATATCTACAACTGATTCCATCCATGGATCAATGATGGGCTCATGGTAGATACGACCATGGGTTCCATCCATGGATCTATGATTGGGATTCTCCATCATCCATCCATGGATAGGCCCATGGATGGAACGTAGATGATTAATCGCCGTCATTGATCCATACATGGACGGCACTTTTACCTAAGTGTACACCATGGGAAATTAATCGTTAACGATAAAGCTATAACGTCAAATGTTTCTGTTAGTTTAGGTCATTTCGTTGTGCCATCTTGAAATCGTTGAATCTGATACTCTAACATTGTATCAATGGATATAAAGGTCATGTGTATAGTGTGAATAGTGTAAAAATGTACAGAGTCAACTATTCTTCATTTGGAATCTTTGTATACAGGGTGTTTCAATAAAGTGGCGGTCCTAATCAGTGGTCAGCATGTTCGTTCGGTTCATAATTTTAAAATTTAAATGAAGTGTTACAGGTTTTGGGGTTCAGAGCTCACAGTTTACAATATCATTATTCTATTATAACATGTTCGAGCTCAAGTCTTTGGTTCACCCTGCATATACGACATACAAAGGACACCGCTAAGATAAGAGGGACCTGTGTGGACAGGCGACCCGGCAATTCTCCAAAAGGCCAAATCGGTCATTTTTTATAGTCAATCAGTGATCGGAATATTTCTTATATCATGAAATTAAAAAGGGATGTGACCTAATATCGTGAATAAGTTTCGGCAAAGGTAATTAAAGGGAATCAAAGCAAAACACCGTAAAAGTTCAAAAATGTTAAGATCCACAACATAATATTGGAAAAGCTACGGCGAAAATAGCACATTATTCAATGCTATCAATCACACACAGCACATCCTTAAAGGATGTCCTTATAGGATGTGCTGCCTGTTATCGAAACATCTTGACAACAGTGATGTACATGTAAATAGCCTTTTTTCATCTTTGTTTTTTATTTGATTTCTTATGCTTATATGTATATTGTATGGCGTGCTTCCGTGCAATTGACAGTCGTTGTGAAAGTGAATGAAGTCCCTTCGGTCCTGTCAAATTGTTTAGTGGAAGATTACTAGTACGTAAAAAGCTATATGGCCTCCACTTGAAATTGGGAAGTATTTATACTAGAATGTCGAGTTCTCTGTATAAGCTCTCAGGGGACGACGATTTCTTATCTGCACCCGTTTAAAAAATAATGATATATCTTTCTGTTTTACAACAATCCATTAAGCCAGAACATAGATAGACGGTAGAGTAAAAACACGATTCGCTGAGACTGAGACTTCAACTTGACATCACGGCTGCATGCCGATCTACCGTCTTTGTGCGTATTACCCAAAGGTGGAGACTTTAGTATCGAGGTTTACCCCCTGTAAGTCGGCATGCGCGACAGTTACTTACATGATTGTTATACAGTTGACAAATGTTTCAAAATATCGGCGAATCACTGAGAGGTATTACATCGGAGACAAGACCACTAATGAATATTCATAGGTTGGAGGGTCGCGGCCTATCAATTAGACGAGTGCATGTTTTTTACTCTCAAGTACATATTTGGAGAGGTATTGAAAAAATATTTGCTGTGGCAAGTCTACAGATATAAAGAAATTATTTGATGAAAAAATTAATTTCGAATTTTGCTAATTGGGTAATAGGGGGCGTGTTTTGAGTTTTTTCTGCCAGTTGGCTGAAAACAGTGGAAATATCAAAGTCTGTCTAATTTGTCGATTATAAAAATATTTCCGTGATCAATCACCAATTTCCATCGCACCAGTTACTCGCAAGACTAACCCGTATATCATATCCGAATTTCAGTTTCACTACTTGACGCGTTCTTTGATGCGTCGCGGTCAAACATTGACAATTTAACTGCTAAAAGGCTTAAAAAATCAATTGTGGTCTTGTCTCATCGTGGTATTAAAACAGGTGAAATTGTTTTCACTGTTCATGTATATAATACATACATGTAGCGTGATTCACTCGTTATTCAATGATATCGTGATGTATACTGAGAATACAATGCTCTTGTGTATATCGTCTTGTTAATGAATGATGTTACACTGGTCCATTAAAATACTTTTATGAGAAAATACGTGTTCCTTGTTATATCCTCACCCCCCCCACCACCACCACCACCACCACCACCACCACCACCACCACCACCACCACCACCACCACCACCAGCCCGAATCCCAACCCTGACACCCCAGTTACGCATACAACTGATACTTTAATCATTTTAATATTTGAACGTAGAAAGTGCTCTAGTCCCAAGTCTGACATTTGGGACGGGGCTGCACCACAGCAATATCTGTTCAAATAGCCCCGGGTTCAGATGCTGACAGAGTAAGGAGAACGCGGCCTGTATGGAGATGGAGGACATGAAAGACGGAAAGATGAAATATGCTGTTATGAATATGCAACATTGGTCAATTATTTAATACGTGCTCCGCGCACAGTCGCAACCCCCATACCAGATGCCGATTCGAACCATCCTCGGTAGTACTCGAACGCCCGGAATCAGTATGTGCAGCAATTTGAAAAGTTTGGGTGCGGGATATGATACTGATAATAATGAAAATGTTGAAATCTGTACATGGATGATCAGATAAAAAAATTAGGAAGAAGAAAAAAAAAGGTGAGAACTCCGGCAGATTCACCGGGAGTCGAACCCGTGACCAGCCGGTCCATAGTCAAACACTCTCAGCGCTAAACCGTCAAGGCTTTCATGCGGTAAGGCAGATTTTATTCGCCTCTTATATGCGATATGCAAAAGAGCGCGCCGCAATTGTGACAAGGTCGCGCCGGTGGCAGAGTGATTTGCCGAAATAGTTCCAAGTAGTCGTTTATTTCGATAGTTGTACAGATTTTTCTCAACATATCGTATTCATATACCTCAGTGATATAAAAGATTATGCTTGCAGTTGATTTAGCGTTTAAACGGCCTTTTTTTAAAGTTTTTAAAAATGGAGGTCAGCAGGGTCAGAGTCAATCAATGAATTGTTTTGAAAGACTCGGGCAGGGTCAAAAGAAATAGTTGTTGGCGCCGATGCTGTCAGCAATATGTCGGATTTCCGCCCCACCCGTGAGATTTGCTCTCGGCACGTCATGAGCACATTGAACTGCTAGTGAACCGTGCTGAATATGTACCGGCTACCGCTCTCTCCATCATCACCGACGATATGTGCCGTACCCCTTTAACCATCCAGGCACCAGTGGTTTTCAATATCCTCCGCCTCTCGATATGACGAAGGAGTAAAAAAAGCCCGAAGCTCAGGATACCCTTTGACTGACCAAAACGTTGTATTGACCTTGCACTGTCAGTACACTGATAACCTAAATAACTATTTTGATTGCGTGTGACTGAACCTAGAAATTGACCTGTCACTTGATATAATAGGAATCAATAAGGCTTGAGACGGGGAAAAATACTAGTTTCAAAACCATCAAATTGCGAAATTGCCGACTGCGATTTTTGTCCATATAACTAAAAACTTTTGTTTCTCGAGGTTGTTTATCAATGTCGACACTGAGGATACCACTCAATAGAGGTGAGTACACGTATAAGATCCAAAATACAAGTTCATGCAAAAAATCTCAGGCCCATTGTCTACTAGACCTGATTATACATCATGACGATAGTATTTAACACATGTAACAGGGCCAGGGTGCCTGGATTTGGGCTTCACCAGTCTTACAAAACTAACCCTGATTTCGGTCTAATACCGCCAACAGGTGCATTGTATATCCTGGATTTAGCGGTTAGGTGCTAACTCCTGCTGACTAACAGGCCTATCCTAAAGTCGGTATTATACCACCTACTCACTAATAGGCCTAAGCTGGACCGCTCTACACTGGGTCATCATCAGTGTGAGTGTACAACATATCTTAAGTTTCGGCGAGCATACGACACATTCAAGCATTTCACTAATTCCAACGCCTAGTCATAATTCATATAGGATATTATACTTCCTAAGTTAAGCTCTAGAGATATCATGATAGGTCAACATAACACTAGAAACAAGGCCCTCCCATTGCAGTTTTGGAGGGGTTCAATCGGATAAAGATAATAAATGTGGGCATTACGCCCCTCATAATGAACAAATCTTTTGTAGGTTTCTTTTGTGTCGTCATCATTTCCTCTGTAGTTAAGCACGTATTTTTCTTTGGCAAACAGATACCTTTAGCTATGGCACCGTTGAAAACGTATTCTCCGATCTGCCAATAGTAGGCGCTTTTCGCATATAACGATATCCTTTATCCAAGTTTATTTTCCCTTCCCTTCCTTTATCCTTATTCCTACCCTGATATCATCTTTTCCACAACATAAAAGCTCTATTTATACAACATACGCTGCGTTTTGAGAGAGCTAAAAACTAAACTTAGCGCATCTAATTTCAAGATTTATTATCGCCATCATGACGCACGACTCTGAAGAACACCTTTTCGAGAGCCAAAGGGACGATGTTCTAATGACTGCCTCGGAAAACGAACCTACAAAGGTAGACAAAGAACCAAGATGCGACGAAGTCGTAGAGAAGAGACGGATATGCTGCTGTCGGCTTCCTACATGGCTCGGAGCGGAGATGAAGGCTGTTTACAATCTTTCGTGGACAATGGTAGGTCGAAGGTATCCAAGCAAAACGCCCCTTGTCAAAACGCCCCCTAGTCAAAAGGTCCCCAAGTCAAAACGGCTCCTATCCTATTTTACACTTTTCAGTTCTGCGGCAATGTGACCTTCTCTTTCGGCTTTTGTCAATGAGTTAAAAAGGGTTTAATTGATAAATCCCAGTGTGCTTTATAAGGAACATCCCATTTGACTTGGTGGTCATGGCACACAGACGTTAACAGCTATAATTGATGAAGTTTAGAAAATAGTATTTGACTTAGAAACCTATTTTCACCTTTGCAGGCTCTCGTGTTTTTGTTTAACACCATGCAAGGCCCGATCACTCTACTGTTCTCAGGTCATCTTGGCACCAAGCAGCTGGGCGGGGTTGCATTAGCAACCACGGTACGTAGATGAATATAGAGGCGAATAGGTACATTTTCCTCCTGGTCACCTAAATCCAACACCCAAGTTTCCCTCTAAATCACCATGTGCTATATCAATATGATAGACTATCCCAGCCACTACAGGACAGAAAAGAGGCGAACAGGCACATTATCCTCCTGGTCACATAAATCCAATTAAGTTTGTCATCGCCATTATTTTACTCGATATACGATGAGCTCTTCCTCAAGGGATTTCTCTCGATCATATCCATCTAGAAGATGAAAACTTTCTTGTTACTGCAGGTGATCAAGGTGGCCGGAACCACAATAGGAGCTGGTCTCGCGACAGCATGTGACACAACCTTCTCCCAGACCTTCGGTAGTGGAAATAAGAAATACGTCGGTGTCTACCTGCAAAGAGGTAATAGGTATGAATATCATCAAGTATAGTCTTATCTATACTTGATGAAATTATGGCGTATTTCTTTTGTTCAAAATCATGTTGCACAACTCTCTTGTTCGGTTGGTCAACACGTCCCCCTAATTTGAGTGACAAATTATTGATATCGGCTTCTATCTCCCAGTGCTGCTCATGACTTGTTTTTAATATCGAATAGAGAAATGGTCGGGAAATGGCTGCAGTTCCCGTAGTGATAGGAATATATAGCCACATATGTTTTCATGAAGATCCAATTCCAATTACAAAATAAACGCCCTGTTGCAAAAAAGATAACTTTTCGATCAGCCCTCGATGTACGTACATTATATACCTGATGAACTTGTTAGTATTAGATGATATATCTTTTTAGGAATCATGATAATAGGCCTGTTTGTCCTGCCGTGCTGGGCTGTTTTCCTCAACACGGAAAGTCTACTGCTGGCGACTGGCCAGGAGTCAGAGATTGCAAGGTATGAATGAGCTCACCATTTTGACTGACTGTCGTCAGCTAGGGAGAATGAGTTCATCCCAACTCTTCCCAGATGAAGTGAATGCCAATTTTCTCTGGAGATATCCCTGAGAACGCCATATTCAGGGTTACTTTATGATAAATGTGCTAATTTTCCAATAGCAATATTGTTCGGTTCTGACCACATCGCATTATAAGTACAGGTGTATCTCAACTTTCAGGATAGCCGGCCAATTTACCTTAATCTACATGCCAGCTTTACCGGTGAGTGTCACAACTTTGTTGATTTCTTTCGTGGTTCACAACTTTTTCACGCGTCGATCCGGCTACGATTTTCGCGTGTCTGGTGAACTCTATACTGGCAACTGGGCCGCACATACACCGCATAACTTTTATGTCATTTGGACATACATGTACTGTACATGTACATACACTGTACGAATGAGGGAGGACTAATAAAGAAATCATCCTGAGATTAAGGCATTTTTTACTCCTACGTCATCGACAGACGGAAGATTGAATACTAGTGTGCCAGGATGGTGAGAAATATGCATGTTTTTCCTACGAAGTCCTACTTTTATCTTTGCAGATGATGTACTTGTACACTGTATTGGCCAGATATATCAGGAATCAGGTAGGTGACACAAGGTCTCTTTTTAAAACATTAATTCGGGTATTAGATATGTATTTCTGAGTCGAGAATACTAGTGATTATCAATAAACCACTTCCAGATTCCAACATAAATTCTTCACTTCACCACCGGTGTAAAACTTTGAAATGTCCTAGGAAAGCATGTCCGGGTAACAAAGGATTTCATTATGCACTTTTAATACCATGCAGAGGTATTGACAGTCTACAGAAGTATACCTTTATTCGTCAGAATCAGGGGGAAATAACATAGATTCTTGACCTGCAAGCATGTTTAGCAAGCATGGCTTGGTTCATTACGTTAATTTGCCCTCGCCGGTTTTAGGCCCATCGATCCCCATTGAAGTTGTTTCGTGGGGGTCGATGTTAGCAAGACTTGCCCTGAAAACCTTTGATAAGACAGTAGAAAAATGGAAATTTAATCCTGGTTGCGTAAGGCTGGATTCTTTGCGAGGTAAGGAGCAAAATAATGTAATGTTTTCAGAGCGGTTGGCCAAGCGGCTCTCCGAGCGCCGCACAAAATGAAACTTATTCGGCGAGCGGCTTGCCAAATAATCCCGGCCAATCCTTCAAGTTAATTTCACTCTCCCGCTCCAGGGTATTTTGATTCCGTTTCTCGTCATCGGTATCTGCGGACTCGTCATCAACACGCTGTGTCAGTACGTATTCGTCATGGCACTCGACTTTGGAACGGAGTAAGTAAAAGGAATCTTCAGGTCCGACATATTCTGATAGTTTTTCACAATTCTTGAAGGGCCTTTAATCCCAACTAGCGCCAACATACCTCTTGACTCCTGGGGCAGTCCAGTCATCCTGACGTAGACTTCCTGTGGGGAGGGACGAGGCAGATCTGCCTCCGGAGTGTACCACATGCTATGTTGTTCCTCTTCAGCAGTAACCATATTTGAATAACATTTCACCCTTTGCTTTCAGCGGTTCTGCTATCGGTAGAATATTTGGAACATATACTCTGGCCCTAGGGACGCTAGGTTATATCCTCATTTCCAAAATATACAAGGAGACTTGGTCGGGTGAGTTGTCGAGTTCAATCTCCAAGCCTCGCCATTGGTATGCTTGCTTAGTGATAGACTAGCACCGCTTACCAGCATGTTTTTGATCGACGGTGCAAATCGCTGCTATGGGCGAGAAAAAGATCTCTCCTCTGCTGAACCTATGCACTAATGTCTTTCAACCATCTTACAGGTTTCACAGCGGATGCGTTCCAGGACTGGGGCAACTTTCTCTCCTTGGCAGTGTTCGGCCTACTCAACAGTTTCCTCATATGGCTTGGCTTCGAGGCCGGTACAATCCTGGCGGGGACACTGGGGGAGATTCAACTCGGGGCTCAATCAATTACATTCCAGATAGAGACAATCACCTTTTGCGTAAGTTAGACATGTTCCATAGCTGTTGCTCTTGGTGTACGCCACATCCTCCAAGGCTGCACTCTGTCTCAAGTCCTGTACAATTATACCTGATGGCGATATGATCGAGACGCCAAGAACTGACTAAGCCTGACGGAGCCAACCTAAATTCCACCGCTCATTTCGTCGCAGCCATAGAACTTGAAGCTGTCGTCGAGCACCAAGGACATGAACTCAAACTATTCAGTTAAAGTTATAATTACACATCGTCCTCATCGTCGCAATTGTTCTGATACGGTGATATCTCTCTGTTTCAGTTCTCCATGGGGACTGGTGTTGGTACCAACATACGAGTTGGACACCTTCTTGGCGCCAACAATCCAAAACAGGCCAGACGTGCAGTGTTTGGTGGATACGCTCTTGTCTGTAAGTTACCGAAGCCGCCTCGATCTGAACACCGGTGGCGCAATGTGACGGTGCCCGTGCCGGGCCAACTACGATGGTGCCCCATCTGTTCCAACGTTGGTATATGCCCTGATGCCAGCTTAGAAAAGGTTCTGTAGATGAATTATTATAACTGCGATGTAAGGGGAAATAACGTTATAGCCTTTCTTTGTAGGTATTGAGTCAGTGGTCCTGGTGACTTTCCTGCTGAGCCTCAAAGACTACCTTCCAATGATATTTTCTGATGACCCAGATGTGATAAAGACGTCGTCCAATATTATTCCGATATTAGCCTTGTTTAACTTCTTCGATATGATATGTGTAAGTATGCAAAAATATGTCCCAATATAATCTTAGATCTTATTTTGACATTTTTACAATAGAGGGCTAGCACTATTCGGTGGTTTCAGCAGTACAGCATCCAAGCGCTAGAAATGGTAGATAAAGTACAAATGGAAGATAAATCACGGTGACTCCTGTTTGACGGACGATTCTGTATCCATTAGATGAGCCCTTTTTGTTAAAACATGATTTGATGTGTTGATGTTTCCTAAGGGAGAGGCTGAATGTATTCAATAATTCAAACCACGGACAACAACGCATATTTTCCTACACACCGGACGCAGTGACATTTCCACTTGTTTTCTTTGCAGGGTTGTTCGTCTGGTATACTGCGCGGCTGCGGCAGACAAAGGACCTCCGCGATGATAGTATTCTGTGGGATGTACTTGGTGGGCCTACCATTAGGGATATCCCTGATGTTCCTGACCGACCTTGGGACGGCCGGGTTCTGGTGGGGCGTGACCTTAGCGCTGTGTATTGAATCTATTGCTTACTTCACAGCAGTGATGAAGACTGACTGGGATAAGGAAGCACAGGATGTACGTATACCCACTCGAGCTCTTACACCCTCCGGAAGCCATCCCTCCCTCACGTACATGTTTACCTTCATCGATCTTTATGGAAAGAATTCACAACAAAGTATTTCGCTTTAGATTTCTCCGTTCCGACCAGGGTTTGTTAAACTTTGAAGTAGTCATGACTACTCAGTCGTTGAACTTATCAAAGAGTCGGTGATATTACAAAAAAAGTGACCTGAACATTAAAGATCCAGATCGTGGAGCTAAAGAACATGAGGCCCCTATTCTAAACCTATTTCATTTCAGGCACAAGTTCGAGCGGGCGTGAAACGGAAGCTGGCTGAAGAAAGAGCGAGGGAATCAGAAACAACAGCGCTACTAATCGAAGAGAAACAGCAGCTGCCGAAGCAAACCAACAAGATACCACAACAACGAAAATACTGCGGGGAATACGACAGCAGTCAGGTTGATATCAGCATCGCGACCAGGATATCAACCCGCCTCTCCACGTCACAACTTGTGTTCAGACGATCATTGTTTGTTTTGACCGCCATCTTGGTCCTCGCGATCGGGATATTCTGTAGATTTCATTTTCATTTTACAAATGTGACATCATTGTGTATTCCGAGTAATTTCAATTCCTCTGGAATTGTCTCTAATGTTACAAATTCGACTGGCACGTGGATTACAGTTGGTAACGTGACCTTTCCTCTCTGTCGTGTGTGATTTGGACTTGTCGCTGATGTGCCTCAACATGTAGGAGACGAACCTTGTTGTAGTCTTATTTCGTTTAATCCTGCAAGAGAGTGCTGCGGAGCATTTAGTGGGGATGTGAAAAAAAACATAGGCCTCCCGCCCTTCCCCATCTCGTGGACCAAAAACCAGCATGCGACCAGCTCAATAGTTCCAGAGACCTTCAGTATGTCAAAACGGAGCTGAAGAGAAAGAAGAAGATATCGGTCTTGTTCGAAGAGGGGAACCTTGATAATGACAATATCACTGCTTCTCCAGAGTGAAGATGCAGTTAAGAAAATAACATGTTAAAATTCATTTGGAAGGTGTAGGAATAAACTCATGTTCTGAAATCAAATGCAATAAAATGTAAAATATAGCAATAGAACGAAATGAAATAAAACAGAATAGCAACAAAGTGCAAAGTGCTCTTTCCCTTTCAATTGATAGGCCTACAGTTGAAGGTGGGATATGATATAAGCACCGGTGTGATGGAAATATGGGCTCCCTGGAGAGATAGTCCAGGGAAGAATATGATATATTGTTACATTTGTCATCCAAGGTCTTTCCATCCTGAAGAAATCAGGGGTTCATGTTCCCTTCTTCGGCCCTGTTTTTGCGCAATTCACCATTGCTGAACAATCATGACTAATTCACCAGGGGGACTCGATTCCTTTCACAACGGGACAGAAGGAACAACTAAAGTTAATTACCAATCCAATGCCTTCATGAATGATTTCGTACTCTTTTCAATTTGCTTCAAGTTTTCGAAAAGTAAGTCGCTCTGGAACGAAAGGAAATGATAGAATGGCACATCCTGATATCAGGTTTTTGATACTACGTCATATACAGGCCTACAAATGTTTGAAATATCGAGAGGCGGAGTTGGAATTGAAAACAACTGGTGCCGGGGATAGCTAAACAACGGAGCATGCTTCTGCGTACATTTGTGTACAGCATACATATGTAATACATGCGCAATGATAGTCATGATAGTGGAATCGAAACTGATGTCGCGTATTGAGAAACCGATGGCCACTTACCATATTGTCTCAGCTTCGGGTAAAAAACGGCTCAAATAAAAGCGAAATTGATGGAAAGCTGCATTAGTTCATATCAACAAGCTGCAGTTAAAGTAAATAATTCAATGCGAAAAGCCAAAGCGAAATAGAACACAAGCAACCATCACCATGTGTTCGCCGTTCATGCCGGCCGTGCCCGGTTTTTTTTCGTACTATGGTTAGGCCCAGCCGCGAGCTGCCGGGCGGCGCACGGGCGCGCGTCATGTAGGATTCTTCGGGTGATTTATTTAGTGTTTATTTTAAGATATTTAAGAGTAATGGGATGATTCACCATGGTTATTCATAGTTGTAGCAAGGATCTTCTGAGAGGCGGTCGATATCCCCCCCCCCCCCAAAAAAAAACGGTGGATTTTTTCCGTTATTTCAACGATTTTTCCCTATGAAGGGAGGCATCGCACCGACTGGGCTATACGCGTGTGGGGTTCAATTCCTAAGGCAGGGTAGTTTTCCAATATTCGCGGGATTTCATCGGTCAATTTTGATAAGGACGTCTTTCAGCACTGAGGATTTTTACGGTCAAATTTCCAATGATATTTTCCAAAAAAGAGAGTGAGTGACTCAACCACTCTTTTGCGTTCGATTTTGACCAGTACAATATAATAGTGTCCTACTAATCAGGATGTGACAACCTTTGTCTGTTTTACTCACCCTTCATCCTACTCATTGTCTCGCGCTCAAATCAGGATGTGACACTTTATCTCCAAAGCTGTCCTTCTCTCTCCTCCTACGTTTTATATTCGTCATCGTCAGGATGTGACTCTATTTGTCTTAGGTCAGGATGTGACTCTTTTTGTATTAGGTCAGGATGTGACTCTATTTGTCTTAGGTCAGGATGTGACTCTATTTGTCTTAGGTCAGGATGTGACTCTATTTGTCTTAGGTCAGGATGTGACATGTTGTCTCTGAAACTTTCCTACTGAGTACGCCTATGCCTCCTTTTAATCATTGTCAGGATGTGACTGTCTTTGTCTTTCAAACAAGTCTCACTATCAGGTCAGGGTGTGACATTTGTCTCTCAAACTGTCCTACTAGCAGATGTGACAATCTACGTTTCCTTTAAATCGTTAGAATGTGGCCACTGAAGGTTTCACAAAGGAAAAAGCCTAAGTTTTAGCCATTTCGTAGTTTTTGGCACGTCACATACATCTCATTGTCATCACTGTCAGGATGTGACTCTATTTGTCTTTCACACAGTCGAACTATCAGGTCAAGATGTGACATTTTTTCTCTGAACTGTACTACTATCAGGATGTGACAGTCTACGAGTCCTTTTCCTCATTGTCTGGATGAGACTGTCTTTGTCCACCACACTATCACGTTGTGACAATGGCTGATATGACTAGTCTAGCAAATGCTTTTACTTCAATTTTGTACAGAAAGGCCTAGTGTAAATGTACATGTAGTTTTAGATAAAAGCATTTGCTAGTCTCTATATCACCCGGTGTCTGTCGCTTTTTCCTCTATCAGTGTCTGGATGTTACTGTCTTTGTCTTCCACACAGCCTCACTATTAAGTCACTCTTGAAGGATGTTTTTCAAAATTCATCAAACAGCAAGTCCTTTTTTCAATAATAATCAAGTTTTATTAAACACTAAAGTCGTACTTCCACCTATCAAATCCCCGTGTCTTTTGCGCTTACACCTATGAATTACCGTGTCTAAATAGACCTGTGTGTCAAATCCCCGTGTCTATTAGCCCCATCGAGCTCGATGGGGCTAATCAGGGGCTAATTAAGACCTGTGTTCAACACAGGTTTTTTGATAGGTGGAATCTGAAAAGACATGGCAATTGCAAGTTCTAAGATCCGGCGACAGATGGCGCGGTGTAGTTGCCTCGGTATTGCGCATGCGAAATTCCCCTCCAACAGGAAAGAAACACAGGAGAGCTCCCTACCGACAGCGCACCTGTCGCCGAGGCTATTAAACATTGATAGGTGTAAGTGCGCCCCCGGTTTTTTGACACACGGCGAAGACACGGGTCTTGAAAAAACACGGGGTTTTATGATAAGTGGAACTACGACTTAATTGTATACATGAGTCACCCTCATTCCTCCTAAACAACAAAGTAAAGCAAATTATTTATGCTTGATTCCGGTCTCCTGTAAAATTATAATTCCAAAGTAAGAATAGAATTTTCTGCATTATCATCTTGCAGATTCTCACTGAGACAACAAAAGCTGGTATAGTCCATCTGAAAAATGAAATTATGAGGAGGGTCTGTCATCACATTGAAGAGATAACAATTCAAAATTCAACAAGACTGGCTCCTTGTTTTGCTGAAGACATAAAACTAGGAATTCAAGAAATCACTGTATAATTATACAAACAATTACATGTAAATGGGATATTTACAATAAATAAAAAACCAAAATGAATGGTATGTAGCATATTCTGCCAAGTATAAATAAAGACTAGCAACTACGCCCAGACCACCCTACAAAACCACTATCTCGATTATTCTGGTTGTGACTCTGTCTTCAACGATATACTCCTGGTTGTGACTCTGTCTTCAACGATATACTCCTGGTTGTGACTCTGTCTTCAACGATATACTCCTGGTTGTGACTCTGTCTTCAACGATATACTCCTGGTTGTGACTCTGTCTTCAACGATATACTCCTGGTTGTGACTCTGTCTTCAACGACATACTCCTGGTTGTGACTCTGTCTTCAACGATATACTCCTGGTTGTGTCACAATGTCTCCAATGTAAAACAATACCATTTCTTCACACCTGGTAGATACCATCCTTTCACAGCCAACAGAAACACCATCACTAACAAATTCCATTTATTCCTGCCACCAGTTCCCTTCTTGCCACTCTTCAAACTCGTCTCCAGGGTCGGTTCCCTCGAACAGCCTGTTAAAACATGCTCCATCTGGCACGTTAAAATGGGTGTAGGGATTCGTCCGAGAAAGAACGCCCTTGCACAGCCAACAGAAGTAAGTACGGCACTTTATACAAGTCATCTTGTTGCAGCCATCAATTTTCTGGAGGAGAGATGAAATTTTTTAAACAACAATTTTTCAGGGTGCCCGAGTGGCCCTTGATCTAGTTTACAGTAAAAATGACAGGTTGCTGGTATTTGACTCCAAGATGGATCTTAAAGGTACACCATCACAGCATCAGTATCATTATATATTTTGTGCCACAAGTGAATGGATATAACAAGACATGTCAAAGTGATCAAACTTGACCATATACAGCCATACAGTATCTATTTCAGTGTACACAACAGCAATGTTGAAATTCATATCTAATGGGTATTTACTAACTAAAATAAAAAAAATCTCCAATTCAACTTCAAATTTCAAATTTTGAACTAAAGGCCAAGTTTACCTGAATATGTGTTGAGCAGTTCGGGCACTTCTTGCTGTATTCATCCAACCACTCCTTGGAGTACGTTTCTTCCATGGCTTGTTTGATCGCTCGCATCCCGTAGCGTTTTTCAAGGAACTTTTTCTCCGTTGTCCCGGCCTCCAAGTAGGCCTCTCGCAGTTTGTAAAGGTCGCCTGGAGAAAAAGATTTAGTCTAAAGATATCTTCTTTTGTGGGCAAATAAGGAGCAGAGCCTCAAAACGTTTTGGTAAACTGATGACTACCAGACAAAAGGGCCCGGGTTTCAAACCCAGGGAAAACCCAGGATTGTATTTCTGGTGAACCGATAACCTGGTGTGGCTTTCAAGGAAATAAACTTTCTGGCTCTTTACAGGCCTTCAAATGCGACCTGAAAAACCAAACTCTGAAGAGATTGTGTGCAAAATAAAATAAAAATTTACATCTTTTACAAATCAAAGCACCAGCACCGTGACGTCGTAAAGCTGATACTCACCTCTGGGCGGCACATGACCATTGTATCAAACCTTGGTCCTTGCTATCATTCAACTCACCTGAGTTAACCCTGCATGGAGACACACCATGGTAAGCCATCTTACACAGAGTACAGAAGACGAAGTTACACGCTGGGCACTGCCCCATATACTCCTCAGCATCCTGCATGACCGGACATTGGCAGACGACGCGAGGACAGTAGATAATGTCCGCCATTGTATCCAGACTCGATTGAAGTAAGAGACGGTCATATTTGGCAAATATTTCTGGCTTTACAAGCAGTTTGACCTGAAGATAAAATTGTGAGTTATCACACAGCAAAATAGTCAACGACTCTGAAGAACTGTTTTATCAGACAGGTCTCTTTTACTGTAGTGTTTAAGTTTGGAATATAAAAGGTGTGTTGGTTTTGTTTATGAATACTTCAATATGTGTTTATATCTGTGAATCCAACTAGCACCAGCAAACACTGAACAACTACAATGAACACTTACCTGAGATGGCAAGGCTTGCGTATCACATTTATCAAACGGGCAAGTCAGTGCCTTGACACTTCCCTCATTAATCTGCACCTCAAAGTAACCCGACATACATTCCTTACAGAACACATGCTCACACTCATGAAACTTGATGCAGAGTTCACCAAGTTTCTCCAAGAAACACACATTGCATGTAAACAAAGTTCGATCAAATGCCTGTATCTTTTGTTGATTATCATAGTCCTTGATCGTTGGAAGAAGCAAGGCCTGGGAAGCAATATCCTGGATTGCCCTTGGATCAAGGTCAAAGTCATGCCCAAGGTCATGCAGGTCAAGGTCATTATTATGAGCAGACGTTATCACAGTTTCTGTAACATTTTCAGCAGCTTTATTGGCACCATCCAGCACACTCTCCTGCTTGCTGTTCCGTCGCGGTATAATTTTCCCAAGGTCGAGCGGGTTTTGAATATTTAGAAATTCAAACGTTTCTTCCTTGAGAAATGTGAACCAGGAGAAAAGAATCACCATCTCGACATTTTCCTCCCAGATTTTGTCCAATTGATGACACAGTCGCGTTAGCTGAAATAAGAACAACTTTGAAAGGTTTTTGGAAGCGAACTATTAACTTTCGATGGAACTCTGGTGTCTCCAACAGGGAAAGCAAAAGACCCCATCCACATGTGAGGGGCCTCGGTACAGCCAAATGAATATGTAAGCAAGCATATTGTCGCTTCATAGTCCAATGACTCCAAATGTAACTGACACTCAAAGGGGAGGGAGAACACAGAACTCCTTTTTTTTAAAGGGTATTAGACTTGCTTTCTGACAAGACAACTTCTATTTGTAGTAGCTTTTAGTCAGTAAAAGAATTCAAAAATCTAAATAATTTCGCTATCACCCGGCTGATAGTGGAACCATTTGCCCATAACTCTCACCATACGAATACTCACTTGTTGCCTTGTCAGCCATTTACAGGATACAGTATATTTTGGAGGACTTTCTGATGGGTAGTTTGCAGGCAGCTGAAAGTTCAGGATAATAGGAGGCAGATATTCCACTTCATGTAGATCCTTGACTGGGTTTTTCTTGGTTGGTTCCTTATCCACTTTGGGTTGGCTGGACAATTCTGAAATACGGTATCAACCTCAAAATTAGGTGTCATCTTTTACAAATGATGTGCAAAACTGAACAGTGGGGAAGTGAAATTTTAATTAATCCTTCTAAATGGTACAGCAAGGCGTATCGATGTACATGGAAACATCATACTGACAATGTCAACTGCTCATATAAATGACATCAAGACGACATCACACTGAATGAACTAGCAGAGCCAGCTAATGGAGTCAGCAACACACCTTATGTTGTTTTCTGCTTGGTGCACTGAGACCAGCTGAGTGAAATTTATAAATAGAATGTCAGATCAGGTAGACAGTGCTGCTCAGATCATAGCAGCTATGAGGGTGTAGGGAGATGGACACTACCTCTAGTAAACTGCTGGTAAACAGATACCTACCAGCACTGGCCTCCCTCTGATCCACCAGCTTCACATGGAACGGATGAGGTAGATTCAACTGGGCTGAGAAGTAACCCCCTGGGTCGCCACCTTCCTGGGTTGCAGTGAAGGTCTCATCATTATAGATGCTGGCCAGGGCAAGTAGCTCATCTTCTTGGTCTTCTTTATCATCCGACATATTGGAACCTGACGTCCAATAACCAGAGGAAAGTTTTGAGAGACTTGAAATTACCTTGAAATATTTTTTCAAAATCTGCACAAACAAACAAAACTTTAGCCGTGGGTTTTTCATGCACTAAATGCAGGGCTGTATTTTTATCGACAAAACTTTAGTTCAGTAGAATCTTATTTGAAAATAATGATATGTCTCGAGTCCAGACCAAGCAGAACAACATATAAAAGTTCAAACCCCCACTATGCATGTCGTGTACCCAGCCTGTGTCCCTTTCATGAGTCAGGCAGGGGCGTGTCACTCATTTTATCTGCTCATCAGGATACACTCATGAGACATGCACTAGACTAGACTCTAGTCAGCAGAAATGACCTGAAGCAGGAGCTAGTATTCAAGCGATTGCTTGACCAAAATGGGTTCTTCTAAGGATATTTGCGGATGAAGCTGACGTCCACTAACATGATACAGATGCAACCGATGCAACAATGCACAGCTTTCACGATTTCTAGGCAAATAGCTTTGCAAACGCCAAGTTTTCCCTCAATCCCTGTTACAAAACCATCAGGAAACCATCTTTGATCGTCGTTGGAAGTACACAAGAAAGAAATTCCGGGCTTGCCGGGGGTATTTGCCGAAGACAAAACGAGATTGGTTAATCGGCGTGTAACCAGGGCGCAGCACTGTCGACACTGCCCCTCCCGCGTTGCTTGGCATGGAGCCTTGGAGTCCAGGGTTCGAACCCGGGGGTTCAAACCAGAGAGTGTATGCACCCCAGCCCCCGACGAATCCAGGAGGTGGTCAAAATACCAGTGTGTGGCATTGGTTTATTGGTTTAATGCTCAAACACATGTCACCACAAATGCTAAGTCATGACCACGGCCCCAAACGCGTAACACAGTGGTTTCAAACGTTCCACACAAGATCAATGCGACCATATTATGTAGGCCTATGATAGTCAAGTGTGTTGTCCAAGGACCTACAAAGAGAAGACCAATGAGATCATGGTCAGGTGTGTTGCCCAAGGTCGCACAGAAGACCACAGAGGTGATAGTCGACAAGTGTCTTACTCACACCGACGATATTATAGTCAATTCGCACACAAGACCAATGAGATTATGGTCAAATGTGTTGTCCAATGTCCCACACAAGACCTCAATAAACTCCACAACGTGTACAACATGTGTGAAGAAGTCAACAGCGTCTGCCCAGCCGGACTACTAGTTATAGGTGGCAGCACAGACAATTACGTAGCTGAAACGTACCCTATGACGGGTAAGTTTTAATTTTAATAAATCGCGTAGTTCCATTCTCTTAGCTCAGATGGCAGCACTTGCCAGCTTGACAAGAAAAGACATCAGAGCGAAAGTGAATAGGACATTTCGGTTTCTACTTCTATACTGTTACCTGCAGAAATGACTTTCGATCAATGAGACAGCAGTGCACCATATCTCTTCTGGATGTGCCCTCCCTCTCATAGCTCGCCATGTTGCCAGAGAGTGTACCAAGTCTTTGCTGGATGTGCCATGCTCCTTCACTTTGCGTACTCTGTCTGATCGAGATGTGTACTCTCGATTCCAACGTAGTGCACCATGTTTCTACAGGGTGGACCTTGTCTCCACACTTAGGTGGAGATTGCATGAAGTCAGACCATCAGACCGGAAGAGACAGCAGATACTACAACAACCATACCATAACATACTGCCACAACCAGACCTGATCATACAGCATATGCTGTCACAAGTACACCTGATAGACAGGAGATGCTGGCACAACCAGACCTGATGAGATTGCAGATGCTGCCACAACTAGACCTGATGAGTTTGCAGAGTCACAACCAGACCTGGCGAGATAACAAATGCTGTTACACCCAGAGCCAAGGGCAGCACGAGCAGATCGACACCTGATCATCTATCTAGCAGATCAATGAACGAGCTTGATAGCAAAGATTACTTCGGAGCAATTTTCAACTGTTCATTTTTTGAAACATACTGAACCTATAATGTGACCAGGCCAATGAGAAGGATAGAGGCCCAAGTCTGAGTGCCCTTAGGCCGTCCGAGACACATTTTTATAGTAGTTGGTAGTGCTTAAAGGGGTGCCGATGGACCAAGAGAAAACCTATGAGATCTTTGTCAAGTGTGTGTAGTCCTGTGTCCCTCCCCACACGAGATCAATGAGAGTTCCCTTAGGAAAAATGTGTCTCATTTTCACAATGGTAAATCGAGTCCACAATTCACCATGGTAAACTGACAGCACTTCACCATGGTAAACTGACAGCACTTCACCATGGCGAATTTGGATGGTGCGCTATTCACCATGGTGAGCATGGTAAACTTCGACTTCACCAAGGTGAACGCTGAATTCACCATGATGAATTCAGATTCGACCATGGTGAATCTGAGATCTTTTCTCTTCGTGAGGATTCCCACAGAACCGGGCCAGCCAAAGAACATTAATCAAGTGTATTGCAAAAGATCAAATGAGAGTAGAATAATCAAGTGAGGTGCCCAAGGTCCCAAGCATGATATATAGTCAAGTGTTGCCCAAGTCCTACACAACCAATAAGATGGTAGTCAGGTGTATAGGCCTACCCAAGCATGATACCCAAGGTCCCAAACAATTGTCACAACCAGGGAGGACAAATGTTGACCACGTGACTAGGACTTTTATAGAGAACCAGTAATAAGTTGGGAAATGACAATGACAGTCTGCATCTCCCTTTTTAACAATATTCTTAGTATCAACAATGCCAAGATCATTGCAGAATTATAGCTGATTGTTCATTTACATATTCAATCCAAATTCGCACCTTAACGGTAAAGTGTTAATTACCAAAGTGACACCGGTCACTTCCTCAGCTCCCAATCTCCTTTTGGTACTCTCGTCTGCTAGTTGTGCACTAAACTCCACTTGGCAATTAAGGGGACGCTTCGTCCTGTGCTTTTAGGGACCTGTAACTTCAAATCGTACTGAATCTCATTAAAACCATTAGGGTTCTATAAGGATGGAATATTTACAGAACTTTGGGGAATATTTGTGTCGATTTATGTTGATTTTATGGAGTTAGTGAACCGAATTAGTCGTTGGGCTAAACTGCCATAATGGAATGCTGCTTATACCAGTGTAGTGTACTAAGTAGTGCAGTGGTAAACCACCAAAAGGATTAGACCAATTTTTGAGGGTCATATTGAGGAATGTTTTGCCCCTATTCTGAAGACTAGGCTATATATATTTATACCCTAACTATATATATAGTGGAACCTATTGTCTCTGGGGCATGCTCACTGTATTCCATGTCATCGTCATCATGGGTAAGCTTTGCAAGTTCGCATTCTGACTAAAGAGACAAAAAAGTGACCCACAGTGGATTAGACTTCAGAAGGTAGGCCTCAGCTGAGCCCTCAGTTATGAGTGTAGTAAGTAGCATTGGGGATTTGAAGGATACAAGTTTGCCAGCAATGCAAAGGAAATGTTTCATCGAGTAAAGTGAACTGGGGTGAAAAATGGAGTATTTTAGTTTGAGACGTTTTTGGGAGATAAAGCGAACATTCAATATGAAGCTGACCAAGCAGTGCTCCATCTATTGGACATTATGGACGTTGTTGTTATTAGTGAAGCATGGTACATGCGAGACAGTTTACGAGACGTTACATGTTAAAGAAAATGAGCCGACAGGTACGGTTGTCGGGAACATCACAGGGAGGGGACCAATCGAAGTTTTCCTTGGCGAGTCGGCTGCTGTTTTTGATATTAATAGAGCTACGGGTGTAATCAAAACACGGATACGATTAGATCGTGAAACGAAAGATGAGTATACTTTTGGTGCTATGACGATGGGCGATTCGACCTATCACAGTATAAAGGTCAAGGTTACCGACACAAATGACAATTCACCGACATTCCCGCAGAAAGAGATCACCATCCGAATCGGCGAACTGGACCCAAATGATAACAAACATAGCATCGGGAGCGCGGTGGATCCAGACTTGGGATTATTCACAACCCAGAAATACCAAATCATGGCAGGGAATAAACAAGGTCTGTTTCGGTTGTCGACACGCAGAGTCGGAACAGTTTTATATGTTGATTTAGTCGTCCAGGGTACTTTAGACTATGAGACAGAGAATCGGTATGATTTGACTGTGACTGCGTTTGACGGTGGATCGCCGCCAAGAAATGGTTCCATGCATGTGATTGTTGAAATCCAGGACGCAAATGACAATCAGCCTCTATTTAATACGAGTCGGTACTCGGCAAGGGTTATGGAAAATGCCACCGTTGGGACGAGTGTGGTACAAGTGTTCGCGACGGATATCGATTCCGGGGAGAACGGACACATCCAGTACCACATTGACCGAACCCGCAGTGATCCAGGGGAAACCTTCACAATAAACGCAGACTCAGGCGAAGTCCATTTGAATAAGAAACTCGATTACGAGAAGAAGTCGTCCTATGAACTGATCGTTGTTGCGAAGGATCGACCCAACGGTCCCGACCAGTTCCAGACAACGGCGGTTGTGACAATCAAAGTTGAAAACATAAACGACAACCCTCCTGTGATAGACATGGTCTTTCTCTCAAAAGACGGCACGCCAAAATTATCCGAGAATGCAGGCGCGGAAGATTTAGTTGCAAGAATATCAGTTAGTGATCCGGACGTACCAGGGTATTTTTCGAACGTCAATGTGACTTTGAGTGGTGGTGATGGACATTTTGGTCTAACGACAAAGGACAATGTCGTTTATCTCATGATTGTGTCCAATCCATTAGATCGTGAAATGTCCCCTCAGTATCCATTAACTATCATCGCCACTGATTCAGGAATCCCTCCGTTGCAAACAACCAAATCTTTCGTCCTTAAAGTGATCGACACCAATGATAATGCACCAATTTTTACCGAGTTAGTCTACTACGCCACTATCAAAGAGGTGGCGCTACCGGGCTCTTCTGTGATTCAAGTTACTGCACGAGATCTTGACATTGGAAATAATTCTTTGATATCGTATTCGATCGTCCCAAATCCAAACAGGCATTCTGATTGGTTTAAAATAGACGAACAAAGCGGGCTCATCACAACGAAACAAAAGGTGGATTGCGAGACGCTGTCGCAACCAACAATTACGGTCGTAGCGACAGATCACGGGGAGGTACCTCTTTCAGCAAATGCAACAGTTATCGTCACTATTTTGGATGTAAACGACAACCAGCCCGTCTTCGATCAGAGTTACTATAACGTGTCGGTTGTGGAGAATAAACCAGTCGGTGGATGTATCCTGAAGGTGAGTTAACGCCATCTATCTTTGATTTTTAAACTGTCTTGAAAGTTTTACTTGTATTTGCGGAAGAGATCCCAAATATGCTTCTTCATCTTTCTGCTCTGCATATATTTGTAAAACATAGAGTTTTACTTTGGTTTTCAATTATTGATAATTCTAATTCTATTGAGAGAATCCAATTTTTCTGATGGCTGCCATTTTGTGATTGGTGCCGACCGATTTAGTGTCACTAACAGTATACATTCCTTATTTGTTATAAACGGGGTGTTTCTGGTAGCAGGTGTGGCAAACACAAGGAAAGTGTATAAAAACCTGTCTTCAGTTAAGATCACCTCCCAGGGACCTTGCTAAGCAGGTGTAGCCTCACACAATCAACTATCTAATCATTTTAAACAGGACAGAAAAAGTACAATGTTAGCATTTCTCTTTAGACATGGTGCCTGTCTCGATTTATATCATGAACTTCTCATATCAAAATTATCCTTTTTGCGCTTTCCTTTGTCACAAACAACTATCAGACTTTGTCTTTGAAGACCAGACATGCAAAATTATATAAACCAAATCAGTTAGAGAAATTGAGCAATCTTGCGATGTGGTTGTAAGGGGACATAACTTCATGACATGTATTCAAATATCATGATTTTCGCTGTCCGGGGTGAGAAACCCAATCTTGTCTTGGAATGTTTGTCAAATGTTAGGCTTAAGGCAGGATTTGCCTGACAAAGACCTACAGATAGAGCAGAATAATGCATGCTTCCTTTCAAAAGTGTTGAGCAAGTTTTTTGTTCCAAAGGTATTTCTGGTGTGCGTCTATTGATGTAATATACTTTATTATGCCTGCGATAGAATCTTGTTCAATGTCTCATGAATCGATTGGAAAAATCTTATTTTGGTCTTTTTTCATGCTTTGTTCAATGTGTGATGTCTGGCATTGCACACTGTGGATATTCTGGAGTTGAGAAGGAGACATATGTGGACATGCTCATAAAGCCCTACAAAGGAAGGCTTACTTTAGGCCCTTGCCAAACAGATTTTGAAAAGAACAATCGGGACCCCTGTGTTGCCGTGAAGTAGCACTAATTTGTCATTGTTCTTGCCCACAGACTGGGACAACTGGTGTCAATACCTGAATCACTTTAATGGTATTTGGATGAAAACAATACAACTCCATTACTTGCAGGGCAATCGAGAAAATCCCCAAAAGTGTGAAGAGATTGGGAAACAATAGGAAAGGGGACACAGGTTTGCAGCTGTGCACATACTGGTCTAATCCTGGCAATCATGATAATTGTTACCTGACACCAAAAGGCAGGAAAGCCTGGAGACTTGGGGTTTCCAGGGAGGGGAGCACTTTAGGAAATAGGCCTAGTACAAACTCAAGGTGACAAGAAAGGGACTATCTGTTGGGTATAGGCCTACAACGTACTCTACATGTCTATGTTGTAATCTTCAAAGCAAATCCCCAAACAACCCCCATGGTCAATCTCAGTTGGGTCCTCAGTGCGCTCTTGTATCAGCTATTCTGATGATGTACATGATACCTTATTTCGTGCATATTATAGGCTAATTGTTATCAACCACAAATGACTCACACCATGTTGGGTGTGGGGACATTGCCACAGCCAATCTCAAACCTTTTGCACGTTATTGTCCAAGACTTCGTGGACACAGGCCAGCCTGCAGAAATCTTGGGGTGTTTTAAAAAGGATTTTCTGTTGCATAATTACACTTACATTTACCCTCAAAATATCCATTGAATGGGTACTAATAGGAATTTCACTTGAATTGAAATTCTCAGGGGTTGAATTGAAAAAAACCTAACTTTGGCAGTTTGCGCTTAGTCATAAGATGGCATGGTTTGAATATGGGATGTGGCTTGGACAACGAATGTCCCTGAGCTCTTAATCCTATTATCAAATGATGCAGGCTCATTGTATTCCAAGTGACCAGAAACTTGCAATTTTCATTCTTGGAATTTTGAAGTTGAGTCATAGAAAGGACTTATATACACACTGCCTAATCAATTTGTGAAACAGTCATGTCGAAGTTGTCACATATTTCAGATAGCCTGATTTTTGTGACATTAGCTGTTATCTGTCCTTGCATTGCCCACCCACACCCTTCAACTTGACACCTTAACTTTTGATAATGTTATCATATTTGAATAGAACAAATTCAATTTGTTCAAATACAATTCATTTGTAAATATGAAGTTATCAACAAATAGAAAACGACTGGGAATTCCTGTGCTTGATGTGATTTATGTTTGTTGATTTGTCTCTGTGTAGAAGAATGTGAGGAAATGATTTGGTGGTGGTGTTGGGGGGGGGGGGATGATTTTAGACTTTCGTTGATGAAAAACTATATCAGAGAAAACAGCCAAGTTAAATGAAAAATGTCACTAATTGTATTTTTAATTTAGTAAATATTCTGTGGTTCCCTTGGGGCTAACAGGGGCCATGTAAGCTTGGGAGTTTTCTCCAAGACTATTTCATATAGCAGTCCCATGCGTCACATGGATATGTATACTATAAAGGGCTTCACTTTTATCTATGGCCCTTATACACGTAGTTCCACCTTGTATATTATGCCCTAATACAAGGATATTGGATAGATTTGAGTGCCTTCAAAATAAGACCCCCTAGCCAGTGAACCCCTTCGAATTCATCCAGATCCCCACACAAACTGTTTGTGTCCTCGAGACGAACCCACAGGGAGTCTTGTAGTAACACGTTTTAGTGTCTTGGGCACATTCTAGTCTGTAATTAGTGATGTTACCGAAAAAATTAGTTTGTTCCAAACCATTGGATTTGTAGAAACCTCATGTTTTTCTTACATCATTTGAGGGGGATGATTTTTGCCTTTGTCTTGAAAAAAGATGTCCAACCCAATCCTCGAACCCTACTTACTCTGAGGAGTGTTCTTCAGATGAATTTTTGAGGGACATTTTACAGGCTGTTGGCCGACCTATTAGAACCAAAAACTTCTTCATGTACATATCATGTGTATACTCCTACTTTTCTTAAATTCCTCAGATTAGAAAGAAAAAAGTGAGTTTTGATGCAATTGAAATATTCCCTATGTAACCCTTGTACACGCAACACACTTAATCAGGCAACGGTTATGAAAAAATAGTACAAATGTTTGGACATAATACTTTTATCATGAATTATTTAATTGAATGAAATTTTGTTTAGATTTTTTTTAATTCTTTGTGATTTTAGAAAGAATTTATTCTAAATTATGATTGTAACCAACCTTAATTACAGTTGACTCATAAAGCCAATCTAAAAGTTTGTACATTAAAATCAAACGCCAGCTGCCTTAATAAAGGCTATGTTCCCTCTTGTATAACAGTCATAAAATTAACATGACAAATTCACAAACTTATCATTTCATAGAGCTCCGGTAACAATTAACGTAATTTATTCTGCGGCATTTGCCTGTCAATGGCGGCAACCATACGCGAGGCCACCGCCTCTTCCGAGAATTATTGATCTCTACTTGGCGAGTATTTGTCGAAGCTGTGAGGCGCCTTATTGACTGGGCGGATCAGTCGTTGTGGTCAGGGTACCAGGCAGGGTGAAGTTATTTTTAAAAATCTAATTTAATCTTCAATGTTTCGTTCATATTTTAAGGGAAAGTGATGCCAGAAATAAAGAAAGGCACTGCCCATTTTTTCAGCTTTAGTTTACTGCATTACAATTAAGTTGTTGTAATTGTAATGATCAGGTTCTAATCCGAAGTAAATGCTGAGAATCATGTGAGGAACTTGCTTGAGTGCTATGAAAGCACCCAGAGCATTTGAAAAGTACAGCTGTAGAAACAAGCTACATCAAAGCTAGAGGTGTCAGAAAGTGTTAGAAACAATTTATTACTGTGAACGCAAAAGCATTAAAAACACTCAGGTGGATAAGTGTTACTGGTCAGTGTTGAGTGCTTTAATTGGCCTACAAGTTGGTTGAAATGCAACTTATTATATGTGACTCGCTCTACCAAAACTAGGCGCTTGTCGCATCTGAACTTGACAGGTTGATATGGACTTGTTGTTCATTTCCCTATTGTAGACCTTTTGTGAAATGTGACCAAATCAGTTTGTAATAGATTTCACAAAAGGTCTACAATAGGGAAATGAACAACAAGTCCGTATCAACCTGTCAAGTTCAGATGCGACAAGCGCCTAGTTTTGGTATAGCGAGTCACATATATATTGCACATCTTTCTGATAGAAATTGTTCGATTGTGGTGTGCTTAACTGTTGGCTTGAGAAACAAAACAATTTGTAAGCTATAGTAATCTTCCATTGTGAATTACACCTCAACTGCAACTCTACTCAACTGAATATCAATTAGAAATAGAAGCATAAGAGATTGACAAGTAATGCTTAACGTGTAGTAGTCATCATTTCACTGAGGAAATTCTATTGATCTCTCGT
The DNA here is from genome assembly GCF_910592395.1 of Lineus longissimus. Lineage (NCBI taxonomy): Eukaryota > Metazoa > Nemertea > Pilidiophora > Heteronemertea > Lineidae > Lineus > Lineus longissimus. The sequence goes on from NC_088316.1 coordinate 927,723, forward strand.
CAATAACCTGAATAAATGTCGCCTTGATCTGTCGCGGGTGTGGTGATCATATCCATCATCTTGACAGCTATAATTGTTCATCTACCCCAAGGATTAGATTAGAAAATTATAACGATTGATTTCTGGTGGAATCATCTAGTGCACTAATTGATACAAGCAGTATATCAGAGGCAGTAACCATCTGCATAAACCTGCTGTTACAGCCTCATGCATCCTCATGAGCAGTGAGTGGAATTCGTCAATAGAATGTCTGATCGAGTAGACTGTGCAGGTATGAGCAGGTGAATACTGCTGCAGATACCTAAGCCTACATTATGCAGGAATATGTGGGATTTCTTATAAATGGAAATCTCATCGGTTTGTCAACACCGATATGGGACTATCGAAAACACTAGGGCGATATCTTGATCCGCATATTGGTTCTATTTATAGCATGCTTTCCCTGCTCAAATGTTTGACAAGCCACAAGCTCGGGGCATGATATATCCGTGTCTTTGTTCTCAAGAATTTCGTTAAAAGGCAAAACTTCCTAGCCTGAGGTTGGTTACTATGCATTGAGTCACCCTGCATAAAACAGAAGTCTCACCACTTAATGACAAATACCATTGTAAACTAATATTGTTTACTAGAGTTCACATTGTCAGAAGTAGGTTCCACATAATTTAGGCCTATCTTTGGGGCCTGGAGGAGAAAGTCTGGCGCAAGATGATCTGTCATAATGTTTGTAGTCCAAACTTGTGTAGTTTTGTAGTTGAGGGCAGCCTCCTCTGTTGACTCTATCCTAGGAACACCATGCATGTTAGAAAGCGTTCTTGGTTGCTCCCCTACCCTGCCTTATCAGACAAGTATGACTCCTGGCAAAATACAGGTCTGTGCCCTGCCACTGAGATTCAGAGAGAACCACCAACCTTTAGCGCTATTTGGAGTTAACTGGGCCGTAGCTCTGGGCATCTTCTACTGGTGGCTCTCACCAGAACACCAAGTGGGAAAGCTTTCTTCATGCTGGCTCCCCTGTCCTGTCTTATCTACCATGCACTATCAGACAATCGACTCGCCAGGCAAAGTACCTGTTTATGAGAGTTGCTCCAGCAGGCTGCATTTGATCCTTTCCTTACTATCTTCACCCTGGAAAAGTCTGTGGTTCTGACATTGAAAACGATCTTCTGTCTTTCTTATCTTACAAACTTTGGCATGGAACAGAAGGTGCACAAGGGTTAACCCTGATAGGCATAAAAGATTTGAGACTTTTCTTCTTTCTTCTTTTCTTCTTCTTCTATCTCATTTCTGGGCGCATACTGTTCTGTCTGACAACAAATCTATTGAGTCTAGGAGCTTGCCTGATACATAAAGTCATAATATCAGTGCCATTCTGAAAACTTATCGTTCGAATGAAGTGTCCAGAATGAAGCAAATACTCCTTCTATTTGCAGACCAATATTTCCGCTTTCACTGCCATGATATTTGAAATGGCAACATCAAATCATCAGATACTGTTTCTGAAGTGGTTGTGAAGTGCAGTAGTTGAACACGTACATGTACTGGATTGGATTGCAATACTGTCCCTAAATGACAGTTTAGAACTTGTTTAGAAAGGTGGGATATGTTCGAGTTGAACCACGTGACAATTCTTTCAGAATACGACTGTTGTTTGAATCGTATTGTTGGTAGGCCATTGGAAGGTTTGCACCCCTATGCTGCCTACGTGAACTAGTGGAAAGTACAACCTTTAGAAATATGATCGGTACGATATTGATAATGTGTCTCGAATATAAAGGGCGTCTCATGAAAAATCTATGTTGTATTGTCTGGGAAATGCTACGTTATGTCAATATGAAACAGTTTCAGACAAAGACGTCAAAGTGTGAAGAAATAATTGTTACACTTTGCTGAAGGCTGCATCTTTGATCCTCTTAGTCTTACCCCCTTCCCCCCCCCCCCCCCCCCAACTCTGAAATTTTCAGAATCTCGAGAAATATGAACTGTTTATATCGAAACTGTGGCCAGGTGTGAAGTTATAATGTGAAAAGTTTGCGATAAGTTCTTCGATCATTTTACCCTCCCCCCTCCATCCAACCCACCACAGTCCTTCTTGCCCATTGCTTTCCAAATTCCAATTTGTAGGAACCTTTTGAAACATGCCGACAAAATGTATATAAATTATCTTTCTTCATTCAGCCCATCAACCCTGAATCTTCATGGGTAAGCGAGAGTTGGTGATTGTGTGAAGCCATTTTGAGATTCATCACAAAGTTTGACATCCCAAACCCCAATAAAAATAAAAATTCGAGTGTGACCACCCAAAGGATTTACCGAGTGTAGTTCCCATCTTGCAATATGAGAATGAATTGGTGTGTTAATTTTGTTGCTCCTATTCCTGAATTGGACTCCCCCCCCCCCCCTCGTTTATGATCTAAAAGTGTGGTACCTCAATATCGAAATGTTGCGACACTCCAGTTTATATGACTGTATTTTCTGATAAAACCCTTTTTCACTTTGTCCCTTCAATGATTTCCTTTATGTTAGGATCCCTACAATGATATACCCTCGTTTGTGTATTTTCGACCCCTATTTTCTCTAGAACCCCTTATCGTGCTGATACCCTTATCCTTAATGATAGGTTGTCAGTGTCATCCTATTGATACCCGAGCCATTTTTGGACCCATCTGACGTGATCTACAGCCATTCTTTGGTCCTTTCCTTCAACTTTTAAACTTCACTCACATTGGCTATGCATTGTCTACACATCTTAGTGCCCATTTTCAGTTCAAGTTGGGTCATTTTGAATTGATTAATTGAGCAAAAAGGGTATTTTGGGACTCAAGGAACATGTTGAAAACGATATCGGGTTTCAGTCTTGTATTCAGGTATACAAAGGCTTTCCTATCATTCATGAAATGTGCCTCCCAAACCTGGTCAGTCTCTCTAGACTGTGTAGTATTTAGGTGCGGCACGTGAGCAAACTGGTGGCAAAGGATCTCCAATTCTTGCCTCCCAGCTTTCGATATGGACAACAGTGGTTCTTTCTGCTTTGTCAGCTTAGTTTTCCCCATGGAGACATTCGCAAGTGCGATAATCTGCATTCGTTTTCATTTTTCGCCATGAGAAGCTTCACCAAGGTCGCAAACGATCTATGGCCACGTTGTCATGCAGCCACACGTCTCACGGGATCATGCACTGAAGCATTCTGCGGCTGCAGTCCGCAGTCCGTGACATACTCCACCTCATTATGGCTGCGTTCAGATCATTCTCTATTCAGATCGTCATTGCTTGATTGACAGCTCGTATTCTTCAGGCCAGCTGTCCCATCTTCGTTGACAATGTTCACGGCTACTGGGTGTAGAATATGAACTTATCGCTTGTCCGAGTGTCTAATGGTTTATCCTTGTTTGGACAATCAGGAAGACTTGTCGAATATTCATCCATTCACTTAACTAATACTAAATACATGAAATAGCGTATGCATGATGTCTGTACACTGCTGAATTTCAGTATTCCTTCATTTCTTCCCCTACTGCTTTGAAAGCGCCCTGCTCTACGCTCTAAATACGCCTCAGTCAAAATGGCGACACATTATCGTAAAGTTGGTCGTTATCACGCAAGAAATCGGTTGGGACAAAAAGAACCCAGACAATGTGTCAAGTCGGCACTCGTTAGTAAATATAGAAGAAACGTTTTCGGATGGCTATCGATGTGGGGGCCAAAACTGCTTTAGTTGACAGCCTACTGATTCACATAAACATGGCCTGGCTTATGTCATTTGGTTTAGAAAAGATTTCCAAAGAATCCAAGACAATTGACACATTTATCCTTTTGAAGACCATGTCGCAGATGATTTGATTCAGATGTAGATTGTATTTTTCCCTGATGGCAGAAATGAACAAGTTTTTTGGTAATGGACGTTTAGCAACCCTCAAACTCTCCAACCGAAAACTCTTAAGTGTTTAGGAAATCGTGCACTGCCACCAAAACTTGTGGGAGGTCCAGATAACAATACCAGGGATGGCAATATTAAATAAGTTTAGAGTTGGTCACGAATGGTCTGATATTTGGAATAGGTGGACCATTTTGACAATAAGAAGTTTGATATTAAGGTCTCACCTCAAAGGGAGGTATCATGGGATTGATGTCTCACCCAACTGCGAATGCCAGGACTAGTTGATTTGGCCATGAATCACGTTTCCTGGCACATGTTGTTTTCGTAAAAAAGGCACATCTGAAAACTTTCTAAATTGTTTTCACAAAACATATTTCGATATTCAGGTTCCACCACTCAAAGGAAGGTATCATGAGATTGATGTCTCACCCAACTGCGAATGCCTTCACTGTTTGATAGGGAAACAAACCATGCGTGTTTCAGCAAATATGGAATTGTCACTCATGTGCCAGGGTCACGTTTGACAAAAGTCCCCAAATATTGAATGACAATTACCATTTAATATTTATGATGTGTCTCTCCACATTGCTCTGATAAAAGCACTGGAGGAAACACCTCTTACTTGATGTTTTGATTGTATTGCTGTTGTGAACGAATTGAAGTTTGTGGTAGATTTTCCATCTAAGACACATCACTGTCAAGCTTTGGATTTCAAAAGATAGTCTACAGCTTTCAAAGCTCATACAGCCTATTCCAGCATTCTCACTGTGAACAAATTGTTTCACAACGCGAGTGAATTCACATCCGTTTATTGACAACTCATGAACTATCATACATTATGTACCCATTACCATGTGTATATTATGTACACATCATACAACGTTGAAAACCTCTTGAAAAATTTGCAAGGAACACGCAAGCCAATAGAAACGAGGTATTCATATGCAGTTGCGCCCGATTGAATGACTGAAGTATATGAACGCCACTCAGACTGAAAACTTGACCCGTTGTTCAACGTACATGTCTTCAAACAAAACCTCACGGGGTGGGCGTACATACGTTTCAAAGATCCACAGAATAAAACCGAGACCAAAATACAGCGTGTTATTTTGTGGTCCTTGTTATGATCTGAAAGACGAAGTGCGTCTTTTGTATCTCACACTCGAATCTCGGAATGGACTTTTATCGCAACTCTCTGCTTTAGATCATTAAGAAGAAAAGCCCTGCTGCGGTTGGCTTCACACGAGATTTCGCAAATCTATACACAAGACCGCTAGATATTATTCTCATGTTTTAGCCCAAAATAGGGTGGAATATTCCTCTGTTTTGGCACAAAATTCTTTTTTGTCGATTTTGGTTTTTTATCTTGGAGGAATTTTATTCATAGTTAGGAAATAATTGGCGGAACACCCTTAGAAAATCAACTTCCTGTTGTTAATGAGAATCCTGGTGTACACTTTTACCATTCTAAGGCGCCCTAGCAGGAGCACATATTATCAAAGAACGTAAATGATTTGAAAAACTAAAGAAACCTTACTCACTCAAAGACATGGATCTTCAAGTCCATGGTACACTCTGAGAATTCAAGATATTTGAGCATTGCTTAGTCAGCCTACATGAATATACACCCCTAGAGGTTGTCAATGAAATTGAAAACACTGAGGTTTTTAGAACCTCAAAAACCTTGAGGGTGTCGTTTTCCTGAAAAAAGGAGAATTTTTTTATATTGACAGAAAAAATCGCATTTAACCTTAGGCGTCGTTTTCAAGGCAACTTCATCACCATAGAGACTACCAACTGCTCATCTCAGTTATCCTGGGGCTAATTTTATAGCAAACAATTTTTTACCTAAAAATATCTACTTTTTGTATGATATCAAAAAATTTGAACAAGGGCACACCTGCGCATTGTAATGAATAAATATCTTCTAGGGGGATATCGCAAAATGACATCCGCTCTACATGTCTCGAAATCCTGGCTTATGTTTATATTTCAACATTTTTCTGCGCCCTACCATAATGCGTGTCTCTGTGTCATACTGAAACACTCATTTAGATCACGTCCCATCTGAAGACAACAATCACAACAATATTCAAACACCTCGCCACACGTTGCCAGCACGAAGTGAAAGCCAGATAAACAACAAAAACCTTAATAAATATTTTCATACAACTGTCACCTGACTTGTACTGGCAGATTGAGGCACCCTGCTGCGTTATGGATTGGCATTCCCATCTGAACAGAACAAAGGCAAATGTACACTAACTGTATATTGGCAGTGGTAGGGGGGATAGAGCCCCACCCTACAAAGACTCATGCTGTAATCTTGAAAACGAAGGGGTCCAACTCTAGAAAAATTTTCCAAAAAGTGTCAAATATGTGTTTGTGAAGCATCTGAGGGAAGAATTAGAAGTATTATCAGCTTTGGGGGCGAGGCGCCCTAAAAAACGTTGATCACTGCCGAAGGGGGACGCACACCTCATGTCCCAGCCCCTGAAACCACCACTGCAATCTTAGGTCTGGGTAGGACCTACAACACTGTGCAGAGTTAGTCAAGAGAGAACCAGAAGTAGTGTATTCTTTTGACCACTCTTTCCATGGCATCCCTATGAACATGCACCAACCTGCAGTTATAGCGTTTCCTCCCTCTTTAACCAACCACGTTCTTACATAACTCTATTGTGTAGTTTGTTATTTTTGGAAGGTGGATTTTCATGGACCAAGTTTAACAATGGTTTTGATGTCTGACAGCAGAAAGATGTGTGGACTTGGTCACCCAGCCATGATTCATAGCAAGTCAGGCATTCTTTGACTATTGCTTCTTTTAAAGGACTGTGATTTGATACAATTATTGCTACAAAGTGTGAGAAAAAGATCACTCATCTGCTGGTAAAAACAGTGACGGATGAGTGCCAGTAATCACCTTTAAAATATTGAGAGAAAAAACGACCTGCATGCATTCATTTCAAGGCGTAAAATCCGTTGTTTCTAATCCGTAAAAAAGGGGATTACAGGATCATGATTCACCGAGTGAGATCGCGTTCTGAATACTAAATATCGTCAAAGACCAGCAAGGTGTGACTTGAACAAAAGAGATGAAAAAATGAAATCGGCAAATCTGACTGTAAGACGAGAATCTGTTAGATATGAAAGAATCATATCCAAAAGGTGTGATCAACCGCTTTTTATAATCAGAAGCTCATAAAATCAAATGACCGGCCTCTGTTCTGTCTAACTAAAGACCCCGCTGAATTTGAGATGCCTATTGGGGGATTAGAAAGGGTGTCTTAAACCTTGCCTCAAGGTTTGGAACAGATGAAAGTTACAATGGAGAATTTGGGATCCGGCCATTAATATAATTCACTGAAAGATATCCCGATGGAGTTTATAAACCTTTTGTTGGCATGGACTCGAACAAATGCGTCAACATCAAAAAATTCTCCTAACATAAAAACTATTCGATAATCTCATCAGATGGTTAGGAAGTTGTAAAGTTATGCAAGCGCACATTTCACTCTAAGACGCCATAACTGTTACCATGACTAGTTGAATGGGAACTTTTACAACCCGGTGATAAAGCCGGTGAAACCTTTCAGCGAATTGTTTGAGGAATGCGAGTAAAGACATTCTGTAACCAAGGTTTCTATTTTCGATGCAGCCTTTTCAGTCTTGATGTTCGCTCAGCAAACATAAACCAAATTACCTTTGGGTCGATCAGGTGGACAAAAGACGGGTAAAATTATCACAGAATCCGAGATAATGGTTACAGCGCATTCTTCCGAGTGTACCATAAACCGAATTGGTGCAGGCAGCAGCCATTAATGGTTGGTAGAACTCGGCCAAAAGAAATGCTTTGGTAGCATAGAAGAAATGAATAACAGATAAATCCCCTTTGTGGTTTCTGGAGAAAGGGAAGGTTTACACATTGTCTTCATATTTCCAGTGTGGTGTATAAGTAATGAAAAGATGAGAAAAAATCCCTGAAAACTGCTGTTTTAAGAGCAGGTTGAAATTCAGTTTTTCTCTACCAACAGGGTTAAATTTGATGTTACATGTACCTCCTTCAAAGGCTATTGGTGTTCCTGACAACCTTGAAATTTCAGCATTGAGAAACTTTTCATCTCGTAAAAAAGGCTTAGAGTGGGTGTTCCAGTTCAAATTATTAATATTGGCTTCGAAAGTTCATTATTTGTGAGACAATAGGAACAATTGAGGTTGCCAGCATCCAATACCCGTCCTTCCCTGATTATTCCCCGAGACATTTGAATAGTTTAGGCTTTCTACTAACAACATGGCAGATCAGATCGTCATCCTTCATATTGTTATCAAAACTGCAAACGAATAAATGGATATTCGTCTGTCTTGAAAAATAGTGGATCGATAACGGGAAACTATTTTAGACGTCATTGTTTGAAGAGGACGGTGATCAATGCATCACCAGTAGGCCTATGATGATCGATGTGTCTAATGTAGCTAGGCCTACAGAGGAACTGACATGCCATAGATCACCAAGGGAATCCATTTCCCGATATTGAACATGATGGGCTCGGAGGCAGAAATTTTTTTTGAACTTTCAGTGGGAGCTGGAAGGCAGCGACATGCCTAAAGTGCTGGTTTTTGTGGAAGCGTTTTTCAGGGACTGGGGGCTGATGATGTATAATTCAGATTTATAAGTTAAATTCGGTAAAAATGTGTGTCATTGCTTGTGGGTGCATTTCATGCAGTTACGTCACAACTGAAGATCTGATTTTACTAAGCCTATTCCCTGCTTTATATTGTACAGACATAGTATGATACCTCAGTGAATAGTATTGAATCTTTTCGTTGTGTTGTATGCAGCCCTATTGAGAGGAAGAAGGGAATTGTTGACTCAAACTAATGCAATCGCCTTAAATCTTTGACCCTATATGGCCAAGTGGACAGGTTCACGCCTGCGTTACCTCCACCCTGTGGACACAGCCATTTTCCTGGGAAGTACCCAACTCCCTTACCTTTATTTGCAAACGTTAATCCCAGGTTTGTTTTGTCCTGGCTTTTTGCCAGTCCTGGCTTATTAGCCAGTGACTCCTTTGTGGAGAATTGTGGTATTTTTTACTCTGCAGAACTTGGGGAAAATTGCATTGGTAATCTGTCAAATGTGATCCTGCAGTCCACCCGACCCCCTAGGCTATCTCCAGTCCCAATCAAGGACTGTGCAGCCAGAGGTCAACCCTGGGGCGGTCTTGAGAACAATAAACCCATCCATTACCTGGCATGAAATATGAAATAATCATTTCCATTTCCAATTAGTTATTGGATTAGGGCAGTTGAAACTTTCTCACCTGGGTGTGAAGGGTTTTATGACTTGGTACGAATTCATATTGGAAATATTGCCAATAATTTCTCCCTCTTGCATCGTTTTTGCACATCAATGTCTCAATGAACTCAAGTATGGGCATATACTGTATACGTATACATTTTGGTGACAATTGTTGCCTTTGAAGCACCACCTTTCAAAAGCAACATTTAGCCCCAAACATGTACATGCATGTATACATTCTATGCACACTGCTTGAGTGCATAGGGGAGTTAGCATGCAACACCAATGCAAGAGAGAAATTATTGGCAGAAATCTGGCAAAAATATGTCACCGAAAATCCCAGATGGCTCAAGATCTATACTAGAGTCCAGAAAAGAACAATGTTATATATCCCCATAGTTCTCAGGATGCCTGTGGGCACTGATTTCTGGTGTGCAAACAATTTCATGATACATAAATTATGAAATTAGGTTACCTCATTCTCTTTACTCAAAGGATCTTTTTGCAGAAAAACATGTTGCGTAAAATGTTTCAAATAAACATGAAAATCCCACTTAAAAGTTCCGCACACAAAGCGATGTTTGTTGCAAATTTACCTAGCTTTGATTTCAATATTGACATCATCTTCACAGTTTGGTCTTATTCAATTAGCTCAAAACATGTAATGATTAATAAGTCAACTCTCTTGATCCCTAAGTTGGTGTGGGAACACAATCTCGCTCACATTCTCCAAATAAGCATATTCTCTCATCTGATGTAGCGCCACATGAGACTTGGAGAGGGAAAACTTTCACCCGAAATTCCTCTTTTTGTGACTACACATTGAAAAGGGACCATGACACTTGAAAGAAGTGTGTGTGGTGTGGGCAATAGGAACTGAAGAAGGAAATATTTGACCAATTAAAGTAAAGTGCCCTTCCAATAGAGTTAAATTCTAATTCCTTGTAAAGCTTTGTCGTCTATGATTAGAGTTATGCCATTTACAAGAGACAGAGCTGTGCTGCTTGAAGGTTGGAGGGCATTGAGGGCTTTTCCCCGAGGACATTGTCTAGTTGGACAGATGGAATGTACTGTTCACTTGTTAGCTTGTGACATTTTTTTCAAAAGGGGGTAATTTGTTCTTAGTATTTAGGGGAATTACAGTCCTGTGTTTACATCACCCTTGTGTTTACAAAGTGGAGCAGACAGGACCAGAGAATGGAGGGGTCAACATATTTTGTCTGAAACCAATTAAAAATCAATTTACTCGAAACACATACAATGTCAAGATGTAGAGATGCCAGATTGAGATCACAACTCCCAGGGCAAGTTGTAATTCATGTGTCCTGCCTGACAACTCGGGGACCCTGTCATCCGAAGTCAGATTTTCAGAGCTACAATTCAGCATCATTGAGGTTGGCTTTTTTGACTAGTGAGGCAAGTTGTCACTGGTGAGGCAGTGGTTTTCCACTGGTCATATTTCTGCCACCTTCATGCAGACACCTTTCTTTAGCGAAGCAATTAGTGGTGCCTCCCTTATGTACCATGTCAGACCAACAATAACAAGGTCGATCAAACATTGTCGAATCAAAGCTTTCTTGTGTAAAGACCTCTAACAGACTCAACCTTTCTTAGTTCATGACATTCAATCCAGGCCACAAGTTGACGAAAATGATTATTTTTGAATGATCTTAGGTTTGTTTGGCAAGTTCAGAAAATTTGATGTGTGGTGTGAGAACATAGAATGAACCTGTGTTTGTATGGAATAAAACCATGAGGTGTTGTTAGATCCCCAACCCTTTACTGCCCAAGTTTGGATGTTAATCACTACACCAGGAGATGTTCCTTGACCATAGTTACCTACGGCTTTCTACAGTGTCCTTTGCGGCCAAGATTGTAATGTAATGTTGCATCCTGTCTCGTAGGAGGTACCTTTAACCTGACAAAATAGTTTGGTTGGAAGAAGTTCCAGAAATATTGTTCAGGTGGTCACTAAAATCAACTTCCTTCAAATATTTTCTGGCCCCTTATTTTTGAGAAAATGTGGTTATCAGCTATCACAGCCAAAGTCCCGAGTTGAAGGCATAAAAATGCCATCCGAGACCAAAATACCAACGAGCTATTTTTACAGTCCCTAGAGTTTTGAAAAATGTTTGGCTTTAAAGTTTATGTGACAACTACATACTTTTAGTTTTGAATAACGACCAAATGGAATGAAGCCTATTACATTCACGATAAGGCCTACCGGGCAAGTGAAAAACATGTCATAGCCCTGACCACAAAGGCTTATAATTATATAAGCAAGGTATATGTGCTTTGGGAATAAACCCTTTTACAAAAGGTCCTCCATTTACTCTAAACCATTAAAAATACATGCTTAGAGCTTTGAACTGTAATGCTTTCATGAAGGTGTTCTTAGCTGGATTATTGGCTTATTGTAACAAGGATTCCAGACCATTGTGTGACAAATTCTTTAACCCCTTGACACGGTCAGGACTTGCCTAATTAATGTGCCGATCATGGTGCCATCTTTTGACAAGAAAGACTGTTCACTGTGAAATTTACGCTTGTACATTTCGTGGTTTTACAAATATTTACCCATGACATTGTGAGGATTTCAAAAATTAATAAAATCAGGCCCTCAAGTTCAAAATGACATCTTCATTGTTTTAAACTAATCTTATAATGCTGATAAATCAATCATTCTGAATAACCAGTGTCAACAGTAATAATGATGTACTGTTACCGCTATCAGACAGTATAAGTTATAATCAAGAGTAAATAAATCAAAATTGTCCTTATCTATTCTTGTTATAATCTATCATGTTATCATGGAAAGTGAATTTACAGTGATATAATCTAAATATCAGGCAGGACATTGCGTGGATATATTTTGTTAAGGTTTGTTTACTTTCTTAGTTAGACAGTGTCATCTGGTGTCACAGCCTTCCAGACAAAAACCACCATATCTCCACAGATAAGGAGATATATTGTCTGTATTATCAAATAGTTGTTAGGCCAGACTTTTAGATTGGCAATACTTCAAAAAGCAGTTACGAGGGCAATAGCACGTCTCTGTTTAGGACACCTCGGGACTGTAAGTGTTGTCCTTAGTAGAGAGGTGTTCTGATTACAAGTTAAACTTAAAGCCGTAGCCATCGAAACTGGACAATCTCGAATATCAAGCTGAGCATGAGGTCAGCAATTTGATAAGCACACCCGATACCTAGAAGGGATTCTTGCTACGACCCCAAGGGAGTAAGCATCTGGTCAAATGAGTCAGAAATTATCGCCAAGATGTGAATTTCTCGTTGCGATAACCAGAATTCATTCAAACTGAATCCACCACCGCTCATTTCTAAACACAACAAGTCATATGGAAAATTAACTATTCGGAATTATGATATGAAAATTTTCAACCCATGGTGTAGAGTATGCCAATTATTATCGTAGCGTGTAATTTTCAATTGCGTCCCAAATAGGGCGTTTGGAAAATGTTCTCGATGCCAGTCAGACATGTAATCGGATGATTTTGGCAATGGACGCATTGTGTGCTCTCGTTTTTTGTCCCTCTCTCGAGGTGTGATAATTGCGTGGTGTTTTCTCGCTGTGAAACCAACTGGATGATACACTCAGACATCTCGTATTTCAACAGTTTTGTATTTTCTTCACCCAAAGACAGAATTTCAACTTGGGCATGTAACGAGTGTTAGTTGTATTGACACTGGACTGTGGTGTCCTTCCCATAATAACAACAGGGCCAAGTCACCAATCAGCGTTATGTCGCATGGCGACCATTTTGATTTAGGTCTCCGATCGGCCTACATCAGCAGATAGAGTAAGATCTGTTGGAGGATGGGCTTCAAATGCTGGCCACAACCTCGACACCGGTAGAGATTTAGTGCCTACTTTTTGATGTCCAACCCAGCTCTGAGTCTGTGAAATGTTCAAAAATGCTACGCATAGTATCAAGAAATCTCAAGTAGCGACATTTGAATAATACGACGTATGTCATGTTAAAAAGGCCGATCAGCGAAAAATGCTAATGCATAGATGACTCAGCGAGCATATCATATAGAGTAAAAGGTTACACGATGCCTTCATGTTGTCAGCATTTCTACAATAACCTTTTGATATGTGACATGGCATATTGAATCTTCTTTCGTGATTTGTGCGTTTGTTTTCGGTTTGCGATGAATATCTTTATATCGCTGAGATCTTACGTTGAATAAGGTAGTCCCAGGTGATGCGCCATGCTTCTGTTGCAGTTTTGCTTACTAAAGACCGGTTGTGCTATCTCTGTTGGTTTCTTGGCCAATACTTCATCCAACTGCCTGTGGCTTCCATCAGATTATGACAAGATGACTTCTTCCTACCAGCTCCCTCGCTTCTTTTTGGCCCAAGTCCCATGTCCAACTGGCCAGATGGATTTAATCATTATTACAGAAACATTTATGACAACACTTTTGGTGATATTTAGGCCTACACAAGATCAAAAAGAAAAGATATTGCGGATGTATTTCACGAACCATTAAGCCTTTTTAGAAGCGTCTCACATAGAGCATTATATTTGCCACACGGCGGCAAGAAGTCTGTCTTGTTAGTTGACAAGTACTGTGCAAGCTCTCAATTTCTACCAGAAGTGTTTGTATCTTGCTGGAGCTTTTGTCCACTTCTGTGGCCACTAGTACTTTCGACCTGTTTTTGGTTTATTTAGGAATTGATGTTTACCGTGTTAGGCCCAGTGTCTTGAAGGCGAGACACTTTGCTGGGGTAGGCCTCTGGTGGCCTGGCGGACACCACTTAGGCTGTCATGATAGCCCTTATTGCGACAGGTGGTGTAATTTATCAAGTTTCATCAAATTTCTCTAACATTATTGATATTTTCAGTGAAAAAAAATCAGAATTATTTTAAAAAGCTTCATCTGTAATTGGGTTATTCACGGGTAAAGTAAATAATTCTGTTGATAATTTTTTCGGATAAGTAAGACAGTTTCTATTCATATTTCAAATTTCCCTGTGTCCTCATCCACACCAACACATAAAAATCCTTACATCACTTTAGCATATTTCCTCCGCCTGCAATTTGTGCAGGAAATTCGTCACCAAAGAGAAATAAGTAATTTATAAGCTAACTCGGGGTCAGCCAGAACAGTCATGTTTAACTATTGTACTCGCTAGGAGCTTTACATGCTTACTTGGCGAGGGGTTATGTAAGGTTGATTTGAGAATGGGGAGGAAAACAATGTTCCCTTTCACCATGTAATATTCATGCACAACACCATAAGTCCTGTTTGTACAGGTTTTACACACATTAGCATGCATTTCTTACCCCGGTGCATTAGGCCGCATGAAATAGCAGTCATATACATTTGTTATGAATAAGAAGGGTTTTCAATAATAAGGGCTTTCAACGTATAGTCACCTACCTATAGTCACCTATAGTCACCTTTTTCACAAGAAAGTGGCATTGAGATTTTTGAATTCAAATTCAAATCAGTGGTAAAATTGGTCAGGGGAATAGGCCTTTAATTCTTATTGAATTTCATCAAGGAAGTATTGAGTAGGGGTGTTATTAATTATACAATCCAATATAACTGGGTATCATCTAAATATTGGGGATTATCGGTTTTTCCTTTGATCTGAACTTATCGGAGCCTATTGACCCAGACATCTCGCCAACTGTTTAAAAAAGACTTTTTATTTACTGCCATTAAAACATGAAAAAGCACATACAATTTGGAGCCACAAATCTGCCTCGACTAAAAAACTCATTTGCTTGGCCTTACTACAGAATTTGAATTTGAAAAAGAAGGATTTGGTTTTATAGTTTATTCTTTTGTGCATAAATAGCACTTTTGTATTGTATTCTGTATGGTATTAGCTTGTAAGTAGCTGTACATTAAAATCCCACCAGTTGTGAATTATCCCACCTAATTATATGCTTGGTCTCAAACAGTGCTGGGGTATGGAGAAGTGAAATCACTTTCAAAACTCTCAGAACATTTTGTGAAAAAGAATTTTTTCTGATTCAGGGTGAATCTGAATTCTTAATTTGAATCCAAGTCAAATTATGATAAGTAATTGTATTGAAAAAAGGTGTTGGTGAAAAAGTTCACATTTATAAGCATAGAATCTGTACATGAAGATTATTGTAGTACAAAATAAAGGCGGGGGGGGGGAGTTTGATCCAGAATCAAAGACACAAGGTGGCATAGGGCTCACCTTTCAGAATTTCATGCTCAGATTCAAATTTTTTTCATCTGTTTGAGAAATTTCCTGAAGTGAGGGCGACAAAGACTTGAATTGAGGCGAAATCTTCAGCCGCCGTCTCTTTGTCTCTTACTAATTGAAAACGATGCAGTTAACTTCATTTTCACTTGATAAAAAATCACTAAAATGATTGACAGGTGCAAATTGACAGCTACCAATTAGATTAAGAAAATGACTTTGCTCAGGGATACAGCTAAAACTCTCGACTCTTTAGTTTTAAACGGCCGTCAATCTTGTGTAGTCAACAAACTTTGCAAAATCTCCATCATTTTGATTTTCAAAATTGAATGTGATAGCTCAATTTCGCTTTAAGACGAATTCAATTTAAACTGGCAGCTGCCATCACTTTCAATTTGCAGAAGGAAGTGGTCCGTGATGATTCTTGTGTGCCGTCTTTCGATTTAGGATTTGATACTGAACGGGAAGTATTAGTTAGCTCACCAAACATTGCGAGGAGCTAAAGTGTAGGCCAAGAAACGAGTCATGGGCAGCCAAGTCTTTGGGTAAGAGGACTGTTCCACCGGAGTGTCTGATGAGACAAACAATACTGATTCTAGTGATATCTGTTGTCTGAAACTCATTTCAAAAACTTGTTATGACTGTGAGTTGCCGCTTATCAATGTGACAATTTCAAATATCCGTTGCCCAAAAGCATAATTCCCTGCCCGTGTGTCGGATTGATCCCTCCCTACTGTGATGTGTGATTGCCTGTAGGTCCTTCATTAAGGCAGGAAGCCACCGGCCATAACAGTGTTAATTGCTTGCTAAGGAGGCAGACTCAAGGGTGGTGCGGTGGTTGGCAAGTACTTGTGAGGTGTTGAGAGGTCAGTGGTTCAAGTTCATGTTGAGACGCCGGAGATGAAGCGCATCTTGATCTAAGACTTTTGTCATGGCTACCCCCTAAGTGTGCTCCATGTGGGAAGGTATGAGGCGACACAGACATTGTGAGTCAGGATGATATAATGGGGGAATGAGATGTCCAAACTCGACTATCTTCCAACACAGCAGTTTTGGTTTAGGGGTCTTGGTACTTGGGCAGAGAAGAGTTTTGAGGGCAAATTTGGAAAGGTTTAGAGAGAGTCATTTGTACAGTTCCACTTTCCCTTCATAAAAGTGAGTGTTGCACCTATTTTCCTTAGTTGGTGAGCATGTTTCATGGTCATATAGTTCAAGTTGATATCGTAGTTTCGACCCATCACCAGTTCAGGTGCATCTTAGTGTTTTTAAGCCTACATTGATATCCTTCCTGTTGTTTACGGGGTGAAGATTCTCTTCAACAGGACATGACAAGACAAGCTCTGTAGCTGAAGTGTCCATTTCAGGGAGGAGTTGTCAGAATGTCACACAAGACTACCTATGTCGAGGTGAACTTAGAAAACGCTGGATTCCATCACCAAGCTGACAATGGGTTCTAATCGTAGCACACTTGAGTCTCAAAGCCCGAGGTAGTCATGCGGACAACCAACATGGCCGCCATACAGTCGAAAACTAAAGCACAGCTCAAATTTCTCGTACCGATTATGAATTGAGTCTATCTGGAGCTCAAGTGGGTTTTGATGAGCTGTGTGGAGGACTACCGGTAAAGGTCCATGAGAGGTCATCTTATTAGTGAGTTTGAAGGCACAGTTCCCTCTTGTGCAATGTTTTTATGTGTCCCACTGGTGATAGGCAGTAACCATGGCCATAGTGAAATAACTAGACATGCCAGTTCCATGACAATTGGCATGTATTTTGCTTCTGTTTCATTCTACACACCAGCATTGTTGAAACTTATATTCAATGCATATTTATGTAATTAGAAACCTTCAAATCAATTTGAATTTTTTTGGACAATTGAACATGGTCTTTAAATGGGAGGGCATGATCATCCCACCTGCATGAATATCCTTCAACGTGACAGAGAGAGATATTTTGTGGCATTTGCCAGCGATCTATAACCACGGAGGCGTTAATTGTCGCATCTCAAATTCACTGTTACTATCGGAGTAAAGTTCCATACTACAAATATATGATTAATTGTAGTTCTCAGGTGACCAGAAATACTACAAATACCAGACATCTTTTTCCAGGCTGATATTGATTGCATTCAAACAATGAGTGCCGGAATGCTCATCACAAGTTTGCTTGGGATGTGCCTTTTAGCACACATCTTTTTGGGGGAGACTTCGAGCCCATGACGTTTGCAAGAACCTTGATCCTTTCGTCTGGCTGACGTTGTTTAAACATTCCATATAGTGGTACTGGCAGTGTAGGAATAGGATTTCAAGAATGGCAGATCCTTCTTACAGGGGAGGTTAAAAAGTTAAAATCTAACCTGACAAAAACTGTAACCTCTATGGAGAGTGTGTCTACCTAGGAAAACTCAGAATTTTAAAATACGCCATATTGATATGAAGACTTATTTTCTTGACGTGTCTCATCCTTCTTCTTTCCTATCAGTATGATATGTAATCTTCAGCGACAAACAGAGGCTTAATGCAGAAAAAATCCTATCGACATTAGGTGTACTATCATACCTCCAGATACTCTATGGAGATCCCTTTTGACATTTGATGACAAAAAACTGGCATATCATCCGTGGCTTCTTTACGTCGCCATGGTGATAAGCCTGACGACCATTAAAATGCTCCATTATTTATCTGTGGGAGTTGCCCTTTGTCAGTGTCAACACCTATATCATGTTAACCTGATAGCTTGTAAGAAAAAGATGGCATCTTTGACAGTTTTATGTGATGGGTTTGGCAGGTTCAGTTTGGTATCTGATGTGGTCTTAGGTCGTGCGTTTTCATCTCTGGCTTAGTTTTGGACCGATGCATTCTCGAATCAGATCGAAGGATATTCTCCCTGCCACTGATCCACTAAATAGGGGTCGATCTCCATCACAGGGGACCAATCATAATGATCCTTACACTTATAAGATCCTAGGGTTAGTTGGGCAAATATCAGTGGCATTCCTTACACTTTCAAAAGATCATAATTCTATAGGTCAGTCATCATTATGGTATCAAACGATATTTCTCGCCGTGCAAACCGTGGGGGGATCATTCATAAGAGTTGCCTTTATTCTCGGGTAATGTTGTGCACACTGGGGGAAACGAGCGATTGGTTTGATACAATCTGAATGAGGTCATCCCCTCCCCCTGCCTTCCTGTCGAAAACACGTTCATTCGGTTCATATCAACAGCAAACTTTCACTGCATTTTCATAACAGCGTAACCCTGACCTACCGAAAAACAACTGCTTCTGAGTCAAACCGTCTTGAACTTAGTCGGTATCAAGAATCTAATAACAAGTTTCAAAAAGTGAAATCCAGCGGGCACTTTTATTTCTGCAATTCATTGAATAACTCTGAAAAATATGTTCAAGTAAGACTTCCCGCATAAAGTCAACGATAAGTCCCGCTGACAGCACTTCGACCAAATGTGACCCGCTCTACCAAAACTAGGCGCTTGTTGCATCTGAACTTGACAGGTTGATACGGACTTGTTGTTCATTTCCCTATTGTAGACCTTTTGTGAAATGTGACCAAATCAGTTTGTAATAGATTTCACAAAAGGTCTACAATAGGGAAATGAACAACAAGTCTGTATCAACCTGTCGAGTTCAGATGCGACAAGCGCCTAGTTTTGGTAGAGCGAGTCACAAATCTCAAAAATGTTGCTAATATTGACTTCAGTGTTATTTCCAGGTGACCGGGCGGACCCTGATCTAAGCCTAGATTCCCTTGCCCTGTCGCCCTATCGCACTTCGAAATCCATCTAGTTTTGTTCATAATTCGACTGAATCTTAAAAATAACTTGATCAATCTGTCTTCAGTTTGACTAATACAGACTTCAATTGTATTTTCCAGGTGACGGCCACTGACCCCGACTGCGGTGTAAATGCTCAAGTCACATACGCAATCGACACAAACCTTGGCTTCCAGTATCCTGCTGAATTTTCAATCAACAACAAAACAGGGGATATTTGTGTTGTGAAACCTCTGGATTATGAGAAGAGGCAGATGTACGAATTCCGTGTGATAGCAAAAGATGCTGGTAAGTTTTTGAACAAAAAATAAAAAATTCAAGAACCAGCACTAAAAATTTCAAACATCGCAACTTGAGGACTGACTGCCAGATGACATTGTTCAAGCAGGGATATGCAGATGGTGCCACTTTTATAGAGTTTCAGTTGAACATAGGGTTGCCTGATACAGGGTGCAGGCAGTTCAGTGGCATTTGTTTATGCACAGTGCGACTGAAGACTAGCAGTAGTGAAGGGGTTAACAGAGGAATCGATGTTGTATGGTGGTTGGTGAACTGATGCCAATATTTTATTGAAAAGTCATTGAAATTCCAATGATTCACCAGGGATTGAAAATCACAATGCATCCTTTTGCCGAACGCCCTTCAATCTCACCAGACTCAGACAGAACACAGGGTTTCACGAGAAGTGTGTGAAACACATCATTCGTGTCATTTCCTATCTGACCTCTACGGGATTACACCAACTACTCGCCTCGCCACGGATGTGACCCCCTTTAAGAATAATCCACCCCAATTATCTGAGACTGAAATCCACAATTTTCACTGTCGGTTAGGTAGGTCGGGCCGATTGTCATTGCTTAATGGTGCGATATGCCTCTCTGGCAGAGCACTGGTGACAATAGGCCTCCATAAGGATGGCCTGCCTGTCTGTTTACCCCTCCAGCATCAGGCTGATCTGCATAAATGAGACTGGGGAGATGAAGCAGCCGGGCCTTACGTATACAACCCCTTGCCTCTGGGTAGCCCCCTTGACCCAGAGAGAGCTATTTTGAGCCTCATCTGAATTTCATTTTGTTGATGCTCTCGGTGTTCTGTACATTGATTCTTGATCCTTCTTTGGGGAAACCAAGCATGTGTCTCAAAAAAACCTGGCCGTCTTTTCGAATTGGATTTCCGAGCAGAGATGATAGATGTTGAGATGAAACAAAGGGAATTCATTCAATTTCTTCTTCTGAGGCTTAAAATCAAAATGCACATATTTGGGTCAATTGGGAGTCAGGTCTGCCCCCTGGTGTTCATGAGGTGAGATTGATGTCACATTTGTGTCAGGGCTGATGAACCAATGAACACTACCTGACTATCATGTGTCTGACGGAAAGACAAAAGATTGAAGAAGTAATGGAATTGGCCAATGCTTTAGATAACTTCAGTCTGCTAATGACTAATAGAAAATCAATGTGCGTTAATAACGGTTTCACGTGCAACAAAAGTCATTGAATAATGAGGGCGAATATTTTCTAATGTGGTAAGCTGTTATTGGACTAGAGTTGAGTTGCCATATTGCACACATACTTAATCTACACTATATTAAGATACATTATTCTGTGCCCTGTATTGGTCTTTATTGCCATTCTATTTGAGTTACACACAGATCTGCCCAGCGCACAAAGGGGAGATTTTCTATTTGAGAATGTATTGTCCAGGCGACCAACTGGTTTGGCCCTTGGGCTGTGTGAACAAGATTATGTGTTCAGTTTGGTGAATGGGTTTCAAATGAAACCATTTAAAGGTAATCTCCACTCTCAAATGAAACCGAGTTAAAGGTAAGCTCGACTCTCAGCCACTTGAAGGCCATTACACACCAAAGCCACAATGATTGAGTCACCAGTTGGATAAATTATCCGCTACACCACACAAGCCTGTGATATGCAAATAGAGATGACCATATCATTATTTTCATGTTCTCTACTTTTGCCAGACCACGTTTTGATAAATGTCTCCATCACATTAGGTCGATGCCCATCGAGCGTCTCACTATCCCTTTGATCTTAGCGAGGCGTTACTAATTAATAAATGTGTCGTTAATTACTAAACTGCCCATTGTTATTGCCATATTGACTGAATATCGATGACGGGTGAACTCACACATTTCTTGGTGATTAATGTTCATTATTGGCATATTGATTTCATTTCTCAGCTCAGGCAGAGTTCAGGTTCAACTTTATACCGGGCGAATGAGCTGTCTTACAATGTTCTTCTCCTTATGCATCAGCCTTGTGAGAAACCACTTTATTTTTGGCAATTTTCATGATTTAGGAGACAAACTTGAAGATGTAACCTGTTCAGATTAGTCAACCACCTTGACCACATGCATCACTCCATCGGAAGTTGACTTTGTAGATATTACAAGACAAAAAACAGATTTACCATGGGCAGCTTTAACATGGGCAGCTTTACCATGGGCAGATTTACCATGAGTAGCTTTACCGTGGGCAGCTTTACAATGGGCAACTTTACCATGAGTAGCTTTACCATGAGCAGCTTTACCATGGGCAGTTTTACCATGGGCAGCTTTACCGTGGGCAGCTTTACCATGGGCAGCTTTACTATGAGTAGCTTTACCATGGGCAGCTTTTCCCTGTATGTTTTTATGGCACACCCCAGTGTAAATCTGGTAAACTGTACATTTCTGTTGTTTTGGTCAGTCCATATTCTTACCCATGTTGACACTGGTCATGACTGCTTGTTGACACAATGGCTGGAATGTCCAAACCCATTATTTAGTGTCCCTTGTTTTTAATAGCTAGCGGCTAGCCAGAATAGCGGTGGCTTCAGTGTGCCATTATTCCATTGGCTGTGAGTCAAGTTCTTGTTGTATCGGTGTTATTATGTCATAATGCTGCGCTGGAGGGCTCGGACCTTTAAATCAGTATGGCTGACCTACCAAATGTCTGGGGTTTGCCCCCTTTTTTAACAGGGTGGACAGGTGTCAGTCTTGCATTTTGGACTTCTTTAACAAAATAAAATGTGGTCAAGTCATTCTCCTTCGAGAATTTTGATTCAAGGGCCGCAATCGACAGAAGTTGGGACAAAAATTTCAAGATTTTGGACCCATTTATCCATTTATGCATGTACATGAATAAGCACCAACATGTGAATGTGTAACTAGCTACAAATTCTGGAAATCAGCCAAAAAGCAGTTTCTGGTGTTCCTCAAAATGACATTGTGTCAAAGAAATAGGAGCCCAGAAAGGGGTTGAATTGCTTCATATTCATAAGTGGTTTTGAATATCAGACGTGTCTGGATGACCAACAATCGGGCAGCTGTTATCGGTATGATATGCGCCAGACAGCAGGTCAACTAGCTACTAGAGTTACATGATGATTTGAATATCTCGATAATGAATAGACCCCTCAGCGTGGAATTTTAATGATACACACTGGAGTTTTCTGGAAGGGGCATTTTTTGCATTCCTTGACTAGTGTTTATCTTGTTGCAAAGGTTTTAGCAAAATACCGGATGAAATTTCATGACTGAGATTGAATCTGATAACACTGATGCTCGAAATGATTCCCGGAGTTTTTGTCGAAAATTCTGTGCAAATTCTTCGAAATTCCTCCAAGGTAACACTATACAAAAGAGGGATTCGAGATCTCATTTCATTATTTGAAGATTAGATTTCGTTGACACGCCTTTCAAGCTGATGACCAGCTTCACAAAAGATCCTTAGACTGCCATGTTTTGTCAAGAATACACTGTTGGGGTCCGTGGTATTGTTAGCGTAGCTGTGGGGAGTCATGACCTCTGTCTATTAGCAAATGATGTACCACACACTACGCTCATTATGATCAAACTTCATCTGAGGTTTTCAGCGATCGCCTCTCCCGGATTTGGCTTGCAAAGTGTGCTATCCCTGTCTCGGTGGAAAGCTCACCGTGCAGTCAGAAGCACCCATGCATTAGAGCTTACCCTGTAAAAGCCTATGAGATTTCAAAATCAACTTTCTGCACCACAGAGACAGCTTCTTGGTAGAAAAAGTGGTTGAAAATGAACGGAATAGTCTTGCACTCAGTACACTTAGAAACTTCTTGTTTGGAAACTGAAATGTCATTCCCACAAACATTCGTGTTTTTTAAAGTGTTTGTCTGGGAAAGGTCTTGTATATGTAGACATTGTCTATTTCTTTTCAAGTTGCTGTGACTCGACTCATAAGAACTTCAGTGCAGCTGACCTTTCAGTTGAAAAACAATCTCCTGTTGAGCGAAAATGACATTATTTTACCAGTCTCCAGCGTTACTTTACTGGTGAAGTTTCTTCCTGATTTGGTGCTTCTTGTTAGGTTTTTGTAATGAAACTAATTATGAAGAGAGAAATGAAACAACAGATAAAAGGATATCAACCCCAGTTTCAGTTGAGTTGTAAGTGGCTCGACTACACATATCATGTTACATTTGGTTAAAGTGAATAATAATTGGTTTAGGATAGAGGAAGCCTTTATATCATAGAGACAGGTCCTCAAAGGCTGCGATGATATATAGTTCATGTTGTCGAATGTGACCTGAAACTGTTCACTTTTCATACATGACATGAACAACCAAACAGCTGGCTACATATGCTTCATGATGTCATTTTTCACCCTCGCGTCGTGTTTTCAGGCATAATTCTAAATTCTAATTGTCCTCATCGCACCAGCACAGCCAGTGCCATCTTGTCAACATCAAAGGCATCATCAGCGCCCCCCTACCCCAGGAATAAACACGTTGACATTCTGCGGATGCAGTCAACTGTCTGTGGCTGCATTCGATGCTCGCAGCGATAACGCGCATAATTAAAAGCCAGAAAATACCCGAATTGATTCCGGTAAATTAAACGTGCAGAATGTGCTGTGCTAAAACGATACCTTGTAAGTCTCTTCTGGCTCAAATTGAGCGATCGCAAACATATTGGTTGCACAATTAGTGTAATCTTGCGGGGCCAGGTCCCCTTGTCAGAATCATTTCATGCCATGTGCATTTGTTATGAAGAGGGGTGATGAAGTTGTGAGCGGACAATATCTTGTTTCATGTTGGATTCAGTTTGTTTCCTGGCACATATAACCCACTATGCTGAATCTTGCACTGAGACGATTTCAGCCTGGCATAGAGAATGTGATGGACATCTTTCTTGTTGTCTTCGTTTTCCTATATTTTCTGTTGGGAGGGTTTATGGCATGCCACTACTGGGCAAAACTTGAGGTCATTGGCGTATCCCGCAGCTGAGGAGGGGGAAGGTACCATGAGAAAAACTGGGTTCAAAATAAACTTCTGTTCGTTCTGGCCCTCAGGTCCTCAGAGGAACATAGACAATGCCCTTTTTTCTTTTCAAACAAATATTTCACAAAAATCTTATTTTTCGTATATTTCAGATGGTCTTGATACGACGTCCATGGTCAAGATATCAGTGGAGGATGTCAACGATAATCGGCCAGTCTTCTATCCGAGTCAATACAGCGTTAATCTTGGGAC
Organism: Lineus longissimus; assembly: GCF_910592395.1. NCBI lineage: Eukaryota > Metazoa > Nemertea > Pilidiophora > Heteronemertea > Lineidae > Lineus > Lineus longissimus. The sequence goes on from NC_088316.1 coordinate 952,402, forward strand.
CAACAGCCAATCAGGGAAGGAGGTGGTCGCCGTACGCGCTACTGATCCCGACTCGAAACAATATGGCGTCATTACGTATAGGATTGTCTCAGGGAACACGAATATTTTCACCATTGATCCAGGCACTGGTATGTTTATCTTTAAGTTTCTCCTTTTAGTTTACATTTGAGTTTATGTTGATGTTTATGCTGTGCAAAAGGTCAAAAATAAAAGTCTGTCATTTTGAAGCCGGTCTCCTCATTACTGCTCTATCACTTATTGTCGGTTTCTTCCTTCCTCAGGTGTGATCAAACTCCTGGCCTCGCCCGGCAACCAAGCTCGAGTCTACCAGCTACGCATCTCGGCTACAGATGGTGGCGCCCTCACATCCATCGTGAATGCCATCGTCGATATCAGCGTGATTGATCCGTCCCAACAACCACCTGTGTTCAAGACTGCTTTGTACCGTTTCCAAGTGAACGAAGCCGCCCAGATCAACGATCCGGTTGGAACTGTCCGCGCGGACCAATCTTCAGGTGGGTGAAGAGAATTTTCAAAGAGGCTCCCCTAGTGTTGTAATTTGTGAACTTGGGCAGATATTCTTGTCTTACCTGACAAAAATTGAGGAAATTTTGTTGAACTGGTCTGTTTTATCAACATTTCTTCAAGATTTCTCGCCCAAACTTTACTTTTTCTAAAAGGATGGGTAGTACAGTGTCTGCTAAAGTCAGGATATTGGAAAAAATGACAAGAATATACTCCAAAACTGAGAAAATATCGGAAAAAATACTCAAATATCCAGTTGGGATGATAATTGGATATTTCTCAGGTTAGCAGTTCTGCAAAACTTTACTTGAGTATAACTGTGACGTGGTAATTGCTCTTCCAGGGAGTGGTGCTATTTCGTACTCCATTGAGGCAGGCGACCCTGAGGATTACTTCCGCATTGATTCGAGCTCCGGTGACATCAAGATCAAACGGTCTCTGGACCACGAGATACATCCGTACGTCCTGCTCAGCATCCAGGCTCAAAGCGGCAATCCACCGTCCTATGGCAAAGCACAGGTAAGAAATTTATCATATTCATGTTTTCACATTCTTAGTACAGTTGGAATCCCCCTTAAAAGGGTTTTGCAATTTCAATTTGGCCAAAATTTTAGTCAAAATTTCAACTGAGTGGTAACTGAGTAAAATGTTCTTGATGTCATTCGACTCATCATCTTCCATTTCTGTGTTCTTCAAGGTCAACGTCACTGTCCTTGATGTGAATGACAACAAACCTCAGTTTGCCATCAGTAGAATCGAAATTCCCGTCAAGGAGAATGTGAAATCGACCGTGGCCATTTACCAGGCGTACGCCATCGATAAGGATAGTGGCGATAAGGGCAAGGTGCGATATAATTTGAAAGTCAACCCGGATGGTGTGTTCAAAATCGACGCAGTCACCGGCGAAGTTACCGTCCAAAAGCCCATGGATTACGAGACAAAGAAGAAGTACACGTTGGTAGTCCGCGCGCGTGATCTCGGGTCACAGCCCCAGGAGGCGGACATGACACTTGTCATCAATGTCCAGGATGTTAACGATAATAAACCACTTTTCACGGAGCAGGACTACAGGGTGGTTCTGAATGAAAACACACCAGTGAACACAAAGTTTAAACAGCTCAATACCACAGATCGCGACACAGGAAATAACGCAAGGATCATTTACCGGCTTGCGGAAACGAATCAGAAGTTTGGCATCTTCCCCGAGAACGGGTTTCTCTACGTGAAGCAGGCTTTAGATCGCGAGGATCAGAATCAGTACGTTTTGTCGGTTATCGCGGTCGATAATGGTTCGCCACAACTCTCGGCGTACACAACCGTAACCATCGATCTCATCGACGTGAATGACAACACACCGGTCTTTGACAACAAGCGGTACGACTTCAGTGTGAACGAAAACAGCCCTCAAGGTGCCGAGGTCGGGACAGTCATTGCCAAAGATGCTGATTCAGGACAAAACGCAGACATACGCTACACGTTTGTAGGCTCAAGCCAAAAATTCACCATCGATAGTAAAAGTGGCAAAATCACAACAAAGAACGCCCTCGATCGCGAAGCCCAGGAACTATTCTCTGTGACTGTTGTCGCCCGGGATCGAGGAGATCCGATTCTCAGCTCGTCGGTTGATGTACGCATCGTTGTTAACGATGTCAATGATAACAGTCCATCATTCGTACGGAGTGGAAACTACGTTGTTGGAGTCTGGGAGAATCGGCCGAAGGGAACGACGGTCATACAAGTGACGGCCACGGATGTGGACAAAGGAGCCAATGGGAGAGTGTCCTACTATCTTCGTAAGTCTTTTATTATCATAATATCTTTAAATCTAACAGGGAACTTTAATGGCTAGAGTTTGTATTGTACAGGCTCTTGAACCAGGTAATTTCGAAAAATTTGGGAAATAGTAATCTGATTCTGCTGGACTTGAAGGTCTCATGACCAGTGTGGTGCAGACACCAACTTCTGCTTGCAGGCAAATCTTTTCCTGGACCCTGATCCCAATTGTTCAAAACTAGCTTTTTCACTAACGCTGGCGTTACCCTCACTTGGCGTTAAGTCTTTACTGAAGGAGGTGACACCAAGTTCACTCAAAGCCGAAGGTGTCTGTCAATGTTGATGTAAGCCAATGGGTCACTCCAATCAAACTGCAACAATCGGTTCCATAAGATATGTTCCGTTCTCTCTGCAGGAGACTCCAGTTCCATTCCCTTCGTCATCGATGATCAAACCGGTTGGATCACCACCCGCGAGGAACTCGATCATGAGAAGCGCTCTAAGTATGTCCTGACAGTCGTGGCCAGAGATAGCGGGAATCCTCGGCGTGAGTCCACGAGGACTGTAGAAGTTAATGTTCTTGACGACAATGATGACGGCCCAGCCTTCCCGTCACCCGAGATGACATTCCAAGTTGTGGAAAACGTCCCAGAAGGCACCAACGTTGGGAAAGTCATAGCCCGAGATGGGGACTCCGGTGAAAATGGCCGTGTGACGTATTATATTGTTGGCGGGAACATCATGGGGATTTTCGGTATCAATATGTCGGATGGGCAGATTTATACGGTGCGGAATCTGGATTATGAGGCACGCTCGTCCCATTTGCTGTCGATTAAGGCTAAAGACAACAGTCTTTTGAATCCGAAGAGTAGCATCATGACAGTGCGAATCGTTGTCCTGGACTTGAATGATAACGCACCGATCTTCAGCGCTGATTATGTCACCATAACGGTGCCAGAAAACTCACCTCCTGGACGCAGTATCTGGACATTCAGCGCATCAGATCGTGACTCTGGTATCAATGGGACTGTGCGTTATCGTATAAAGAGCATGTCCCCTGACGGTGACTATTTCACCATTGATGCTGTCAGTGGAGAACTGAAAACGAAATCCAAACTTGACCATGAACAGCTGAAAGAGATGTCTATCATCATCGAAGCGAGCGATCAAGGCCCGCAGGCGACGCGTCATGTGACGGCTATCACGGTCCGCGTCCTCATCCAGGATTTGAACGACAACAAACCCGTGTTTCTCTCCAAGGACGTTGTTCACGTGATGGAGGACGAACCTGTTGGATTCCCGATGTTACACGTGTTGGCATCTGACATCGACTCTGGCGAGAATGGCCGTGTCACGTACAGCATCGTCAAGGGCAACGAGGATGGACATTTTGCTCTTCAAGAAACAACAGGTTGGTAGACGAAATATTAGGCTAATTAGTATAATTGGAGTAGAATCTGGGAGAGCTTGAACTCATTGACAATATATTGATTCCTCTTGATATGAAACATAAGAATTTTCTTGAAAATCATCTATGAAATATGTGTCTCGTCCTTCCAGGCCTCCTGACCATCGCCAGAGCACTTGACCACGAAACCAAGCAACAATTCCAGCTGAACATCACGGCGTCCGACCACGGCCACCAACCGAACGTCGTCTGGCAGACACTGGTTGTGAATCTTGAAGATGTCAACGACAACCCGCCTCATTTCCAGCATTCCATCTATTATGCCAACGTCTCGGAGAATGCGAATCCGAATCGGTACATCGTGACGATTCATGCCACAGATAATGATACTGGTAGGAGCAGTTTAATGTACTTCTCTTGTTGGTACACTTGACCTAGCAGGGTTAACATTCGCAGGATTCTAACCTAGTGTGAAAGATGAAGTCCTCTGCTCAAATCAAATCTTTTGATGAATTTGCCAATTGGTATGTCAGATAGCTGCTTATAGGAAAACCTTTATCACTTACTTTATTTCCAGGCACCAATGCGGAGCTTTTCTACCTCATCCCCAGTGGGATTGCTGAAAACAAGTTTGCAGTCAACAATCAGACTGGTGTAGTCACGACCGCCAAGGTCCTTGACCGTGAGGAGCTCAGTTCGTACATCATAACAGGTATGTAGTCGGGCAAGTCACTTATCTTCTATTTCTTCTACATGTGCTCTTGTGTCCATTCGTTGGTGCCACTTCGTAAAGCAACCTGCAGACAGCGGTTTAAATCGTTGTGTCCTGTTATCATGACCTCAGGAGGAGGAGACCGATGACCTAGGGGGTAATCCTACGCTGTCGAAGAGAGTCGATCTGTCAGGTGAGTGTACCGGGACTGATCGGGGAATCTAACCCGGGACCTCAGAGGTACCAGGTGCTGATGTTTACCCTGCCCCACACTGACTGCCAGAAATCATTTAATGATGACAAATCTCTCTATTTGTAGCGTATGTGCGAGATGGAGCCTTCCCGGCAAAGTATGACACAACGACTCTCATGCTCAATGTCCTGGATATGAACGACAACAAACCGGTCTTCCAAACCAGTTCGTACGTACTCCGCGTCCCAGAAGGCAAAGCATTTGTCGGCATTCATACGGTAGCGGCCGTGGACATGGACACTGGCAAGAACGGTCAAGTGAGATACTCAATAACTGGTGAGTGTGAACATTTACTGAGCTTAGCGTCATTTCATGTTTCAAGTCCGAGTCCAATGTCTGATTCTAGTTATTATTATTGATATTCCTGTTGTTTACAGCGGGCAACAACGACAACAAGTTCATTCTCGACGCCGTCACCGGGGTGCTGTCCTGCTCTGCGCTGGATCGTGAGACCGTTGCCTCCTATAACCTGACCATCACCGCTAAAGACAACAGTGATAACCCCATGTCAAGCACGTCGCAAATCATCGTCCAAGTTCTCGACCAAAATGACAACAGTCCTCAATTCAGCCAGACGAGTTATACCAAAGTTTTACCAGAGAACGTTGCGCTTGGTGCACCGGTCTTGACGGTATCAGCGTCCGATCGTGACGAAGCAGAGAATGCCAAAGTGACGTATTCATTGGGGAATGATACAGACGGCATGTTCACCATTGATAGTGAGTCTGGTGTCATCAAGACGACTGGGTAGGTGTTCTCTTATTCAACGCTATTTGGGTCGTAATTGTCACCTTCGAAAAATGACTAAAGGTTCTGTAGCAGATTACAAAACTTTGTTAGGACAATAAGTTCTAGCAGGTTTACACTGTATTCACTTAATGGCAACAAAAATATTGTAGAAAACGATATTGAAGTGAATTTGCTGCAAGGATAAGTTGATAAATGATCAAGTCAACAATTGAATCAATTTCTTATCTTTCTTGCATCGTTTTTCCAGTCTCTTTGACCGAGAGAAGAGAGACAGGTTCTCCTTTGTTGTCATGGCGACTGACGGAGGCCTCTATGGTCCCAGAAATAGCACCGTCAGTGTTGATGTGACGATATCTGATGTCAATGATAACCCGCCCGTGTTCGAAAAGGTACCATACACAGCCAATATTCTGCAGAGTCAGCCGGTGGGCAGGTCCATACTACAGGTGAGCATGGTGATCTCAGACCTTTTTCATTATAATCTGTTCATGTGACAATACTGTGATGTGTGCTCTGGTCAGACCATCCAATCACTTCTTCCCTTAGGGGTACCCATGATCTGATGGTGAGTTCAGTGCTGGCCCTCACTTAAGTGTGCAACACTCTCTAATATCTTCTCTTCGTCTTTCCTTGCAGGTTAAGGCCACTGACCCAGACGTCGGCAGCAACGCAGTCATCATGTACAGCTTATCCACGTCGACATCGTACTTCAGCCTCGATCCATCCTCCGGCGTAATCAAGACCACACGTGCCCTGGATAACTCGGCAATCAGTTTCCACACCCTGACGATTGTTGCGCGGGACGGGGGCAACCCACAACTCTCCTCCCAAGGAATGGTAGAGATCCGTGTCGGGAGCCCCTCAGGACCAACCGTTCGTTTCGAGAACTCGGTTTATAATACGAGTATTAACGAGGGATCACCACAATGGACGACGGTCAAAAAGGTGACGGCAAACTATGTCAGTGGATCTGGCGGGACGATCAGTTACACCATAGCCAGCGGTAATGAGGACAATGCCTTCATGATAACGACAAATGGTAAGCCGACATCTTTGAAGAACGATTCTCTTCAGTCGTTCATTGGCGTAGCTGTTGGATGTCTTTAGCAATATAGCAATATTGATACATGAATAGATTCCTTTTACAGGTGGATTTGCTACGTGTAAGGTAAATTTGTACAATTATAGCCTTGGTACAATTATGGCCCACATTATAAAATCTAATTCATGCCTGAAAATGGAATAACCTTTTCATATGCCTGCATATTCTTTATGGTTTCAGGTTTGATTGAAGTGCGCGACCCAAGGAAGCTTGATTTTGAAACTCGGCCCTTGATCCGTCTAACAGTCATGGCGGAGGGTGGCGGTGTCTATGGATACGCGACGGTCTGGGTGCAGTTAAAGGATCAGAATGACAACGCGCCGAAGTTTACCCAGGAGCGCTATGTTGGTGCTGTGAGGGAAGGGGGAAGTCGGGGGATGTACGTCACACAAGTCTCGGCCATGGACCCCGACCAGAACAGCAACGGAGAAATCCACTATTCAATCATCATGGGCAACGAGGATAATGCTTTTACCCTTCAATCGAAATTCAGCGGGATCGTCAAGACGAATATTGTCCTCGATCGTGAGGTCCATAAAACGTACAGGTTGGAGATTGAGGCGGTGGACATGGGAAGCCCACAGCTTTCCAGCACTTGTACGCTCAAGATCACCGTCATTGACCTGAACGACAACAGTCCCTTCTTCCCACTTCCTGCTGCTGTTAACATACACGAAGGTAAGCTGTCTGTTCACAGACTCGATTAAAAAAACACAAAATCAGAGAGTGTTCCCTTGAGAGACCAGAGTTTTGACCTAAGTATACATACTATCTGCTCATCAAACAACTTGAAAGGAAATTTGAATGTTCGCTTTGGAATCTGAGCCAAGTGATTGGTGTGATATGAAGCTACAGATCTCCAGTGCAAAGAATTCAGCATGTTTTATTAATTATTGATGATTTTTCACTTTTATAACTCCAGGCATGAGAGTTGGCACAGTGGTGACCACCATCACTGCTAACGATGTCGACGCTAACCCGACCATCATTTACAACTTTGCCTCCAAAGGGAACCCAGGCGCCATGTTTAGCATCGACAGATTCAGCGGCCGTATCACCTTGGCCAAGCCGCTTGACCATGAGAAAGAAACACAGTATCAGCTCCGGTTAGAAGCATCGGATCAGAAGCATGTAGCGCAGACAGAGGTCGATATCAACGTCATAGATGATAATGATAATTCACCAATCTTTGCAGAGGAGACGTACGAGGTATGTATTGTCATTTTCCTATCAGGGGTTGGTGCTCAAATTTGATGATTCTTGACCTTTTGGGAACATTTCTGTGTCTGAATAATGCCCCTTATCCTTAGAGTTTGTTCATGATTGTTCCAATTTCTGTTGACAGGTTTTCCTAAATGAGTTGACCAGGCCCGGCTATGCTGTTCTGACTGTTAATGCCACAGACAAGGACTCAGGCAAGAATGCCGAGATAGTCTATGGAATGGGGCTCCCAGTGGACGGATACGTCATCGACAAGACAACAGGTTAGTTGCTAGGAAACACAGCAAATAACTCTCCTCAAAGGTCTCTTTAAGATGTTGTAATCACCATAGAAACTCTGTATTACGAACCCTCCTCAGATTTTTGAGTTTCCTGCTTATTTCGTTTGGATTACGATTTCTTTTCGCCCATCTGACCAAAACCAAATCTTTGCAGGGACTATTTTCACCAACAAGACAGTGAAATTCAACCCAGCGATGCCAACCATTCAGCTTGTTGTGACGGCCACTGACCGTGGCGTACCACCTAGGACCGCCATTGTCGCCGTACGCATTCAGATCATCGATGTCAACGACCACGCACCAGTCTTCACCAAGTCGGTTTATACGTATGTACCAAAATCATTCTTAACTCTTCTGACCTCTCTTAGATGTTCAATACAAGTTGACTTGCTTCAGTCCGTGCAAGCTTGAATAACATTTCACCTGAAATTTGCAAGGGATGTGTATGGCTGTTGATTTCTTCAATTCAAGTTTGGATCATTTTGAGGTCGGCCTTTACCAGTTCTTACCACGCCACTTTGGGCAATAACCGTGCTTGTCTATTTCTGAGTTCCACCAGAAATCTTCACAGACAGCGTGAGCCACAGCATTGAAATTTCTGGCAAGAAATTCATGAGTAACTGTCTGATGGAGATATTGCTTTCTCTTTCAGTGTCCATCTCAAGGAAGATGTTGCCGAGGGTACCCCTGTGGTCACTGTCATCGCAAACGACGGTGACAGCTCACGCAATAACAAGAAGGTCGATTACACGATCCTGACGGGCAACCAGGATATGAAGTTCAAAATGGTCAGCAACACCGGGGAAATCTTCTTGACGGGCAAGCTGGACAGAGAAACCGTTTCGACGTATAACTTCACGATCCGCGGCAGGGATCACGGCACGCCTTCCATGGAGTCCACAACAATTGTCAGGATTATTATCGACGATGTGAACGATTGGGCACCCGAGTTTACGAAATCAGAATATTACGTTGATTTGAATGAGAGCGTCACACTTAAAACATCTGTCGTGCAGATATCGGCATCTGATCGAGATATTGGAGAGAATGCTGTAATCGAGTACGCCATCACGTCCGGAAACGATGATCTGTCGTTTAAGATTGATCGTTTGACGGGTTGGATTACTGTTGAGAAGCCTCTGGATTATGAGACGAAGACAGAACATCGTCTTATCGTACAAGCGATGGATTGTACCATGTGTACCAATGAGAATCGTTTGGCTAATTATACAACAGTGGTAATTAACATCACAGATATTAACGACCATAAACCAACATTCCCAATCATGATGTACCTGGAGTCTGTTCCAGAAAATTCCGTAGTCGGAACGTCCGTCTTCACAGCACACGCCAAGGATCAGGATGGCAACATCTTTGGAAAATTGAAGTACGAAATTTTGGAGGCGACTAATTTATTCAAAATTAACAAAGACACAGGACTTGTTACGACCAATGCTGTCTTTGATTATGAAACAAAAACAAACTATCGCTTCAAGATTCGTGCCTCTGACATTGGAGGCAACGCTGCCACGATAGCTGTTCTTGTCAATGTGGAGAGTGTGGATGAATATGTGCCCAGGTTTCTACAGACAACCTATAGCTTCTCTGTACGTGGGAACGCCGTGGTGGGTGACGTCGTCGGCCAGGTTCAAGCCCAGGATGACGACGGAGGTGAAGATGGCCGACTCGTTTACTCCTTCAGCGAAAGTAACGATTACTTCACGATAAACAGTACGACGGGCGTGGTGTATGTTAAAAGATCTTTCAATGATGCAAGAAGGAGGAAGCGATGGGTTAATCGCTACACAGATCAGGTGATTCTAAGGCGGGCAAAACGGGCTTTAGAGGCCGATTCAGTGCAGTTGAAGATTCGTGCAAGTTCTGGCAAACCGGATTCCAAGAGTGTCGAGGTTAAGGCAGAAGTTGCGGTCAACCGTACCTGTGCTGGCTGCGGTGTGGTGGCGCCAGTCACATCCGGTCTCAAGGGTCCCGCGTTAGTTTTGGCGATCGTCTTTGCAATTGTTGGCGTGATTCTTGTCGTCATCACGGCTTTGTTATGTTTTCGTGGCAGGAGAGCCAAGCGCCGTCCCCCGCCTCCGAGATCTCACCATGATACTAGTTTTGATCCCGTTCACGTTCATGGCATCCTAATGTCACCTGACCAGCCACCGTTAGTGGCACGTGAGGATAGTGGTCCACCTCAGTACAATGACATCCACCATTACAGCATTAGCAATGCTAACTGTACAACCTCGGAGCTATCCGACCAATCGCACTCCGCGTCAAGTGGACGAGGTTCAGTCGAGGACAATGAGGATGACGATGAGGAAATCCGTAAAATTAATTCTGGTCCTCTGAATCAATCCCAGAACATGCTTCGGAAAGGAATGCCAGATTCTGGTATTCAGAATGACGATGACAATATCTCAGAACATTCCGTCCGAAATCATAAGGATTATTTGGCAAAATTAGGTATCGATGTGTCGAAGATTAAAGCTGATCCCAAACCTGCAGGGTTAACCCATTCTGTGGAGAGCATTCACCAGTTCAGTGAGGAGGGTGGAGGAGAAGGTGATGGTTTGGACATTGGAAATATCATTTATCAGAAACTCGGTGAAATGGATAGCTCAGACGATCTGTCGTCGATGATGACGGGATCAGCAGAGTTGATTTTCGATGATAGTGCGGACCCTGCACACGCTGGTTCTCTCTCGAGTGTGATCAATTCAGAAGAGGAATTCAGCGGTTCTTACAACTGGGATTATTTACTCGACTGGGGACCGCAGTATCAGCCATTAGCTGACGTATTCACGGAGATCGCTCGTCTAAAAGACGAGAACATCCAACCTAAAAAACAACCAGTGACTCAAATTGTGCCACTGCGGCCGTCGCAGGGGTCGAATTCAGGACTTAATAAAGTGAAGCTTTACCCGCCTCCGATGATCACTGATATGCCCCCTCTACCTGGCTTGTCATCCTCAATCCCTTCCAAACCCTCCTCCACTCATTCTAGTCAAAGTAACTCCACAGTGTCACAACAAAACACTCTCCCTCAAAGGTCAAACAAGAACAGTGCTCCGCCCAATCATGCGGCACCGCCGATTCCCTTTTCGCCGCGGTCACCGATTACCCATGATTCATCATTCCAATCGCACGCGTATACGCCGTCCTTCACTCCATCCCTTTCTCCGCTTGGCATGCGGGCGCCCGCCATTCCCGGCTACAATATGTCACAACGCGGTGCTCCCTCAAACAGTTCAGGACACTCCAGTACTCACAGCGCACCTAATCGCACTCGATCAAATAATTCATTATCACATTTATCCGGCTCGGAACAGGAATTTCGTATTTGAGCCTTGGATGTCCATATCTACATTGCGGATTAAAACATTTCGGTTGAAAGCGATTGGATTATTGTGGATATGATGATTGGCGTGGTATATTTGATGTGAATATTTATATTTTTATAACTCGATAAGTTTCAGAGACGTATTGTGTTAGAAGATGGAGAATTTTCCAATTCTTCAGCCACTTTTGGGCATTTTTTAAAGATGTTCACAAAATTCCATTGGCAGCCATTATGTGTACATTTTGAGGTGTATATTTTGTGAGGTCGAATTGAGTAAGATAGGGACGTTCATAAAGTGCAAATGAAAGAAGTTCCCATTGTTAAATCATGTTGAACCCTTAGTCCCAGTTTCCATGATTGATCAGAATTCTGGGGCAGAAAGTACTTCAGAGTGAAAGGTTGTTTTGTAAGGGATTTCGCACTGGGTCTGTACATATCTCAAGAACTTGGAAGTTCAAGGAGGTAATTGTTAAATTTGCACTAAATGAAGAACAAATTTTAGACCTTATTTGAGGGAAAGTGGTACATTTATAGTCCCTACAGTGTTAAAATGAGCTGATGGAACACATCAGTGTACATTGAGGCTATAATTGTACTGGGGCAATGATTGTACCACCTTACTTTACATTTGCACTTTATAAATATTCTTTTTTATTAACATAGGAGAGAAAACCAGGCGCAGTGATCTAGAGCCTGGTATTCGTGACTGAACAGTTCAAGTTCTGAAAGTGTGTCTTATAACCTCTTCTACAAGGCTTAAAGCTGCTATACATCTAGTGTCAGATCATAATTTCCTCCAGGAAAGATTGTTTGCAGTGTCAAACACTGAAAGAAGTGGAACACTGCTAACATTGAATCATTTGGTCAGGCTTTTCGAGACATTATTGCCCGATATTCCTGGAGGAGACGTGAATAACGTGTTGTGCATTCTACGAGTTGATATGTCTAGTTTATGAATATCGTTACCATAAGTTGTGGATATATTTCATGAAAGAGCTTCGTGCTACAACATATCTTTCAAAACTACTTAGGGCAACCTTTCCCCTCTTTCAAATTCTAGCAACAAACAGTTACCGGTATCTAGTGAACAGAATGCATGTGCACTTTCACATTATACATTGGAACAGTTTATTTACATTATGCTGAGGCACTTGGACAAAACCAGCGCTGAATAAAGCAAAACATATCATGACCAAATCAGGTCCATGCGGTCGACGAAGATGTTGTATTCTTTTGAGAACATTTTCTTATTTTCACAATCTTCAGTAAAACTTTTTGTACTGGGCAGTTTTATTATTCATATTTGTCTGCTTGGGGTGAGTTTGTTATGGCCAAACTATTCGATTGTGTGAGATATGTTTTTATCAGATATTCATTTTAACCAAAACCATGTTTTATCCAGGACGTTGACTATCTCATGCTATATCATGTGTAATGTGCATATCAAGTGCATGTACTCTAGTTTCACAAATATAAGACTGCTTCATAAAGTGCTCGGCTTGGTTCCCATTGCTCCTGGGCTCCATATTTCACAGGGTTTGATATAAAAGTAGGCACACTGCGTCGACACAATAAGTCAGTTGGGGGGTGGCCGCCTGGACAAAAGGCCTACTTTACATTTTTTTCACTGGCTTAATAGAATCGACACAGTATGTGTTTTGTAAATCAACATTGCAAGCTATTTGTAACTTTGTATAAAGATGGCGCTGCATAGCAGTGCATTGAGACATATCTTTTGAATCTACCGGTAGATGAGAAGTCATGAAGACTTATTCTTATGAGATGAGTGTATCAATATCCAGCCAGAATATCAGTGTCACGACAAGAGGATCAGATTTTTCTCTCTCTATTGAGAGATTTTTAAAGGTTTGAAATTTTATATCTTTTAGACTCTTACATTTCTTATGTTACATAGATTTGGTAAATTACAACTACTGAGGGATCACACTACTTAAAATCAAGTCTGTATTTCTCAGGTTGCGCAAGAGACTGACTTACAGGTACTATAAACTATAAACCATGAAATTTCATGGAATGCAAAATTTCGTTAATTTTTCCAATCAAACTTATTTCTTTCTTGAAATTTTGGAAAATATAATGCCCACTTAAATTTGGCAGTTTACACTACTTATATTTTGATGCATTCAATTTGATTCTCTTTTCGGGACACCCTGTGTATGAAATATTTCAGAATCTTTATGCGTATGAACTGTATAGATGCAATGAGGTTTCTATCAAGACTGCTGTACATTTATATTGAAGTGAACTACACCAAATTTGGGGTTTGCGTGTCTGAACCCAGGTTCAGAATTTCATTCATGTTGGGATGGGATCTTTGAAGATGGGGTCATACGCTTGTTGCTGATTGCAATCTGGAGCTTCCTGTCATTCACGGGTAGGAACCAATGTAACACCATTACTGTGTTTTGAATTTTGAAGTCAATTTCTGTAAATTTCAACTTGAGAAATGTTTGTCCCTGCTGACTGACGTTGCCTGGTGGCTATGCTCATACGAGGAGTCGACAGGGGTGCCCATTCTCAACACTGTGGTAAGATGAGGAACTTTATAAGATGGCAGCAGTAATTAGTGGTCGAGTCCATGTCCATTTCATCCACAAGGGTCTGTGTCTGGTTTGACTGATAACTACTGCTGCCACCTTTTGGTTCCATATAAAGTCTCTCATTGGCAGCGGATGTTGATGTGGATTGATCTCCTACCCTCTTCAGGGAGTCTGGAACCAACAATGCAATAATCATGTGCAGTTAAAGATGATGAATGCGATGTTTTTATACGTGTAGGATGATAAATATTAATAATTTGTAAATATATCTTTTGATATGGAAACTTTAGAGTAGATCTCTCTTGATTGCCAAAAGAAACGTACAGTGTAAATATCTTGAAGAAAAAATGAAAAAATAAATTTGATACAATTAAGAATTTCTTTGTTAACTAAGTTTGTTGTTGTGTATGCAGTGGTGGAAGAGGTTACAACCATGTGCCTTCAGTACTGGATGAAATGTGTCACAGACGGCCATAGGCAAGTCTCCAACATATTCCCCATGGCATTCAAACCCTACCCAAGTCTGGGTAGGGATGGGGTCCCTACCCAAGTTAGAGACGCTGTTCCTGTAGTATTGGACGAGACATGAGAAACAAACTTATTGTGCTGCTCCCAAACCCTACCCAAATCTGGGTATGGATGGGGTCCCTAACCAAGTTAGTGTGGCGATGAGATACAATCCTGTCCCTTTAGTATTGGGGGAGACATGTCGCAGATGGTCAGAGCCCATCTCACTCCAACGAAGGAGCGTACACGATACAACCCTGTCCATGAGTGCTACTTTGTATGATCCTTCTTCTCTTTATGAGATGAGACACTTATGGAATCGTCAGACAGGGTAAGAGCTGTCTCCACTGTTCTGATTCTGATGCACTACTGGAGCTAACAGAGTTCAACTTCATGTTGTCCTTGTTCTCTTTACGAGGAATGATCAGATAGGGCAATAGCTGTCTCAGGGAGGTACATGGGAGCCACCTTGGCTCAACCTGCTGTCCCATGGAGGTACATGGGAGTCAGATAGGGCAATAGCTGTCTCAGGGAGGTACATGGGAGCCACCTTGGCTCAACCTGCTGTCTCATGGAGGTACATGGGAGTCAGATAGGGCAATAGCTGTCTCAGGGAGGTACATGGGAGCCACCTAGGCTCAACCTGCTGTCGTCCTTGTTCGCATTAGGAGATCAAGCACTTGTAGAATGGTCAGACACCGAAACAGGTCAAGTCAACTTAGTGACTGAACTTAGCCAATGGGTCTCGGACTGTAAAGGTGGGCAATGATATTTTGGGGGGATCCTGGGATGGACCGAAACTCACCCACAGGATTTGGAGACAACCTTTTCCAGAATTAGGGCATGAGATTTTTTAAAGGGACATTGTGACAGGTACCCCCTTGTTAAAAACAAATGCAGGGAAGATAGGGAGACAGCTATGGCAATAAATAACATCATGATGAAATTTGATGAATAAGATTTTATTGGAAAGTGTTCATTTGATGTGTGTCTGCCATTCACAGACACACATTAACATTACCTCACCAAATTGAGTGAATACAATGTGAACATTATTACAGCGGGGTAAAAACCTAGGTCCAAAAATTAAATGTTGTTCTGAAATTGATCGGCCTATTATGATGCGTAGTTTGAATCTAAAGCAGATACTAACACAGATATCAAGCTCAGCAAGTGTTCACTAAAAGTTCAAGAAGCTCACAATAATTGAACTTGTTACAAGAAATGCATTTGCCATTCAGATTGATTTTGACATGCTCTCTCACTGAGGACAGAACCATGACGTGTGCTGGATTGTCAGCAGTGCAGGATAGCCCCAATGGCCACATGGCTGTGTGACATGATGATGTCGCAAATGATGAGCCTCAATCTCCTCCTCGGAATGCACACATAGAGTATGGACATTGTTGTGAACTATCATTCAGAAGTACAGTGTATCGTCATAGACAATCTTCAATCTTCAACGCCATATTTTTTCAGCCAGCTCAGTTTTCATATTGTGAACAAACTCAGCTGAATGAGTGGAATCACTTTTAGCGTGGTAAGGTCAGCAAGAACAGCCTGAAAATGAGAAAATATACTGATATCAGAAACATTTTGAAAGTCATGGGCTGTAAAATCACAGTTCAATATATTAGTAGAGACTTTAAAATGCCAATTTTTGTTTGAATGAACAGCGTAGGCCTTTAAAGTACAAATGACACAATGTACTCACCTCAGACGCAGAGTAGGCCTCAACCTGCATCAGATTCGTCTTACGGAATGAAAAGATTGCAAAGGCTAGGACTGCAAGAGAGAGATGCAAACATTTAGGTCATTTCTGTGTAAGAATCAGACAGTCAAACTACTGACTCCCCATGCTATTATGCCAATCGCCATAATACCATTGTCCCAAGGCAGTCGTAATCAAATTATCATTGACTCTATTAGAAGATTCAGATGATAGATTTGCGAACTCACCAGCCAATATTTCTAACGAACCATAGGCAAGGATTCTATCCCACAGAAGGAGGACTTGGTCGCTGGCGAGGTAACCGGAGAATGCTCGAAACATCCATTTGAAAGCGACCTTCAGTCTGCAATAACAACAATAAAATAAAGTTAGGGCAACAACCTTAACAGTAGTAGGGGCAGCGGCTGCGTTCGCCCAGTGGTAGAGAGTCGGCCTCATGATCAGGAGGTCGTGGGTTCGACTCCCGGCCGAGTCACTGCTTGGTTCCCCTACTGGTCGAGTTCAAGTGAGCACCTTCTGGTTGCTCCTTGAAACCCGTGATTGATTTCTGTGGAGACTGGGGTAATTATATGATATCACAAAAGCTCTTTGAGCAGGGAAACATGGAAAAGCACCATATAAGAACTCAATATTAATATCATTATTGTTATGACCAACAACACGGACTGCTGGTCTATTTTTCTCAACTCCAGTGAAGCAAATATTATGTTGTTCAACCTAAACAAAAGGCCATCATTGTTTATACATCAGAGAAAAGAGGAGGATTGTTGTAAGACTTACGGCTGTATGCCACACGACTTGAGATGCTGGAAGAGCTGGGGTTCATGGGTCTGCAGCAGGTCTTCAAACAGTCGACACAATGACATGATTCCCTAGAAAAAAAGATACAAATTACATGTAACATGGCAATCTATTTTTTTATATAATCTTTTTTATACACCAACATCAACGCTAGAGTTAACTTTACTGGGCATTAAGTCTGAGGGCTTAACTGATTGAAGTAGATAACACCAACATTAGTGTACAACCAGTCACAGGCCTAGCTGAATATACTCACCTCTGGATGTGACGAGATCGTATGGAGTTTACAAAAATATCTCAGATACATCTCCCTAAAGATGAAGTAGAGTTTGACCGGGTCGTTGTAGATGTAACACATTGGCGTCACTGCAAGAAATAAATCATGTCAGTTGTAACAATCAGCTCATTCATGAAGGTTTCTCTACGTCACTTCCAATAGTCAAGTGGATATCTGATAACCATTGCCCTTTGGCGAACTGGAATTTGGTCATGAGCATGACTCAGCACAAACTTCTGCCTTTCCCAGGACAAGCTCGCAAAGTTGGCAGGCCTGCCCTATTCTCTGCAAGCTGGGGAATTCCAGGGTGTAGGGAAAGCTTGGGGGGGGGGGTATTTCATACACTCATAATTTCACCATTCCATCAAAAATGGCTGATTTCTTACCGTACATGGCAAATCCATGAAATGGTATAATGCCATTCGGAGGGTAATTCACGGCAAATTCTTCATCTCCCAATTTCCCTCGAATAAAGGCCTTTGGTGGATTTGCACTACTAGATTTGAAATGTTCCAGGACAGCAGTGTCTCGAGCAAATGGCAGGAGAATCTGGAATGGAAATAAGAGAGTGTTAAATGATGCCACCACTATATAATGTTTGTAAAAATCATAAAATCTTCATTCTACATTAACTGATAAAGATAAATCCACCCAAGACAGCAAACACTGATCCCCGAGAAAACATGCTTCAGAGGACTAGGTGAGAAACTATCACCAGGACTAAATGAGCAAGTTGAGGGGAGCGTTAAGTCTTTTCAGAAAGTTCTCTCTTCTGAGACATGGAAAGTATTGATTCTACTCTACTACTCTACCTGATAGAGATAATCCTCGAAGACATGGAAAGTATTGATTCTACTCTACTACTCTACCTGATAGAGATAATCCTCGAAGACATGGAAAGTTTTGATTCTACTCTACTACTCTACCTGATAGAGATAATCCTCGAAGACAAAGTACTGGTCGTCATTCGTGGCAGTCAGTTTGACGTCCTTATGGATGAGTGTATCGATGAGGAGCTCGTGTTGTAACACATATTGTTTTAACTGTTCATAGTATAGGCGGTCCTGGAGAGAAACAAGCAAAAGACAATTATTTTTCAATTTACAGTTATATCAATGCCAGGTGGTAGTTTGGGCACATTATAAGCAAGGCAGACAGATTGTCCAAACCTAAAACATGGCCTTTTGTTGGAATGCTCACAATATGCACTTTCTGAAGACACTAGCACAATATTTACTTTACAAATTAAATTTTTTACAATTTAGTTCAAAATTACTTCAAAATTCTGCTGCTTATGGTAATCTTACCACAGAAGAACAATTTGAACAAAAATCTGGCTGAGATATGTACGTTTTCAACGCTGTACATTATATATGCAGGTTAGAAATCTTGGTCCATTGAATGTAAGAAGTAGCTAAAAGCCTCAGTGATTGCATCAAACAAACTGGGGCCAGAGATTTTCAAAGGAATCACGAAATACCCACTTACGATGTCATCCATAGTGACTCCTAACATTTGACACCACAGTTCTGCCCTCTGACCGATAGGACAACCTTTCTTGGCAAACTCTTGAGTGAGAGGACTGTGACTGACAGCCAGCACTAGAATGGAATGAATACAGATAGAAATTGACAAGCAAAGGAAAAAATAGCAAGATGGGTAAGGGTATGGATTAGATGGACATCACCACTCAGCCCTCTGACCAATAGGACAACCTTTCTTGGCAAACTCTTGAGTGAATGCACTGTGACTGACAGCCAGCACTGGAATGGAATGAATACAGATAGAAATTGGTATGGATCAGGTTTTAGATTAGGACTCCCTTGCCCTTGCTGTATTTTACCTTTCTTGGCCAGCTTCGTCCTCTCTTGTTCAAACAGTTCCAGTGGAATATCTTGACTGTCGTCAACGCCTGTCTGACACTGATTGATTGACATCTCGTTGTAACGAAGACGCTAAAACAAGCAAGAATATGATACAATTACACCAAAAGGAACATAAGAATTGGCCAGGAAAGATCATCTTGACGAAATTTAGATGGAAAGAAAACTGTTAATCTCTGATATTGGGATAAGAAGACACTTACCAGTCCATGTATATCTTTGATTTTTAAATTCACTTGAATGATACCCCACATGTTCTGAAAACTAAGGCAAACAGACAAAATCAAAATGAGGACATTCACAATATAAGGTTGAAATTTATAGTCAGTTTATATTTTCTCAATTGGAAATTTAAAGGCTAACTCTGTGCGCTAAAATATTTGAAAAAAACTTGAATTTAAGTTATTTAATAACCTGTGGTAAAGAACGTAAACACTTCCCATGATCAACTTCTTTTGTTTTCATTCTAGCACTCGATACTTATCCTTATCCTAAATCTATTCAATTCATTCTTCCACAGAAAGCAGCTTTATATCTGATAAAAGCTAGTCTGAGCTTAGCCACCTGGTGTTTCTGACTTAACTTACCCCACTGTTCCATCACCACTGACACAGTTTGTGTTCTTCACGCTCGCCAAGACTTCCAGGAAATCTTTCGGAGCATAAACAGGTCGGAAGGAAGACAGATCTAAAATGGGAAAGAAAGCAAATAAGAATTGTATGCCAGGTCCCCCACAGCCTTTCAAGGGGCAATTCACCATACAGTGTGTTGTATTTCAGTTCCATGTCAACCTCCTACAGACAATTACTGCCAACCACCCAATCTCCGTGAGCATTTTATTTTCATGGATTTTGCAAGCAACAGTAATTTGCACAAATAAAAATTGCAAAAAAAAGAATTTTTTGATTGAAACAGCCGAAGGAAAAATTGCATGATCTGCAAAAATTGATATTGTTTCTATTTTTTTAATTTTTATTGGACAGTTGTTGTGAATCCCAAATATGAAAAGATGCCATTATTTTATGGTGAACACAGGCAATTAATTAAGAAATAAGTCAAGCGGAAGAGTAAATAGAAAAGATGACCATACCAGGTAAATCAGCTCCAATTTCCGTCCATCTGGCAGCGAGTTCTTTCTGGTCCTTTTCTGACCTCTGTTAAAGAAGATCATATGACTTTCTAACACTGTGTAACGAGGCATAATAACCGTAAGCAGTTAAGTGAGCAAGAGAGTGAACATTATCAGTTTGAGTCAAGTGAGTCTTACATCCAAGAAATGGATTTGAAGGCTTGCAAACAGGGACTTTTTCAAGCCATTCCTCAACCTCCTTCTTACCTTTTTCGCCAGCGGTGTGTTCAGTTCCGTACACATGGAGTTCAGACTCTTCAGAATTCGCTTCTCCCAATTTAACTGAAAAATATACAGACGACATTTCAAAACAACTCTCAGAATTTGCTTCTCCCTATATAAAGTACAGAAAATAATGGATTTGCAGTTTGCTGTCATATTAATATTAGCTGAAATATCTTTGAGTTACCTGAGCCTTTCTGAGAAATGCAAGCGGCTCCTTTGAACATTCCAAAGGGACAGCTGGGTGTGGTGGCTGAACAGCTTTCTGCATGAAGCGATACACTTCATTCCTTAACTTCCTCTCCCATCCTGAAACAACATACATGAAATGAAATACCTCCATAGCAAGAAATCAAAAGAAAGTCAGGATTTTACTTTCTGTTTGCAAATTCTAATTGTTCAATCCTGTCCTTTGACTGCTAACTACCAAGCTACTGACAGTTCAGTTTAAGATGTTGAGAAAGTACTCATACTTCAGAATGCTTTCATTTCTAAAGTTACTGCTGGAATCTCTGGCTCACCTGAACTTATCAGCGCTTGTTGGACACCTTTTTTCAAATCAACAAGTCGCAATCCTGGTTTGCTGACTTCAAACTGAAAAACATAATGAAATATTAAAATCCCTATATTCAAGAAGAATAAAACAAAAAGTTAGGGGGAATTAAGTTCTATTCAATATAGAACAGTTATGGTAAAATATTGCTCACTAGGCCTGCCATTAACACTTGGAGAGCTACCAGTATCATTACCATAGATTTAGCATAGAAGTCGTCTCTTTCCTGATCATTCCCCTTACTGGCCTCAGTGATCAAACTCTGTGGAGGAAAAATTTGCTGATTTATGGGGTCAGCCTATGATGTAACCAACATTGCGTCAGTCTCATTCGTCATGACATTGGAGTCAACCGACTGCGACCCTATAGGCCTACCCTGGCAATGTCAGTGATCATCCAGAAATAGGCAAACTGAACATTCCTTGCACTTCTTACCCTAGCAGCTTTCTGCAACTGAGAATAGATGACTGACTTCTGCAGATCCTCGATCAATTCTGTTATCATTAACGAAAGTCCTTCTTCTGTCGAATTCATCTTCTTGTTGTCTTGTCATTCAAATAGCAAGCACCAGGACATTAAGTCAATTATCTAGTGGTCACACTCTAAGTTAACTTAAGGCAACAGGTTAGATGTAGCAACTGTCGATCAGCACAGCACTGCTCCTTCAGGTGTATGTATTGAAAATGTATGGTGGAGTCTCTGTACGCTACTACATTGTCGATTTTGACAGAACGAGAGAGAAATCAGAAAGCTTCCTTGGCAACAACCAAGGTTTCGCCGATTATATTAGAGAAGTAAAGATGTAAATTCTTATATCTTAAGTTTCACCCTCCAGTTCCTTTACCTCAAACTTTTGCTGAATTGTTAGTTTTAATTGATGCCCAATCTTTAGAAAATTCGCGATTTTGTTGGAGAAAAATAAAATATTTTGACCAAGTCGGCCATCTTTATACTCCTGACCTTTTCGCCCCCAGTCGTTTCGCTCCAAATCGAAGTCGTTTCGCTCCCTTGGACTTTTTGTTGGGATTGAGAAAGTACCCGGGAAAGTATGGCAAAGAAGATATGCTTTCAAGGGTTGTCAAATCTACAAAGAAGGAATCGTTTGGTCATCTCGTGTGTGATCTTTGGCAGGTCACTTGTCTTTCATTATTCATCATTCATCGGTCATCAAGACTGTGAGTGTGATCCTGGGCAAGTCTACCTTCTCTTGCAGTCATATCATGAGTGAGACCTGGGACTTATTCTGGGACTTATTATGGCGTCTAGGAACCATCTTTTGAAAAAAAAACTTTGAAGAAATCGGTTCAGTATTTTTTCGCACTGCTGTCCAAAAGTAGGCCTACAGTGATATAGAGTGAAGACTTGTTAAATCAGTCTTGTCTAATTATTGATGGTTATCTACAGTCATGCTGAGGAAATCAGAGGTTATGTCAGCTGTTCACTCTTTCTCATTAGCTGGGTGAAGTTTCTTGCCTTAGTTGGGGCAGGTTGTAAATGTAGGCCTATCTGTGACAGCTAGGTTATATTAGGGAACTGTCGTTTGCGTGGCCTGGTCGGGATGTCTACTTTCAGACAGGCTAGGAGTCAGCATTGTCTCTGTGGCAGCGAGGCTGTGAACTGTCTTCTCTGTGGTCACGTCGAGGTGTCTCACCAGGTCATCAGGTAGGCCAGGTTGTAACCTAATTGTCACAATGATAGTCAAGCTATAAGTTATAATACAATAATGTTGGGAAGGTGGGAGACCGAGAAGCCAAAACACAAGAATCTTTCAAATCAAGACTCAATCTGAAGAAGACATACGATATAACGGTCTTCTCTGTAGCAGGGTCGAGCTGTTGTGTCAGATAAGGCATATATGTTATGAGATAAAATGAGATATATTGGTTGGATACCTAAAGTATCAAGAGTCAGTACAATGCAGTATAAATGATCCGGAACATTTGTAACCATTTGTAATAATGTGGCAATATTCTCCAGTATTCTCACATCATAGGGGCCTGACACAGTATATATACCACATTATATGGACAGTATTCTTAAGAAATCACATTATACACCCAGTATTAATCGCATTATAGCATTATTCCATGTCATTACATGGTGAGGATACGTCAGTAATACTGACCGTATAATGGATAGGATGTATTTAGAAATGCTGACAAATATTGAGGCCGAGAGATATCCTGCAGTATATCATCCTGAGGAAATCAGGGGTTAATGTTTGTGTGCAGGGCCAGAGAAGCGAACATTAACCCCTGATTTCCTCAGGATGGCCGTATACACGATGGGAATTATTTACCTGTTCTTTTATAGTATAATTAGTTAATCTTTTCGGTATATTTCAGCATATCGGGGGATAAATGTCATTATGCGTATTTTTAGGAGTATGATGCAGGCCTATCCGGTTGTGCCGACGTAGAGCGGCTGTCCTTTTTTCCTCCTCATTCACCCCTTCCTGGCAGATAAAGGTTTGTGTTAACCCGTACATGCGCATGCAAATAACATCAACTAAACCAAATTATTGTTCATCAATTTATTTTGTATTCAACTAAGTACATATACAGTACAAACGAATGATATTTTACTAATAAAGCCGATCCTCGCGTCGCGCCCCTCCCGGTCAACCTCATCCTCCTCTTCGGACACGTCCCAGCCAGCACTGAAGAGTAGGCCTTGGACTGGTCCAGGTCTGGCTAGACCGGCTTTGTGAGTCGATCCAGTAGGTCTGGGAATTCAGGGCTGACCCAAACCTGATTTTAGCCTAGCCAGGGTTGGACGAAGCTCGTAGTACTCGAGGTGTGAACCCTAGATATGTACTTGAGAGAAACAAACAATGGTGTGGTGCCGAAAATTAAAGTAAGACAACCTGCCTGCATCTTAAACAAGTAGGTTATACAAAATATGACGTATTTTTCTTTCTTGACTTGCTGTATGGCATGTATATGTATTTCTTATACAAACAAACTGGTGAATTCCCACTGCATTTTTTTAAAGACGTTCTTGCAAATGCAGGGCAAGATGCCAGGCCAGGTCTGGGTCAGACCTGGAATGCCAGGCAGGTTAAAGCCAACCGACGTGGCCGATAAGCTGACATCCAACGACGGAACCCTAGCGGTAAATCGAAGAACTAGAACCAATATTGTATATTTTGGTCCTTTTAAGCGTCTCAGAAAGACTTATTTGGGGGAGGGTTAAATGCTCCAGCATGATGCCTGAGCAGATATCCCCCTACAAGTAGCCTAACATCAGTCAGTCGGTCCTAAAGACATTTCTAATAAACATTGGGACAATTTCTTCTGAGTGGTAGTCTGTCCAATTGACCAGGACCAAGTATCTGATTTATAGTAGGGGCCTATATGTAGTCTAGGCCTGTGGTCTGCTGGTATGACCCATATTTTGGGTATTGTAAAATTGTTATGACAAATATATTAAAAAAACTCTTACATTAGATTATCAATTAGTGTAAGAGGTATCTATCGATAAAATCAAGATCACTTTCAGGTTGATATTTCTTGAGATGAAAACGAAAGAACATATTAGTGAAGGCACATTAGCAAAACCAAAATATTGATCTTTCAGAAATTAGTTAGGTATCAAACTTTCGTTTCTCTGCTCAACGTTTTGAAGTGGTCGTGATCGCGTAATAGACGAACGCCTGCTGACCATATACTCGTAGCACAGTGACATGTGCATATCTTTGCTAATTTTGACTATTTTGCTATACAGCCATGTATATGCAACACAGTTAATTTATTCTAAGATATGCATGCATGCATGCCATGGTGACCAATATTGAGGATCACCGATTGTTGATGTCTGGGGCATGACCTATCCTCCCATACAGCCATTGCCTCTATATAATGGTACCGGTACTGTTTACATCAGTCAAGGAGACACATATTGATGGATACCATCGGTATGTGGTCTTGAGAAGCCGGTTCCAATGACCACTCGTACCCTGGAAGGAAGCTGAGATTGCTCTGGGACTCGCTTGTCCCCACGGGCCCGGCTATAAAACACCGGCACCCCGACATGCTCGTCTTCTATGAGAAGGAAAAGGAGGTCCTAATCATCGAGATAGCTGTCAGCTCCGACAGACACGTCCTAGCACGTGCGGAGGAGAAACGATCGAAGTACTGTGGCTGTGACTATCTCATCTCTCTCATCATGTTGTCAACACGGTGGAGCAGCCAGGACTGATTCGGCCTGGCTGTGACTTCCTCATCTCTCTCACCATGTTGACAACTTGGCAGAGCAGCCAAGACTAATTTGGCCTGGCTGTGACTGTCTCATCTCTCTCACCATATTAACAACTAGGCAGTGCGGCGAAGACTGATGCCGCCTGGCTGTGACTGTCTCATCTCTCTCACCATATAGACAACTTTGCAGAGCAGCCAAGACTGATTTGGCCTGGCTGTGACTGTCTCTCATCTCTCTCACCATGCAGACAACTTGGCAGAGCAGCCGAGACTGATTTGGCCTGGCTGTGATTGTCTCATCTCTCTCGCCATATTAACAACTAGGCAGTGCGGCGAAGATTGATGCGGCCTGGCTGTGACTGTCTCATCACTCTCATCATGTTGTCAACGCGGTGGAGCAGCCAGGACTGATTCGGCCTGGTTGTGACTTCCTCATCTCTCTCATCATGTTGTCAACACGGTAGAGCAGCCAGGACTGATTCGGCCTGGCTGTGACTTCCTCATCTCTCTCACCATGTTGACATCTTGGCAGAGCAGCCAAGACTGATTTGGCCTGGCTGTGACTGTCTCATCTCTCTCACCATAATTATTGTCAACACGGTGCAGCAGCCAGAACTGATTCGGCCTGGCTGTGACTGTCTCATCTCTCTCGCCATATATTAACAACTAGATGTGGCCTGGCTGTGACTGTCTCATCACTCGCATCATGTTGTCAGTACGGTGGAGCAGCCAGGATTGATTCGGCCTGGCTGTGACTTCCTCACCTCTCTCATCATGTTGTCAGCACGGTGGAGCAGCCAGGATTGATTCGGCCTGGCTGTGACTTCCTCATCTCTCTCATCATGTTGTCAACACGGTGGAGCAGCCAGGACTGATTCGGCCTGGCTGTGACTGCCTCATCTCTCTCACCATGTTGACAACTTGGCAGAGCAACCAAGACTGATTTGGCCTGGCTGTGACTGTCTCATCTCTCTCACCATAATTATTGTCAACACGGTGGAGCAGCCAGAACTGATTCGGCCTGGCTCTGACTGTCTCATCTCTCTCGCCTTATTAACAACTAGGCAGTGCGGCGAAGATTGATGCGGCCTGGCTGTGACTGTCTCATCACTCGCATCATGTTTTGTCAACACGGTGGAGCAGCCAGGACTGATTCGGCCTGGTTGTGACTTCCTCATCTCTCTCATCATGTTGTCAACACGGTGGAGCAGCCAGGACTGATTCGGCCTGGCTGTGACTTCCTCATCTCTCTCACCATGTTGACAACTTGGCAGAGCAGCCAAGACTTTTTTTGCCTGGCTGTGACTGTCTCATCTCTCTCATCATGTTGTCAGCACGATGGAGGAGCCAGGACTGTCAAACAGTTGTGTGAGCTCACTAGAGCTTGCACTTACATAATAGTGTAAAACTAAAATTTATATAATATATATATATATGTATATAAAACCGTCTTCGGATGCGCATCCGATATGCCACGAGATCCTTCACCGTCAATTCCCTTACCGTCTTCGGATGCGCATCCGATATGCCACGAGATCCTTTACCGTCAATTTCTTTACCGTCATCGGATGCGCATCTGATATGCCACGAGATCCTTTACCGTCAATTCCCTTACCGTCTTCGGATCCGATATGCCACGAGATCCTTCACCGTCAATTCCCTTACCGTCTTCGGATCCGATATGCCACGAGATCCTTCACCGTCAATTCCCTTACCGTCTTCGGATGCGCATCCGATATGCCACGAGATCCTTCACCGTCAATTCCCTTACCGTCTTCGGATGCGCATCCGATATGCCACGAGATCCTTCACCGTCAATTCCTATACCGTCATTGGATGCCACGAGATTTTTTGTTACCTAACCGTCAATTCCTATACCGTCATGGATGCCACGAGCTTTGTTCGCGTTGTAAAGGTTTCGGGGATACGACTAATGCATGCGAGCACCGTCGGCGGAACCCCAAACCGCCCTCTCGATCTATCCGTAAGAACAAGCCACTCTCGTGACCGTCACAGTTACGGACTCCGGACCTCCAGACTTTAGAGACCGAGCTTTTCTTTACCTTACAATTACTGTATACTCGGCGCCTCACTTATATGTGTTGTTTTTTTCACATACATTGTTCTCGTGCTTTACGGAAAAGTAGGCCTAAAATGTTATAGTGTCTAAAAACAATATTCAGTTAATGGAATTACACTTTTTTCCATTACTGCTTGCTTGATATTGCCCTAACAACTTTTTCATGAATCAATTTTGAGCATTATGTTTACAACGTAGTTATTATAGCACGAATTATGAGTCTAAAATGCCAAATACTTGCAACTATTATGTTAATCACTGAAATCTTAGTGTACTAATTGCTCGCTATAAGCTAGGTTATTGCGCCCCTAAACCAACGTACTGACAGCGCTACCTCCCCGGAACTCAAACTTTAACGTGAGTTAATTGTAATCTTACTCTCTATATACCGAAGTGATTTACCTAGGAATACAGTTGCACTTCACTGAAAACTAATGATGTGTTGATGAGTTCAATGAATCCTTCGATTCCTTTGGTTTTCTTGCCGAACTGACGTCCGACAATCAATGACCCGTTGACGTGTTCCTGCAATACGCCATTGCCGTAGTGTGTAAACAGATCTATTTTTGGACGAAACTCAGCCCCTCACAAACTTTGGTCCATTTCGCCAATGATGACACTGCTTCTAGACTGTACCAGTACCACAGCACTTTAAGCTGTAGCAGCGCTAAGCAAGAGTCAAGACAAATGTCCGCTGCCAGCCGCTGCTGGACCAACCCCCTCGCCCGCCCCCCATCATGATATCAGATTCAGAGGCCTGGCTGAGCCCTGTGATTTAGCCAAATTCAATATGATTCTTTTCTACTGTGGTGTTAAGGCCCTTGTGTCATGCAGCGTATTCGGTAGCACCGGTACACAACTTATGTTAAACCGCGACGTCTGCTGCAATTCAAATTGCATATGACGCCAACGGAATTGTGACGACTTGTTTCTCAAATCTTTTAGTGAACAGTGATCACAGGCTGTGGAAATTGCGAAGGGATGGTGTAGAGTATCGCCACAACAATGTTGATATGATCACTCGTCGTTTCAGCGGGCATGACTTGGTACATCCAGTGACCCAGCAAAAAGTAGCCTCGGTACAGCCAAAAGTAGCAGCAACTCGCAAAAGGGATCCTTCTCTGACTGGTGACTGCACCACTTTGAACTTGGTCAGTGAGTGGTCACCATCAAATTAGACCTACGAATATCTTGTTTGGACATACACTGTAGGTTGAAACCAGTTCTCTGATCATACCAAGGTCTCATCGAATGCGCAAAACACAAGATGTCTTTAAACAAACATGTCAGGAAATAGTGTTTTCTTGTGTTTGTCTAAACAGTCTCAATCTCTTTTTAGATGCCGGCTGTAACAAAACCAGAAACCAGACGTAGCAGAGGTTATGCCACAGTGTCTCCCAGGCCACATGGCACACCCTGGCCTCCAGACTTGTCGGATCAAAACTGGTCAGAGCAGCCGTGCTTCAGTCGCTACTGGCAACACTATCACTCTGTCATGTCGTGGAGCAGGCTACAGAGATGCTACCATCAGCAGGCCAATGATTTCTACCACAGGTCGCATAGAGTACTTGCCCAGAGTCAACAACCGACATCGATGTTCCATCATCAGGAAAACTTCCGGTCTGATCAGTTTGATCCCCCACGACAGCAGTTCAGGGGATGCCAATACGAATATGAAGACGAAGACAGTGGTGATACTGATGACTGTGATGACATTGACACAGATTCGGAGGAAGATTCGGAGGACTTTGAAATGGAAATTACAAATGAGATGCTGGAGTTCTTCACCAAGTCACATCAGCATAGACTGGAAAGAGGTAGAGTTATATCCACACCAGCTTGGCATATTAAAATGCCCGCCGAATTTAATCTTTACTGGAGTTCTGCTGTATCTACACCAGCTTGGAAAATAGAAAAAATCGCACTTGAATTTCATCTCTGGTGTGTCTGAGTGCCTGTCTCATCAGTAGTTGGTGTCTTTTTAGGTCAGTTGGTCTTCAAATTGTTTAATAGACTGGAGTTTATCCTCATTATCGCCAACAATGCCCGGCTCTTCTGATTAGACAAACCAAATTGAGATTAAATTTCAAAATGTGTGCATTTCAGATGCAGCACGCGCCTCCTCTGATGACAATGGCGACAAGAAAGAACAAACACGAATAGATTTGGCTACAGGTGAGAATAAAACCCTAAACTACTCTGTCATTGGACATCATTTGAACTGCAAATGCTGACCTCAAAAGAAAGGAGAAGATAGATAGATGACTGGAAACATGGAATAATATTCCAGATTATAACACATGTGATTACCATGTGGCATGTATTATAGTACACAGTGTCTTTTTTATGCGCTAGCAGTCTCAAATTTTTATGTCTTTAGACGATTTCGTCACGTTGCAAGTAATGTGGACAACTCATCACAATTCTGCCCCTAACTTCTGCTAAAGCGCCTTAAGTTTGGGCTTACATTTTAGTGCCCCCCTCTCGATCTTGATTTTTGTACAGGGACCAGCCAGTGCCGTGTTAATTCCTTAACCAAAACCAGTGTCTTCATTCCTGGTCTCTGCGCAAAAGAAGTTGAGCCTGCTGAACACTTCTCAGAAATAAATTTCCCTCAACAGGATAAATTTTTTATCAAATCTATTTATTCCAGCATCTGTCCAGAAAACGAAGTCAGACGTCACAACCAAGGCTCCCAATGAACGGCCCGGAGTACGACGAACAGCGGAGATGAAAAAACTTTACGGCAAGAGTGCTGCAATGATTCATGGGATGGAAACAGCTCTTCAGATGACGTTTGATCGAAATTGTGACATTCTCCAGCCAACTCTTTGGCCGATTATGCCATTCAATATTCAATTTGGACAAAAGGATTGATGAACTTTGTGTAGGGTGAAATATCTAATGACAAGTCGATGCTAAAGTGTTGAAATGATTAATCCTTTCACTGCCATATAGTTTTGTTTTTCATTTCATTAATTTTGCAATTTTGTTGGACATATTGGATGAAACTTCTGAAGTCCAAATTAGATCATGTTTACGGAGATGAGAATAAAAAAGTATTGAAACTGATATGTCTTGTTTGTTTGGTATATTTTAGTCTTATCACAGTGCCATAGAAACAGGAGTTCTACCTCCCCTCAAAACTCTCGCTGCTCTTCCGACTAGTGTATGAAACCTTATCCCCATCTGTCACAAAATGCTATTGGTAGAGCATGGAAAGTGTAGGGAATTAATGACAGTAATCACTGATAAAAAAGGATGAATCGGGAACACGTTTGGATTTGTGTTACAGTCACTGTTGCCGTTGGAAGCAGTTGGCATTGAGGACATCAGTCAGTAAATCGCTTTCAGAAATCATTTGTCTAATCAATAGTCAGGCCATGAGGAGAAGGGGAAGAAGAATAACAAGAATGTCAAACAGTAAAAATGTTAAACAATTTTATAATTTTATTGATGTTTCCTTTATATTGAAACACCCAGTATAAAAACCAGGCACCCTGTGCGGTGCTGCCATCTATAAAGTGCCACGACTCGCAAGAAATACCCGTATGACATGACGTCATCGGGAGGATAACATGGAGTAAAATCGGATACATTTCACTCCTTGTATATAAATCTGCCGAATTTTGTGCATTCCGTTGACTTTTTCCAAAATCTATTGGGCTGGCGAGTAACTGTACTAACTGCTGTACTTATCTATTGGTAAGATTTCTTTAGAAATTGTGAGATTGTTGTTAAAAATGCCCTCCGAAAACCGGTGTCTGAGGGCAGGTCCTACTGCAGTGCATGTCATGATGGGTGATGTATGTATCTGTATGACATGTATGATGTAGTGCACAGTACATTGATCACAGGCACGTGAAAAGAAGAGCTCAGTAGCCCCGCAGTCAACTGACAAATGTCACATAGTTTTGCTACATATTGCTTCGTATAGTGTGTAGTGTTGTATGACATCAATGATCAACGTCGTTTTGTAAAAGCGTAGCATCACAGTGCATGGACGATTTGGGTAGAAGTTCGCTTTTTGGCGCTGATCAGTCTTCTTCCATTTCATTTGCTGGCTCTGTTAGCTGATAAGCATATCCAGTACCGAAGTTCTTGTGACAATTGCCATAGGCCACTGTGATTGTGATCCTTTGTTCCAGGTGAAATGCAAGACTGGTCAGTGCCCAAACAAACTCCTTCAAAAGGGTCGATGAAATATACATCAAGTTGTCCATGTCTTCTATCGTATTTGATATTTTGACAAATTACATTAAATTACATTTACTGTTATGTCATGGTTATCTCCAGTTGCCTGTGAAAATGGGGATAACAATTGCAGAACATGTATTCAGGCTGGTAATAAGCACACGTGCCGTTCACAGATTCAACCGTTTGGGGCATTTCAAACCATTCATTTTGCAGCAAAATTGTTGCTTAAATTGCTACAAACAGAAAAATCAGGTCAAACCATTCATACAGGGGCTGACCTGTTTTTAAACAGAAGATTTTGGGGAGAAATATGTTTTCCTTTTAGCTTTAGACAGCAGGGCCTACAAGAGAATATTGGCGGCTGTAGGCTAGTTGAGTGGAAGTAGAATGCACACTGTACAGTGCATGATTGATCCTCTATGTATTCTTTAGAACTAAACACACCATGCATATTTCATTATCAGTATAGATTCAATGTTGGCTTGCATGCTCTGTTTTGTGTGGTTTCAAGTGGTTGTCACAGATGTTGCACTTTGGTCAGTGTCCTCATAGCCAATGCCTATCAATATGTCCATGTCTTGAAGAATACATGTCCAGTGCACAAGGATCTTCATAAGGACGTCCTCCAACAGTTCCAGTTAAACAAAGATTGATTATGGACATTTCTCTATTGATTCACCCAAGTCTTTATCCTTATCTGTAGTGTGGAAGTTGTCATTGTTGACACTCACTCAGGCTTAGCATGAATTTGTTATCATCTTTCGTACTTCTCTTCAAGGCATGTGTGTCATTTCATAGGTCACAGTAATTCTTTGGTGAGTGGACCCAGTTTTTTCGAAATCCGATTTTATTTTGGCACAGTTCGGACTTATAAAAATTTATAGTTTTTTCCAGGTTGACAGCCAGGTCTCAAACAGTAAACCATTTCACAGAATCAGTTCTTGTCTCCGTGCTAAATGGAAAATGTGAAATTGTCTTGGCCTGCACCTGGACTAGTAAGCATAGTCAAAGTGCATGTAGTTGAGAACCCTTTGCGTGTATTGACAAAAATTTCCTCAATTATCTGTCTAGTGGAAGGTCAATGGACATCTTGATATTATTGTAATATTCCTACTTCGCTGTCCGTTGTGTCACTCGTCCTTGACCTCCGTCTCGTTCTATGGTCAGCTGATTGTACAACAAAGGTAAACAATACACACGAACACCTCATTAAATAATGATATAACTGTATTTACCTTTCTACACTTCTTCTATAGGCCTTTTTACACGGTGCTGGTTCAAGACAACCCTCCTGAACCGTCACGAGGCGTGTTCGGTTCAGGACGGTTCATTTCGCTTTTACACGGGGACGGTTCGACGATCTGGCCTCGATCCGGCTCCAGGCCGGTTCGTCACTAACATCGTCAATTGGTGGCGCTGATCAATCCTGCTGGCGGTGGAGCTACGAAAATATCACAATAACAAATAATACAAAATGGTTTACGATGGCGCCGGTGAGATGCAGAGTTTTTGCTTTGTACACAGCATTTGTATGGAAAGAAAGCTCTTGCTCTCGATAAATTGAAGATTTCACAGCAGTTTCTTTCCGCGGAAAATTTCATGCCAGGAACACGGCAGCTATTCCCGCGAATGACGTCACGCGAGTACCGTGTGCAAACCGGCTCGGAGCCGGTTCGCTTTTACACGCATAAATAAACCCTCCTCCACCGGCCTACACCGGCCTGCACCGACCCGAGACCGGCGATCGGAACCCGCCTCGGACCAGGAGGGTTCAGGACGGTAGGTTCGCTTTTACACGAGGGAAAATAAACCGGCTGGTACCTGAACTAGTCTCGATCCGGCTTGAACCCGCACCGTGTAAAAACGCCTTATAACTCTTCTAAACCTCTTTGAATAATCACTTCTCAATCTCAATATACACAGGAGCTGACTGACTGGCTTGGAAACTGTCCCAGATTGTTGTGAGAGCTGCCCTTTATATCCAGGCAACAATGCAGCCTCCAGCAGCCTGGATACGGTTACCAACGCAAGCCCTGTTGCAGTGCAGCAACAACAAACCTTAACCTGAGTGGCCAATTTAGCCAAATTAACCAAAGACAATAATGTTGAAATATACTACATCATCCCCTCCCAAATAAAAGCTTAAACTTCCCTAAAACAGTACCATGAAAAATGTACACCTTAAAATATCCGATACACCCTATATACAATGTACAATATATTAACAAGCGAAATATGATATACCCAAAACGAAGCGGTACATCAAAAGTCCATAGCAGAATTACAATTTTTATATACAATCCTTAACTTCAATGTCCAAACAAAAAAAACAAACTCTATAGTGTCCATGCATCTCCCTACACCTGTCCCCTCTCATAAACAGGAGTAGACCCTTAATTGATTAAATGCCTTAGTCTATGCAACAAAGTCAAATTGAACCTCCTCTCTTGCCCCATCTACCGAATACTTCCGAACAATCATGCGCGTCATCTTCGCGTCCGAAATGTCGATCTCTAGCGTATCTATGATCGCCTTCAGACAAAGTGGCAGCTTCCTGAGACAAGTTGCCTCAAATGAGTTGGATGACTCACTGCACGAAGAAGACTCTCCCTGCTTCGATGTATACCTCGAAGTTGATGGTAGCGTCGTCCTCTGTGTGGCTACAGGTGAACTTGACATAAGACGTCTCCGTTTCTCTCCGTTACTGATATGTCTCATCGAATCCTCGCTCTGAGAACGTGAGCGACGCTCCGAAATTCTAACCCTAGGAGACCGTAGCACCGGTGAACTGACGCATCCGACCTCGCTCCTGACAGTGCCGGAAGCGTGCTTCCTACCAACGTGTCGATCCAAATTTGATCTTTTCTTCGTCTCGAAGGAGCATTTACTACATCTAAACGGCGACACTTCTCTACTCCGACTTCTCCTGATGTCTGTCGGCGGCGCCATTTCTTAAAATAAAACAAAGCGTTAGAAATGTGACATCTTTGCCCTATCTCTAGGGACTTCTAGTCGTAATAACCTATTTACAAATACAGTAGCACTACTAGCTACCCTGGCTACCGAATCGACATACTGAACAAGAAGGGCCTACTTCTTACAGATCTAGGCGAGACACACTCTTCCGAGACCTAGTACCCCTCCTTGATGGTGCCTCACTCCGTTTCTCATGGACTGGGATATTCTCTCCCGTCCCAGCAATCTCCTTGACTGTCACATTCCATTTCATAGACTCAGGAGCGGGTCCCTTAAACCGCTTCATCCGGTTAAAATGGACAACCTTGGGCTTTGTTCTAGGGCCCTGCTGAATTCGGTACACCAAGTCTGAAATTTTCTTTGTCACTTTGAAAGGACCCCTCCACGGCCTCTGCAGCTTCTTGCTCTTCCCCCGAACGTTAGGCTTATCATGAAACCAGGCAATATCCCCTTCCTCAAACGGTACAAATGACGCCTTCCTGTCATAGTACTCCTTTTGCCTGTTACTGGCAATCGCTAGCTTGTCCCTCGCAATACTGTGTATCTTGTCCATCTTTTCCAGGAGCCGGTCCAAATACTCGGACGGATGACACTCTGGGGCCCCTGGATGATTTGTCCCGAAGATGATGTCTGCTGGTAACGTCATTTCACGACCAAACATGAGCTGTGCGGGAGAAAAACCAGTAGTGTCGTGTACAGATGAATTGTAGGCCATAATGAGGAGACTTAGGTGAACATCCCAATCAAATTGGTTTTCACTGCAGTATAGAGACAACAAGTCCCCAAGGGTTCTCATGAATCTTTCTGCCATGCCGTCCGACTCCGGATGTCTCGGTGTAGTCCTTGTTTTGGTACACCCAAGACGCTCACACACACCTTTCCAGATGTGAGACTCAAAGTTTGTTCCTTGGTCGGAGTGAGCCAGATCAGGAACACCAAAGGTTGCAATAAAATGGTCCACCAAGCGATCTGTGATGGTAGTGGCCTCTTGGTTAGGCACAGCATAGGCCTGAATCCATTTGGTAAAATAGTCTCCAACAACCAGTATATAGGAATTGTGGTTGTCCGTCTCTGGGAAAGGACCACAGACGTCGTATGCAATTCTTTCTAGGGGTATTCCGACATTGAATTGCTTCATGGGCGCCCTCGGACTCTTGCCCTGAGGTTTCCTAGACTGACAGGGAATGCAGGTATGACACCAATTGTTTACCTCCCTGCGCATCCCTACCCAGTAAAACCTCTCTCTGACTCTAGCCAAAGTCCTCTTTGGACCAAAATGACCAGCTGTGGGTACCTCATGCAACTCTTTTTTTACCAGGGGTCTAAGTTTTGGTGGAACCACCAATAAGTCTTTGCGAGCATCGCCACTGTCAGACTCCCATTGTCGGTAAAGGACACCCTCCTTTAAAGAAAGACAGTCCCACTGACTCCAATAGGATTTCAGGATCACACCCTGAGGAGAGACCTCAGTCCACGGTGGTCTCGCGTCTTTCTCCTCCAGGAGTTTAACTATCAGGGCTATGTCCTTGTCCCCATGTTGGCTCTGTCTCAACTCCTCTGAGTTACTTGGCCAATCAACCTCGTGAGGTTCCGAACTAGATTCCTCTTCCTCCTGTGAGTCCTGACTGACAATAGTGAAACTCTGACTTCCCTGCACTGAATCTACATCATGAGTCACTACTTGCACCCTGTGTGCATCCTTCAGGAGGTCTCCCGAGTCTGAGACGGAGTCCTGATCGTGCTCATGTCTTTCCATCCTATCACACTGCTTGCAATCTAAGCAGTAGTCTGGTCTCCGAGAAAGAGCGTCAGCATTAGAATGCTTGACACCAGCCCGATGTTCAACTTCAAATCTGTACTGTGACAAGTACTCTAACCATCTGGCTGTCTGACCCTCTGGGTTTTTGAAAGACATCATCCATTTCAGTGCATGATGATCGGTCCTTACGCGGAAAGTAGGCTGAGCATAGAGAAAGTGGTGGAAATGTTTGATACTGTCAACAATTCCTAGCATCTCTTTCCGAGTAACACAGTATCGGCGTTCTGGCTTAGACAACGACCTGCTAAAATAGCCTATTACCCTTTCCTCACCCTCCTGACACTGGCTAAGCACACCACCTATGGCACAGTTACTGGCATCGGTGTCCAAGATAAATGGTTTATCAGGTATCGGGTAAGCAAGGATGGGAGCCTCTGTCAGACTTTTCTTAAGTTTTTTAAAGGCTACTTCTGCCTCCTCATCCCATGAGAATTCCTTGTCTTTCTCCATTAACTTAT
This sequence comes from Lineus longissimus, assembly GCF_910592395.1. Taxonomy (NCBI): domain Eukaryota; kingdom Metazoa; phylum Nemertea; class Pilidiophora; order Heteronemertea; family Lineidae; genus Lineus; species Lineus longissimus. Next base: position 989,170 of record NC_088316.1, read on the forward strand.
GGAGAGGCTTGGCTATTGTCGCAAAACTGTTTATGTGCTTCCTATAGTAGGAGACTAGGCCTACGAAAGATCTCACATCTTTCTGGCTCTTTGGAGTCGGCCAATCCGTGACAGCCCTGATTTTCTCAGGATCCATACCAATTCCCTTACTGCTTACAATATGTCCCAAGAAAGACACTTCCTCCTGCAGCAAGTTGCACTTCTTTGCATTGAGTTTGAGACCTGCTTTCCTTAGCCGCTCAAAGACTTCTCTGAGTCTCTCCAATGCCTTGTCAAAATCTGGCGCATGTGAGATTATGTCATCCAGATATAAAAGACAGACTTCCCATGGAAGACCCTTTAGTACGGCATCCATCAGACGCTGAAACGTCGCACTTGCATTTACTAGACCGAATGGCATCACATTGAAGTGAAAATGTCCCAATCCTGGCACAGAAAAAGCCGTCTTAAGTTTGTCATCAAGGCTGTCCATCTCTACCTGGTGGTAGCCAGATTTCAGATCAAGAGTAGAGAACCACTTGCTCCCTGATAAAGCCTCAAGACAATCATCAACTCTAGGCAGAGGGTATGCATCAAGCTTTGTCACGCTATTAACCGGACGCATGTCCACACATAACCTCAAACTTCCATCTTTTTTTCGTACTGGGATTAAATTTGTTGACCAAGCGCTGTCAGAATTATCAACAATTCCCCGATCAAGCCAACTTTTAACTTCCCCCTCTATGTCTCCTCTTTGTCCCAAGGGAAGCCTTCTGGACTGTTGTCTAATTGGCTTTGCATCCCCTGTATCTATCGAGTGTCTGGCGTATGTCGTCTTACCAATATCACTGGCGTCTTTCGAGAAAATATCAGCAAATTCTCTTAAAAGACGGGCTATGGCCACTTTCTTATTGTGGTCTTTCCCTTTTGAACTTCTGTCAAACGCATCTTTGACATGCTCTGGCACCCAGAGCTCACCCTTCTCTGAGCTTTGGCTCAAACTGGCCTCCAGAGATTCTGGAGCTTGTACTCTCCTAATCTTTTCATTGATGACTTCCTCATCTGAAATTTCCGACACAGGTTCAACCCATGCCAAAACTGTATTACGTCTTAAAACTACAGGCTCCTCGGATAGATTAAGCAGCCTAACTGGGGTCGTCTCTATTGACATGTCCACTAAGCCTTTGGCGACAAGTATACCACTCTTTTCCATAAGTGACGACGCAGGCACAACTAAACCATCTTTTGGTCCCCAACGTGCGCCAGTCATCTCACCCAAGACAACTTTTTCGCATCGTGCTGGAATAACCACCTTGTCCTGCAAAATCACCCGCCGACAGACGTCTTTAACACTACCTCTTGTGCCTATTATCTCGTGATGACAGCACATCACAGTATCTTTCATGTAGTCAACCTGGCAATACTTTGCTAAGAAATCATGTCCTAAAATGACGTCGTCCTGTATGTCCGCCACCCAGCATAGGTGATCAATCTGTACCCCTCCAAAGTTCAGGCTAAAAACAGCTTTCCCAGCAAATGGGATAACGTCACCATTTGCAGCTGTTAGTCTCCCACCAGAACTTTCTAACTCGGGTCTCTCTTTAACAGGAATGTCATTGTACGTCTTTGGATTAAGCAAAGTCACCGATGCCCCTGAGTCAACTAAAATCTCGACCTCCAAGGTCGCCAGGCACCCTCTGATATAAAGACCGTCATCTCCGGCTTCCCCTTTCGCCCCCATGGCTCTCATGTCAACGACGGGCCCCTCCTCATTTACTGTTGTCGATCTCTGGCCCCCGAGGTCGACACCTGCTCGTTTCCCTGGCCCCGAGCTTTGATTTTCTCTAGCTCAACTTTCCACTTAGGACAATCCCTCTTAAAGTGGTTTCCCTGACAGTGGAAGCACTTTATGTCTCTGGAGCTTCTGTGTTGGTTGTACTCTGCCCTTGGCACCTGGTTGTTCCTGTTGTTCTTAAGCTCCTTTACAACCTGTAGAACCTCAGCAAGAGTGTTTGACAACTTGTCTTGGCTGTCATTACCCATTGATTGCTGTGCTCCAACTACTCTGACCTTCCCATGGTCACCCGCGCGCCCATTTGAAGCCGCTTGAAACGCCTCATACTCTGTGGCTGTCCTCTCAGCGTCTTCCAGAGAGAGAGGTCTTGACTGTTTAACAAACCACCTGTGATTTGTATCCTCAAGCGCATCAATGAACTGATCTCTAGCTAAGGACTGGAGCATCTCCTCGGACACCCCGGGGTAAGCCCTCCTTGCTAATTTTCTAATGTCTTGGGCTAACTCAGCCAAAGACGAATCCTTTTTCCTCCTGAACGACCTGAGCTGCGCCCTGAATAAATCTACTTGGTTCTCCTGTCCGAACCTTCTCTTTAGTGCTGCAGTGAGCGCGTTGATATCTTTCCTACTCTCAGGAGAAATATCACTGAGTACACTTTGAGCTGGGCCTCTTAGGCTCGCTGCCAAGTACTTCGCTTTTAATTGACTGTCCCACATGTTCAAATCACTGAGCACCTCAAAATGAGAAAGAAAATCTTCTAATGCTCCTGACCCGTTGTACGTGTCTGGCTTCATTATAGGACATTTGGGAGCCATGCACATAGAAGACACATTTGTTCTCGGAGCCGGATTTTGTTCAAATCTTCTAACTGGCGTACTCATCAGTTGTCCTTGGTTCTCATTACTGTTGAATTGATGCTGCTCCGGTACTAAGTGCTCTCTGCTCCGGAGCTGATACTGCTCTGGAGCAACTTGCTCCAAGTTGTCTCTGCATTGTTCAGCCTCCCTGCTCCGGAGCTGAAATTGCTCCTCTGGAGCCAGGTAAGACCTGCTCCGGAGTTGACATTGCACTGGAGCTAAATGCTCCATGCTCCGGTGCGGAGCCAGATATTCTCTGCTCTGGAGCTGGTGCTGCGGAGCCAGATATTCTCTGCTCTGGAGCTGGTGCTGCGGAGCCAGCTGTTCCCAGCTCTGGAGCTGATGCTGTGGAGCCAGCTGTTCCCTGCTCTGGAGCTGATGCTGCGGAGCCAGCTGTTCCCTGCTCTGGAGCTGATGCTGTGGAGCCAGCTGTTCCCTGCTCTGGAGCTGATACTGTGGAGCCAGCTGTTCCCTGCTCTGGAGCTGATACTGCGGAGCCAGCTGTTCCCTGCTCTGGAGCTGATACTGTGGAGCCAGCTGTTCCCTGCTCTGGAGCTGATACTCCGGAGCCAAATGCTCCGTGCTCCTGATGGAGTACTCCGGAGCTAAATGCTCCGTGCCCAAGAGCTGGTACTCTGGAGCCAGACCAACTCGGCTCCGGAGCTGTTGCTCCGGAGTCAGATGCTCCTTTTGAGTCATGCTCTGGAGCTGACGGTGCTCCGGAGCCAAGTGCTCAAATTGCCCTGATCTAGCCTTATTCAGGCTCCGATCCCCATTCTCCCTCCTCCTTTCTTTTTGACTTAGAGGCTCTGTTTCAGTTTGCCAGCTCTTATCATAAATATGGGCTTTACGCTGCTCAGAAGGAGACACAGGTGCACGTGTGGCTTTATTCAGGCCACCCTCTCCCACTAAATGTCCCCTACTGATAGCCATAGCACATTCTAACTCCAGCCCCTTTATCTCCTCCTGCAGTTTCCTTATCTCTGTCTCGAAGACAGCCGAGACAGCTCTCTGAGACGGCTCACTCGGAGCCGCGTTGTTTACACCAACGGCTGTTCTAACGTCGTTTCGCACCCCCCTTTTACCGCTCGAAGTCAACAAACTCCCTGCCTCGGGAAAATCTTCCCAACTATCGGCCTGTTGGCGAACCTCCACCGGTTGATACACCAAGGTATCGGCGGCATAAAATGAATTGGGGTATCTTCTGTTCATAACGGGTCCGAACTGAATCGTATCGTGACTATTATTAGTGTTTGATGCGTCTGAAGCCGATCTGAAAACTGTTGCCGATTGCATGCGTGACGGCAATGGGCGGCCATCACGGCCAATTTCACGGACGCCGTCACTCTCATTCTGCCTATTCCAGGATATCTCATCCTTTCTATTCATAGCTGGGCCTATATTTATCTAAATTAACAAACACTAGGCTACCGTATATAGCTAGGCTACACGATTCAGTTGTTTTCACTGCTGTCACCAATGTAATATTCCTACTTCGCTGTCCGTTGTGTCACTCGTCCTTGACCTCCGTCTCGTTCTATGGTCAGCTGATTGTACAACAAAGGTAAACAATACACACGAACACCTCATTAAATAATGATATAACTGTATTTACCTTTCTACACTTCTTCTATAACTCTTCTAAACCTCTTTGAATAATCACTTCTCAATCTCAATATACACAGGAGCTGACTGACTGGCTTGGAAACTGTCCCAGATTGTTGTGAGAGCTGCCCTTTATATCCAGGCAACAATGCAGCCTCCAGCAGCCTGGATACGGTTACCAACGCAAGCCCTGTTGCAGTGCAGCAACAACAAACCTTAACCTGAGTGGCCAATTTAGCCAAATTAACCAAAGACAATAATGTTGAAATATACTACATTATCCTAATTATCATGGAAATGACAGAGGTTGTGTTCATTGCGAAGTGCATGATGACTGATAGCTTTTCTCTTCGAGAGTAGGGAGGGTTAAATTATGGTCATTGATCATGACCATGTACTGTGTATCATTAGACTAAATAATTATGACCTATGTGCTACCTCTCTGCCTGGTAGCCAAGGGTGAACCACTAGGCTATCAGGTTCCTATCTGACATGTCTGATCACATAGCCTCCTCGTACATTACAGTATTCCCGGCAGTCTTTTTAGTTGCTGGTGCTGACAGTAGCACATTGTTCTGACCTAAGCTAATTGCCATCAGACACATAATTCAGTCAAAAGTACCAGTATACTAGTAAACCCTAACAGAAATAATAATCAAAAATTCAGTCATGAGTACACATTTTACTCTGTGCATACACCATAATGAACTGCATTCGGACCTAATTGTAAATTTGTCATGCAGTACATTATGAGTATGAATGATGAATAATTGTAATTCATGTGATTGTAATTGTAACTCATCAATGGCAGTTGGTCTGCAGAATCGAGAAATTTGACCTTTTGTTTGTGGGACAAAATGTCTGGCAAGTGATTTGTCTTTTGACAAAAAGTTGTAGTGTTATATTTATTCAGTCATCTGCATATTTAGTACCTCTCTATTAAGGACCCTTGGAACTAACAAATGCTGTCCTAAATTGAGAGGTGTCCTGATTACAGAGGTCAAAATACTTGTGTCAATTTTCAATGAAAATGACCAATTCTGGATGAAATCTAGTGTCCTTATAGTAGAGAGTTTGTCCATGGTAGAGAGGTTGTCGCTATGGGAGGTTCAGCTCAACTTGTACCAGACTGGCAAGGCTTTCCATTCCAACCATTACTATAAGCGTGCCAAGACTGCCAAGAAGAGGGCCGCACTACCATCCCCGCAGTTAAGTGCCAAAACGCTTTGACATCTCGGTCACATTTGATTTCACCACCAAACACATGGTAAATTGAGTCAAAGTTTGTAATCAAGTCTCTTTCAGCCTTAAAATCTCTTGCCACTGCGAAATATTTCACATCTCGGTCACATTTGATTTCACCACCAAACACATGGTAAATTGAGTAAAAGTCTTTCAGCCTCAAAATCTCTTGCCACTGCGAAATATTTCAATCTATCCCTAAAAGTGAGTTGGGGTCATCACATGTATTCTCCATGGGAGACTTCTAGGCCAAGTTGAGAAGTTAGAAAGCCCTGTTTAATGTTATCCAGCCTGATCAATACCCCGCAACATGTTCTAGACTTGTGTTTACATGTAGCTGCCTTCATGTTCAAGGGCTCTCCTCACACTTCAGCTAAGTTTCTCTACATAAAACATTTTGTTGCCTGCATAACGGCAATGATCTGCTGAGGAATGAAATGTTTTAGAATTACTTGTAATGAATAGATGAATTCAAATTAAACGCCGTGATGTTGGGATATTTACAGGGGCGGATCCATTAGCCGGGAAATGGGGGGGGGGGCGTGCACTGCATTTCTCATAAAAAAACTCGTTGGAGTGGGCATGATTCTTGTGCCCCCCCCCCCCCCCGGATTCGCGACTATTTGAAGTTTGATGAATTGAAAGTCTCATCTGGCCCAGAAACTATGTTTGGTGGATTCCATTCTGACATATGTGACCCGCTCTACCAAAACTAGGCGCTTGTCGCATCTGAACTTGACAGGTTGATACGGACTTGTTGTTCATTTCCCTCTTGTAGACCTTTTGTGAAATGTGACCAAATCAGTTTGTAATAGATTTCACAAAAGGTCTACAATAGGGAAATGAACAACAAGTCCGTATCAACCTGTTGAGTTCAGATGCGACAAGCGCGTAGTTTTGGTAGAGCGGGTCACATATTCTTGTTTACAAAATCAAAGCCTGAAAACTGTTTTGTTACGTGTGTGATGCTTTTAGTTCTATGGTGTGATTGTTGACCACGCTCTTCCTATAGATTCTGCTTCACTGGGATATTGACTATCCATTATTACCTGCTACTGGCATGACTGGGCTTCAAGTGATCTTTCCTGAAGGCACACACAACACCTGTGTTTTCCTCTATTGATTCGCAATTAAAACCTATGCTGTCTGCTGTACAGATTTCATGTGATTACCTGCCATGGATTGAAATCAGTGTTACCCATGATGCTGAAAAGATCATGACTGATATTTCTATTATTGCTGCATGGAAGATGTGGCTAGTGATCAGCTGGATTCGTTTCATTTGCTTATCAGGAGAAAACCGGGCTGGGATTATCATCATGACGTTGCTTCATGTTGTATAGTGTTGTTGCAGTGGTGTGGGCTTATCAGGTGACCATCTGCGTGGACAGAACGGGGGGGGGGGGGGGGGGGAGTTTATGTGGTGTCCACTTATTAGTATGGAGTGGCTTCACATGACGTCATCACGTGCCATGATGGATGACCTGTACAAGTATGAGCGTTGCTGAAATGAATGTAATGAAGAATTGATTTTATAGGTTCATAAAAAAACCTTGTGGAAATGTTGACTTGGCTTGTTACTTGTTACTTCTCTGGTAAAGTGCCAATGCCCTGGTCTTGTTACACCTGCCTCGTGAAGCTTTCATTGCCCTCACCTGCCGCTACTGAAGGTTGCCAACTACCTCATTTCCAATCAATTATCACCTCTAATACTGTACTCTCACCTTCAGTTCATTTCAACACTAGATAGGAGAATGAAATCGGCTTGACGATTTGCCATTTAAAAAATTTCTTGTTGGTGACTTATAGGAAGTTTTAACTCAAGTAGGTTTTGAATAAACAATGAAGTAAGAGGCAGCTGGTTCCAAAGAAATTGATCACTTGCTGAATAACGTCACTCCTTATAGAGGCCTTCATTCGCCTTAGTTGTAGCTTGAGGTGTTCATAGCAGATGACCTTTTATGGCGAGAAGATTTACGGAGATGGAAGCTGTGGGTATCAAGGTGGCGCATCATGAACAACATTGTACTGGCAATGCAGCAGAACTTTGATGAGAATAGACGAGACTTAACCGGCAGCCAGTGGAGTTGGGACTCGGCTTCCATGATGGTTGTACCCGACGAGTAGCCAATCTGCAGTTTCAGGTCGCATCTAGGTTCTAAATTACTAATTAGTCAGGTTTTATTGTTCACAGTCGTACATTTCACTTTCGTTACTTGATTGACTTCACTCTTTCTCCATATCCACCACAGCAGTCCCAGTTGACGCGATATGAATAATTTATAGCAGACAATACCCTACATTAGGACAGCCATTCTTTAGTCTGCTCGCATCTAATAAAATGAGTCATGGTAGTCAGACAATGCCCTCCCATCCAGAGCATAAGTAACCTGATTCTGAATCTGACATCTGTGGACTCCGTCTCATGCTGATGATGGGAATCATGATCTACAATGTGCAACAATGTTCCACAGGTTGTTTGATATTGATAAACATCGGCGGCGGGAACTGGGACTGCTCTGGCCGGCATGGAACTCAGCCACACTGATGGAGTAGAGTCAATCACTTATCGAATATGTCTGAAATGTGTAACACTGGCAGCCCAGTTCATACCACAAAATAGGAATAGGATTACTTGTCCAACAGGCAGAAGAATGACGGCTTATAATGAATTTTACGAGGATTAGTCTTATTACAGATTTATTGATAACTGTGCTGATTATTCAGCCTGGATGAATCCAGTTTGCAAGTTGAACATATCATTCTAAGATTATTTGCAGTCTATTTATCCTTATCTATTCTCAAAGCTTTGTGCGGAGAAATTCCTAATCGAAAAAAATGACTAGTTTTGGTTAAGGTTCTGTTAGAATTCCCTTGGAGACTTCTACCGTAGGCTGAAGAATGGGCGAATTCTGAAGTCTTAGATAGAGGGGGCAACTGGGGATGTTTTAATGTCAATTTCCCAAAATTTGTTGTGAGTTTCAGAGATTTCTCAGTTAAGAGGGACGTGCCACCTCCACCCCTCCTCTATCTTTCAATCTTTGCCAAAGGATAAAATTACATCTAGTGTTTGTGTCTAGTACCCCGTATTGTGCTAAAGCTGTGGTGATACAAGACTCACTGCCGAAACGCACTTCGAGCGCTGTGACATTCCAGCCAAGAACCAGAAGAAATCACTCGGGCAAGCCTCGATAAATCAACCGAAGAGGGCTGATGATGTTCGACTCTTAACCTCAGTGGTACACTCTGACAGACTGAAGAAGGACAGGTTGAATAGTACCTTTAGGAATAGCCTCAACGAGTACCATGCTTGGAAGATTCCTTCAATGAGATGTACCGTTGGGAAACAACGATGTCCAATGTTTTCCCTACCCTGTATCTTGCATGTTTATCGAGACCGCTGGAGAGCCACAGGACCTGAGCATACTGATTCCCAAGGGGCAGCCGGTCATAAAGTCTTGAGACCCTACCTAGAGCGCCAAAAGGCCTACTGTTGTATGCTCCGAATTGTACAGACTTGGGTCTGCAGTCCTCTGCTGTCAAAATATGTAGTCTTTGTCTGGCTCTGAGAAATAATATGATGGACCTTGGTGGTGACAGAAGAGTTGGAATTGGAACATTTTTCGAATATTTTCAAACCTAAGTTTTTCCCCCGATCATGTATTTGCAGGTCTCCCATAGATCTCGATAACCATGACAGACGTATCGAGACCAGTCCCCGCTGCCAACGGCGCGAATGATGATGACGATACATTTGAGCAAGACCTCAAAGACATGTTGAAAGACGGTCCGATCCTCGACAATAATAGCTCTGGCATCCAGGATGGTAACCCGCATGAAACAGAATCTGCACGGATACCGACCAACTTGCCGAAGTCTACGATACCGAGGTCCTACACTGTGCCACCTGGTGGGTATTTGTCCAACTACAGTTCTGCTGTGCCAAAAAGTGAAGCGTGTATAGAGTAACTTCTTAAATTCTATTGTGGTCTCTGCATGCTACCTTTTGCGATGTCAAATAATCAATTTTGCACATGAAATGACCTGATTTCAGTGTTTTTTCAAGGCAGTGTTCCACAAACACTATATTCAGTCTGTATTGAGATCTGCTGATTCAGAGACATTAATGGGGTATTGCCTGATCCATGTATGTATAAAGTGAGTGCTTTTAGTCACATGGCTGCATACGTCGAGCACAGCATAAGTTCTGACACAGCTGTTGTGTGGTTGTTGTGTCCAGAGCATACAGTGTAGGTGTGCTTTGCCTAACACTTCACTTGATTCACATCCATTCATGATTCTCAATAGGCCTACCATACAATATAAATGTTCTGACGAAATAATGAAAAACGTCTGATGGTCCAGGAACCAGTGTACGCGTAGTTATATTCGTGACATTCAGTACTTAATAATTGGTCTGAGTCGCACTGTTTCAGAAAGTTTTACCTCATTGATAACAGGTTAGGCAACAGTAGCTTGTCTGTGATTCTTGAAAGCACTTTGAAAAATAATGAAATGTCTGTTCCTACCATAGGCACAATTTGGTCAAGATCGACTGGTGAGCGACCTGGTTTAGTTTTCCATGATATTGAGAGGTGACTGATGGTGGTAATGGCACTACTGTCCTCCCCTCCCCTCCCTATTTATTTATGAATATTCACCACAGGTGACTTAAGGTGGTAATGGTACTAGTATTATGTTTTCCTCTCCCCTACATGTTCTGCCTTCGCAAAAACAGTTGTCAGCAATTGTCAGATATGTCCTTAAATAGAGAGTTGTCTGCTGGGAGGGAGGTTCGACTGTATTTGGACAAAAACTATTATGAATGATTTTCTGTTTAGCTTTGAGAGCGTTGAGAAATAAAATAGTCTCTGGTGAGTATGTCAAGAAGATAATCGGAGAGTGATGGGCATGTGGGCAAAACGTTCATGTAATTGGGTACTGGGCAGGTTAAGAATAATCTAAGATGAAGGTTACACGATGAAGGTTACAGGTGGTTAGTGTGAACGGTGTGTGTTGGGTCATAATTGGTGGCAGGTTACGTTTGGGGTTATTGGGATTTGGATGTGTGATGATGTAAGGTCATGACATTGACAGAATAGTGTCTTGCCTCAGCATTTCGTTGTGTTGACTTACACAGACATGACAGTGCAGTGTTCTCATGCACTGTCACTTTACCAGAACATAAAAGCAAGGCACTCCTCTTGTCATAGCCATCAGGTGATTCCCACCATTGTTGACAAGTGTGTCGCAAGCATACCCTGCTTTATAGACAGAAAGACCAGTCCAATCTACGGCCTTTGTTGATAACGGTGAACGAGTACATATTTTAGATGCGGCCGGTGTATAGCTGATATCACACCAAAAGTGATTAGAAATACCGTGCATAACAAAGTATATGATCAGTTTTAACACTTTACCTTGAGTGTATAGCATGGTATGCTTGTACACACTGCCCTCTAACACAGGAATAGAACTTTTTGGCTTGGTGCATGTTTGCATGCTTAGGTGTATGTATTGACATTTATGTCTTTCTCTTTTTCTCTTTTCAAATCTTGGTTGCTTGAAGCAGATAATTGGACAGCAAAAGGTCAACAACAAGGTCAATATTATCACCTTGATTCTGAGTTGAATGTCTTTCAGTTCATAGATTAGTTTACCTCAGTTAAACCCCTACTCTTTTTTGACTCGACCCTGCATAAGCAGACGCAATACAGGTTGCCATATCCTGCGTCTACATGTATGTCAATGACAGCTAAAGTATTTCCCCGTCCCCCACTCATAATCTTGACCGCACTTGCATTCTCCAGTAAAGGTAGGGATAATTGCATTAGTCTATCTTGTGCATTAGGCAATCAGTCTCAACGGATACTCTTGTCAAGGAACAAACTCGTACCCCCCCCCGAAGAAAATACTGCTGTCAAAATGTTGTCCAATTGTTGTAGAAATAGGGCTTAAATCTCTGCACTGCAGCACTCTTTAGACAAATTTGCTTCAGATTAGGGCATAAGGCCCCGCGAACAAGGAGCTTTGGTGTGAATTGCTGCAGAGAAATTTCAGCCCTGTAATATATGTCACTCACTCACTGATTCTTAAGAGTGGTGATGTTAGTTTCTAAGTTGCTGTGCCAAAACTTGCTTTGGACTTTTAGAATTGCTTTTGATCCTCATGTTTTGTGAGACCACATAATGTCTGCGGTTTGCCTATTGCAGTCCGTGGGCAGTAACTTTTGATGACATGTGTAGAGCATCCTTGTGCGTGATGGGATGGGTTCATTTTGGTTGACAAAGCATAACCCGTGCAGGGTAGTTGGACCAGTCAAGCCCCTCAATAAGCCCAGGAGTGAACCTCACCACTGCCATGAACTCTCCATTGCTCAGACAGCAAACTCAAGTCATATATTTCCCCAAACTTGGTGGTACATAACATAAGAACCTGTCTAAGGGGTTGTGTTAGTGAATGTATTGCAGTAATAGTAAGTGGGGATGAAAATCATGGGGGTTCAGATTTTTAAACCCGTTGGAGGGGGCCTATTACTTATTAGAAATTCAGGGTACAAGGATCCTCTACATATATTGTTGAGAGTGGCCCTCCTGAGCTTGTGGTGGCAAAAAGCTGACTTGTCAAAGCATCTCAGATTATGGAGAAAATCGACTATTGTCAGCGACTTGTAATTCATCACAACTTGTTGTTTGCAGCCACGACGAATGTTCCATTGACGAGTCCTCAGCGAAACGGAGAAGGCAATCGACCAAAGAAACCTGACTTCTCAGGATTCAACGCCTCAAAACTGGAAGGTATCAAGAATTGGAGTATGAACACGTACAAGTGTACGCGGCAATTAATATCGGAAAGATTAGGGAAAGCTTCAAGGACTGTGGATCTCGAGCTCGAGTCGCAGATCGAAGTCTTACGAGACACGCAGCGCAAGTACGCCAACATCTTGCGCCTCGCTCGAGCTTTAACTAGTCATTTTTATCACGTGGTTCAGACGCAGCGGCTGTTGGGCGACGCGTTCTCAGATTTGGCGCAGAAGTCACCGGAGCTGCAGGAGGAGTTCTGTTACAATGCCGACACGCAGCGATCGTTATGTAAAAATGGAGAAACTTTATTAGGTAAGTGGGTTGGTAGGATTGACCAGGCTATGTCTGTAGATTCATTTGATATCATTTAGTGAGAACCCAACTTCTTGAGCGCAGCAGAAAGAGTTACTATAGAAGTCAGCTATTTGTTTTATGCTATAATCCATGCATTATTGATTTCAGGGGCAATGAATTTCTTTACGTCTGGTGTCAACACATTATGTAACAAGACCATGGAGGATACATTGACAACGATCAAATCGTATGAAACAGCGAGGTAAGCAACTTGTGATCCAATAGTTTTAGCAACTCATGATGCAATAGTTGTTGGCAAACCCATGATAGACAGAATGCTTGTGACTTAGGGCAGGCCAATTTGATGATGGAGATTCCTGTGCTCAGTTTCTGTTGCTTGTACCAGGGCAAGTAGAAGGCTCTTCCAATTGAGAAACGTGATGAGACTCTCCTTGTCTTGTGGAAGATGGGGTCACTAGTCCCAGTGGTCGTAGAGAAAATTCCAGTTCTGCTGCTGGAATTTTCTAAGTTAATCATGAACTCGAGTTGAAATTTTCATGCAAAAGTGAAAGTGGCAGGCAACAAACCCTCACATCACACTCACAGCTAAAGTGGAGAAAAGAAGTAATGTCCAAAAATAATCTGTCAGGAATTGAACCCAAACCTGGAACCGGTGCTGGATCAGCTAAATACATGTTGGCCTCATTGATGTCCTCTCATCTCCAGAATTGAGTATGATGCTTACCGCGCTGACCTGGAAGCCCTCCAGCTGGGACCAAAGGATCCAACGACCCAAGCAAGGGCCGCCGAGGCAAATGTCCAATTCCAGAAACACAAGGAGAAGTTTGATCGTCTCCGTGGCGACGTTTCCATCAAATTGAAATTCCTGGAAGAAAACAAGGTTTGTACACCACCTCCTAAGAGGACATTTCAATGCATCATACTTATACTTAAGACTAACAGTTTGCAAAAATAACCCAAAATCTACTGCAGTGAAATGGTTAACAGTCTTATGCTCCGAGTCTTGTTGCTTGTCCTAATCCCATGTCTTTGTCAGATCATTCCTTAGAAATAAGGCACAAGTTTTGTGGCCCTGAATCTAACAACCTCCTGGTGTGCAGAATGTTTTGATAAGCCTGCATTCCTAATCCTAAAAGCATCACCTGTCCATGATGACAATTTCATGTCGTGCTTTCCGAGCCTCAGGTTTGTCGAGATTGCTTTGACAATTACGACCCTGGCCATAGGCTGAACATTCCAGTACCAGCTCAACTCCTGGGAGGGTCTGAAAAACAAGCAGACACCCTGAAATCTAGTAGCACTGTGACTATTTCAACCACTCACAAAGACAACATTTCCTCAAATTCAAAAATGTTTGCACCTAGATGTTTGATATCTTCTAATAGCATCGATGAGTGTCATCTATTGCACCCTGCTTAGTATCAGTTCCTCTCACTCGTCACAGCACACACTACCTGTCTATACTCGCGCTTAAATGTGGCAGCAATGTTAAATAATCCCTGTGGCTATTCTTACGTGACCATGAATGATTTCTTGTAGGCTTTCCTAGGTGAGAGTCAGTCACACATCCGCACTTACAAAAAGTGCAATTTGAAAAATTACGACATTTTGACTTCTCAGTTGGCTCACCTACCATTCCAACTTCATCTACCCTTTCAACTTACGTAAAGTATGTGTGCATGAATGAAGCAGTTTGTTGTGATTGAGCTGGTTCGGCTCAGGAAAATGCCAAGTCCAAAATTTCCGCTATGCACATGCGTTACCAAAACTGACGTTAAAATAGCCTACAGGAATATCATTACTGTCACATAAGAATAGCAACATGGTAAAAAAATCCAGATTACAATACAAGTTTCATGTCTTGAAGTTTTTCCGCCAGAAACTTGTTAGAATTCCTAGGTATGCTGCCTTGGATGAAGCCTTCTTGTTATTCAGAACAAGCGTGTCGATCAGATATAGATTCCTTGCCCCTGGCCCTCCTCCTAGTCCTACTGATATCATCAACAGAGATGCCTTTCCTATTCATTGGATGAATGAGACAGTTTATTTGGATGGTATGGTCTATCAGGGCGTGGGAAAGTATTCTTCCTCTGCCATCAACATGACACCCTGGTCAAAATATCCTTCCTTAGACGTAGAAAGTGGAAATAGCAAAACTGAATTCTGCGCAGCCCCAGTTAACTAGATTGTCGTTGTTCTGTGACTGCCAGGACTGGGCACCGTTTTGGGGTCACTTGGAGTAATTCACAGGTGCGTGAAGATACCAGAATCATATGATCAAAACGTCCCAAATTAATTGATACACACAACATACAAAAATATACTTACCTAGACGCTATTTAGCCGGTTTTGGTGCGTCTGTTTTACATAGGCCTCTTGCACATAGCAGAGGCATTGTACAGCCACCCTTCAACCTTCTGTCGGTTTTGAGTTTAAAATTGATCATTGATTATTGAATTTGGTATTTTCATTTGCCTGTGACTGCATGGTGCTCCCAGTTTTACAGTTGCTCTACCAAGATCTGAGAAATTTATTATTTTAAAATATCGGTAACTTCGGCTTTTGGAACTCATACCCATCATGGAAGAATCCACATGCATCATCCCGAAATCATAATCCATGGATTACCATTGGTTATTTTTTGGATTGGAAGCATGGTTGCTGGTTCTAATTCCTCTGCTTGTCTGGCTCATTTCCAATTTCTATGCAGCCAACTTCATAATTGAAAACATGGCCTACCTGAAAACTGTTGAGATATACTGCACCTGCAGAGTGGTCAGAATGGTCAGGAAAGGGTAACTTTGGTACAAGAATTTGACCTCCAATAGCCATGCAAACTTTTCACTCATTATGAATTTTGTTTCTGTCAGTCAATACTCTTATTCCAGTGAAATGTTGTCCTCATATACCTCGGGTTATTCATTGAATAGAAAGTGTTATTGTTAGGACAGTGTATACCATTGAAGTCTGTGTTAGGCCCTGTCCCTCTTAGAATCAAGAAAAAAAGTTAATGGAACTGTCTTGACACAGTAGGAGAGGAAGCCTTAATCTGTGTCCTAACTCAACAAACTAAGAACGACTTCAACCATGCTGATAATTTGTGGGTTCTATCAATCTTCCACTCAATTTCAAGAACGTGTTTGAAGGTGCTAACTAAAAGGCAGGAGTAATGTTCCAATTCAAAGAACTGGGGGGGGGGGGGCTAAAACTCTAAAAGTGTGGATGTGTTGATGAATACAAGTCGAAATTTACTGACTAGTGATGATGTGTTTCCTTAAGAATTGCTGTGTTGGTACCTGAGCTGGGACTGATCTTTGCTCTGCAAGGATTCTGTTGGTTTCAGAGGCCAGAAAAGAACTAGGGTACTGAAAGCCATCCAGAAGATTTATATTAGTGCTGAAGTTTCACCCTGTGGAATCAGTGACAACTTCTCCGAGAATCTCCTACCTCTCTGTGTCTCAGTGAATCCAGCCTCGGACCGAAGGCCACTCCTTGACAAGGCCCGTATATGAAACAAACATCCGACTTACAGCTTTCTTCTTTGGCGAGGCTATGCCAGGACACTATAGGAGTTGTGTTTCGGCTTTCAAATCATGTTGAATCTCTGTCTTTAGAGTTTGACTGAGATTCAACATCAGTTAGAGTCCTTGGATGTCCTGGCATAGTTTCGCCACAGTGAGGAAGCTGTAAGTCGGATGTATGGTCATTACAAGGGTCAAGGGCCTTGTTTCAGAGACTGAGGCTTAATTTACTTGGAGAGGTTGCTGGCCTTGACTCGCTGAGGTGGGAGACCCTCGGAGCGGTTGTTGCCGATTCCACCGGACGATCTTGTTTTTTTCGCCTCATGTCACCAGTTTCTGTCTTTGTCTCTTTATCAGGTCAAAGTCATGCACAGGCAACTTGTCCTGTTCCAAAAATCGATGGCTGCATATTTTTCTGGAAATGAGCAAGAGTTAAATGAAACACTTGCCAAACTCCAGCTTCCAAACTCCAACTGAGTTACTGTGCTTTATGAACAAAGAGGTTAGCAGTTTATCTAGTTGCTAAATGCTCCTTGCTGATCAATGCCATCATTGTAAATGTTGCCTCTTCTGATTATACATACTGTGTCAATGTCTGAAGCCAGCTGAGGTGTGCCTGTACAAAAGGATACAAAAGGCCTATTTTACTTGTAATTGGTCAATGTGTTCCAGACACGCTTCAAAAAGCTTAATTACATTGACATAGTATATTGAATTATTAAGTTAACCACCAGGAATTTGTGTAATAATTGTCATAGCCTAACTTCACCAATAACATTTAAACCGTAATGTGTTCTCAAATTATGCAATTATTGCCCGCGGACACTTTTGTATAGTGTTATATTTTGCAATGTCAAGCTAACAGGTAGATTTGGGACTATAGTGCTCACCAGACTCTAACAAGAGAATTTCTGATGATGAAATGTGAGTTGTAGGATAATATTTGTTTGGAAATTCTTATCACCTGGTGCTAATAGTACCAGCTTGCAGACCTCATTGGAGGGTCGTAGACGTGGGGTTTGGTCCATCAAAAGCCTTATCTTGACTTTGGGGAAAATCGCCTGGTGTTAACATATGCAACAACTGGTCTTATTTGGTCAGTTGCAGATAACCCTTGTAATACGTTGGCACTTCATCAGCAAGAAGCATGTTGTACACCTTAATGTTAACCAGTTAAAATTTTTTTGCTTATTGGCGGTGGTGCATGTAGATGGTAGCGCCCCCTTTACTAACCTCTTCCTCTCCTCTTCTGCATGTGCATCACTCCTCCCCTGGTGTAAGGCCATCAAGTGGCAGTTGCCGTTCGTCATGTACAGTCCCATTCTTGTTAGAACCTATGTAATTGTTGAAATATATCAAACTTTGTTTTGTGGCTGTGTTGAAAAACTCATGACCTTGTTTCTCCACCTTGACCTTGAGCTAATTGGAGGTCAATGGAGTTATCATTGAATCAGCGATAACCATATACAGTAGAACCTCTCTATTATAAAGGACACCCTCGGGACTGACAAGTGTTGTCCTCATTAGAGAGGTGTCCTGATTAGAGAGGTCAAATTGAATGGAAAAAACGATTTGGGACCAAAACTAGTGTCCTTAATAGAGAGAGTGTCCTTAATAGAGAGGTGTCCCCTATTAAGGGAGGTTCCACTGTACTGTATAATACAAGCTCTGGCTAATTGATGCATGTAGGAAAGAAGAGGGGGGAAAGTGAGACAACATCTCAATTGTGTCTAGATGTATATCTTTGGAGAAGGTTTTCAAAACTTGTGACATTCTAGAGAGATGTATTTCAAGCTCAATATTCGAGTTAATCTTCCGTGTATCGGACATCATCTCGAAAGAATTGTGTGAGGAGCCATCCCACTCTAATAATTCGTTCTCAGAATTGTTAGCAACCAAATGTGCCTCAGTTAGCCAGAGCCGTTTGCTTATAGTTGGTCAGCATTCCCTTTGTTGTCCATGTGTGTTTATATTAGTATAATCTTGTCCTTGTTGTGCATTTTGAGTGAAATGGGCGCCTCCCGATATGTGTTGTAAAACGCTTATGCACTACCATGATACATTCCTATTGTGAATCATACAGTAGTTCACACAAATTAAAACTCAATTTCTAAAACAAAAGTCCTGATCACACCAACAAAATCCATTCTGAAGTCTCTTAAGAACTATGAACTGAATACTGTAGACTCCTGTGCGGTATCTCTCTTTTGTGTCCAGTGGTATACAATGTATGTGTCTTTTCTGTGGGTTTTGTCACGACTGATCGATTGCTATTGATCTGTTGACCGTCACGTGCCTGTGCCACATCCGGGACCTCACGGTGTAATGGAAGTCAGTACTGGCAGAGCAAATACCCTTCGATCTGCTTGGAGAATACTCCTTAGGAGTCTGTACCAAGAGTTTATAAAGAAGGTACGATGCGTCATAACTCATTCTTTCACGGACAGAACTTTTGATAACTTTAAAAAAGCTCAATATTTGAAAGTTTTTAACTGCTTTTGCTTCCTCACACTGCCGGCCGTCACATCGACTGTCTTGTCTGATGGGGTGTTTTTGCATTTTGTATGGTTTTGTGGACTGGGCGGTTGCACTTTCAGTTTGGCTGACCAGGTTGCTGTTTGTTTGGGGAAAACTCAATACGAGGGCAGTGTGATTGTCTATTTGTTTGCATGAAGTACTTTTCTATCAGGTGATGGGTGTAAGTGTCTTAAAGCATGATATGTTATTGTCATCTTT
Source organism: Lineus longissimus (assembly GCF_910592395.1). Taxonomy (NCBI): domain Eukaryota; kingdom Metazoa; phylum Nemertea; class Pilidiophora; order Heteronemertea; family Lineidae; genus Lineus; species Lineus longissimus. The sequence goes on from NC_088316.1 coordinate 1,008,023, forward strand.
TGTAAGAGGTAAAGTACTGATATGTAGTTCCTTTGCCAGGATTTCAGAAATGGTAACAGTGTCAAAGGATTCTGCTGAAGTTAGCAATCACATTAGATTACCAAATATTGTTTATGGAGCTTTAAAAAAAGATGTCCCAGTCAACCCTTGGCTCTCAACTTCATGTTTTAGGAAAGTATTCTGTACTAATGTGCCGTCGTCTATTCCAGGTGAAGGTCATGCATAAACAGCTGCTGTTGTTCCACAATGCCATCGCTGCGTACTTCTCCGGCAACGAGGCCGAGCTGGAGGCAGTCATGAAGCGATTCAGCATCAAGTTGCAGCCTCCAAATGCGTCCACACCCTCTTGGTTGGAACAACACGAGTAGATTGCCCGCTGCTGCTGCAACTGTGTACATTGCCTTTGATGTGTATATATTGTTCTTTGCCCAAAGTTGCTGGACGGTTGTGTACATTGATGTGGTTTTCCATACAGGGTCAGGGTGGAAGGTATTTGTATGGTTTTCCATACAGGGCCAGGGTGGAAGGTATTTGTATGGTTTTCCATACAGGGTCAGACTGGAAGGTGTTTGAATGGCTTTCCATACATTATCAAGGTGGAATGTATTTGTATGGATTTCCATACCTTGCATCCTGCTGTGGTTTTCCATACAGGGCCAGGGTGGAAGGTATTTGTATGGTTTTCCATACAGGGTCAGACTGGAAGGTGTTTGAATGGCTTTCCATACATTATCAAGGTGGAATGTATTTGTATGGATTTCCATACCTTGCATCCTGCTGTGGTTTTCCATGCAGGGCCAGGGTGGAATGTATTTGTATGGTTTTCCATATGAGTACATCCTGACTCCACTTCAAATTGTGACTTGATGACTTGATCTCAGCTGCCTTACATTGTAGTTATATACAGACAGGTTTGCTGGGGTAAGCTGATCACGATGCGTATGTGTAAGTCTTACAGAAATAAGAATGCCTGCAGTGTAAAGCAGTTTGAATAGACACAATTCTGGAAAATGGTCAGCCTGCCTGAGACTGATGCTGCACTGTTTTCACGGGCTACAACACCAGACAAGGGCTCAACAGTTGTTCGTATGATATTGGTCATTCTCTTGTCCAGTAGTCTTGGCCGTCTTCTTGAAGCTTGCCTATCCATATTCTGGTCATAGTCATCTTGAATCAGTGAGCTCTCTACTGTATGAAGTCAAAAGAGGCCGTGCACATGACGTCATCAAATAAATATGCCATTTGGATGTCAGATTTACAACAAATATTGCAGTAGTGATGTGTGGCAACGTCAACAAAGACGTTATCTTCACGTGGCAAACTTTGTTGGTAATATCAGCACGGTCGTAGCCACAGACTGACGTCCAAAATGGCTACCGAAATGACGTCTCTGCATGACCTCTAATCATAGCCAAAAGAAGAATTTATCATTATAAACTGTCCATGTTTGCATCTTCACGCGAGAAAATATTGTTGAAATTTTTTATTTTTGGCTCTCTGTAAGTGTATTTTGCTGTACAAATAAGATTGTTTTTGAGGTGTTGGCACGATCACCTTAACTGATTCAGTGTATTGTTGTTGTGTTCGTAAATGTTAAGATTACGGTACCCTTTATTTGGTTGGATTTGGGGCTTTAGGGAGAAGCGTTTGGTTCACTCACAATACATGTATATGTGAGGGCTAAGAAGTAATCAATTTGTAACCATTCAATAACTTGGAAAGTCTGGGCTTCAGCGACTGTTGCATTGTGGTATTTCTCAAATTGTTACAACTATTTGAGACAGAGTTATTATTCAATGAATGCTGGCCTGTCATCTCAAACTTTACAGATATTTCATCGATTCTTTACCTTGAAATAATAATTTATGACACCCAAGAATATAAATAGCTGTTGCTATGGCACTTGAAGGGAAATTATCAGAATGGGGCAATTTGAGTAAAAAAGCGTGGAATCTCATGAGATTGTTTGAACAGTCATGAATCATAACAAAATTCAGGTTTGTACATATGATTATTTTTGAGTTCTAGACTTCAAGGTAATTTGTATCAAAAATATGACAACTTTCCATTGTATATAAATCCTAGGGGTTTGGGCTGTATAAAGTTAAGATGTGTGTATTTCACTACTTGAAACTTAATTGGTTCACAGAACAATCTACACCCTAAATGTTTAGTTTGTTGCATTTAGATACACCCTGTATTATTTAGGCATGACATTTCTCTTATGTTTTACTGTTGCTGTTTCTCAATCTTGACTATTGAGTTTTATTTTGATTAGTTAGCTGGCTTTTGTTGACGGTGGAGATTTCTGAAAGCGACATTCCTAGATGTTGTTTGATTTGCAGCAATGGCATCACGTCATTTATCGCCCATTCTTGTACTGGGTGTACAAAAAATCAGTTCACAGAATTCAGAACATATTTCTGTTACTTGTGTATAGATTTGCGTGTAATATATTTTCAGAATTTCTTCGAATTGATCCTTATTATGGCAGTTGTTATGTAATCATTTCATTCACTGTAATTTATTGTTGTGGTGCCGTCTTGTTGATTAGAAATGTAAGATATTTGCGGTGTTGGGATGCCCCTGCTTGCATGTGAGCTGTGGACACAGTCCTTTTTCTTGGTAGGGTCAGTATAGCAAACAGTACACAGACGACAGCAGATAACTAGTGTCAACTACATCTACTTTTACATGAATGCTTTCAAAGTGACACTGTAGAAATGCTGTTGTAGGAAAGTTTCTGAAGACAGCAACTATTTCATGTTGTACTCAAACCCACTTATGTAGGCTGATAAGATGTCAGCCTACAATGTTACATAACTGGGTTTGAGTACAATATGAAATAGTCCATGTTGTAGGCTGACAATGACATCTTATTGAAGCGACGATACTGGGTGGCAGGTGCCAGCATAAAACTTGGAACCCGTTGCCTATCGTTAGAACCCAATTTATTATTGGGAAGGTCATTCTTTACGAGCCAACTGACTTTGTGAATTCACCAGTTTATCTGCTTTCTAGAATGTGCTGTTGGCCGAGTGTATATTTATTTTAGCAGAATGAGATGCCAAATCAGAGTCTATGTTGACGAGATTATATGATTAGTTTGTTGCTGGTTTATTAGCCGTGGGTGTTAGTGTTTTCAGTCATCTTTGTGAAGCCCTTTATTTTCGTGGCCCAACATGTAAAATTTTGCAAAAAAACATCCGTTTCAAATTTGGTTTCCATTTTATTCTGCATGTGTGGCGTTTCTTTCGCACCTAGACATCTTAGCTCATTTGTTTACACTTACTTTCCCTGATGAAAGTAAACAAATCTTGTTTTGGTGTAATGTGTGAAAATCACCCTAATTCATTGAAAATGGTGTTCTGGTGTGTGTGTGTGTTTTCTATGAGCCCCTTTTCTTCAAGTATTGGATCTTTTTACATGTTGTCCCAAATTGTGTCATCATAATACATTCCTGTTGTAGAAATCTCAACTTCTCAGCAACTTGTGAGCTTAAACACCCACTGAGGTGTGGAAAACTATGTGTACCGTTTGGCCAAGGTTAATTTATAACAAACTTGTTGTGCTTGTCTTAACACTTTCAGCGCCCAGCCATATTTAGCGTACTTCCCCCAGGGGCCAAGGTTACGCCCCTTTTTACCCTTTTTCAAAATTATGAAAACAATAGAAGGAATAAAGATAATTACATGAAATTTTCTGTGTTGGTTCTTCTTTGTTAGATCTCTTTACAATGCTAATTTGGAATGATAGTCAGCAAAGCACTTGATTTTGCACAATGGTACCCCACACATAGAACAGTAATATCTGGTGTCTTTCCGAATACCCACTTTTTGGCATACTCTCGGCTACATCTGCCCCCGTCATCAATCTTCGACCCGCCATTGCGCCTATTCGAATGCAGACAATCTTGGCTATAAATAGCACATTGGCTGAACATCATACTATCACTTCAAGCGCTGTATAGTTAAATTGTTTTCCCCTATACTGCGCTGCTAGTCGCCTCGAAGACAAAGCGGGAAATTTAAAAACGCGACGTAATATTACGTCGGATGGCTCAACCGTGTGAACTTGCAAGACGTAAAATTACGTCAGATGGCGCTGAAAGTGTTAAGATAAAGTGTGAGAAAACATTTTTCCTGTTTGCAATTTGAATTTGAAGTTTCTAAATGCGTGTCTTTGATTCAGCAGTCAATTACTGTAAAACTGTTCTTATTCATTTGCCTTAAATATATAACCAATTTCCTATCTTTTTGGACCAAATCAACTTCTCTTTGATTCAAGGAACATCAAATTTCTATGTTAAAGAAAGCCTGTGTTTTATACTATGTAAATGTCCTCACCTATTCTTGTCTGTTACTCTGCATTTACCCCTTTGAGGACGAAAACCTTCCTGAGAGTGTCTCGAAAAACCCGGGGATTCTCAGAGCGTCAGAACCTAAAATTGTTTAAATTTTGTTTGTGGCTGTCTTTTGTTGATTTTAGAAAGTCGTCATTTGGCATACATTGTACCCAGGCATACCTGACCTTTAATGTAATTTGACTAGCTTTGACTTTGGCAGAACTTGGGCAGTTTCTCTCAGTCCTCTTAGGGATAAAACTATCCATGCTTTGCATGAATGGGGTGTCGGTGTATGATATCTATAAATAGTTTAAACAAGCCATTTGTTGTGTATGTATATTGGAAGTTTTATATAAAGGATTGGGAATAAAGTACAACTTGAAAAGAGTAGGTTCCCTATTTCTCGATAAAAAGTTAAAAAAATATTGTGAGCTCTCCCAACCAACTTAGTACTGTATTTAGAGCACTAGAGGAAGAAAATTTGGTTAGTTCATGCTGTTTGGAAGAGTTTCAAGGCAGTATGGGCCAACTTGTTTATTCATAAAGAAAAAACTGGGAAAGTGGTCAAATATATGCTTTTTACTCGAACTAAAAGCAATTCTTGTTTGAGAATCTTGCTTCTAGTTCAAATGAACTTTGCTAGTTGAATGAAATTATGATTTATTTCAAGAAAAAAATTTGTAATTTATTTGAATGCGTCAGATCTGCTGTTAAGGCCTAAAGCTGGTTTGGGACTCCTAAAATATTCCTAACTGAAAGGTAAGGCTTTTCAAATAACAAAAAAGAGATGCAATATCATGCAAGACTTTGGGTAGACAATTCAAATTTCAGAACATTCGGGCCAACAGTAAAACTGTGGTGTCCAAAGATATCAAAATATATCCTGGATTTATTTTCAGTGGCCATAAATTCCAAACTAGGCCATTTTGCTCAGATTTGCCAAACGGATACTTTTCATTTTGTGATGAAACACTACAATTGTTTCTCACAGGCTGGTTGTTGGTGTGATGTGTATTGCTCTCTATGTTATGGAAAAGTTATACGATCTCAGCTGGTCTCCAGATGAGCATTAGTCCTTATCAGCAATACCTGTCAGTCCTGTAGAATTCCTAAGGAATTGTCATGAATAGTTCAAGATGTAATATATTATTTTATCATGCTTCCAGTGAACATGAAAAGCATATTAAATCTGCATCAGCTAAGCTATGTCTTCTGTTTTGCACTTTTTGATACAAGTTGCCCAAGCACAACCCATCCCAGGACCTTGTATGCAATATCACAGCTTCTTAGCCTTGCAATACCAGGCTTAAATTGCAGGCTGCTCCTCCTTGCAGTCTATAAAGACTATGTCACAACCAGGTCCCAGAATGACCACACGTGAGGTGTCCCACCCAACATTACTCCAAACTGTCAGAAGTCCCAGCTCAACCAGGTGACAAACTTCATCCCAGGTAATCCGTCTCTGCTCTGTTCTGTACACAAGTTGTCCCAGCACAGCCCATCCCACTGCATTGCATGCCAGACAACCATGTCACCACCTTGCCACGAACATCACTCATCAACCCATCTCCCATACGATTGTGCGTGGAAGACACTGCGAGTGCCACAACCAAGATATTGTGCAAGGACGTCTTTGAGATGACGTTTCATGAATGGTGGAGACAGAAAGTGCTTGTTGGATAGGTTGTGATGGGAAGATATCGCAGAAATTGCCTGATGCCTGATGAATACTGGCAAGGGTAAAGGAAGACGGACAACTCTCTGGAGGACATGTTCTTGGCCTCAGATGACAGACTATCTGCCTTGAGCTGACGAAGACTTCATTTTGCTGTTAAAAAGATCACAATGCATATATGCAAGACACTGTCCAATGCAATAAGTCACATACAGATATCCGAAGAAAATTGATGACAATTTGCGTCAGAAAACTTTATTACAAGATCAGAGTCGAGACAGATATATGTTATAGTTTAACCACAAAAAACATGATGGCAAGGTTCGATTGTAATGAATGCCAATATGCAGCAATAATGGTACCGAGCAGCAAAGTTGTCCTTGTCGTTCTGTCTCCATTGAAAGTCCACCTTCAAAGTTACATTCTATTTTTCTCACAAAAGAAAACTTCGACATCCCATCACCATTTCATTGCACCATAGTCCACTTCCTGACTCATGATATATTATATGTCCTTTCCCCTTTCCAAAACAGAAATGTCTGCAATCCACACACCATGACAAGAAATTTAATTCCGTAGTGAAATCAAGTGAATGCTTCATTAAATCAGTCTATCGCATCACTCAGCTATAACACAAATAAAGTAACGCCAATGTAGACCGGTCTGACAGCATCCGTTGCTTCACCAGCAGTTGCTGGTCTCGTCTGTGTACATTGTCTGTTGTAGCGATAAATCTCTCCACGCAATGTAAGATGCAATTACCTGTCAAATCAATTTGAAGGCTTGTCAATGGCAATGCAAAATCATCACCCCAGGGCCATGCCCATGCCGGGTGCCCATTATTCATTTATTTCTGCCCATTTATTCATTGCCATTTGAACTTTGACCCTGGCTGTTCTCCAGCGGCAGCAGCACTCATCGACGTATCAGCAACTGATTCCAACCGATTGACGACATAGTTTGTTGTATCAATAAATCTTTCTACACAATTTGTGATGCAATTTTCTGTTTTTCGGTCAAGTTTATTTGAGGGTTTGTCGATACAAGTTTCCCAACATTCGTCAGTGATGGAGTGAACTAGCTGCTGAAATCGTTGTCTCTGGGTTTCTGTTTCAATGAAATGCTTCAATTGGGGGTCATTTCCTGCTGCTCCAAGTGCACTTGCATCCATCGCAGATTATTACACGATTTCGACCCTAAAAACGAGCTTGAATGAGAAATTTGCAATTTTTTGATACAACATGTGTAGGATAACCTTGACCTTTTGTCGAATTGCGTTTGTTTCGCTCCATAATCATTTCGCCCCCAGACGCTTTGCTCCAAATCGAAGTCGTTTCGCTCCCTTGGACTTTTCGTTGGGATTGAGTACCCAGGGTTTTGTACTGTAAAAGTCTTAGGGACCGAAACGACTGGGAGCGAAAAGGTCAGGGAGCGAAACGATCGGATACCCCTTTTGTCAAATCTTAGATTTTTAGCCCAAGATAGAATAAATGTGGAATTTTTACATACCTAATAAAAATCTATATATTGGTTTTAACAATGAATAAAGCTATATTGATACAAATGCTGAAGTATCAAATTCAGAACATTTGTTGTATATTTTAAAACGTATCTTTTATTATTTCGAAAATCCGGCTGCAAAAAATATTTAGCGGGAAATTCAAAAAGGTCAAAATGGCGGACGGTGCCAAAAAGAAATCTTCAAAAAAAATATTTGTGCACGAAAATGGGGAACCCATGTCATTTTATATGGCCCCAAGCAGTGAAAAGGCTGATTTAAGAGCCGATGTTTTTGTAAGTTACCCTACTGTAGGAACAAACATTACATTTAGGCCTTCAACACGCACAATAGACTGAGTAGTACTTGTGGTACTGTAGCCTAGGCTAGCCTACATGCCTAGGTAGGCCTATGCATGCCAACACTAAGTAAGAGACTGACCGACTGAGTGAGTACCATGCAGTAGGGCCTACTCATACTCCATCTAATCTGGATGCTGCTCTCTCTCTCCATCTGACTCTCTGTGGCTGGGTGTGGCTAGCAACGTCTGCCAATCTCACTGGCTGACACTGCCCTACATATGGATTTTGCCTGGACTTGTGTCATGTGACGTGCTGATCCAACAGCCGAGGACATGTCATTGTCATCAATGGATTCCCTCCTCACTGTCGATACTGATCCTCTTCCTCATAGGAATGTCACACTGACTCAGTCCAGACTGTCAGTCGCTATTTCTGTTGACACAAGAAATTAGAATCAAATAGATAATCTCAATGAATGATTGAATGGTTCTCTCTCAGTCTCAGTCTCTAATTTGTCAAACTGCAATGATTTATTTTCTCTTCCAGCATCATGGTGGACGATTTGCTCTGACTACAGAGAGGGAGATGGAAGGTGTCATCAAGTAAGTTTCTGTGTCTGATTTATATTTATTTTGAGGTTGAATTTTTTCTGAGTATGTGATATCTGTTTGTGAGTCCACTGTGGCATCAAGTCCAGTCATGGTTGTACTACTTTGAGCTTGTTCTTTTCTGTTTTCCAGAATGGCGACCGAGGGAGCAACATTGCCGTCTGGTGCTACTGACTTCTTCTCAATAAATTTCATCAAAGATTCTACTGACAAAGATAAAAAGTTGAAATTGGAGGATTACAGGTGGGGATGATATATATAATAAATGATAATGTTTAAGTTTTGTAGATATACTCAGCGTTTTTTCAGCTACTGTCAACAATGCTGCTCTAAGCTTTTCCAAAGTGTCCCTTGAAAAGCAATGGTTTTTTTTCAAGTTAGACGTAATGTTCTAAAACATGTCATTCCTTGCTGGATATTGTTATAGAAATGACTTTTTAATGTTTTTAAAGGCCTACAATAACAATGTATGTCGTTTGAAATTTAACGTCGAGTTTGAGATTTTTTCGAATTAATTTCAGAATGTCTGCTGACGCAAAGGGGGCCTTTTATTCAAAGGTGCACCTGGACTATCAGGATGAATTGACAAATGAATTTGATGACTTGATGCCCACACTCATTGCTTACAATAGCAAAACAATGAAGGGGTTAGTATTACATGGTATTATTACAGTAGTTGAGAGTTGTTTACATTGTTAACGAACAAATTGAGTACAAGTTGAGACATGTCGACAACTACACCATGATTTCTTGAGACAGAATGATTAAGAAACACAGCCTGATGACCAAATCAAAGTCCTGTCTCCTAGAAGCCATGCCAATTGCAAATCGATTACTTATGGGAGAGCATAATACATATAGGCCTAGTGCTCAAGGCCTCCTCTACTCAATTCTCAATATCGTTGTTACTTCCGCAGGAGAAAAATGTATCAAGTACATGAGGACAAGGCTATAATAACCTACCTCGTGGAAAATCGCAAACTCTTCAAGGTGAATGGAAATGCGGTTTGGAAGACAATGGAGTCACTCGGGGTAAGTAATGAATTCTAAGCTGATTATCAGCTGCAAAGGAATATATGGAATGGTTCAGGGCTACTAGGTGTATTAACCATTTAGTAAGGATTCACTGATGTTGTCGGTTTCGGGATTTAAAAAAATGTCCAATTTTTCTTTTCTTCTTCAGATTACAAGCCACACCTGGCAATCGATGAAGGACCATTACATTAAATATGTACAGCCTAACCTGCGAGCCTTTGATCTGCCGCCCAAAGTCACCAAGGACCTCTGCAGATTTTACCCAGCTCTCAAGACTAATCCAAAAGGTAATTATGATTGTTGTCCCAAACAAGCCCCATGAAACATGTTCCTTGGGGGCAGGTATGATGAAGCTTTGCCCTGATGACCCTCAGATAAGTCAGAGGACCCAGGATTGTATTTCTGGATGAACTGGAATGGCCTTAAGGAACTACAATTTCTGGCTTCTACTTGACACAAGTTTGCGGCTAAATATGAGATAAATTAATGATGAGACTAGTTCTTTATTTTCTATTCATTACTTTTCTGTTTTTCCCATTATAGACAACGAGGAGCCTGAGATAGACGATACCTCAACTGATTCTGATGTCATCTCAGAGGTCAGTGCAACAGACGAAACACTTTTGAAGGCAGCAGGAGGTGCAGAGTCAGATGCCTGTTCCTCATCGTCAAACATAGTTACTGGGAATGGTGACCATGGTAGCGACCTTGACCCTCAAACGGGAACATCTGCAGAATCCAGGAAGAACAGAAACATGCCAGTCAAGCAAACGCCGCCAAAGAAAATGTCCAGTCTTCAAGCACCTGTTGAGGAGAACTCGAACAAAAATGGGCCGAGTTTGTCTGATAATGTCGATGCTGTGAAGGATTCGAATAAAATGTCGCGTCGAAGGAAACAAAGACTTGTTTTGAGGACGGATTTTGACATCGGGGACGGTAATGATTTGCCGGGGCTGAGTGGTAATGATAACAAGGACAAAAAGAAAAAAACGCCCGTCAAGCTAACACCACTTAAAAAAACTTCCAAAAATCAGGTTCGAGTTCAAGCGAATTCTCGCAAAAGACGGCGGATCTTAGATGACTCTAATGCTGCTACACTTTCCAATATATCCACGGCAGGAAATAGCTCGGAATGTGACGACTTTGATGATTTTGACAGCCCAGGGGGCCGAGTCAATGCTATTAAGAGAGCTAGAACTTTATCACCACAGGTGAACCAGAAGAGTTTAAATCATAAGAAAATATCGAAATATTTTGTCAATGTTGAGAAAACACCACCATCTGCTAGTGCTACTCGGTCAGAGATTGGGCTGTCTTCCAGTGAGTGTGAGAATGAAGAGATGTTACCCACGGGGGAATCTGATGGCCCTGGTGAGGAAACTGGAGACAGTGTTACTGCAAGGGAGTCGATGGGTTCGGGTGATGAGAGCGGTGGGATGGAGACAGCGAAAGAAACAATGAGCTCGGACAGTGATGCGTCGCCAATGCTGAAGCAGGCGCATGTAGAAGAGACAGTTGAAGACGAGGATGAACAGGTATGGCTGCTTGGTATAAAACATTTCCAATACTTCAATACGTACCAGTGATTTTAAAAAGTATAACTTCTTTTGGTTGCTTCTATCAGAAAATATTTTCGAGTACAATTGTATCTTGTCTTTCAGGGTGGCTCCGAGGAGATGGATGAAACGTTCGAAGAAGGAGAACTGCATTTGGATTCTGATGAGAGTGATGATGGTAAGTTGAACTAGACATCGATGTCATCCCATTGGATGACGTCGATGACCTGGTTCAGTTGGTCACCCACCGCACCAAACTGTCCTTATATTAGTCTTGTATTGATGAGATGTCCTTCTTGTTGCAGACGATGCAAGTGATGCAGGACCGATGCGGCTATCACAATCAGAAGCGGACGAGGTGTTGGAGGTAAGCTCTGTCATTTGTACAATCACTTTAGAATCAGTTCTTCTTAAGCTGCATTCCAAATAGAAGAGTCACACACATGTTTTCTCCAAGGCCTAAGTTTCTGAAAACACTTTGTCAGAATCGGACAAAGCATGACCAAGAATTTTGCAAGATTTTTATTTTTGCAAATTTTGAGAAAAACTGAGATTCCGGTAAGAAAAATCACGAAAAGAAAAAACACAAAAATTAGATTGTGAAAATGTTGAGGTTCACAGTATATTTTCTTTGAAAGTTTTTAGTTCAACATGTTTGTGATTTTCAGGGCATGGAGTCGTCTTTTGAGTTAGATCCAGAAAGGGTAAAGGAAATACTATGGTCATTCAGTGGAAATGTAGGAGATGCAGTGTCTTTCCTTCAGGGAGCAGGTAGGTAGAATAAAAGTAACATGGATGTACCTTAGTCTGTAAACAAGGCATTTTGAAATGGATTTGGAATACAAATAACAAAAGACACTCAACTGTTTTTCCCCATTAGAAGAACTTACAATCATTTATAAAATTTCAAAATTTAAAAGATGTTTAAGATTTGCATATCAATAGAAAACTTTTTTATCCTGAGACTTTTTTCACAAGATGTACGGATTTAGATCGGCACATAGGCCCTGCAACATCAGGTTTTGGACTTGCGATATTTTTCAACTAAAATGTGCCCGTGTATGCTCGATGTATTCATTTTGACGTCATCCTTCTTGACCAATCCCGGGTCGGATGATGTGTTCTCACTCTAGCCTCAACTTTTACAGTTTACTTATTTCAAAACTACCCTTTTTACAGATTTGCCATTCTGGACCCGGCAGGATGACGAGAATTTGTGTTCTGGTGAAAACCCTGAGAGCTTGGACAGATTTACTTGCAGTCAGAAGAAGGCCCGGCTGGCATTCTTGAGACCTGTGAGAAAAACGTATGTGAACATGAGTTAGGAACAGTTAAAACGTTGTCGATGCTTGTCATTATTTAACTACAGACATTTTGAACCAAAAGACAATTTTATATTTTGTATTGAGAAATTGCAACCATGTAAATACACATATTATTTCAATATAGTTTGTCCATTTTATGCACCAATTTCTCCCGAGGGATATGAATGCCATCTGGTAACAGTTGTCGGTACCGTATTTGTGACTCGCTCTACCAAAACTAGGCGCTTGTCGCATCTGAACTCGACAGGTTGATACGGACTTGTTGTTCATTTCCCTATTGTAGACCTTTTGTGAAATGTGACCAAATCAGTTTGTAATAGATTTCACAAAAGGTCTACAATAGGGAAATGAACAACAAGTCCGTATCAACCTGTCGAGTTCAGATGCGACAAGCGCCTAGTTTTGGTAGAGTGGGTCACATTTTTGGGTAGAGAAAAGGGTTGATTACAGAAACAGACAGCGACACTTTCAGTTTCTAGCGACACTTTCAGTTTCTGGCGATCACTGTGTTCACGGAAGGGTCTTGATTGACAGTGCTAAACGTGGAGAATGCATTGGCACAATGGAAGAGAGTTAGACTTGTGGTCAGAAGGTCATGGGTTCATGACTCGGCCAACACTACTCTATGCTCGGCTAAAATGGCCAAGTATCATGCAGTCTATGCACTCCTTGCTTCCTACAGAAACCTTTCTGGATTATAACACTTTGAGACAGTACTTGTACAGTATAAAGGGCTTTACAAGAACTTTGAACCTTCTGAAAGTTTGCTCTTCTACTTCCAAATCCAAAAAGTTACCTGTTCTGCTTCCAAATCCTAGCAACCAGACATTTCGTCACAAGTTATTCCTCTACTATTTGCCTTCACAACATGAAATAAACTCCGAGAATCTATGTAAAGAACTGATTTTATTCAAACAAATATTGGGTAAATCTTCTGCGATAACGGACTTATCTCATAAATGTTTACAAAATTGTAAGAAGACTGTTAACTTGCCTAGGAGCCCTCACTCTTTTCAAAGTGTAAGCACCTATATCATTACATGATACCGCTATCAATCAAATTGTAACAGCCCTGGACTGATTTTACAGTACGCAGCACAACCACAGTGATTTGCACAGGACAATACGGGTGAAACAATAAAGATGATGGCTGTTCCCACAGGGGTACATCTCACAAGTGAATAGTTAGCAAAAATGATCATAAAATCCGAAGAAGACCATCATTTATTTATCTTTTGCTCTCTTTGACTTATGAGACATACCCCAATGGCAGTTTCACTGAGGTATTATGTCTTGCTTTTAGAGAGGGGCCAATGATGTAGGCTCCCACAATTCACTTGTTTTTAAGATTTTTAACCCATGTGTGTAGATACATGTATGTGACAAATATATACGTCTGCCACAACAAAACACTGTGCATAGACAATTAATTCACAACATACAGTATGTTTATCAAATGAAGTGTCCCCAAATGATGCAGCCAAAGCATTTACAAATGGACAACAGTCTTGTCCAGATTTGACTAAAACAATTCCATGTTTTAAAATGACACCTCTTCTTCACATGCTTCTTGCAGAATGTCTGTAACAATATTGTATTACAGAAAAAATACTAAATTGCCCAAGCTTCTAGTTTTCATAACAGATCAACATCACAAATAAACATACTTGGCCTAGTATCCCCCCCAAGGAACCAACAAAGACAACCTTCCCCCAAAACTACAGAGCATAAAAAAACGGATACAGTCTATCATTTTACTAGATATCAAAAAAGCTGTTAAAAAAACTTTGTGTAAAATTCCTAAAAAGCTAACAATCATAACTCAACTCGGCCTGGGCTGCTTAATTTCGGACCTTTCTTTGTTTCCTTCTTCTTTTTCTTTTTCTTCGTTTTCTGCTTTTTAATCTCCGATGATTTCTTTTGTTGAATGTCTCGCATTAACTGAAAAAGAAGAAAATTCCATGATGTGCTGCAGACATACCATGTAGACACTATAGCCGGCAGCTGTACAAAAGGCCTAGAATACGGGAAATAGGCCTATGTGAAACAGACGCATCAACACTGCTAAATAGCGTCTCCCAAGTATTTTGATAAGCAGCTCGCACCAGGCTAACATCTGATCATATTACTAACTCTCTGTTAATAGAACCACGCTGTTCTCCCACAAGTCACCTGTCCAACTCACCTTTGTGTATTTTTCCGAGTAAGGATTAACATAATCAGCATCCCTTTCTATAAAATTCAGTTCTTGCGCCATCTGCAAGAAGGAAGACAGAAATCAAATTAAGATTTTGGATTGTAAATCAGTGATAGGCATAGCCCGAGGGTTGGGGGTGGGAATAATCATCTTTCGGACAAGAATCATTGAGATCAAACTGAAGTACCTCTAAAAAATTGACCGTGAAATGCCTTTCTTTTTCTGGAAAATGTCCACCTTTTGGACATACTGGCTGCGCCTAATGTTTGTAACTGACCACAAAGCATGTGGAACACAGAAAAAGTGGAATTAGTGTTTATCAATCCAACTCGTGTCCCGAAAAGAGTTTTTATACTGACCAAGTGTAAAAGTTGTGCATCATTGCCATGAAACAAGCCAGTGCTGTTACAGAACCCAATGCTCCAGCCTAATAGAATGTTCCAGTCTTTTTTCCTATCAAATATATTGTGTGTTATATCTGGCAGTCGTAGGATAAGGTCGCCAAAGAATGCAGTGTTCTCTGCGATATTTGACAAGGCTGGAAATGAAAGAAGAGGAATAATCAATTTCACTTAAAGTAGTGTCAGTTGAACTGAAAATAACTTCAGTTTAACTGAAATATGGCAATGATTGACAGCATCAGAGTGGCATACTTACCATCCCTGATAGTGTCGTTATTACTAGGAAAAGGATCTCCAGGAATAAAACCCAACACGGTCAATGTGGTCTTGGCATCGATGAGAACCTGGATAGAACAAAATGCAAGAGCATCAGTGAAGTCAATTGATAGCTTGCACAGTCATCGTCTACTTGCACCACCACTGCCTGGTTGTGACAATCTCTCAAAGCGTCTCAAGTCTGGTTGTGACAATGACTCATAGTGTCTCCAGTCCTCTTATGGTGTATACTATCCAGTCTGGTTGTGACAAGATCTGAGAGTGTCTCCACCCTCCATCAGTAGATTAAGACCCCTCGGTTGAACACATTGTGAAAAGAAAAGATTGCCAAAAATTTGTTATGAAAGGAACTTACTTTGAATAACTTTTCCAGAACAATTCCAATCATTTTATGTTGTTTTTCAAAACTATCTAGAGTAAGTATTGTTTTGATGGCATCTTTATGGGCTAATCTTTGTTGATGGAAAAGATGAAGATCTGGTTGATATTATTAAGGAACAAGAACAGACCATTGTCGTTGAAATGCTGCTGATTTTGTGTCTCTTAGTTTTGGCTCAGTCAGACCAAAACCCTACAACATCGGCTAGCTGCCGATTACAGTTGATAGCCCCCCCTCCCCCGGATCCACAACGCCCACCGTCCCAGCCTCTGACAGCATCAGACGACTAAAATAGAAGAAGAGATGCAGTGGCATGCCTAATTATTGTAGTGATCAACTACCACATGAAGACAAGACATGTCGATAGTGTTTACAAATCTATTTTTAGAATGGATACAAATGTCTTCTTGTGAAAGTTTCTGGTCTTTCTCCACTGTTTTCTCCTTCTGGGCATCTCTGCCGGCGGTTTCCTCCTGCACAGTGATGCAGAGGATACTTAAGAACGTAATCAGCAGCATTTCTCTAAATATGCATTGACAACAGCCATGAAATCGTGATTTGTAAACAAAGTGTACACGTGGGACTTGCTGGTTGGCGTTTGGGGAAACCCCTTCAGGAAATTGCGAACATCCGGGCATTTTAGGGAAATCCATCATGGCTGACGTGGAGTTTGAGAGAGAACAGGTGCGTGAAAACGTACTATTTTTGGGGTCTATCTCTCTTTTACAGCGTAATGAAACTTAATTCTGAAGATTCTAGTAAAATTATAGATCAATGTGTGCATAAAAACATTACATCAACCCTGCGTCTTTCTTCCTTTTTCGCTGAGAAACCCCATACTTTCCCCAACAGATTTCAGTGAGTCTCGCACAATGCAAATAATATTGCACTACATACCATGCACAATGACAATGGCAGACAGTGCATGGCAGAGAGATGTAGATGTGTATGTCAATGAAACACGAATGCACGTCTTGAACAGATATGAGTCTCTGACAAAGTTAGGTAACACGCGTTATGACTGATATACATCCTGA
The DNA here is from genome assembly GCF_910592395.1 of Lineus longissimus. Classification (NCBI taxonomy): domain Eukaryota; kingdom Metazoa; phylum Nemertea; class Pilidiophora; order Heteronemertea; family Lineidae; genus Lineus; species Lineus longissimus. Next base: position 1,024,657 of record NC_088316.1, read on the forward strand.
CTAGTGACTGTGCGCGCGGGGCTGCCAGTGGGGGTGCCCTACATTGACACTGCGAGGTCACAAGTTTGTTTGACAGATCATAAAACATAAACATAAAAGCATTCATCGATCATCATATGGTGCCTGAGTGATGGTCACATCCCCAGTGCCATGTTGACCCTAGGCTACAGCTAGTACAGGTTCGGTTGTGTTTCTAAAAATAACCAATCTACCTCTGTGGCTGAAACAGTCAGAAGGGCAGACGTTAATCTGGCTCAGACGAATTGTACACATTTTTCTGACAGCATCCTCTGTTTTCAGATGCTGAATGATGTACCCCTTGAGGGGGACATCACAGTCCCTGGAGCACCACCTGAGAAAGAAGACCAAGAGTTCTCAACTCTCGATGAGCCAGTCAGAGAAACAATCGTAAGTTGATTAGACTGTTACGGTAATAGAAAGATGCAGGAGACATTAGTGAACTTCTCATTGGGTGACTGTCTCATTTAGGCCAGTGATGATTGATAACACATACGTAAAGAAGAAACAGAATAGGCCAAGTCACTGACAAACAATCTGTGTGTAATCAGGTGTAATGACTGCAGAGAAGAACAGTCTCTTTTCCATCATTTCATTTGTCACTGTTTCTTTCAGATGAGAGACTTACGAGCTGTTGGGAAGAAATTTTTCCATGTTTTATATCCAAAAGAAAGCAAAGCTTTATTGAAAGAATGTAAGTAAACCGTCCCTGAGGCAAATTTCTGTTTTGCTCCTGAATCTGAAATTCATGGTTGTCCGTGGGTAAATATTATCATATTCAAGTTTTCAAGTACATGTATCTACAATGGAACCTTGGTAACACTCCTTCTAAGTAAAAATTGTTGAACTTGTAGTATCTTTTTGCTTTTTCAGGGGATTTATGGGGACCATTGATATTATGTGTATTTATGGCGATGTAAGTATATTGTTAGATCAGAAAGATTTGTTTTGCATTTATGCTATCTAGTTGTCCACCTGAAGATGTAGACACTGGCCTATTATTGATGCCACGAAGAAATAGCCTGAGGAAAAGTTGCTGATTGAATGGCAAGGTGATTTCAAACTTGAACTTGATAAATTGCATTTCAGTAAACACCTTTTTATGTTCACTTTCAGGATGTTGCAAGGTTCCACAGAAAGGGCTAATGATATGAACGATGGAGGGCCTCAGTTTGCTGAAGTGTTTGTGATATATTGGGTCGGTGCAGTTATTGTGACGCTAAATGTTAAACTATTAGGCGGCTCTATGTAAGTATATAATCAGTTAGTTCTCATATAGCGCTTTGTAATGTACAAGATTCTCAAAGCGCTTTACATTTATTCTCTGGTCTGACTTGAAAACTTTCAGTATGACTCCGATGAGCTGCTCAATCAGTGCTACAACCTGAGCATTTTCAACTGGTGGCGTGTAAGGTAAAGAGTCCTGCCCAGAGTCTCATGCTGACATTAAGGATAGAGTCAGGGACCTTATGACTGCTAGTCAGAGACCTGAGCCACTACACCAATAATGATATACTTGACAATCAACCTGACGTCACTCATTTTCGTTTCAGATCGTTTTTCCAAAGTGTTTGTGTTCTTGGCTACTGCGTGTTGCCTCTTACCATCGCCCTCATCGTCTGCCGAATCATCTTATTAGCGCCAAGAACAACAGCTTTATTTGTAGTACGATTTATTACTGTGATTATCGCATTCGCTTATTCCACATTTGGTAAGTATAATGATAGGTGTTGGTTGGTGTCTGTTTGAAATAGGCTTGCGATCTGAAAACCTGAGATGCATTGATAAGTAGCGAAAGGAAATGAAGCATACAATTTAGTGCCTCTTTTCCAACAAAATCAATAGACTGAGCGAATATTTTGCTATTTACAACAATCTTCATTTATCACCTGCGGTAGGCTAATCATGTGTGCTTCTTATTCCAGCCTCTACTGCCTTCTTCATAGATAGTCAACCGCCACATCGGAAAGCCCTCGTCGTCTACCCAGTATTCCTCTTCTATTTCATCATCAGTTGGTTAATCATCTCGCACACCCACAATTGAACTGGAGGAGATTCCGTTGGACAATTAGGATCGCAGACAACAAAACAAACACTTTTAAGGTGACATTTCAACGATGGAAGTTATAGACATTTTCACACCATGTTTGTTTTGGCTTTCTATGTCACATGGTCTTTCCATTGTTCGGGCCTATTTTTAGACCAACATGTGCATTTGCCAGCCAAAATAAAGCCTTATATGGGAATGTGTGAAGTTGTCTATTGATCACCGCTGGTCAGTGTACAAGCAAGCTTGTACTTTGTGGTTGACAGTTGAGAACGAATGCCCTTGAAGTGGCCAGTTTCTGGGATGTTATGAGTACTCCCTTCTTTAAGTCAGCTTGGATTTCATAACTTGACTACTACTTCTAGTCATTATATAAGGCTTCTTTGTGCCAAGTTATTAGGTGCCAAGGGTGTTACCTCTATGTTGACTTGCCCTTTGTGTTGTACATATTCATTATTTATTGTTCTGTATGCAGGGCACAGATTTGTAATCAAGCATTTTCACAGTGAAGGAATTATCCACTAGTCACTTTGTAAGTTACTACAAAATTGGGTCTGGCCTGTACTTGGGATAGTTGGATATAGATCCAAAGGGAAAAGCAGCGCCATTTTTAAGAAGAGAATGATTAGGGCTCAAGATAACCCCTGAAAATTGTCTTTTGGTATGAAACTTGACCCAGGAACCTCAAATTTGAAACTGTTACGTATGTGACTTCAAAATTCTCACTGGACTGCTGAGATTTGTCAAAAAATGGATTGACTCTCTGTCACGAGAGTCTAGCTCGGGACCTGTGTAATAATAGGTCACTTCCGCGTCCTTTAATTTGACTTGTTGTTCAGCTTTAGCAAGGTGATTGTTTTATTGAGGTTCTGGCATTGAGGACTTGGCAGTCATATTCATGTTCATGATTTTCTCATTTTTCGAGGTGCAGGGTTTATTTACGCTTACGCATGTGTTTCCATGATTAAAAAAAACGGATTTCCCTATAGAAACTCCAACATGTGATGTAATAGTTGATCTTAGATTGATTTAGTCATTCTTCCTGTACATCCTAATACTCTTTAAATTCCTTGCTGGCCTCTTGCCATACTTGCTTGCCTCACCACCCTCTTTGTTTTGACTGTGTCAATGGGCAAGCAGGGGACAGGGGGAGGGGAGGGGCTCACTCTAGGTGTGCACATCTGCGGCAAAGGGTACTAATAATGGTCAACTGTCATCTGCTTTCAATGCCAACAATTAAAAACTCGTCATGTGTACTTCACAAGGTATTGCTCTGGCCAAAGTAACATTTACCTCTTTATTTTTGAACCAATTTTACAGAAGAAGTATTCAGGTAGCTGTGGAATCCCTTTCCCAGCACAAAATACAAACACTTATTGAAGTGCTTCACAGCTGTGCAAGTTGAGCTCAGCTGTTGTTCAACTTCCATCCTCCAGGTGGAAGCACTGGGGTATAAATTTCAATGTTTCATCTACTTGTCATGTACAAATGCATACTGACTATTTATTTGGTCAATAAATATTTGTAGCAAATAATTGTAAATAAACTGATACATGATATTTCTCAGAACAAATTCTTTGAGGTGTTTTATCTCTGATGAAGGTGACAGAAGTGATTGAGGATATGATTAGAAGCATTGTCCGAGATCAAATCTGGTGCATCAGGAGTGTGGTCGACTTTCCAAACCCAAACAGTTACTCATTGGAGGAGAAACCGAGGTTTTCTAGTTTTTGCCTTTGACGACAATTGTGGTCAGATAACCAGCTGGAAGAGGTTGGTTGTTCCTTGTGCCTCAGACACCCGACATGGTCGGACAACCCGCTGGCTGCGACTGGTTGTTCCATTGTCTCTCCTGCATCCATTAAAGTTAAATACTGTCCTTAACGATGAAAATTCCAACAAAAAAAATATTCCCACGGTCTGAGCAAAACGGGCTGCAAGGGTTAATAAACAACCTTGTACCCAGGATCAAAAAATGAAAATTGCAGGAGCAATGTATTAGGAAATTTTTAACTTTTTCCTAGGAACAAGGTTTCCATTAACCCTCTCAACCCGTTCGGCTTGGACCGTGGGAATATTTTTTTTTTGCAAAATTTTAGCCTTATGAATAGGATATACCTTTTTTCCTCAAAATTAACCCCCTCCGAGTGGAATCGTTGCCTATCAATTGTACTTTGTTCCATATTCAATGTCCTGGTTCTAGTCTCCAGTGTCCAATGGTAACTTGTTACATCAAGGCCCTTGATGGTTTTAGGTTGTGCCTCAGACCCAACGTGTTTAGATAACCAGCTGGTGGAGGGTGGTTGTTCCATCGCCTTTCTGGTCGTCTCGACTGCCTTATGGTAACTTACCATGAAGAGAATGTTGCTATTTTAAGGTAGAGCTTCAGACAACAAACATTATCAGATAACCATTGGTGACTAGAGGAGAGACATTGGAACAACCAGCCTCTGCCAGCTGGTTAACTGATCAGGTTGGTCCTCCTGACTCCAAAAGAAATCTAATAAGAAAACTTGTTTATTTCAGTGGGATTTAATTGAACATAGCATACAAAATACAATTACCAAACACAAATCAACCATATGGGATGTGTTATGACATTTCTAAACTTTCTACAGGGTGTTCTTTGCTGCGAGGAAATGCCGGTTGGTCACCTCCAGATGTTCATGCTGCAGGTGCAAAGGGCACCCCACCCCTCTCTCCAGAGAACACCCAGGTCCTAGATACCCCATCCAGTCCATTTTAGTCTTGACTGCCTGACAGGAGTTACAGCTTTCACCTTTTTACTGTCTGAGTCAGTCTGCCCACACTACAAAGCAAGCAGCCACATTGTGGTTCCTCGTTCATTATCGGGCATCGACTGTACATATTCTTTGCTCTGAACTACAACAGCTTCCAAGCGGACCTAACAACACATGTCATGCATGACAGGAACGTTACCGAGAGGCACAATGCTTTCAACACCTTGATTTGATGGTTGAGAATAACATATATATGAACGTATTGTTCAAAACAATACTATACACATCTACAAAGCAAGAAACAAACTTGCCCCTGTTTGCATATCTGAGCTCATCCCCTCGTTTGACCTCGGGCGATCCCTGAGGTCTGAAGACAACTGTCTCCTGGGGCAATGTTGGGATCCCCAGGTATCGCCTGGAGACGTACGATGGCAGGAGCGGTCAGAGTTTATAACAACTCGGTCTTGATGACTGTTGTTATCATGCAAGGGCTAAAATCCCATCTGAATTGATACCGAACTGTAGGTAATAGTTGCCTTGTCAAACATTGCCAGGGTGGAGTTGAAATGGGACCAAAAAATGAGGCACCTTGACAACGTTTCTGTCAAAATCACAGTTCCACCCAAGCAGTGTTCTAAGTAAGACAGCCAATACTGACAATGAGGTATCAATGTGCTTTTGACTGTTTCCAGTGTGCTTTTTATAAGCTCTCCATGACATAAATTCACAGTTAGGAATTCGGTCTGAATCTGCACTCAAACTTGTTACTTGTCATATAAACAAATCCTTAAGCTAATAACAGAGTTTGTGAACTTTATTATGGCATATATGAACACTTTTGAAAATAACTGCAATGTCATTGGGGTCTTGAATTTTCTAAATCTTTTTACTTGCAACTACCGAAAGAACATACAAGTTGTTTCTGAGCTCACAAAATCTATCCTTTCATATAGGGAATGTCATCAGAAGTCCAAGTCCATTTTGCGATTGATTCTTCTTAGAAGACTGTCAGAAGTGCAAATACACCGTAAACTAGGGCACATGGGTAAGCGACCAGTGGCTGCTGGTGATCCATGGCGAGTGATGTCACGAAGAGTTTGGACGCCGAGAGACTGCACCATCCGACTGTCAGAGCTGTCAACACTATCCCTATCATGCCCCTGGAAAGGAAATAACACTCTTTAAATCTTAAACATGTTAAAGGCAGACTGTAAGCAGGGGCCAAGTGTGTCAGAGTTGTACAAAGTGGCCGACAGGAGTCCACTATGAGCTAAGGCCATCACTATGTGTGCACAATGGTTAACTTTTAAGGGGGATCTAATAGTCTTGATCTCTTTAAAAACATTTGGCATGGCCCCCTTTCAGCAAGAGGATCTGAGGGGGCAGGTGGTTACCCAATATTTCAGAAACTACACTTTGCAGAATGACTGACGAATTTCGTCCACAGAAAATGTAAAGGTCAGCAGTTTTGAGAACTGATGAGAGATGGAGTCTGTGCAGTTTGATCATCATTATTACCTAAATTAAATTTCATACAAACAGGTTTGTTTACTGATAGACAAGCAAGTTCCAGCAAAGAGTTATTTTATACTTACTTTAAAGATAGCAAGATGGCCACGACCGAGAGCATGACCATCGGGAGAAGGCAGTAACCCAGCACGCTCACCACACCGCTCGCGTTGACCCCCGTCAGGCTCATCATGTTGAGGAGGCAGTACATAGCCAGGCAGCCGACCAAACCCAGGCCATAGATGTAGCCAAACTGCACCTTCCCGGACTGAAAATAAACATTCAAATCATTAATACATGGCTATGTTACAGTGCGGTGCGTGTTTTTTGGTGCTAGCCTATCCCTACTTTGGGTTGGTTCCAACAAGGCCAGTTCACGATGCCAGTGTTCTGTTTCTTTAGCATTGGTTAGGCCTACACTGAGGATAATCTTGTGTCAGGCAACACCATGATATTTTGGCAAATGTGATCTGGTTACCTTTCTGAGTTCAGTTCAGTACCCTTTGCCAGAATGAGAGGGATGTTGAGATCAGTGGCTTATCACGGATACTTGTAGGCATACGGATATTCGCCCTCTTTCTACAGAGTTTTATCCATATACGTAAGGATCTGTGATAAGTCGCTGTTCTCCACCTCTCGAGCATGAGAAACCCTTTACTTACGAGGAGAAGAGTGCCACCAAATGCGAGGCAGAACACGAGGGGTCCGGCAAGATCAGTATCATTGAGGATGCTGGTGTCAGGCTCTTTGAGGGGGTTCAACACCGCTAGGGTCTGCAAGTAGAGAAATATAAACAGAGGTGAACAATTAACGTTGGGTACTTTAGATGATATGTGGTCCGGCAAAAACTGTTTTGTTCTAAGCTGCGATGGGTTCTTTAAGGGTGTCAGCAAGGGTCTGAAAATAGAAAGGAATGCATCTATTCATAGCAATATTCATATATTTCATAGTCCTTGAGGCAGGTGCTCATGGGAATCAAACTTTCAACTTTTAATATACAACCCTATTAGACATGACTGTTAGATTTTAGTGTAATTTTTGATGAAATAACATGTTGATCAAAATTACCTGCTACCAGGTTGTCCCTAAAAAAACTTTTTATATATTTTTGATTAGTTTTTACACGTCCAATCTCTCAAAGTAGCAAACATTTTTGTGAAACTTTTTGAGAATGATAGCATTTGACACCTAAAATCATTTTTTCTCATAAAACTTTCATCATGTTCATATTTTTGATATTTTGATAGCTTCCATGCACAAATGTAATTACAAAATTCTGAGTTTTTGTCATTTACTATTTTTATCTGTCAGGAAAATTCATTCATTTCTCCGATGATGCGTTTTTGAAGTTGAGCAATTAAAAATCTGTCTTGAATGGAAAAACGCATGCATGCTACGAATAGTCATTTCTCTTGGTAAAAAGTTCATCTCAGCGTGTTTTCCAGCAGATTATTCTCTAATGATCTTTTCCATTCGAGATGTTCATGTCCATGCAACTTCACGATCGTCACAAGTTTTGTTTGATGACTTTTGTGTCTGAACTGACATGACTGAGGCTGTCTTAACCCCCGTGTATCACCCAGGGTGATTGTGAGGAGGCGTTTTGTGTCCATCCCACACACCCCTTAATCGGCACGGTTAAGGTGAAACGAAAGTGACTCTATTTTGCTAGTCTAAGAAACACCGGAACTCATCCAAAACCCACAAAATGGTAAAGTATTACCTGGAGGACATTGTCTCCTCTAGTCTGCATGGCCTACTAACAATATCTTATCCCATGTTTTGTGTTTGATACTGTTCTGAGTTCCAAAGATTGGCAAAATGGAGTCACCATAGTTTTATCTTAACATGTTTTTCGGTAATTCTACAAAAATAGGCCAAGTCGGCTTTCTGATGTCTTCTGACACATCTTATGTTAAAAATGGCCTAAATCACATCTCTGAGAACCTAGTCTTCAAAGATTTCCTTGTGGTGGGGTTCCAGAACACAGCAAAAGCTACCCCTCTGGACCATCTCCTAGATCCACTCCCTGCACCCAGTACCTTCGTAGCTCTCCAAAACTGTCACCATGGGGTTCAAGATGAACTGAGGTGGTGAATCATTCTTATCAAGTTCAAACGATGACAATTTAACGGCAGAAACTATACGGCTGCCGGAGAAAATAAACCGGAGATTGAGTTTTCTCATTGCGACGCAACGAGGAAATAAATCACGGCAAGCTTTCTGCTGCTGTGATCCCATCCTTTTATGTCGCCCAGCCAGTATTTCCCCTCTCCCATCCAAGAGAATGAGCGCATTAAAATCAATGACACCTCTTATTGGAGTCAATTTATCAAACTAAATTGAATTTTATTCGCCTTTGTCGGGTGTGACTTTCACTTTATTGACTGCAGATTGCAAAGAAAGCCAGTTTATTATTTTCTTGCATTAGCACTTTAGACGTTCTATTTGTGAATTGAATCAGGAAATTTTCAACGGTGCACTTCGTAAATGCACAGTAAATGTTTTTAATTATAATGAACTTTGCACATCAAGTATTGAGTTTTTTTAACATTGGGACTGTGATGTTCGCCTTTTAAGAAATTTCATCACGATACTTTCAGCTTTAGAAGCTTCATGCAATACCCAACCTGGAGAATCAATTCCCCACATTGCCGAGCATCGGCAGTGAAAGCAATTTCTCTGAAAGGCACAGAAAATGTTTTTCGTGTCACCATGTATCTGAGACCGACTCGTAACCAACTGAACGTGATGGCACAAAGCCAACTACGATTTGTTTTCATATTCGTGGGAAATGAAACATGGCCGATCGCCAAGTTGCTATCACCTGCCGACCCGGCCGGTGATACACTCTCGTTATTTTCTCATTTCTCGCTCCGTGATTTGATAAATTCATGCCGCGTTGTTTTCGCGATGGTTTTTGTGCATCGCATGACGATGAATTCTCTCTGTAATTTTGAGACGTCATTCGATCTCTCTGTGATAGTGAGGGGAGGTTTATATAAATTGACAAAAACAGCTTTATTGAGTCATTCTGATCTCTCCAATCAACATTCTGTTAGGGTATTCTTGATTTACTTGGCGATGTGGTTGGCCCTGACTCAAAGAGGGAGCAGATTCTTAGGAAGGTAGATACTGATTCCAGGGGGTGAATTCAGGGCCCAGAAATTGCGTGTCACCCTCCTCACCGACAAAAGGAACACTATCCTTTATTGTAATCACGGCCGTCATTATCTGGCAACGTGATCATGTGATCGATTCATCTCGCGGATAATATGACAAAGACGCTGTCATCAAGATAAGATTGATCGCCAATCAATGATTATTATTTCAGTGCGGCTAAGATAACATAGTGGTCAACGAGGGGCCAGGCGAAAATTGTCGGGAAACTGAGTTACCGGAAGCTGGAATTATAACTTGTTGATCAAAAGTTTGTTCGCGAAGTGTTTGAATAACAATAGGCTATTGTCCATTCCATTAGTGATTAGCGCCACACGAAAAAAAAGACAGAGAAAAAAAAGTCAAATAAAAAATCTGCAATGTTTCACCTCAACACCTCTTTGAGAAATTTCAGTCTCCCACTGAGAAATATTTCATTTGGTGGTGATCTTCCAGAATTTCCGAGACAAATTACACCTGGCAGTGTTTTTCCCCCAAGAATTTAAAGAGTGAGGGGTTGCGTTTGGACGTTGAAAAGTTCAAACCCACAACACTGTGCACTCTCCACGATACTTGACAATACTATTATTGTCATGCTATCTCTTGAGTTACCAATCTTTCAGTAACGTGGCGACTTGGTAGGTAACCTTACCACTCCTAGCGTGTCCGTCAAAAGGATCTGGCTATTTCAGCGGAAACCCCCGATGTTTGCATTCTGACAATTGTCGATATTTGTTTATATGTTAGTAGAGGTAGCGTGCTGTGTCGATTAGCGTAAAATGGCTATTTATCTTATGAATGTCACGAGTTTGACTAATATCATATAACTGACACACTGTAACAGTGGAAAGGGGATAGTGTTTTGACAATATCAAAGCAGCTAGGATCTTGTGACAAAGTTGCATGTGGTCGTTTGAATGTGTTGTATGAAACATTATGCACACCACACCACATGGCCAAAACTGAACTGAAAACAACAGGGATTTGAGAATCCGGTGATTCTAGTATTTTCAAGCACCTGTGATCTACTCCTGGAGAAGGTGGAAAAACATGGCGGCCTGAGTTGGCAGTCATGGAACGAAGTAGATATGGGGCTGTGCAGGGGTCGGGAGTATTTCTGTATCTTGTACTCTGTATACAGTAGAACCTGTCTTAGCAGACACCTCTCCAATAAGGACACCCTCTAATACGGATACTGGTTTTGGTCCAAAATTCTGAAAATGATGTTTAATCACGAACTGCGAAATAACAGCGTTAAAGTAAATATCTCCTACAATCATGACAATTATTTGAAAATGTATCTATAGCCTATTGTCAGATCTGTCTTTGATGAACTTCCTATTACCTTAAAGAACGACATCTCAAAGCACAATATCCACTTTACAACCGATAACATGATTGAATTGTGCAGAACACAAAGCCTGGTTGGTTTTGAGGTGCTTGGTGATAAAATGAGACTAGACAGGGCCTTTTGTCGTGGTTCTGTTAACCAAATTGGCATTGTTAAGGCAGAAGTATAAGGTTCTCGTCCTGCTTCTTTGATGAAGATATTCTAGTATGAAACATTGGATTATTTACTTTTTATTAGAAGTTGAAAATGTCGACAAGCGCATTTGACAATATTTTAATTTTCTAATTGACAGAAATTTGACAGGGACAAAAAATTGGCTTGGCACTTGACACAAAATGTGTGGTAACCGTTGAGTCAAGAGAGGGAGCGGTATAAGTGGGTTTGGTTTCTAAATCCTTCACTTCCGAGACCATAAAGTAAGATCTTATAATAGAAAAGGCTTTTTTGCCGGCCGACACAGCCAGTAGAAACTAACAAGGGACATTATCATATCTTTTACTCACAAAAGAACAGGAAAACAGAAACTCTGTAGCCTCCTGATCATTCAAACAGAACCCAGTATCAACGCTGTACGACTTTGGAGGCAAAGCAAACTTTGTCATACAAGGCTTAAGAAAATTACAGAGAGATTTTTTCTCGATAATGTCTTTGTTTGTCTGTGTTTGATGTTCCATATAAAAGTCATCAAACCCTAAGGGATGCAATTGTCACGGGGAGGGGGTCCTTTTTGTGCTCACATTTTGAAAACCTGGCAGTGGGCGTATGTACCTAACAATTTCAATGAATGAACATTATAGTTTTTTTCCAAAGGATTAGAATAGCGACATAGATTTTCATTTGCATCAAAGATTTTCATGCAAAAAATAGATATTGAAGATTTTTTACGAAGCATTTTCTATCATGTCTGATAGGAAATTAAGAATTTATAATTTAGTTTTTTTTCACAAAGGTGCAACATTTCAGAATATTTTGACAGGGACGCTGTTTTAACCTTCATACTTTCAGATAGGCCCATAACAGAAAGATTGAGATTCACCTGGTTCCTTTTCCTTTCTTATTTATTTTGACAAATTATGGAATTTCTATCAGTTTTTCTGAGCCAAAAATATTTTCCAATCTATACTATCAGGGAAATTCATGAAAATCTTACGCTGGCTTAAATTTAGCGGTCTCAGAATCTTAATTTTGACACACGTCTACCGAACCATCACCCCAATCAATCAAGCTGCAACAATATCAATCTCTCCATAAGAAGCAACTCACACATTAATTCATACGTATCATATAGCTCATCATCACTTAAGAAGAATGATGACAATGAACTCAACTGACAGATGTCAGCCAGTGATAGCATATTCAGTAGCTTCATCAGAGACAAAAATGACCTCATAGAATTCTAGTTCAGTGTCATATTTTTCCGGTACTCCTCAAGAAACTCCGCAAAAGCTGGCTAAATATTGGTATCTATGGTCATCACTCATAGAAGAATGATTTCATCATCCAACCCTACTTTCTATTGTCCGTGTTGTCAGGCTCTTTTGGGTTAAAACATCGATAACTGTTTAGCTATACCAGACACAATTTTCAAAGACTCCAGTCAAACAGATTTCTTAACAGATTTCGTAAAGTAAATGGAATTCACTTTATGAAACTTGCCGAGCATTTGTGTTCCAAGGGGAGATACATGTAGGTCAAGTGGCCTTGTCTTCAGCTGTGGCGTAGTCCGAAGGGTTAAGAAAGCAGACATGCCCAAAGTGAGTCATTCGGACTTCCCGTAGAGATTTACGAGCGGACGTGATCTCCATCAAACAGACGGACATTTGGCAATAATTACACAAGTCCGGACATAATGATCACGATACGGCAAAATTGAGATAGATGACGCAGATAATTCACGGATTAATAGCTCAATTTCATGGCGAGATGAAAATAAGAATCTGGCGAATGGTCGACATGAGCTGTTGTTTCAGTTAATCATCAATTTTGTGATGAATTTTGTGATCAGAATGTGCAATTGTGACTGACTTTGTTACAAGTTGTACTGATTAGGTAGCAGAGTTGGTAGATATATCATGTCATTTCTCCAACATTGTCCAAGCATTCTGTATTTCCTTAATATCAATATGTTTCCTTGAGGGGCCTCATAGCCTAGTAGTTAACACTTCTGACTACCACACAACATGAATGTCCTCTTGTCTTCTCAAATAAGTTGTTCTGTAATACATTGCGTACATATGAACGCTGTAGCTCTCTGGTAGCATACCTGGGGACGGAAATGCAGCTGAGGTTTGTGACGTAACTGCGTCACCGCGTGCTAGCCAACCTTGGTTTTTCCCAAGTTGCTCCACAGGGCCTACATCATCTCCAAGTTCCCTTGACCAGCACACATAACAACATAATGCCTTCACGCCTGTTACAGCACATAAAACCCAAGTGGCATTTATCGCCATGTTTCTTTTACTGACCAGCACAGATGATTGGCGGCCGCCCGTTATCTACTATCAAGTCAGTTATCCAATTAACTCTTTGACATGACAATTTCATCTTCCTCCCTGATTCAGTGTTATCGCATCCCTCTTGGGTTTCCGGCCTCCTTTATCGCAGCTCCCCTAGCGTATTATTGCATGTTTTCATTCGGTTATCAACTAGACGGCCGGCCAATTATTGCAGTGATTGCCAACGGTACTGAGTCATTGCCGAGAGCTGTTGCGACGTAAATCTGTGTCAGTTCCTGCCGTGTGCCAATTCCCTTCGCAATCGATGTCAGGGGTGAAGGTACTCCTCTGCAGGTTGACAACATACCATCGCTGGTCATAACTTTCAAGACGTAAGAAGCAGTTCTAGGCTTAAAGGCCTACACAGTTCTCTTATCTCTAATTTCATTCGAAAAAACTGGAGGATCTATTTGTTGCATCACTACGCCATTGTGATCAGGCTCAACAGTATGCGCAAGTGTACAGGAGTTGTTAGGCAAATAGTGCAGTCTAACCAACCTCAGCAATAATCTCCTCCAGGTACTAGATATTGCAAAAGAAAATCTTAAAGTGACCATCAAACTTCTTCTTCTTCTGCGTTTGAAGTCTTTGAGATGAAGGCTAGACCGTCTGTCTGTTTTCAGTAACAAAGTCAGCTGTCCTGGAGAGCCCCAGAGCTTTGTGGTCAGGGATGGTGTCCTTTGGGACCATTAAACAAGAGAGAGCAGGCAAGAAGGTTCCTCTTCGTAGGCAGTTTGCCACATACTCCATAAAACATCCCCTTATCATTTGGGACCCTGCTTCGGGGCTCAGTGTCCAATGATACCTTTCTCAAACAATAACATCTCCCAAATGATTACAGCACATCTCTTTTTGCCAACAGAAATAGTGACAGATTTGCCAAGCTAAAACTTAGATATGCATGACAGTCTCATAGCGCCGATAAAAACTGAGACAATGTGTATCTTTATGTTCGATATCGTGTTAAGTTTGATCAGGCGTATTGCATTAATGATGAAAAAGTGGTGAAAAACATTGCATTTCGCCAAGGAAGCTGGCATGAAAACATTGGTGTTTGGAAGATGGTGTAATGCGTTAGGTTGTCCCTTAGGTGTTTTTTTGCATGGTGTCTTGGATGAGCCTGGCAAGCAACGGTAAAAAGAGGCTGTAGAAAATGGAAAGGAAAGTTCTCCTTCTTTAGCGATCCCTCTTGACTTGGAGGAGTTATTCTTCACGCAGTACTTTACCCAAGGCAGGATGAGCGTTTTTGCGTGCCACTGCATTTGCACTCCAATTGTAGTTATAGGTCAACTGACTCCCATTTGGGCCAGAGAACAGAATCAGATTCTGTAGCAAGCTAATCTCGACTTCAATGGGGTCTTTTGTTTTGCCTGTCTTAGCATAGATACCAACAACAAGGTAACTTAGCTTCACCTCTCATTCAAAGGACGCAGCAAACAAAAATGAAGCAAGGAAACTTCCTCAATCCAATGCTTATAGAAACAACACAGTTTCCCACATTTGCCAGCGTGAAAACGAATTTCTAGACCGAGACTATACCCCCTCACCCATCCGATCCATAGGCAGGCAGGCAGGCAGGGAGCCTCAAATCAAGACCAATTCAACCCCAGTCTCACAATTCCAGACCTCAGGCAGTGTCGTCTGCACGACTTGACCAAATATTTTGGGGCAGTTGAAGAAACACGGTTCAGAGAGCTTAATCTCTCGCTGCGCCTATTCAACTTGCACCATCGTCTCAAGGTCAAATGGAATGAAGGTTAAAGATCAGCCATAGCTGTCAGTTTTCCAGACAGTATTTGATTGGTTGCCAATACAGGTCAGAAGGGCTAATACAGTCGTGGATATCAGGAGTACTTTTATTGACTAGCAGAATGGCTTTGATCAGTTGAGCAGAATAGAGACACTGATGAAGACTATAAAATCTTACTTTTAAAAATTTGACGAGCATCTTGGTATTGATCCGTTGAGACACACTCACACTGTAGACCGCAAACTTTCATTTGAAAACAAAATTGTTTGGAAAACCGAAAGAAAACTAATAATCATGAAAATTAAACTTAGCCACCAAAAAACACCAAGGAACGCCCTATCAAGAATGATTGATATTCCAGTGTCGTTTAAAGCAAACCAATAGTCGATGGATTTGACTGGTAAAAGTAATTGCTGGAACTCTTAAAGTAGTAAGAGCAATGTTCGAACTCTAAAGAAGTAAAAGTAAATGTTGGAACTCTAAAGAAGTAAAAGTAAATGCTGGAACTCTTAAAGTAGTAAGAGCAATGTTGGAACTCTAAAGAAGTAAAAGTAAATGTTGGAACTCTAAAATGGTAAAAGCAAGATTTGGAACTCTAAGGAAACTTTCAACTAAGAACCATTAATCTTTCAAACCTCAGTGGAAGAGCATGACCACCGTCATCAATCACGATGAATCGCTGAAATGAATCTAGATCAGCAAATAGCCGGGGTCCAATACTTTTCTAAATCGTCACGGGCATCATATGAAATTAAACTGACTTAATCGATAGGATTTTCAATTATTAGATTGAATCACTTTGGATATTGATACCGATATTGGTTGGTTCAACAACATACATGTTATAAACAGCTCAAGGTTGAAAATTAAACTCGACACACTAGTAACTTTCAATTCGAAAGATTCTACTAAAAGTGCCGAGGGCAGTTCAATCAATCAATCAGCATCCCATGATGCATCTGGATCAGACAGCATGACCAGAACGGACAATTTTTAAATCACAGCTTCAGCGATTCTGTCACGCTATACTGGGATGATTTGTTATTGATCTGGTAGAGGAATCGTTGCAGTTGTTTTTCAAACATTCTATAGAAGGGTGAAGAGTTTTCTCTGGTGTGATGAGATGTGGCACTGGTGGAGAAATTGAGCTGTTTTACTTAACTGAAAGTACCTCATATAAAAATATATAAGGCCAGTGCCTCTGCTCACTTATACACATGCATCCTTGCATTGTAAATTTTGGGTGCTTTTTGCAGAATTCACATTTCATTTAGCTAGGTTGTCAAACTAAAGCGATCGATCAGAGTAACACACATTCTTGCAATCAGTGATTTTGACTGAAATCTTAGCTCCACCCTCCCAGTCTTTGCTGAAACAACAAATTCCTCCATTGGTAGCAATTCCTTAACCAACAATCATGACCAGATGCTATCAACCAGATCATTACACCACCACCGAGACAGGTGCATGTGCAAGATTAAATCACTTTTTCCTGATTGGTACCGTCCATGTTCTGAATCACCTTTTTAGCAAACAAGCCTTTTGGGTGTGGGGACCAGGTGCTTTATGCCAGAGTTGGAAATTGCTTGCTACAATGGTATTAGGATTCTTATTACGGACGTCCAGTAAATCGGACATGGCTGAGGTAGTACGGACAGGTGTAGATGGCGCTGTCAAGAACTTTATCACTGGGGTCATAACTGCATTATAAGCGTGTGCATGCAAAAATGTTGTGACGATTTTTCGATAACAAATAAAAAGCCTGAGCAGAATGCACTGAAGATGATCATTGCGGAGATGATATTTTTATCTTTGGATTGCGCAAAGGGTTCTCTTGGTTTCAAAGTGCCCCATATCATACAACAGCATATATTCACAAAAAACAGCTTCCCGTTAAAAGTTAGTAATGTGACATTTGAAGAATCTACTTGACCAACTTATGTTTACTGCGATGGAGGCTGACGGGACTGGTGTCAGGTGAGCGTCATGCAGAAGCCACTTACCAACTCATATTCTATATCAAATCGTCAAACAAGGCACTTACGTGGCATAACAACAAAGGCTTGACTCAGAAGGATGATCTTTTAAGTACGTAGGAATGATATTACAAATGGATAGATTTTTGCAAGGTCAGTTGTTTTTTATGAGCATGGAAGT
The DNA here is from genome assembly GCF_910592395.1 of Lineus longissimus. NCBI lineage: Eukaryota > Metazoa > Nemertea > Pilidiophora > Heteronemertea > Lineidae > Lineus > Lineus longissimus. The sequence goes on from NC_088316.1 coordinate 1,041,884, forward strand.
CTCAAAGGTAAAATAGTATAAAATAGCCCTGGTTATTAAGTTTGCAGGAGGTTTCTGGTCAAACACTCCAAAGATTCCAGCAATTCAAAACAAGCAGCGCATTTTTTAAACTTCCTGAATTGTTTCAAACAAATACAAAGTACATGTAGGACAAGATTTTCTCCGATGAGATGTTTTAAGTCTGGACGGAATCTTTGAAGTTTCCTCGAGGTAATGAGGTATGAAAAATTTCGACGAATGCGCTGAAGCTAGACGAGATCTATGCTAAAAACTCACATCTTTGAAAACTGATACTGCAAACTGCAAAGTTTTTGTTCGAGTTTTCTTTTCTGTGATTTTCGCTAATAACCTAGTTTCGGGAAAATAAAATTTTGAAAAACTTTTTGAATGGAAAACCGATTTTTCTTTGGAATATCCATCAAAAATGAAAATCATGAAATTTTAAAGATTTTGAAATTTTTAGTGAATTGCAATAATAAAGCAGCTTTGACACCAACGCAAACGCCTGAGATGTTTGGCACCTTGCTCAAGGGCACAAACAGTAGTGATCTCACATGGTCTACAACTTCTTTTGTAACCAAATAACGATAAATTGATCGCTAGTACTTCCCAAACTTTCACTATGAGTAGGCTCAGCGACAATGTGGTAAATATTGGCTGCATACCACCAGATGTTTCCGCCATCTCAACACTCTTTTTATCGGACAAACAACTTATCTTTTCTCGTATCTTCCCCTGGCATTGGCAGGAACAGTGATTTTGGTTTTGTACTAACATCGCTTTTCAAATTGTACACGGCGGCTAGATAAAGTACTAATATACGCTTCGCCAACGATGGCACAAAGGCTGATTTAGACATTTCTCCAACATTGGTTTTGCCTCCAGGAATTGCGATGAAAACAACCAGGACAACACTATTGCATTGTCAAAGAATGCTCCACGCAGAATGAATAGACTGCTGCCAAGACTACGTCCCCGACTCTGGCTAAAGTAAAGAACGGAGAAAGACAATAAAGTGACGTCCAAAAATTCACCACGACAACCTGTTATTAAAGATGGCTGACCAGACGATGAAATGGTCATCCAGTTTGGCACGAGCTAAAAAGCAGTACAGAGACTGACGATTGAAAAAAATCTCCCCGATCCCATGATGTGATTTGGCGACCATGATCAATAGAGAAATTCCCAAACACAATAGTGCCGTTCTAAAAAAGTCACCATGATAATAAAATAAACAAAGATGGCGACCTAGACCTGATATTGGACACGACTGGCGACAGCAACAGGGCAGTGTAGAAATTTACGATGAAGAAAGTTCTATCGTTTGTTAAGGTTTCTGCAACTGAAAGAAATGTGCAAGGACATTGCCGAGGCAGGTTTCAGGCTGGATCCAGATTCAACATCAATGACCCTGGACTGTTTTTTCGTACCAATAACTATATGTTTGCTGTAGTGTTTGCGATTGTACCCCTTTTTGCAAAAATATCAGGCTCGCTAAAAGAAAGGGCTGAACCGTAATATTGGCAGGATGATAATAGAAACAGCTCATAGCAGGTAGTTTATACAGTCCACATTTACAGGTTAATATTTTTTTCAGCTAATAGCTGCTAAACGACTAGCACGCTACACAATAGCATTTGTTATTTATGATCTATATTTTTCCGAAAGAATGAAATGCACAAAATGCCTGGGGCAAAAAAAATATATTGCAAACCACAAAATGCCTTCAAACAATACAACAATCATGTTTCCAGGAAGAGTATCGTAATAAAACAGGTATCTGTTTTGTTTTATTAAGCAATCACACATGTGCTTGTCTTTGGTGATACAGGAGATAAATCACTCTAGACACACCGATATAAAACTGGTTCATGAATTTAAGGCATGACCACCCCTATAGAATATGCATTAAACAGGCCAAGGTCCCTTCATACAATGAATTGATTGGCCAAACTTGTCGGTATTCAGGTTGTGATGAGCAATGTTGACTGGTCCAAATTTTTTTTTTTCACTTGTTTTTTTCTGCTTAAATTGAAGAAACATCATCAGTCCAAAAACTTTTTTGGCTTTGAAAATTTTTCAGAATTTTGATCTGATGAAAAAATTCAACTCTGAAGGTTGAAAAGATTTCTAAGTCGAAATATTTTTTTCACTTTTTTTTCTGCTCAAAATAGAAGAAACATCATCAGCCCCAACAAATTTTTGGCTTTGAAAATTTTTCAGAATTTTGTCCCTGGATTTTCAACTCCACTAATGCGACTATTCAAGTGACTACCCTATCATGGCAGCAACCCTCACCACATCGTTAGTCAAACCACACATTAAAACTGATGGATCAGCCATCCCAGGAGACAAATATCCTGGGCCATAAAATACAAAATAAGAAATTTCAATCGTCCACTGATCTCAACAAAAATTGCAAATTGCACACACCACTCAAATACCAATTTAAGGTTGAGCTATTTTCTCTCATCCATCTGGGACTCCAACAAACTTATCAGCGAAACACACTCTTGATTTATTTAATACCACTTTAGAATTCGCCGACAAAGATTTCAGCCCCTTAGAATCACTTTATTCATAGATTAGTTGTAAGCTTTGATGAAATTTTTATGTTTCTGAAGAGGAGGATATATTGAGTTTGTGCTTTGAATGCAACATTTTGATGAGATTTGATAGCATTTGTCTAACCGTGATACAGAGTTTTAAAATGGTAAAAATGATTGAAAAATACCTTAAAAATCACTATTTTCAATTTTCCAACCCAAATGTTTTATTTCGGGATTTTTTTCTTCTTCACTAATGTCTGTTATTTACTGAACACTCAAAAATAAAACACCTGCAAACATTTGACTATTAACGATATCGCTGTACAAAATCACCCTATCAATCCCCATGTGCCCTCAATTAAGTTGCACCTGTGCGTCAACCTTAAGCTCGCACCATCCCTAGTGTCCCCTTGGTCCAACACTGCCCCAGTCAAAACTCACACCATCCCCAGTGTCCCCTAGGTCCAACACTGCCCCAGTCAAAACTCACACCATCCCCAGTGTCCCCTAGGTCCAACACTGCCCCAGTCAAAACTCACACCATCCCCAGTGTCCCCTAGGTCCAACACTGCCCCATCGCAAAATCGACTCTGTTGTTTGCAAACAATGATTTAACGGTGTTTTTCTCCCAAGATGCAATTACACGGTCTGTTCTTTAGCACGGTGACTCAATGCCGCCAGGCTAATGCACCGTCTAAAAACATATCTTCCGGCCAGTATTGTCAGGTTTGTTGAGGAATGTTTTCTGTTCGGTTCCCATGACGATAAGTGGCAACCATGTTCACTTGATGCAGTCATCTCATAATTTGTTTAACACCTTTCAGACAGACCAAGCTTTGTCTGTTAATACCAGTGTGGTGGTAAAGTTTGTCCCCTGGAGAATTAGTCATGTCCTATTGTTAACTAGAAGATTTAGGTGTCATGCAAAAACACCAAACTGCTTGGCTTAACAAGTAATCACTGTGGACAAGCGCCTCACAAGCATACCCTGTTATACAGAGAGGAAGACCAGCCCAATGGGTGTACCCTTTTCTACATAGGGTCAACAAGAGCCCAATTTAATGTTGCAGGGGTATAGCCAATATGAAAACGTGCTTGAGTGGTTATACCTGCATAAGGAAGAATTGTTGAGTGTATAGCCCGGTACGCATGTTTTTTAAACTCATATAGCTGAGGTATGCCATCACATCTTGTCCGTCGTCCGTCCGTCCAGTACTTTCTTTGCCAGGATATGAATTATCAATTAAATTTTGGCAGTAAACCTTTTGAATTTTGAAAAGTTCACATTCGACATTGAACAGTGCAAATCCCAAATCCCTTACAGTACCTATCGCTTAAATCAACAAGAGAATATATCACAACGCCTCCTTATATTTTCCAATTATCGCTTGGGCATACATTTCCTGGGGATAAATCCAGCGGATGTTGATTTATCCGAAGGCTTCCTTCACAAATGACAAAAAGATGTTAATCGCTCCAATTCTTCCTTGGATTTTGGTATGGTTTGCACAAAGTGCAACGCAATCAAAATTTATCATTGTATGTTTTGATGGTAACCAAGGAGATTTGGATTAAGGCGGTGTTATGGCCAAAGGGAATATAAGATTATAGTTTTCTATTAAACTAGTATAAAGAAAGCATCTGTGGTCTTTTTCTATTTCAGTTTCGCATTTACAAACATTGCCTGAAGATAACTGCTGTAAACCACAACAATTTCCATGCAGGAAAATTTGATAAAATATCAACTTTTACAATTCTTTTGAATGGAACTATTTCAGCTAATTCACAAAGCCATTTCCATGACCTATGTTGGAATTGCACAACCAAGTCTATCACCTACATGTAATGCACAAGAAGAAAAATCTAATTAACAAAAGTAATTAAGAGAGCATTAACGAAGCAAGCATGAAAGGATATGAGGAAATAGACAACCTATTATTGGCAAATTTCATTTCATTGGAGAAAATCTCCTTTGATTTGGTTATCTATTCTGATGAGCTGCATGTTGTCTGTCATGTCTTGTTGGCTCATTATCTTGTATTGTATTCTTGTTGCTTGCTACGATCTGAGTCTGAATACATCCTTCTTTTGATCAGTTGCCCAGGGCGTCTACACAGCATCATGTTTTAAGAATGCGGTTCTTTGGCATTTGCCTTCTTTGTATTCTTTCATTGAACACTGCTATAGTACAGTCATGCAAATTTGCTGAAACTTGAAATTTAGGATATTTGTATAAACCTTTTATTTCAACTGAATCACTGTACAAAAAGATAGTTAAACGATAATTCAGTTGGATAAAAGTGTCATACATTTGGGCTAATTAGGGAGGTAGAGAACAGTGACTTATCACAGATCCTTATACGTATATGGATAAAACTCAGTAGAAAGAGGGCGGATTTTGTGTACCATCCAATCCGTATAAGGATCTGTGATAAGTCACTGACCTCAATCTCCCGGATACATTTTTGGAAGGTGGACAAATTTTCCCTGCCTTATGGAACCTTTTTACCTCTGTTTTTCACCAAATGGGCAGACAGGACCTTTCCGTGGAAATCAGTTTCTTTTTCATGTAACATAGCTTCTAACCCTTGAGGGAGATCCACGAAAAGTGCTATGTCGGAAAACTTTGTAATTTATAACTCATAGAGTTATGTACCCAAGAGCAAAGATCAACAAATACTCTACTTTCACTGATGTAAGACCACTAGTATACTACAAAGATGATACAAAGGCAGAGCTGGAAAATGACGTTATGACCACTGGAAACTTGGTGGGGCCAACCCATTGTTTATCTTAACTGAACATTGCCAATGGCATTGAATAATAGTGTGCATGATATCTCCTGAAAATAGATCAGAAATGATCTTAGACCGGTGAAACTAGAGTATATACCAGAACTTATAAAACCCAGTCAACACTATCATATATTATGCAATTTTCATCCCTTCCCCAGTCACTCAACTAGTTTTGTTGGCAAGAAAACAATCTGACCCAGGCCCCTAAGGAAGCTACAGAAAGAAAAAAACTGTTTGGCTTGCTTCTTTTGGGCTAAGGCTATGCCTGGTTGACACAAAGGCATCGAGACCAATTCGCGATATGAGAAAAGTGACATCTTTAAAAATTAATGAACGGGAAGTTAAATGTACCACCAGCGGGAAGTATTACACAACATAACAGAAGACTGCGGACATGCTGAGGGATCTTATCAGTAAAAGTACAAACAGTGACGACTTCGACATTAGAACCAAATGAAGGGAGAGGGAAACATTTTTCATCCGTACTATACTTTCCAGGCAATAGGCTATATCTCATGGCGTCGGTCAGAAAACTGCAGACATTCCAATAGCAAAAGTACAAACAGTAGCAACTTCGACATTAGAAACAAATGAAGGGAGAGGGAAAACATTTTCTTCTGTACTATACTTTCCAAGCCAAAGGCTATATCTGATTGCGTCGGTCAGACATCAGATGGTCATACCAATAGGTTTCCTCATTGGGAGCTTTCCAATGAATGGTTAAGTCAATAGGTTAACAAATGATTCCATCAGAACGCATTAATTGAGAGCTCTCCGACGAATGATCAAATGAATAGGTTTAATATGGTACCATCAGAAAGTGCTCATAAAGAGCTTTCCAATGAATGGCCATTTTGATGGGTTTAGCTATGGTACCATCAAAATTTGCTCACTGAGAGCTTTCCAAACAATGGCGATGTCAATGGTTTAGTTTTAGTACCATCAGAATGTGCTCACTGAGAGCTTTCCGACGAATAGTCATGTCATGGACATGTCCTTAATTATAGAGAGGTGTCCTGATAAGAGAGGTCAAATTCAAATGAAACAACCAATTAGGGTCCAAAACAGGTGTCCTTAATAAAGAGGTTGTCCTTAATAGAGAGGTGTCTGTGAATGGAGGTTCCACTGCCTTCTGTTCTGTTATGATGCAGCAAGAAATATCCACGCAAAGGTTATTTTCTGCTGTGTCAGATAGTTGGCCGGATATTTTTATGGTATATTAACCTTTCCGCTATGACAAGATTGCACATCCATTATTTTGGATCAGCGATGCCAACTCAAACAATTCTTATTTGTTTTATGCCAGTGTTGGATGTTTGTTTGTTCTTTTGTTTCTTTGTTGATTCCTCGGCTGTAAGCCTCGTGGGTCAACATGGTAATGAGTGCAACTAGCGCTGACCAAAGGACAGCTTTATTTTTTTGGGCCCACCTGTCCTTCTTCTCTTGCGTTTGGAGTTTTTGAGATACACGGAAGAGAGTCAGAGCCCAAGAGCTTTCAGTACTTTATTCTTCATGGGGAGTAGATCTGAATTCTTTGAACATAAGTCGCCATCCCCCCTCCCACATTCTTCAAATCATCAGTCATGACAAGCTAAATACCTTTGCATGTCCTTGTCACGATGTCAGGATCAGGGGATTTTATCCTCACTATTGCACGATGAAAATGTGATGCCTGGGGCACATCTTAACTAAAGACAGGCTCCACAACGACATGCATTTTGTAAGAAAACTATGAAAGAATCTGTTTGATGTGGTTGAGCTGTAAGGAAAATGCTTGAAAGTCCAATAGTCCGATAGTCTGAAATTTCCACTAAAACTGACATAAAAATAGCTTTGGGGATTACCGCTGCAGTCAAGTAAAGCCAGAACATCAATAGAAAGTATTTGGTTAGCAACAACTGATGCAATAGCCGCAGTTCTTGAAAAATATATGAAAGAAGCACATAATAATGGATTGGATAATATATTGATTCCTTTAGAAAACCCTTTTGCCCACGTTAGAGTGACATATGATATTGACAAGTAACGACAAACGTCTTTGTTTTTTGCTTAGGTCAGGTAAAAATAATCACTTGTTTCTTGTCAACGCTGCCATAACTTTGGCCGGCGCCAAAATTCTTTCATTTCATATTTTGCCACCACTTCATTTCACAAAAATAATAAGCCAGTGAAACTTAGGCAGTTTTCAGTACAGTATGGTTCCAGAATCTCAGAATTATCGGGAGAAATTCTATCTTTGTCATGTCTCTTTTGTTCCCTTTTCGCCACCAATGGACAAAGTCAAATGAAGCCTTTTTATATCTCTATCTCTGAAACATGGAGACGAATCAAAAGCGTGTGAGCGATTTTCAGACTGATAGAAAAATTCTTTATTTTCTCTCTGTTTACTTCTTCAAACAGATAGGCAAGATCAGAGACAATCTCCATCACAGGGGTCTGACGTTGCTCGATGTAGTTGGAGAGTGAGATGGTCGCTCCGTTGATGTTTAGTGACAATGATGCAAAACACGAATTGATTAACTTTGTCGCAGCATCGCCAATTGAATCAAAGCTTTTTTAAATTCTCAACAGGGTGGCAGATGGGTTGCTAGCCAACCCAATGAAAACCCAAAAAGTTACTGCATTGCCGCAGAGGATGAGTCCAAGAAGCCCTTTTTATCTTTATCGAGGAATTATTCGGACCAATCCCTCTTTTGTCATGAATATAACCAACAAATGGATTTATAAGCCGATTAGTCTATGCAGGTCCATGGTTAGAACCAAAGGCATGAAAGCTTATACCAGTCTGCGCATCAGCACATTAGATATGAGACACTAGGTATCGATGAAATAAACCATACAGAGGGACAATGCCTCTCAGCCTCCTTTTTATCTCGGGAGGTAAAGGTCATATGAATTCTTTTATGTCAATACCTACAAATAATTCCTCCTTTGTCATCAACATTGTCCATAATGCCAAATGGATGTATTGCTCATTAATCTAATGCAGGGGTCACGGGCAAGATCTATCATCTCTAAATAATAAACCACAGCAGATTTTATCTCCATATATATATCCCAAATGTCTCCTTTCTTCATGCATTAGGATCTGCTAATCTGCTTTTTTATCACCACCTTTTACCATCAAGGTTGATGGCAATATTCTCCTAATGTAAACCTGCACATTTTGACACCTCTATATTTTTGAGTTTGTACGAGAAGTGAAACTTTCAGAAATTTTATCTTGGCTGGTTACAAAATTTCTTCCATTTTTTCCAATCAAAAAATATTCTTGCACTCAGACGAGATTTACTTATCTGACTTTTATCACCACCTTCGTCACCCAAACTTCTTTTATGGACTTGTTTTTTGAGTCTGGGAAATCTATATGATGGTTTAAGTGACTCAGGGCAGTAAAAATGATTTCTGAAGACAACATGATTTTATTCATGATTCCATTTCATATCAGCTTTGTCACCTCTCATACCCAACAACTTGAGTGAAACATCAGATATGAACACGGCAACCTGATTCATCTATAGGACACTGAGTACATCATCTTTTGATGTACAAGGTGTTACAGTTGAGTACAGACAAGAGTTATTTTATGTGTCATCCTGGCTATCATAGAAGCCTAATTATATACTCAAAGCTATCTTTTTGTAATTTATCTGTCATTTCATCTCAAGGTTCTTGTGAACGCATCAGCACCTCAGAAGGCTTCCTCATAAGGTATGGAATTTTTGAGAGAGCATATTTTTAGGTTCTCCTCAATCAGTGCATAGGCTGCTAAGTGTACCTTATTTGGTTGAAACACAGCTCTGGAGCACCTTCAAACCACCCGTGAGCTGGAGATCATGAAGGAAATCTTATTGGGTAACCAAGGCATTCCGATGGGTATATAATCCCTGGGCAAGCCTGGGAAAGGCATTCGATTCAATTCAATTCAGGTCATTCATTCATTCACTCTTCTTCTCAACTTGTATGGATTATTACTTCTCCAAATATGAGCTACTACAATCTTGTGGTTTTTCATTCTTCTTCTTCTTTCAACCTTTTGCAATGAACTTGCAACTTTGACTTACAAGTGAAGAAGCGTACTAGAACATATTCTGCCAAACCAAGGCCCTGTAACTTTGACTTACAAGTAAAGAGGCGTACTAGAACATATCCTGCCAAACCAAGGCCCTGTAACTTTGACTTACAAGTGAAGAGGCGTACTAGAACATATCCTGCCAAACCAAGGCCCTGTAACTTTGACTTACAAGTGAAGAGGCGTACTAGAACATATCCTGCCAAACCAAGGCCCTGTAACTTTGACTTACAAGTGAAGAGGCGTACTAGAACATATCCTGCCAAACCAAGGCCCTGTAACTTTGACTTACAAGTGAAGAGGCGTACTAGAACATATTCTGCCAAACCAAGGCCCTGTAACTTTGACTTACAAGTGAAGAGGCGCACTAGAACATATCCTGCCAAACCAAGGCCCTGTAACTTAGACTTACAAGTGAAGAGGCGCACTAGAACATATCCTGCCAAACCAAGGCCCTGTAACTTTGACTTACAAGTGAAGAGGCGTACTAGAACATATCCTGCCAAACCGAGGCCTTGTAACTTTGACTTACAAGTGAAGAGGCGTACTAGAACATGTCCTGCCAAACCAAGGCCTTGTAACAAGCCTTCAGGTGCAACGTAACTTGAGCTATGTTTATTGTTAGCTCTCTGTTTGTTATGTCCTTAGATAGGCATCCTTGATTCAGGCATTTATGATTATAAACACAGATCGGGTATCTACGCATAGCAAATTTTAAAAAGTTCCATGTTTTTTAAATGATTTAATACTGACAACACACTAAAAAGACGTACACTTTTAAAATATTTTCTCTTCAAACAAGCCTTTATCATGTTTACACATACAGAAATTCATTTTTTCGATATTCTTTTAAAACATTTTGAGACTTGCTGTAGCTGGTATTCCGTAGTGTGTGCAGAGGAATTGTGCTTCAAACATAGACTGAAAACACCTTTAGAATGTGTACATTTCAAAAGATTTTCTTCAAACATATCTCTGCATAAGTCAGTTATTTCATCATAAGAATTTCAAAATATTTCAGAAAGTTGTTGAGTTGATAAACTTGGAATGCTAAGGAATGCTTAGAATAGAGATATGTTTCTAACATAGCAAATGTCTTAAAAATCTGAAGGAATTTAACAATTTTTTGATAAGCCCTCTGAAAAGCTGAAATTTTGAATAGTGAGAATCTCCCCCCTCCCGCCAAAAAAACAATAACTACCAGGAGCCAAATACCCTTTTACAATTGAGTAACTGTAGGCATCTCCTAAGCAAGTTATTGACAAATCAATGTACGGCTAATGGCTCTTGATGTATCTGGTTTTCCAAACCTCCAGCTTTCTCTGACCTGATCAACTTTGTGATATTTCAGTCGTGAGAGGAGAGGCCAGGAATATCTGTTTTCAGTCGACCAATTACTTGTTAGATTCAAGGGGTTTCATGACAAAGGCTGCTGGTCAATGTTTTGAATGTTCTTTTGCTCCAGGCCATAGACAGCAAAGCCCAAAACCTGACACGCACCAAAAAATCAGATAATATCTTGTAATTCCAAACATAGCTCATATTTGTTATTAGGATAACATCAAAGAGGAAGGGTGAACTATGTAGAGCATTAGCACAAGTTACCATCATCCGCCAAACCTATGGGGATGAAATTCACCCAAACATGCTTCTTCATTTACTATGGAAAAAAGGAGTTCAGACTAGCCTATCCAGAGGTTAGTGTAGCATTAGGACATTCTGAGAACAAGAATGCAATGAGCAGTGGGAAGGACACGTAATGCGGTAAAGACCAGGAAGATTTTTTCCCTGTTATCACTCTGAAACACAAACAGTTTCACTTCTATAGCTTTTGCTCAAGTTTGTGAGGCTTCTCAGCATTAGGACAGCCAAATAGATTTCTGTACTACTTTATTAACAATGCTAGAAATCACCAACAAGACAACCAGACAAACATATCTACAAAAACAATTGAAATGTTTCCAGCCACAAATTCTTTTACCAATATTACATTTGTGGCAATATCGAGTTTAGAACCCCACACCCATAAAAATCAGTTAAATAACTCTTGGCAGCATCAAATAATGAAGCTGCGCTGCATTTAAGTGTTGCTCCAGTCCGCTGATTGGAAATGAGATTTGCTCAAGTTTGGCCGTGCGTCCTAACGTTATTAACAGTGATCCACTTTGCCAGAGGGATCTGGTTTACTCTTACAAGCTTGGCCTAAATCAATAAAGGGAAGAGCACAAGAGGTGGGACAAGAATGGCTTCTCGTGGCAATGTAGGCTACCACCTTGATACATCTCAGGTTCATTTCCGGAATTTTAAAAATGGGTGGGGTGATGTTGACTCATGTCATCAGTGGCTATAAGCTAACATGATGAATGCTAATAAAAGAAACCAGGGTCAACCTTCTGGCCTAAGATCTTAGGAAATTGCGTATTGTAAGTATCGAGATCAATTCTGCCACCTTTGTTAATTGCACCTTGGAGTTAATCCCATTAACTTTCAGATTCTGTAGTTGACTCATTTCAGTATGCGCTATTAGCCCCCTCACTCGCGAGGTTGCTAACCTGATTACAAGGGGCCAGCTGACTCACATGGGTCACATGATCGAGGGCTAGATCGAGCTGAAGAATTTTCACAGAAAGTTGGTCTAATTGAAGAAGGAATACTGATTTCTATCCTTTGAAGCAAACTTCTAATAGCATGTGATGGCATGAGTCAAAAATGTAGAGTTATACAAGATTTCCTCAGTTTTAAGGGTTGTCCATAGACACCACCATTTTGGCTAGAAACCTGGGAGGATGTTTATGGAAAACAAAACGAACTGACTCCTACCCTTGAAACCGGCATATTCTTCGTTTTTCAGTCAATTTCCCCAAATCCTTGGTCAATTTTACAAAGAATTTGGTCCGGTACTGAATAAAGAAGGTCAAGCATCCTGTACATGTGTCATCATAATCGATCCCGCACCCGGTTTTAGCTAGTACCACTTTTTTCTCTCTGCCGTGTGTTCCATAGTAATGGAAACATTATTTTCTGTATTTTCCACCTGACACACTGGACTTGTTCCCAAACAACTATCATTACATGTTTGCGTGGTCAAGCACAACACAATCTGACATCTCCCTTCCAATAGTTTGTGCAGAGGCAATCAATTCCTGGAGCAGTAAAAAATATTGCTGAAATGCATCAAAACATCTCTGGAATGAGACGCCACGCGAAAGCAAAGTGATCAATTCAGCACACATGATCAGCCATGCTTCAAGTAGGCCACATATCACATCTTGGTCCAGCAGTTTTAATGATTGTTGGATACCGAAAACTCAATCAGTAACTGCTGTGTTGCATACAGTTGACCAGGTTTCCTGTACTTAATTGCGTCACAGTCTTAATTTCTGTGCTGAATCCATGAACATATCTCCACAATGAGACACCATGAGAAAGCCAAGTCATAAACTCGGCACTCTTCCTCTTCCTCCTCTTCTTCTTCATCACACGTTGGTCCAGCAGTTCTTATGATTCCTGATCGAATATGTTTTTTGCTGACACTGACCCATTGACAAGGCAATTACGTCCACAAGCAGGTGTTTTGGGACCTCATTAGGTCAACATTGGTTATGATAGAACTACCACCAGGCTCAGTTTTTTCGGCAAATATATCATCATTGCCGGTTTCAGGTATCGAGGCACTCAGATTTCACAACAGGCGGGCAACAGTGAAATGAACAAGCTGTCCGTCTCAACCTGCCAAGCTCAGAGTGACACGCGCCTGGTTTTGCTGTGATGGGTCACATATGGGACCGAAATCACTGTCCCCAGTAATGGGGTTTCTGCTTCCAGAGGTATCTGCTAAGGGAGGTTCCACTGTAGTTTTAAATTCCAAACAGAATCGACAGTGATCGATACCGATTCTGCCAATAACTTCAGGCTTTGACTTTTTCTCGTGTCGCTGAAGACGATTACTTAATAGTCCCCTTCCTGCAATGCTTGACCATGCATACACTAAACTATCTCTCAGGGATACAGATCACGCACCTCATTGGCTGCCGTAAAAATGGGCAATTTAAAGTCATAGTGCCGTAAAAAGTATCGACTGGTCGCGCTAATGGGATCTCAAATCATCTGATTCTGAAGATGTTGTAAAATTTGGTTCAATAATCACCCCGTTTCCAATCATTTGGTCCATTGAACACAAATCAGTTTCGTATTAAGCTGTAGAAAATTGCCTTCAATATGTCAAAACTACCTAAGCAAGAAGGATGAACGAATACTTGTCTTTTTTAAGCGTTCTTAAACTGTTTACGAATGCTCAATATAAAACTCCATCCTTTACCAGTCAGTGTTTACCCTAAAAAGGAGTAAAGAAATCGTCCTCTGGTTTAAAATAAAGATTTTGCTTTACCCAGTAAAACCTGCACTCCTTCTTGCTAAATTGGATGTTACATGTAATCTTATTACAGGCAAATACGCCAACAAGCACATTAAAGTTGCCGGAAGCTTTTGGACTCTGATTAAAGCAAACCGGTAGCCTCAACCCACTTTATCGGATCTCTTCATTGAGAGATTACAAATACTCGCAACCAGATCAAACAACAAACACGATTCCGGTATAATCGAAAAAGTTAATGGGTTGAAAATGTGCTTTGTGGCTTCTATATTCTGGTATCAACCATTCAAGCAACACCAGTTTTTTATAATTTAACAAAGTGTACATGCCCTACATGTATAAGTAATACATGTCCTGTTACATCCTCTTATTGCTGATATCAGTATTTCTGAAACGGTTCAACTGGTAAGCAATCCTTTCTATGCATTGGTGTTGACAACTTATGGACATTTTTGATGACTGACATGATTGACATCAACATTATCAACGTCTGCCTCACGAATTTCAATCTTTGGTTGCCATTATTTGGCAGCCGTGACAACCCGGGGCTTATCAAGAGCCCATCAATTTTGTCAGTATTATATTGACGGGATCGGATTTACCAAATATCACGCATATTGGGTCGCCCCCGGCAATGTGCATTTCAATGCCGGGGACCGAGATATCATGACGCGGGATTGGTTTTCCCTTCCGGGCATATGAGAAATATCTCTGCCAGGAGACCGTGATTACTGACGCTTTGGGCGAGCGCCTGCTTGCCGCCCGAATTATTCCCAATCCATCTTTTATATCCAACTGGACAGGTAATCCATTACGATTACCCGGAACGTATCACAAATTATTTTAACCCATTTGTGGCTGATGATGCGTTGGCTGGCTGCTGACAGGTTGATGCGATCAGCGGAATCTTACGCTTGTCGGAGAAGTGCAGCGGTGCTTCCACCATAACCACTGGTAACAATATTTCATATCAACAACGCTAAAAGCTTTTTCAAAAGCTCAAATACATTTATTTCTAAGAGCATTGGTGACGTTAGCAGGGTCAAGGACAAGAATTGGTGCAAAAAATGGATGTCGGAATGATGTCAACACGTGGCCTCTATTTGATTCAAAGGTTTTCTGCACTGTCAAATCCATCACCAGCACAATGCTATAGATACTTGTAGAGCTAAAACTCCCACCAAGACAATTGAATCCGCAAATAGTGCACTTGTCCTCGCTGGATTACAATGATTTACGAGCTGAGTCAAGAAAAACTCCTGGCAGGTGCAGTGTCAGCACCAGTGTTTTTTACTGCATTACTTTCTTAAAGGCCTACTCCACTCATGGTCACTGTATTTACTTGTGGTTCAGGTAAAGATCAATTTACACTGCCGTAGTGCTGTTATCATCAATACAAACTTGCTGAAACTTGGCATTTAGAGAATTTGTATATCAGTCTACAAAACTGCATTGTTGGGATTCATGTTCCATACATTTTTACACATTTGAAAATTTTCAATTCAGGTTTTAATTTTCAAATTTTTGAGCGGACGTAGAAGCCACCTTTCTTGATCCAATGCTGTAGAAACGCTGCGCTGAGAACCAGACTATGAAAATTAAATCAGCAAAATGTCACCAGAGGATTATAATGATTGACGAGGAGAAGGCAGACGGCCAACTGGCAGGTGATGCAAAAGGAAAAGTCTCATCACCAGCAGATGATGAATGATTTCTATAAATCTGAGATAGAAATGAATTCAGGAGGTTGTGATGTTAGTTCAGGAATGCAGAGGCTAAATCTTAATCAGAGTGCAGCAGGCATTTTATCATTGTGTGTCATTTCCGGACAACTCCATCAAGATGGCAACTACAGTAGCCGTCAAGTTTGAAACTTGTCTGAAGATGTCCGCCTCAGTAGGCCCTTCAACAAAGGCTACATGCCTCACATCAACCATCTCATAAAACACCCAGACGAGATGGCCGCTATAATAGCCATTTCAATAGGAAGGCAAATCAAGATGGCAACAACAGTAGCCGTCTAGTTTGAAACTTGTCTGAAGATGTCCGCCTCAGTAGGCTTCATCGGTGAAACCATTCAACGAAAGCTGCCTAACATCAACCATCTTGTAAAACCCTTGGTTCAAATCATCTGAGCAGCTAATGCAGTGAGATTGAGAATTCTCTCAACATATATCGTTGCTCGATAAGTGATACCCTTGACCTTTGAAATTCATGATCCTGGATAATTTACACCATAAGCTGCGTAAAGCTATCCTGTTCCAATGGTGCGATGAAATTCAAAGAATTTATCAGCAGACGGAGAGTCTGCCAGGAGAATTTATTGAGAATCAATAAAATCCAATGAAAATTGAAATTGACATTCCCGATGGTCGGAGCGCTGTTATTACGTGCTAGACACCATGATCGATGCTGCCTTCAGACCGCATAACATTTGATTTGCCGACCGACCGTGAATCCCAGAATTATGGTCATCTCAGAAGTGCTAAACACAGTCCTCGGGCGTCAGCAGCAAAACACGTGGATTTCCCATCGGCAAGACCATCTCAGTAACAAATGTGACCCGTCACAGCAAAACCAGGACTGGTGTTAAAGTGTTAATGGAACAGACTTCAAGAAAACCATCGATGGATAAAAAAGCTCTGATTTCGTTCTACTCTGACAGCCTTGAGATGATCGAAAATAGAACCATGTAATCCAATTTGATGGGATTGGATCAGATGCTGCAACACGTGGGGAATGTTTGATGAAATATAGATGCTGATGTTGTGGTTAGAGCACTCAATTATTATGGTGAGGTCAGCTATTTAACTCTGTAATCATGAACTAAATGAGTCAATGTAACTGCGCTTACACCACTGAAGGACAAAAAAGTTTGATTTCATTCCAAAACATCAGCCTTGAGACGAAACAGAACGGTGTAATTGAATTTGATGGGATTGGATCAGATGCTGCAACACGCAGGAATGTTTGATGAAATATAGATGCTCATTTAGTGGTTAGGGGATCAGATTCTTCAAGCAAAGGTCGAAGGTCGCTGCAGCTACCATCGTTGGTTTGCCCTAATCTTAAGCAATCACTTCCTAATTTTATCCCACTGATTTCATCCGACTAACAGAAACTGCTTTGAGATAATCAGAGCATGTGTTATTCAATTTGATGGAATTGGATGAGATGCCAAACACTGGACCAAGCTTGAGCCAATTGGGAGCTGATTTGGTAATGGCAGCCCCCCCCCCCCCGGCTTCTTAAAGGGTAACACGAGATGGGCAAACCACTTGCCAGACAGGGGAGTCCTAGTAGTACTTGTAGTGCATTGCATGAGCATTGCGGATACAGGTGACCCCCTATTGGGCAGTACCCATTCACCTGTTCCCTGGAAATGGATGTTACCTGTCTTGGCACAGGGTAGACCCTACTATGTGATGACTCATCCAGGTAGCCTTCTAATGCAAAGTGAAATACAGTGGAACCCAGTAACACGACTACTCATGGGACCGAGGTTGAATGGTTACGTTACTGGGGTGTCCTGTTAGTGAAGGGAGTCCTTTGAATGAGATTTCAAACAGAGGTTTCTTGTGTCTATGCCAGGGCAGGTTAAAGACCCCACCAAGTGAGAAACATGAGTAGCTTGCGTGGACTCTACCTCTGGCCGAAGCTGAAGTCACTGGGCTAATAAGCCCAATTGGTGCTTAACTGTACCAGCACGCAAAGCACTCATCCCACCTTGGAGGAGGAATACACCCTGGAGAAAATCACTTACAGAGCGAACGCTGAAGAACATGAAGAAGAACTTTGTGCAAGTTTCAAAATAACTCAATCTGACAGCATAACTAAAATCCTTTGTTATTTTCATTAAAATTGCATGTTGTCATGGTTCTTCTAACAGGATCAACATGGCGAACACGCAGTGGCTTTTAAAACGTCAGACTCAGATTACAACATTTCACATGTTTTCTCAAAAACTAAGAGGTCATGGATGAGAAAATATTTGAAGAAAAGTTGATCAAATTAGCTCTCTGAACAATGTTTCTTGATATTTTTCATGCCGAGCAGATGACATCATGTTCCCACATTTTCTCAAGAAGTGAGAAATGAATGAGAAAATATTTGAAGAAAAGTTGATCATATAAGCTAATGAACATAGTTTCTTCAATTTTTATGAAAAATATTTTAGCATACGACACTGGGGTTGATTACAGTCGTCTTGATGCCATCGATATATAAGTTACTTTTTCGTAAAGCCTGAAAGATAGCGAACGCAATTACTTGAATGATTTGCTGTAGGGCAGACGTGATCAACGCGGCTGCATCACGGTTGATAGGTCGCATTGTTGCACATATTTGGTTTCAATTACAGCGAGATTGGCAATGGGATTCATGCCACAGGACGTGTACTGCCGATTAATTACTTGCCAAGATGTCTGGAAGCAAGACCCAGCGATACCGATCATCGCAATGAAAATGTTATGGTCAGCATGAGGGCAGATCCAGGAATTACAAAAGGAGGGAAATTATCTGAAACTCGAACCAAGCTTGGGTCAGGCAGTATAAATATCACTCTAATATATATTGGGACTTTTGAAAGTGGAACATTTGCACAGCTATTTCATTACTTAGATGGCTGGCATTGAAAGCCATTGAAAAATATGATATGAATGTGTCAGACAATACTGACAGATCGAAGAGAAGTTCACAGAAGATAAAATTTGGAGAAATGGGAGACCGGAGACTAGGCTGGATAAGATGTTATCAAATGTTGTGACAAGTTTACAAAGATATGGTAAGATAAAGGGGTATAATTATATCACAGGTACAATTATAGCTGCCACAGTGTGAAACACAGTTCACTGGCACTACACATTGATGCACACAAAGGCTTTAATAGTACTCAGGCTATAATTGTATCACCTTACCTTACAAACACACTACATATTGTGGTTTCCCAGTCAATCCAGCCATAACATTTCAGTCAGAATCAGAATACACATGACTGTTCTTAGCCATAATGATAACATCGTAACATGACTGCCACTTCACACGGATGTCCGTCCAGGAAATTATCCATCAAGCGCTGGGGGCAACAGATAACCGGAACTTGAGAAGATCACAGGCACTTCTTTGATGTCTGACTATCAGTGGATCTTGGTCTGCAGTGGAATCCCGTGATTTCAACCGGGAGGCAGCCTTGGTTTAGCTGGCCAAAGCTGGCAAGTCCTGGCAAGGCTTCAGCCAAGGGCTTTAACTTACAGATTGTAGCAAATGTATGGTGAGCTAAAAAAAACTGAACTTTTGAACTGGGTCAGAAACGTACTCAAGGGGAGGAGCATGCAATTGACCCTTGATAATACTGCGTCACATCTTTTGCGCATCAAGCCTCGTAACAAGAGTGAGTAAGATCAGATTAACAAGATTAATATGACCTCCAATATTCTGCAAATAGCATTAATCCATATCCTTAACTGAAACAGGTTCAGATTACGATTGTCAGTCTCAGTATCAAATTCTGATCGAATATGCAGTATCTTTTCAAAAACTGGCCTCATATCGACCTCCAAGCTTCAGTCAACCATACCCACAACATCATTCAAACCTATTATCATATCAAAGTTCCTATTAAAAGTTTCGAACCCATCAATTGAAGCACATCCTTCAAAACGTCATCAAACATTGGGAAAATTACAGACAGGCCGCACCCATTTCACAGTATCGGGTCTCAAAGTTTAGGATTTCGGAGGGATCTTTCTTTGCCAAAAGGTCTATGGTATCTGCTTTAGAAAGGTTCTGTTACAAAATGAATTCATCTGCTCACCAGCCTGAAAATAGATATAGTATCACATTCTCCTATGAGTAATTGAATCAGGGTAGGGTATTGACATTTCGGAATTAGAAAGTCTAATGTCGGAACCTGGTACATTGAGGACTAAAGCAAACATGATACTGTCTGGATGTTCGATATACAGTAAACAGCTGCCAGCCAAAAAGGTTAGCAAGTTTGAAATCTATGACATGACCAGTCGGTGGAGAGCTCTTGGTGTGCTCTTTCTAAATGTTCTACTAGTAAACCTCTATCATGACCATTCAATGGAAAGCTCTTGATGAGCACTTTCCAATGGTACCATTTCCGTCAAGAATTGATACTTCCATATCAAACGGTTGCAATCGAACTTAGTAGTCACTAACCCAGCTTCCACAGTTCCTTGCTCAGCACATCTCTCCTTGGCCTCAAGGAACCATCGTCTTCAAAATCATGAGGGTGAAGACATAAGCCTCCAACACCCCAACACCACCCCACCATGATGAAAAAACTTGCCAAAAACCTACTGATGTGACCATTCGTTTAAAAGGTCTCAATGAACCCCTTCTGATAAAACCATTTTTGTCAGTATTCATTAAATCTTAATGTAAGTCGGCCGTGATTATTTCTTGGCAGTCACCAGCCTTGCTTCCCAAGCCAGCTGCTCATACCATGTCCTGTCCTAATCACTTGCTGTGCCTCGAGGAACCAGTCAAAACCTACGAATACATCATTCATGGGCAGGGCCATTAGTACCCCCTCAGGACCCTGCTGTCATGTATAATGAAATAGACCCTGAGAACAGGTCTGACCAGAACTTACAAGCGAGTCGACAACCAGCCAGGACTGGGAGGCTCAAGATGGATTTTCTCACCATGCTTGATGTTTAAGGGGTATGCCATAGACCATTCCATTTCTGCTGTCAAATTAACCCTTGTAGAGGGAAAAAAAATCAAATCCACCAAATGCCGGAAAGGTCTCATTCCTGCTCTGTGCATTACCAACTGCTGGTGAAATGAACTATAGAGAAGTATCACGTGACGTCACCACCTGCCATGCTGGAGGGACAGACAACAGAAACTAAGTCCAAATGACCAAGACAGAATTAGATTTTTTAGTAGTCAAGCACAACAAATCAGTGTTTTGCTCTTCAACACGGCTGGCTGTGAAAACACTCTATAAGGCTGTGCCTGGTCATATTTGAGCAGGGGTGCTGTGATTACACATCACCTCAGGGTGGACGAGATTGTAATCAGGGAAAGCACATAGCCATGGGCTAAGCATTAATGGGTATTGACAAACTTCTGGGGAATATCATTCATCATGTTTATAAACTCTTGGCAAGTAAAGCAGAGAGGGTGGTGGCACATTGAAAGGGCATCCCACTTGACTTGTGATCAGAAGGTTGTAGGTTCCAGACTTGGCCAGTCCTTGATACTTTCAACTAGCCTCAGCAGTATCAAGATGGGACTGCCCAAGTCTGGAACCGTGGTATACATATATGTGTGCTCAAGATTTGTGATCAACAGTTGGCTGCAATGGGAAGAGCTGCAATAGCATATCAGAGACTATGGCATGAAAGGAGGTCAGCTACCCCCATTTCACCCCTCACCTATACCTCTACAAATCATCAAAGCAATCGTTTCCACATTCCACAGATCCTCCTTGACGGCAGGTGACACACAGCATCACCTGATGGGATTAACTCTTTGTCTGCCGAAAATTAATCAACAACAGACGGATTGAGTGGGTGAATCGATAAGCGATAATTGGAGATGTGAACATCAGTCATGTTTGGCTTGTTTACAGGATTCCTGGCCTGACATTAAGCCTTGGGGTCTCTTGAGAATATGACGGGTTACCGTCACTACTAAACATGCTAACATGGCAAGAGTAAGGGATAGGGTTGGTCAGGACATCTGGACGGTTCCTGGCCTGACATTAAGCCTTGGGGTCTCTTGAGAATATGACAGGTTACCGTCACTACTAAACATGCCAACATGGCAGGAGCAAGGGATAGGGTTGGTCAGGATATCTGGACGGTTCCTGGCCTGACATTAAGCCTTGGGGTCTCTTGAGAATATGACAGGTTACCGTCACTACTAAACATGCTAACATGGCAAGAGTAAGGGATGGGGTTGGTCAGGATATCTGGATGGTTCCTGGCCTGACATTAAGCCTTGGGGTCTCTTGAGAATATGACAGGTTACCGTCACTACTAAACATGCTAACATGGCAAGAGTAAGGGATAGGGTTGGTCAGGATATCTGGACAGTTCCTGGCCCGACATTAAGCCTTGGGGTCTCTTGAGAATATGACAGGTTACTCCTGTAAATCCCTTAATTATTTTAGCTTAATAACTTCACAAAAGGGGGTACAATTGCAGACGATGTGAAAACATTTGACTTTGTTGTTTTATCATTAGAAATGTACCTATACACTGAAATAAATAGACGCAAAATCTGAAAGTGACGTTTTCGCAAATATATGTGTGGGCAAAATTAACGGGTTTATAGTATTCAGAATACAAAAATTACGCAAAGGATAAAAAAAACAACAGCTATACTATCCTAATTAGCTTACTATTGATTTGGCGCAGATAATAGAGCAATAAGGGAGCAGGATTGGCTGGCAACGATTGGTAATCGAATCACTGTGTGTTGAGTAAACTACATAAAGCTCTTGGGATCAATGAACTAACTATACACTACTGACAATCAGGTCTTAAAGGTCTAATATCTTCGTTTAGAAATTGGAATTGTCCAATTTGGTAAATAACAAATATACTTTTCGACAATGCCACTGTAAAGACTGATATAAGAATACTATAAATGCAAGGTTTCAGCGAATTTGTATGCATGATAATTGCACTAAGGTAGAGACTAATTTCATTTACCAGAGCAACACATAATAAGAACAGTGAAGGCCTTTAAAAGATACAAAGCGCATTTGATTTGATTTGAGATGAAATTTTATTGAAATTTCCCATGGGCGTAGTAATGTTGTTGGAAAAAACACACAAGGAGTTGCCTTACTATTGGAATTCTATTATTGCACCCTGAGGGTATATGCATGATGAAGTATGATTTTTTGATGGCCTTTTGTAACAGGAGATTTTAATTGAGTATACATGTGTAATGATGTTTAGATTCTCCTGTTGTTAGTTTGATTGGAAGCTTGATTCAGAATCGTTGCCGTGGAGGGTGCTCATGAAAATGCCATTATATTTGTTCATTTACATATTTCATGGAACCTAGTGGTTAACACTGCTGGCTACCACGCAATAGGGCCCACACAGTATATCAGAATATGTCATGCTTCTTTTATTTGACACACAGTACATTAAATATTTCATATGCTATCTCTGGAGATGATACAACTTCATATGGATAATTTCCTGGGCAAACATACCATCATCGATCAGTGTTTTTCTATTGGAATTCTGAGTTGCTCTTTTGAGTTTATCAGTTAATAATATAATGCTGTTTAAACTTCCAATTGATTTTTACATATTTTGCATCAAATATTGAAGTGTTTTGAATATTTTTAAAACTGGCAGTTTCTAGTATGTTCTTCATTATGTTAAGCGTGTTCTAATAGACTTGAGGCATAGTTTTCAAAAAGACAAGGTTCTAATTTGATTAAATTCTGGATTAATTCCCTGGATTTATCAGATAGCTTCTAGGCTATTATAATAATTGAGTTTTGCCGATGTACAAGTAGGATTGATACAAACTCAAAACATCGTTTCAGAAACAGAGCAAAAAATTTGAATGAAATTTATACAACGCCTTTACTCTTTAAACCGGGTCTGTCCTGAAACGTTTCAGTAGAACTCAGATGAGCTGCTTAACCAGCGCTACAGTCTGAGTATTTCTGACCGGTACCAAATTACACCTGGCTGGAGAAAGGCACGAAAGACAAAGACACCCGACTTCGTCTGACGCTAACAGTGGAGATGGAACCTGGGATCTCTTGACCGCTAGTCGAGAGTCCCAGCCACTACAATACAGCGGCTTCATATATCAGGAGGTAATCTTCTGTAAAGATACACTTTATCCAGCCCTGCACCTCAAAACCAACTTACACTAAATACAACCTTAACCGTCACTGAACATTCGACTTCCAGCCCTAATCCGCAAACGTTTAGTCCACTGCAATAAGGCCACCCTCACTGCAAAAAGGCACATCTTAATATAGCACGAGCACCATCAAAGACAACTGTGCAGATCCAGTCCTCTATAAAATGATTTGTACGGCATGCGTGCGACCATTTCAACGTGAAAATCATCCACGCTCTCGACAGAGACATCGAGACTGGTGTACCGTCATTTCTCAATTCCGTGTACACACTGTGTAAATTGTACTGGATTTCCCTAAGTACAACGTCTTTGGCCGATATTTTTGCGGATAACTTGTTTAATTTGAATAAACGAGGAATAAGAGTTATTTTAGGTATGTATTTGTGTTGTGTTGTTGTGACACCAATATCCCACCTTAGCAATGTTAACGTCTTCCATATTGATGATGTCTTAACCAAGGATTACAAATTACAAACCAGGGTTTCCTTAACGTCAAGATGTCTTTGGCATAATACCTATATTCTTGTCACCAATGAGTATAATTTAGAAGTACAGCGTAGAACCTCTCCATGAAGGACACTGTCATCCTCAAAACCAGGGTTGTCCTGATTACAGAGGTCAAATTGAATGGAAATGACAAATTTGGTGCCAAAATTAGTATCCAAAACAGAGGATGTCCCGCTCATAGAGGTGTCTGTTCAGAAAGGTTCTACTGTGTCATATTTGAGGCATGCGTTTGGTCGTTATATCATCAGTATTGCGTTGTAAAGTGTCTAGTATCAAAAGCAGTGATTTCTTCTTGATAGTAGTCGATTATTACGTGGGCTCGATAAAAAGCCACAACTGCGCAGTAATAAGGAAATGCTTATCGATCTTGAAAATGAAAACAAAGGTCTCAATAAACTAAAACCCAGTAGGATCTGAAAGATTGACAGAGATTCGACAACGGCAACAAGTGGGCAACAAGTGGGCCACAGTTTGTGAGAAAAAAGGCCTTGAGACATGAGCACTGAACATCGTTAACGACAGCTCCCCATCTGCTATCCGAGACGAGCAAATGACTATGGTAATAGCATCTCTTTAAGATAAGATTCATGCGGTATTAATCCACGGTTAAGTTCTCCCACGGGACACTTGATGAATACATGGACGGCACGTCCATGGGCCATAATAGATTCATGGATGAAAAATGTTGCCAGTGTAGTTGTAGATCAAATGCAGTGTCGTATGCATTTTAAATTGCAGGTCGTAATGATTAGAATTGCTCATTGGTAGGGTGGCTTTGCGACAACCTCGAATATTGCTGACATTCGATTGGCTATATTTCCATCGCCACTTGACCAATTCCACATCCACGAACACCCCCACAGGTCGCAACCTTCCATGTACTGAATCATCCACGTGAAACGATGACCTGACACTTGGGATGAAAATGAGCCGGCTTTATTCCTGTCA
Source organism: Lineus longissimus (assembly GCF_910592395.1). Classification (NCBI taxonomy): domain Eukaryota; kingdom Metazoa; phylum Nemertea; class Pilidiophora; order Heteronemertea; family Lineidae; genus Lineus; species Lineus longissimus. The sequence goes on from NC_088316.1 coordinate 1,067,006, forward strand.
CAACTTTCATTATGTTTCAATTTCCCCCAAGACTGACCAGCAAAATAAGCAAGGAAACGGCCTCAACCCAAGATGACACGAAAGTTCTGTAGATTCATGTTTACAGATGCGTAGGAATGTTGATCCAAGTTGAGTGAAGCGACCAGTGAGAAAATCTGTTCTTCACCAAAGGTATACGAGATCTAACGTGGATGACCCCAGACCTCCTGTTGCGGTTCTCCATCCTGCCTGTCGAAGTCGCCAGCAGATTTTTCTTTATCGTCGTGAGGGCCCATTAGGGTCAGCAGGTTTATCCACAATATTTGTGCTGCTGTTGATGTAAATGAGTGTCCTTTTTATGTTGACTGGCCCCTTCTGTTTTCCTGCAACTTGTCATCGATCTCACTCAGACCTCCACTGCATTTATTCCTGCTAATGCTTCTCTTAAAGCCAATACAATTTTTGTAATTTTACTTTTGTCTCGAGCTGCAAATGCTAGCAAGCAATAGCCCTGAGTTTCTATTCATGTAATTGTATGCATTGGTAGTTATTAATAAAAATCCACATACATATATCTATATATATATGACACCCCTATACTTGCCACTCTGATATTTTGTCAAGTCAATTTTGTTCTCTCTCATACGGCTACCAAACATCGTGAAAGAGTTACTAAATTCTAAGCAATGTCCCAACGGCATAAGAAATAAGAAATGAATTAATTGGTGTTTAAAAAGTTTGATTAGAATTTTAGCGTTGCTCGGTTACCAGTTCTGTTTTTACAGATGAGCGCATATAAAATGAACATCAAATGAACCAATCTTAAAATGAATCTCATAATAAATGTACAGAACTGCAAATGAATGAAGAAAAATAGCCCATTGTGTCTTTTTATCAATCTGCACCGTGCAGAATTGGAAAATCACGAAAAGAAGAATTCTGCTGTTGCTAGATAAGAAGTAAATAAAGTCGATTGAATAGAGAGGATTTTTCTTTATTTGACTTGTTTGTATTTCACGCGAGCATTCCTGATTCAGAAGTTAAAAATATGAAATTTCTCCATTTGTGTTGTTGTCTTTGGGTATCTTAGCTTGGCAGAGGAATATGTTTAGGATTATTAGAGCAATTCTGATTACTTTAAGCTGCAATATCATTGCAGTCACCTCTTTATCATTGCGATTCACGATTCTATGCTCCAACTTTATCTCAATACACCACCTGAAGCACATGTGGACAACTACAGTGGCAGATCCAAAGGAAGGTGAAGAGTAACCCCCCTGTCGTTTAAATATTGCTCAAATGGCCACGAATTGTGGTAAATTGGACCAAAAAACACCAGGTTCCCCACCAACTTTCTCAAGGTTGACCTATCCTCCCATACACCTGGGTCTGCCTCTACACAACACCAACCAAGTGTTGTTTCAATTACTGAGTATTCAAGCCAAAAAATACCAACATGGCTGCAAATTGACTGCTCAGTTCTTTGCAATCCATATCAATCCATATCAATTAAAGCCAGTTATTTATAAAGGCCAAAGCACCTTCTAATCAGAATACCATGATCTCACTTTGAAAAAAAATTTCCTTGAATGACGGTCAATAAACCTATTTTTGCATTGAGCAGGGAAATGCCAAAGTTGGACATGCTGAAGCCATACAAAGATGGGTTATGCAGCTGGCAATGTGAATCCTGCATCCCCCTGTTCAGGGATTGATTGCAGATTGACGTGGGAATTGACAGCATTCCCTGGGGAGTTCTGAACCTTTCTACCAACTTTTTCCTGGCAATTGGTTCATCTTATGGCAAACAGTAATGACATCCTGGCTGATGATGTGTTGAGTCCTAGTGATCCTAAACAAATATTTTGAGATCTCGACCGAGTTTCAATCTCCTGAATAGAGGGGGTACAGGATTTGCATTGGCAACTGCATTTTGGGGACCATTCACAGATTCAATAAATAAGCTAAAGATCGTGCTGTCCAGCTTATTAGAGCAAGAGAGGGAAAACCTACAGTATATAAGGCGATATTTGAAGCCCGGTAACTGATGCTAGTGCAGCCATACAATAGCTGCGGTCAACCATTGCAATCATGTACAACATCGCTATCATTTGTTGTTCATGATTTTTTATATCAATGCAATCGGACATAAACGCTGCTGGCATTGTAGCTGTCGTCCCTACACTGGTCATATCTCAACACTAGCCATTCGGGATTTAAAAAACCGACCGCATAACAGGATGCTGGATTTGATGCTGCCAGCAATTGTTGTTGCGAATACACTGTAAATCACTTCATTTTTGCAGCCCTAAATCTTTGCAAAAAGGTCCTTTTCGGGTCTGGCTAATATCAAATTCTGCAAATTGAAATGCTTTTTTCGATGATCATATTGTGAGATCTGTTTGCAGTTTTACTCCAATAGTCTGCCAACTTACCCATAGTCTGCCAACTTACCCATAGTCTGCCACCTAACCCCTAATAGTCTGCCACCTAACCCCTAATAGTCTGCCACCTAACCCCTAATAGTCTGCCACCTAACCCATAGTCTGCCACCTAACCCATAGTCTGCCACCTAACCCATGGTCTGCCACCTAACCCATAGTCTGCCTTACACACATTTGAGTCAGTTGAGGGTGACAGGTCGGCCTTAACCAGCAAAGGGTTGTGCAGCAGAAGAAGACCAAACCATCTCTATCTTACATCAGGTGGGTTGGTGCAAATTGTATTTGGCTTTTGATAACATGGTCGGTCAGGGACACAGATAACATAGGTGGTCTTGACTCTTGCACCATATCTTCATCGGCCAGCAGAGTCTACAGTGGCCATAGTGTCCTCCTCCATTTGTTGTGACCGTTGGCCTGTGAATGACAAGTAAAGTGGCCGCATAAGAGGAAGGTCAATTTCCCTAACCAACCTAGAGAGGTGTTTGTGTGAATTATGTTTGGCGACTGATGATATGAACAGTAAAGAAGATGGATGACATGAGATGGTCTAGACTCCTAGTCCACAGTGGCCTTCGTCGCCCACATACTAGACTGGGCTTAGGGTGACCATTTGGCCTTTGACCATGAAAGTTCCATAACAGAAGGAGATCAATGTCTCATCTAACATGCAGATGGGTTTGGGCAAATCATGTTTGACTTCTGATAACATGGACAGTAAGGTGATGGATAATATTTAGTGGTCTAGATGATTGCCTGTCATACTAAACAAGTCTTCGTAATCTCCTTTTGCCAAAAAACCCTCAAATTTGTCTTGTTGCAAGGAACCCCACAGCCTAGTGGATTCACTGCTGGCTACCATGCAAGAGGGCATGATCCTAGGGAGAACCCAGGATTGTATTTCTAGATGAACCGTTGTAGCTTTCAATGAACTAAAATTTCTCGCTCTGCAGGGCTTATGCGAGCATATCAAATATTCGAGAGTCTGTGGGATTAGAATTTAAGTTGTGGTCCTTTGTACCTCCATGTCTACGCCAGGGCAAGTAAAAGATCTCACAAAGGTGGACAGCAGCCTATTGTGGAGTCTATACCTCTGGCAAAATCCAATAGGATTATGATGGCGGTAAATGATATGGTGATACGATCATATCGAGTTCTGCCTTTGCTACAGTCTGGTAGGAAGACGGTCTGGATAACTTGAGACGGTCTAGTCAACTTCTTGTAGGACCAGCCAAGTCCAAGTTAAATTTCCTTTGACAGGCTGAACTAAAGCAGTATAGTTTACTACACATAATCCTATCGAGTTGTCACCAACAGCTGGTGACTCTACAAGCATATAAAGAACCAGAAAGAATAACAGTATTGCTTTTCTTCCTTCTTATCGAGGGCGGACTCCTATTGGGATGATGAATGCGGCAAAGGTAACAGCATATTTCTCGAGCAAAAACCGATATTCTGGCCAGACACTTGACCTTTGCACACTGACGTCTCCTGCCAGCAGCAATATAGTAACTGAATCACCAATAATTGCAATTACGATATTCCCAACCAGAGGAAGATTACATTATACAAGCTAGCAGGCATCTTTTGAATCAAAGGAATTGAGCTTCTGTGTCTTTGGTTTCATAGCTAATGCTATAGCCAAGAGCAAGTTCAGTACTAGGGTTTCGGAGACAAACGAGGAGGAGGAGTTAGTTTCTTTGGCCCTTTGTTGCTTTGTCATGAAAATACCTCTGAGGGTGGAGGGGTAAACACAACCCTATCAGGCTCTCTAAGGCTAAGCAAATAGAACCTGTGGCTCTAGTAAGTGTAGAGGTGATTGATAAGTATGGACAGAGTTCTTCATCAGAATCGTCAGACTTCCACTTGGCTACCTCTTGGTCATCGATGATATTTGCTGTCCACTCATTCCCTACTCTGGTGTCCCTCTTGTCGACAACTTATGATAAATGGCCATCATATATCACCTTACAGTAGAATCTCCCTTAGCGGACACCTCTCTCTTAAGGACAACCTCTCTATCAAGGCCTCTGATTTTGGTCAAAAGCCAAGTTGATAAGAGCCAAATATCAGTGAATATATTTTGTATGATTAGAACATATTTATAGGTAGACGATAGACTGACCAGATATTTCAGATATTTATCGAAGTTCAATCAAAACCAATCTTTGTACAGCAGAATTATGGTTATTGGATTTCAAAGTAGTTTATCTTGTTTCATGCTTGATTGAATTCTTCTCCAAGGATCAAAGGAATAACCTATAATCTCTGGAGAAACCAATAAAAACATGAAAGCTGTAAGACATCCGTGAAATTTCTAAACATAAATTATTTATCAACGATTTGACTGGACCAGCTCTTATTCATCATCACAGTGTCCTCTTAGCACCATAGAGAAAACAGTTCCCACAAAAAATCTTCAGACACCGAGAGCTCAATTTAGTGTCACCTCCTTCAGCAAATTTCATCAATTTATAACAGTAGCATTCGGGTCAACACCAATGTTACCACAGATTGGCCAACCTGCATGCTAACTCAGATTTATATGGCAGCAGTGACATCGCACTGTTTCTCATTCCAAAGCAATCTATTGTATAATTCATGAGATTAACCAATGAAATACAAACCTAAACCAATTCAATCAAGAAACGTTTGCAATTTTTTTAGCTTTTTTAACCGTCTGGTGAAAATCTAGGCAGGAATTTTGTAATGGATCTTGAGAAGTAGTCTGTGACAGATTTGAACTATGATTCATTTATGCGCAATGGCAGTATGCAGATTCTTATTACGATATATTACGCTGCGGTGGGTTTTATGCATTATGCATGAAGATAATCATGAATGAAAAACGTGGAAAGGGCTCGTCGCATGGCACTAGATCATGTACTGAAGAAAGCAGATGATCTACATAACGCTTTATACCCATATAAGTGCAGGACCAGTGTGTCTTTTTTCTCTCCAAGATACCATGATTGTCCCAAAAACACCTCAAACTTTGGGATTCAAATGGAGGAAAAAACATCAGGAAAAATCTCCCAAATCCATATAGAAGACCAAGAGGGCAATAAGTAGAATTATAAGTAAAATTGGGACTGATGATGTTTCTTCATTTTGAGTGGAAAAAAAACACAAGTGTGAAAAAAAATTTTGGACTAAGAAATTTTCAGAGTTGAATTTTTTCATAAGTTCAAAATTGAAACGTTAGCAAAACGCAGTTTATTAGTTTTCAAATGATAGTAACTGCCTGTATAAAAGTTTTCATATAGATTCTCATGATAGCCACTGTCCGTGGCGTTATAATAGTCGAGAGAGCTTTGCGCCGAGGTGTTTTATGCCGGGTTAATTGGAGACGTGGTCGGACTGATTATGGCAATTAGGCCCTCTGGTCAAGTTAGAGGGGTGAATTTAGTCATTGGGACCGCCAAATCCAGTGGTCGTGGTCTGGGTACCGGGGTGGTCGTGTTACCGGGGGCTTTGGCAAGAAAGCTTCCTCAGCATAAAGCCCTTGATCTTATTAAAACATTAATCAAATATGTTCAAAAAGCTCTTCCTATTTCTCAGGTAAATCAGCCATCGTAAATCAATCTCCATTTTCTTGTCCTTGTCATCTTTTGTACAAAAAGGATGTGGACGTTCTATTAATATATTCTGTATATAATGACTCTATTGAATTCAATCAATTATTGACACCACCTTGAATACCCTCCCTGATTAGGCAACTCAGCTTCCTGGTCTCCCTAGGTTCATTGAAGAGCAGCTCATTTCAACAAAATCAGCATAGTGGATCAGCGTTGGAATTCTTGGTGCTGTCAATAGTGGTGTAATTTTGTCGTGGTCGCATGCTGACATCTTAGATAATTAGCCTGAGGTACTGAGCACAGCTTCTGAATTCTGCTATGTTCATGAGAGAGCAGACCATTTCAACAACAATTGACAGCGTTGTGTTTTTTAATTCCAAATCCCGGTGAAAATCTGTGTCTAAGTCAAAAATCCTTGATGCTTTTTTCTGTACCGGGATCCTTGAAAAGGCCATTCCCCTCTCTCTTTTTCCAGCTAGATAAAAGATTTATCAACTTACACTGGGATATAGCGTCATTATTACTTTGCCATTGTTACTCCGGTGATGTCTTAACTTTTCCAAGAGGTCACAAAGGCAGCCATCTAGTCATTTGAGACCCTGAAGTGCGCTAAGTGAGCACAGGCATGTGATCAAACAAAGACTCGTTAGATTTCGATGCAGCTTCTATGCGACACGACAAAAGGATCAACATCAGCATCTCTTCAAATGACTCCAAGGTTTCAGATGAAAGGATACTGACTGTACGTTAAGGAAACAAACTCGAAACCCGGGTGTACATATCGTGATATAAGAGGCCTTGCTTATCAATGTCTTCAATGAAGGAAAGGAAGAATCAGGTTAAAGGCATCCTGACAGTCAGGCTTGTTTCACTCAAACATTTCCTCCGTCGTTTACAAAACTGTGATTAGACTATAGTAGAAGTAGTAAAATCAACTGCAGTCAGAGGCTATTACCATAACTTGACATACCTGCTAACACTTTGGTTTAATATCGACACCTATTTTACGCCATTACATGTCTTATTTTACAGTATCTATTTTGTAATTGATTAAACCTGCAGGGGGAAAGAATAACTGGCATAACGGCCATCACAAATCCAACACGCTTCAGAGTGCCAATGTCAGAGAAAGCATATATTTTCCAATACCTCAAGTTCAGTATCAATTCCTCAAATCATATGCAAGTTTGCTAAATATACCAATGCCAATATACCTTTCTGCACTATAAATTTTTGCATCTATTTAATTATGGTTCCAGAAATTTCTGAGAAAAACAAATTTTTACAATTTTCATTTTACAATGCGAAGTACTATAAAGTTACAAATAACACCTCAAGTTTCATTAACATGTTCAATCATTCTCATCATTTGATCAATTGGTCTCGTCTGCTCGATACAAGAATGTTATCAATAAACACAACTACAACATTCTTTAATGAGTGGGAGCCAGTGCGAAAAACAGATTATACGTATCTCCGTCGTTCTAGAACAATCCAAACATTAGAAATACTAGCATGTTTAATGTGACCTACAGAATGTCAACAGCACATAGTTTGAAAGGAACTTAGCAGTTAGTCACCCATACATTACAAAGACAAGGTTTGTAGCTAGCAAACACAAATTTCGTCTTAAAAAGCTCAAGATAAAAATATTCTTCATAGTATAGCTTCCAGATGAAAATATTGTACAAAGTATCGAACTGAGCCAAAGTATTTTTCAGATTAGCTCGTTGAGTTATATCATGTTGCTCGAAGCAAGGTTCAATAGCTGAACTTGTCAAATAATGCAAGAATTTTTATGATTTTGGTAATATGGGATATAAATTCAATATTCAGCAGCGAGAAATCTGATAATGATTCCCAATGTTAAGCGCTAATCAAGACAAGTGATCAGACTTATTGTTAGAAAGTTAACCTTTCCTTGATTTAAGGTACTGACACCAAATAGAAGTACTCGCTAAATAAATGTAGCTGTTTATTTAACTGAAATTATAAATTGTATGGAATTGTCAGATATAGATTTGTTTATTTAATCAAGACCTGATGCTTTTCACTTGCAAAGTTACCCTCATAAGGCAGTAGCAATAAAAGTCAATTTCTTTGAAATTTAAAACCGACCCCTGCTCGGTATCAACCCCGGCCTCCCAGGCGAAATTTGGTAAATATTGGCCCTATCATTGTAGAGGACATAGGTAAAACATGGAGTACCCCATTTATACAAATAAAATATTCACGATCATGCTGCTGCAATAATATAAACGCCACACGTGGGCCTACTTCCATTTTGAGGAAAACTCTCCAATCAAACCAAACACTGAAATGGGTAGAGTCGCCCCGCTGAGATGCAATTGATTTCACCAACTTCAGCAATCATTATTCCGTCAATGCTTCGTCGCTGTATCCTGCGCTATTCCCAAATGATGGCAAGCTATCGAGAGATAGCCCCTAAATCAGGAGCGGAGACTGATAATAGCTGCAGCTATCTTTAGAATGCGCTGTCAACCTTATCGCTGTGTTGATAGTTAGCTGGGGAGTTCTACCAGGGCTGGGATTTGGGTCATATGTGTCCACCTGCTGATTGGCTGGGAAATAAGACCCATTCGGGGCAGCTGTTGGTGGTATTAGGATGTGCCCTGTAGCTCCTTTTCTCATAATACACTACTTATTGCACAGCATGCATGTATGTTGGATGGATGGATGGTTGAATGGATACTACCAGAAACTTTGGTGGCAGAACAAACATCAAGCTATGGAATTTTATCTTCTTAAATGCTCTCGGGAGGGTAGGGGGCAAAATGTCATGTTTGAAATTTGACTCGAACACACACATATCAAATATATACTTTCAGAGGAGCTAGCATTTCCTCGATTCATAACGCCTCCAATATCAATATCACGTCTGGGAAAATACGATTGCATTTTTTTCACAAGTCAATATATGTCAGCAACACAAAAACTTCAGAAATCACATCGAAGATTATTGACAAGTTGATGACATGTCGATGTCAGTGCTTTTTATTGGCGTGTACTGGTATTTCATCAAGTCATCTGTGCATGACAAGCTCGGGCTTATTTTTGTCTCTTTTTCAATAATGCTATCAATTTGTGATGAATATCGGTAACATGATATTGTGATATTTGGTTCAAGGTTTGTGGAGATTAGCTTGATATGTTGAGAGTCATGGTCAATCGATTGATGGTTTCTGGGGGGAGCTAGTCTGTTTGCAGGTGAATGTTAACCCTTGATTAGTGAGGCTAAGGGGAGGGTTAAAGCCTGAAATCACTCGTGATTCTACATCAGTGTTGAATACAAAACGAATTCATAACAAAATCGAAGGACGCTTAAAGGCAGAACAGGAGGCAAAACAAAGTAAAGAAATTCTGGTTTGACTTGGCAATGATAACATTCCTTGACTTGGCAATGATAACATTCCTTGACTTGGCAATGATAACATTCCTTGACTTGGCAATGATAACATTCCTTGACTTGGCAATGATAACATTCCTTGTACAAGTGTACACAGTGCCCATGTACTGGGAGATAGAAGAGAAACCTGCTGGTGACTTTGAGTACCTTCATCTTGCCAGCATGCATGCTTCTGCCTATCGTCTCCCTGTAAGTGAGATTTTATAACCCAACATACCATGTACCGTACCCTCCGGTGGAGGCCTTGACAGAATGAATGTAATCATGATCATCAAGCATTCCATTCGACATTCGTATGAAAACACCAATTCTAAACTTTTCACACCCTAAGGTCTCACTCTCAGGCATTCTAGATCGCATGCACAGTTGAAGCTGGCACTGATTTTTCCCCACAAGAGAATTGCCGACACCACACGATTACGATACTGGCATTCAAGCAAGATTTCTACAAAATGATGACATTGCTATGAATAGTTTGACTGTAAACTTACAAGATTGAAATACAAAAGAGGACATTTACTCTTCAATCCCTTAAGGCAATGGATAAGCTGGATTATAGAGATCCATGCTATTGTCAGTTTGTCAATAGAGTAAACTTACAATTCAGAATACAAGTCCTGTACCAAAAATACACAATTCTAACCACCAGAGGGGAAATCATTGAATATAAAGTTATTGTTGTCAAGAAATTGGATCCAAAGTTCTCAGATTCATTGCAATAGATTTGACCTTTTAGGTGGCTAAAATGACTAATCTCTCTATCATTTATGAAGATTTCTGACAAGAGTTGAGAGACACAGCTCAGATTTCATTTCATCAACAGAAATTCTCAACCTTGACATGATAACAATTTGAATAGGAATCGTTTCATCTGTGACACAAGATACTCTCACTGATACTCCAGTCTTCTCCTTGGGGTAACTTTGTGTGAATGCGACAGACGAGCCCCAGGCATTCATGAGATCTGCAAAGTTGCTTTTTCAAGCTGTGTTACCTGTTTCTTCAATAGACTTTATTACTTGGAACTAGATTTCTATTCTGAGACAAGACACTTCAACAACTGAATAGTGTATGGTGCTTAATTTTTGCATCTCTCTTATACTTGCAATTCGCCTAAACTTCTTTTCACGCTATCTAGTTTTGCGGATTACGAAACTTCTTTCTTATTTCCCCAACTAAACTCCTTTTTTTTTAAATTCATATTTTTGCCAATTCAGTTATTTGCGGAATTTGTGAATTTTTTACTCATTTTCCTCTCTATCATAACTCTGTATTAACATGTTAAACCTAAAGACATGACAGAGAAATCTAGCAAGAATTTATAAAATTCGGTTGAAAACAAGACAGTAGCACCAAATACTTGCAATTGAAACAGTGAAGGGGGACAATCATCTTAAAATGCCCAAACTTTTTTTAAACTTAACTTACTTCTAAGTACTTCAAAGCATATTCAATTATGCTAAGAGTGCTTCAGCGGATTAGAAGCACTGATTTGAATGGCAGTAGCTGTCTGAGTAACGCATGGCAAGCATCTTTTGATCAATCAGAAATACAGCTTTTTTATTCACTTGTCATTGCCTCAGTAGTTCCTCCCTATCACACTTGGCAGCCTTTCTTGGAGGTCTATCAGTGCTCCCTGTCACACTGAGCAGCCTTTCTTGGAGGTCTATCAGTGCTCCCTGTCACACTGGGCAGCCTTTCTTGGAGGTCTATCAGTGCTCCCTATCACACTTGGCAGCCTTTCTTGGAGGTCTATCAGTGCTCCCTATCACACTGAGCAGCCTTTCTTGGAGGTCTATCAGTGCTCCCTATCACACTGAGCAGCCTTTCTTGGAGGTCTATCAGTGCTCCCTATCACACTGAGCAGCCTTTCTTGGAGGTCTATCAGTGCTCCCTATCACACTGAGCAGCCTTTCTTGGAGGTCTATCAGTGCTCCCTATCACACTGAGCAGCCTTTCTTGGAGGTCTATCAGTGCTCCCTGTCACACTGAGCAGCCTTTCTTGGAGGTCTATCAGTGCTCCCTATCACACTGAGCAGCCTTTCTTGGAGGTCTATCAGTGCTCCCTGTCACACTGAGCAGCCTTTCTTGGAGGTCTATCAGTGCTCCCTATCACACTTGGCAGCCTTTCTTGGAGGTCTATCAGTGCTCCCTATCACACTGAGCAGCCTTTCTTGGAGGTCTATCAGTGCTCCCTATCACACTGAGCAGCCTTTCTTGGAGGTCTATCAGTGCTCCCTATCACACTGAGCAACCTTTCTTGGAGGTCTATCAGTGCTCCCTATCAAACTGAGCAGCCTTTCTTGGAGGTCTATCAGTGCTCCCTGTCACACTGAGCAGCCTTTCTTAGAGGTCTATCAGTGCTCCCTATCACAATGAGCAGCCTTTCTTGGAGGTCTATCAGTGCTCCCTGTCACACTGAGCAGCCTTTCTTGGAGGTCTATCAGTGCTCCCTGTCACACTGAGCAGCCTTTCTTGGAGGTCTATCAGTGCTCCCTATCACACTGAGCAGCCTTTCTTGGAGGTCTATCAGTGCTCCCTATCACACTGAGCAGCCTTTCTTGGAGGTCTATCAGTGCTCCCTATCACACTGAGCAGCCTTTCTTGGAGGTCTATCAGTGCTCCCTATCACACTGAGCAGCCTTTCTTGGAGGTCTATCAGTGCTCCCTATCACACTGAGCAGCCTTTCTTGGAGGTCTATCAGTGCTCAAAAGTACTTGGCCCATTTGTTCAAAACAAGATTTGTCACTAATGCTGAAGTTAATCTGAGAACTTAAAGTGATACTATGATGTGATTTACAACTTTGCGGAAATACGTCTGTTTTTAATTGTTGATCACAAATGTAAAGCTCAAATTTTCCATTTTTGATTAGATTTATTATAAAATCGCTGAATGTAAACCACCGCGACCGCGAAAATGTTCATGTTGTGACGTCATCAACAAAAATGGCATCGAAGCGAGCCGTCCGGGCGGGATTAAACCATCAATTTCTAGAAAATGTGCATTTCGATTCGAAAACCTTACCGATTTATGAGAAAGTGACGTAGTCATTTGTCAAAAACAGCTAAAACATTATATGGTGAAATTTGACATGAGTTACCCTTAAACTGAAGAAGACAACACCAAGTTAACACCAGCGTTGGTGACAAACTTTCCTTTGAACAACTAGGCCCTGATTATCATTGGTGGTCTTGTCACAAGTTAAAGTTTATCTGAGCTTCCAACAACCCAACCTTTATTATCGGTCTAACGGTGGTTTTTCACAACAGACAATCCAGGGACAAGAGATATTGCTGCTTTGAGAAAGCAGGCCCTGATCAATTGGCTATTACAATTTCTTAACAGCAACTTCCTCTGTCTGAATGTCAGTCCCGCCCATATATACATTTATTGAATAGCCTATACTTAGATATAAGATAACCTTCCACAACTATCACACTTAATTCTACATAAGACACCCACCCACTCAAATGGTCTGAAGATCGCTACTATTATCTTAAGTTGGATTGCTACAAACATATTGACTAAGAATGATAGTCCATGTTTATACAGCACACTATGATGATTAAGATAGTAGCGCAGAGTATAACATATTCCTCGAATAAAAAGCAAACCTTTGAAGTTGTACATGTTTCCCTTTGTGTCTTTTGATATCAAATCTTCAACGCCCACTCTAATAGTCTTGGGGCTAGGCTACTATTAGCTTATGTTGCAGTATAATTGGTGTGCAAACATAAGGATGGCAAAGATAGAGGCTATAGATGTCTATTCGAGGAGTTAGCAAGTGATGCGGTGTATTAAGTATCATTCAACATGCTCAAGAAGCTATTAGCTGGTCAGATGTTAGTGCCTTCACCTTCTGATATCAAACATTGGCCATCCACTCAAATTCCGGCTCAAATGGTTCATTTTATTTCAAAGCTTTATTGGTTGGTACATATTAGCTCATACTGCAGAGTGATGTTATCGAAAGAGAAATATTTACTCCTAATGCAGAATTATGGTATAATTCTTAAAAGAATGAATATTCCAGAAACAACACATATATCTGTATGGAATATGATATGAAACATGGCAAGAGAATCATACAACGCAGATACAATTTCAAAGTGTCGAACAGTGTGCTCACATCTTCAAATGTCAGCGAACTGTGCCTGCCAACCACTCCCGAGAATTCCACTCCTACAGATACAGTCGCTTCTAACGGTAATGTATCTTCTTTTTGAAAGTAACAGTCCTGCACATTTTAGAACTTTGTCTTAGAATCTGAAATATGATACTCATGTACTCCAGCAACTTTAAAGGCTTTCATGTATGCTGTTTTTTTAAAATTTGAAATTTCAAGCTGACTCTGAGATTTTTCTTCTTCTACTTCTCCTACGTTCGGAATAACACTAGTCAGTCAGTCCATTTATGGTAGCAAAGTTGGCTGTCTTAGGGAGTTTCACCACAGTGGCCCAGAACGTCGTGATCAGGCCGTGTCCTTTGGCCAGTATTCCTCTCTATTCTTCAGAAGGCACCACGTCATGAGATTTATCAATTTTGCACATGGAATAAAGATTTCAAGATTGTGTACCCCGATACAAGTGTGACCAAAACACAGTTACTCTGCATCATAAATTGCAAGCAGTTCCCATTTGGCTAAGGAGCACTCCAATCAAGTGGGCTTAAGAAATATAAACGAATTGGATCCAAGACTCTTGAAATCCAGAAATGAACAATCAAGGACATGTTCAGTGGAGGCTTTCACAGAGATGACAAGTGAAGTGGGCTAGCTAATGGAAGTATTGATGCTAAGACTGCTAACCCTTTAAGGCTGGATGACTGAGGGTATTTCAAGGAAAGTTTGTTTGTCATAGTGTTACACATAACAAGCCTAATGAAAGGGCCAGCCGGCCTTGGCTTATGAGACACTCTTTACTTCCAAGCTCCTATCTCTAATGCCCAGGCCTAAGGCCAACATGCTTCATGACAATCATAACTCCTCGTCTATCTAAACTGAACATGCTAGATGTCATCACAAGATCGTCATATCTGGCCTGAATAGAATATCAAACTGGTCTTAGATTTGTGACACCAGAGTAAAAGCTTTACTTTCACTAATCTTATCTTATTCACAATCATCAAGCAACTACTTTAGTACTATATTTATAATAAATCAAATAGATTTCTCTTTTTGGATCAAAATGGAATTTGAACCTGGCTCAATCGAATTGAAATAGATACGTAACTACTTAAAAACATAACTCAAAAAATGTTGTAATTGAATGAAATACATCCAATAATGACTTTGAAAGAAGTTGGATAAACTTTTATTTGGCGAGATGTGGCTTTTGAAAAGCAAGTTTTAAAATGTAAAATTGTCATGTTATTCCATCTTAGAATTATTTCTTTCCTTACATTTTTCTTCTGCACTTGCATTTTTGATTAAGTTTGGCTTTGAAATATCTGGGTAACATTTGATAAAAGATGATGTGAAGTTTTAATGGATTTCCTTCCAGATGTGATTATAAGTCAAAGCCCTTTGTTTTTAGAGGTAGGCAGTTCAAACGCCTGAGTTTAATTTGGTAAAAGGTTAACTAGAATTGAGTTATGAATGCCTCTTTGACAATTGCAAATCTGAGGACGTCATGGAAATATTTGATTTCATAATACACCGAGATAATTTAGTCAAGTTATGAAATTAGGAAGTTACGAAAGCTGGAATCAAGTTCAGAAGGGCGAGACCTGGTTGTGAGATACGTGAAGGCTGGTTCAAAACAATCGTCATCATCCCTCGACGACGTACTCTAGCGACTTTCCGCCAGTGAAAAGGCGCCCCCAGGAGGCTAACCTGATTAGCGCTGACTGGGTAACTTCGCACGGTGGACTGAGGTTGTAATCGAATCAGTCTCGCCCAATTTGTCCATTAGCAGCTTCGAGCCAATCCGGCTGGAATTACAAAATCAACAGATCAGGTGTATTACTATTGCAAGGCATCTGAACAGGACATTGGGGCAGTGGTGGCCCAGTGGAAGAGAGTCGGCCTCATGATCAAGAGGTCGTGAGTTCGACTCCACGACAAGGCGCTGCTTGGTTCCCCTACTGCACAGTCGAGTTCTGGTTGCTCCTTGACCCCCCCCCCCCCCCCCCCCGATTGATTTCGAGACCAGGATAATAATATGGTACATCAAAAGCACTTGAAAAGGGAAACATGGAAATGCGATATATAAGAACTTAATATCATTATCATTCCTATTGTCTCAAACCAACTCACATAAATGGCAAATGCATTAAAAGGGTCTTTCTGAAACATGTAACTCCCAATTGCAGGAATGCTAAGAAACTGTATGCACTTTGATTCGAAGGAATGTTGTCGAACAGGATCGCAATAACTCAGAAAATTTCCATCAGTGAACTTGACTTGTGATAGAAAATAAGTAGACGTATCAACAGTATTGCTATAGCAAAGCATCTGAACTAGCCATTGTCAAAAACTGACACACATATAATAAAAGGGAGCTTTCTGAGACATGTGAAACTCCAATTGTGAAAGAAAGCTAAGAAACTGTTTGCAAGCTGAAGAGATATTTTCAAACACGACCGAAGTTGCTCAAAAAATGTTCTATCAGTGATCTTATGTGATAAAATGGGTATTATCAAAGGCCATTACCACTTTCTCACGAGACTTGATTATATGTCAAGACCAAAGCAACTTAGAGTGTATCGACAAAAGTAGAGGCACCTTTTTCAAAGTGAGGCAAAAATGATCAGAACGCCTTTGACATCAACAAGTCTTCCTCTTATATCAACAATCTTATCATATCACAATGTATCTTTGTTATTTTCTCCATTATTTAAAGAGACGTTTTTAACATTGGAAGCAAGAAAACACCAAAAGAAGCAAGGAAAGCTGAAATATTTTCAAACTAGAAGAAGTCGAAGATTTCTTCTCAAATATCCACACTTTTATCAAGCAAAACATCTAACTCGGGAAAAAATACCACAATCAGACAATCCTAATTACAATTTTCATAATGTCTTTGAAACTAGATAACCTGAGAATACAAACAGTCTGTTCCAATGAACCATTTGCTTTCATAAAGTATCAGACTGCTACGATGAAATGCCCTCAATCACTGTCTTATGACCAACAAGCAAGCTAAGAAGAATTCAAAGTTGGAGATTAAAGACATTAACTTTGGTAGAGGCCATTATACGACTTCACAATTTAACGCCGAAAAGGAGAGAGAGGGATCCTGAAACCTTTCAGTAGACCTCAGATGAGCGACTCAATCAGTGCTTCAACCTGAGCATTTCTGACTGGTCATTTAAAGACCTGAGTGGAGTAAGTCAAGTCAGACAAATAGTCTCAAGTCACACACCGACAGCAATGTTCAGCAAGGTTCGAATCAGGGAGTGGTGCTGAAACAGACTCAGTGATAGTATACAACATCAACCAACACAAAAAGCGCTGTTGTAATCTGCGGAAGCCCTTCAAAGCTGACAGCTTGTCGGTAAACCAGGCCTGATATCAAAAGAAAGAAAATACCACAGATCCTCTATGCTGCAGGCGCTGGCGTAGTAATGGGATATACTTAATTTCCTTACGTCAGAAATGGGAAATCGCTTTTTTTGTTTCTTTCTTGTTACACACCAAAGGAAAAATGTCTCATTCACTTTTTACTGACTGGCTAAGGAGTACATAAGACCCTCTCAAACTCTTTTTCAAAGCATGATTAGACGGTGATGGCACTAACGGAGGACACCTGTCGATTGTGCGAGTCATCAGATATTAGGAGGGTCAAGATCGGATGATCGGCCCTGGCTCGCGAGAAGGAGAACAAGGTGAACATGAAGTCAATCTCAGAAACAGCGCAACGCATTCGTGGTTAAGAAAGTTTCACCAGTCAATGAGTGGAAGAAGTCAGTTCATCAAAGTCGGAAAGCACTCATTCATTTTTTTCCTGTCCATCTTGATGAGTTAGAATGGGGAAACATCACTGAAACTGATGCCATCACACAGAAACAGGGACACGACTCGTTATCGGAATCAGCACCGATCTAAACTGCCCTAATAGCAGTATCACACACTTGCAATTTATCCTTTTTTCTCCATAAAGCTGATTCCAGATGTGGAGCAGGTTCTTTACCTTTGGAAACTTTTACTAAAGTAGGCAGGAGTGCTTCCAAGCCCACAAGCAATCTGTTACAAGTGTGTCGACCACCTCACCATCAAGATAAGCGTTTTCTTTCTCTATAAGGGCTCATTGAAGATGTGGAGCAGGTTCTTACCCTACAGGTACCACCAACAAAGTAAACTAGACTGCTTCAGAGATTTTCTTTCTCTCCTTGGAAAAGCTGATATTGCCAACTTGTCTACAAACATCAGTACAAAGTATTTGACATTTCCTTTTCAAAAGCTCATCTCAAAAAAGGTAGGAGCATGTTTTTCCCTCAAGGTACACTTTCCAAAGTAAACTTAAGTGCCTCAAACCATAATTCCTCTTTTAAGCTGATCCTCCAAACTTGTCTACAAGGTACTTTGTCTCCTTCTAAAAGTTTTGAACTTGAAAATACGAAAAATACTTCCCGAGTACAAAGTACTCTGACTTTTTTATACTAGCAAGCCTTCGAGTCAGTCTTAGGTGATGTAAGGTAAGTATTACCAGTCTATTTATGCCTAGGAAACATCCGGAAAGCCCTAAATGGGTTGGTACCTTGGAATGTAAGCAAATGGTTACTCAAAATAAGATGTCACCAGACAGAATTTCATCAACAGGAAACCTTTTTGTAGGCCAAACCAGTTATATTCAGAAAAAGGGCATCACACAACACTCTCGGTTGAAGTTCACTCTCAATAATTCATCCTTTCATGGATGTCAACTTTCTTCTCTGACTAAGACCATCACATAAAAAGTAAACTTTATAAAAAGGATGACTAGATTTAGGTTACAGTCAACGGGACGGTATCAGACCACATCCTAAAGGATGGTCACTTTCAAAAATTCATCAGTTTCTTTTGTCAACCATCATGATATGAAGCCATCCGAGGAATGAGTAGGGCTGAGTTTCAGTCGGGTAGATTAGTAGAGGATTCAGTCAAGACAAAAAAACACATGGCCTCTCATGCGTGCAAAACATCCTCGGTGTATGACATCGGGAAGGTTGCACTTTTTGTACGACTGTTCTAAAAAGAAGCCTATAAGAGGGCTGGAATTAGGTTCAGGTTTCAACAATCATGCTTACCACTGACCTTGCTTCTCAATCCTACTTGCGGCCATGGACATCCCCACAACAGCTAATGGCTCCAGCTAATGCCACTGGACCTCTTCCTATCCTTCAGCCAACACTCATGCTTACCATTGATCTTGCCCTCCATCCTACTTGCGGCCATGGACATCCCCACAACAGCTATGGCCCCAGCTAATGCCACCAGATAGATCTCTTCCTATCCTTGAGCCAGCCCTCCTTCAGACAAACTTCTGTAGCTTTTTAAGGCGCATAGAAGGTTCGTATTTCATGTCATTAAGAAGAGTACTTCCTCCAAGGCCATTGTCAGCCAAGACCGGATTCGGAGTCTGTGGTTCTTTTTCATATTCCCTCAAAGAAGAGATAGAAGAAACCCAATACCCCATCTATCATATTCCTGTTCTTGTTGACCGATACTCTTGACAATGTTCAGCCAAGCTTGAACTGACTTTTGTCTGCCCTTGAGAAACTAAATAGGCTTTATCCTAGAACCTGAAGAGGGATGACCCTTCTGTAACAGTGGGAGCACCACCAGAGCTTTCCAGCTCTTGTGACCAAAAATTACTGACAGCATTGTCAGCAACCAGCCTCTCTTTTTCTAACCTAGAGAAACTTTTGAGAGGGATGAACTTGGTATCTATCAACGACATTAGCACATCACCAAAGCAGCTGCTCCTGCCCTTGATTACAAACATTCTCTGTAACCTTTTTTGAAACCGAACATGGCTAGAATGTCATTAAGTTGATTACTTCCGCTTGAGGCCATTCCCGGTGTCCGTGGATCTTGTTACAAACGGTTTTCTGGAGAAGCTTCTGAGGAAACCAAACATATTAGAGCTGTTCAAGTAGTTGATGTCAGACAATCTATCAACATTTTTTCAAAATGACCCATCTGAGCCTTTTTCACAACGTCTGGGAAACCTTGAGGTAGCTACATGCCCTGGATATGCCTTTCATGTTATTTTTAAGGGATGATCATAGATCAAGGTCATTAATTTCCCTTTTCAAGGTAATTTTTCAGGTCAAGGACCCAATTGACATCTCATATAATGCCTGAAAAATTGAAACAAGCTGTATTCGCACATGTCTGTCTGTAATGGGCTGGTATGGCAGAGAGAATACACTAGAATACTATGTCTGCTTAGAGAATGGTCTGAAGCTTCATGAACAAAATGTCTTTGTTGTAAGTCACACTACTGATATACTTCGAACATGGCCCGATGAAATATCAATAATTTATCAGCTTACTAGTCATGCTTGTTGACAATTTGAAGTTCAAATATATCTGATACAATCATGATGGATCCATTAAGGGATATAGTAATACGATAAGTTTTCGTGCATATTGCTATTGCAAACTAATAAGTGCGTCTGTTGTTAAAAACACAATAGCCGTTTTCAAAGCAATCTGCTCACAAAATCATCTACCCTCAACACATATTTGGAAGGCCACTCTAATGCACTTCAGCAGTTAGGTGTCATTATACAACATAGAATGATAACCCCACATCTCCGTGCTAGATGAGCAACAAGTCTCTTGGCATTATCGGGCTTGCTCAGAACACCAACTACTCGAAGGGATAAGAGCCGCGAACGGATAAGGGCCTCGGTCCAGACAGAATATATCAATCTTAACAAAGTGCAAAAATCTCAGCCATGAGCAAAGATTCTACTTCACGAGAATGAAGTGGTGAAATTTGTGCCTCGTGGGTCAAGTTCATCCTCGTCTTGTATCTTGTTACTCTGAAGAACTCACAGCTGAAGAAGATGGTAAGGATCGTCATTCCAGCAGCAGCATGCCTGGACTCTAAATCAGTTGATAAACCGCACTCATCAGAAAACATAATACCATGCAAGGTATTCTACTGATTTCCCTCAATACAACCTTCAGAGTTATTTAGCCCCTTGGGAACCTGCAGCCAGATTTTGACTGCTCAGGTCCGCAACCTGTTGGCTTATCGTAACTCGTGCTTCCATTTCTGACAAATTGAACCAACCACGACTGAAATTCTGTACATATTCTACACAGTTTGCTTGATACAGCCTTCAGAGATAACTCGGCCCCTCAGGAACCTGCAGCCAGATTTTGATAGCTCAGGTCCACAACCTGCGGGCTTATCGTAACTCGTGCTACCATTTCTGACAAATTGGATCCAGAATCTGTCAGATTGCTGCTGGGTAATGGACATTAATGCCAGGATTGATCACATCACAGTTATATGTTGGATCATATCTTTGGTAACATAGCATGTTAAATACCATTGTGACTGACAAAATTCATCCTGAAGAGAGAGGTGTCCGTGGCACAAACATTCCATTGAATGAAAATGGCCAATTGAGAACATAATCAGCGTCCTTGATAGGAAGGATGTCATCCTGCGGGGAAAACTTAATCTGGCATGACAATATATTACCATTTGTGACCCATTGCAGCAAAACCGGTTGGATGTCGCAGCCAGAAGAAAACAGAAAGTTTTGATGTTCACCAATTTCACAAAAGGCAACAGTGAAATGAACAACCAGTCCGTCTCAACCTGCCAAACTCGGAGCAAAATGCGTCTGGTTTTCCTGTGACAGGTCACGTTTACCAATTTGCTCAAAACATGTACACCTTTCATAGTTAATCAGGCCTCTCGGGATCTGCCATCTTGATTCTGACAGCCGGTCGACAACCTGTGGGTGGTCGTACCTCACCCTGCCACTTCTGACAAATTGGACCCCGAATCTGCCAGATTGCTCGTAGGATAATGGGCATTTCATCAAGCATGATTACATCACTGTCAGCAGTTATATATCAGATCGACTATTGCAATTACACTGGAGCCTCCCTTAGTGGACACCTCTTTAATAAGGACACTAGTTTGGGTCCCAAATTGGTTGTTTCCATTTGATTTGACCTCTCGAATCAGCCACTCTAGAAAGCTCTAGATGTTGATGTACATTGAGATGGTACCATGGCACAAGTTTCGAGTTTTCCTCAACAGAGACCCAGCAAGCTACGTATCCTATCAGCCACTCTAGAAAGCTCTTGATCAGCACTTTTATATAACACCATGGTACATGGGAATATACCCTCCAAGTACTAAAACTGAGACCTAACAATTTGTTCAGCTTTATTTTAAATGTTTTGAATACAGAAGGTATTTGCACTTTACCAGATGATAACAATAGATGAGCATCTTTAATTAGTTGCAAAACATTTCCAAACATCTTGAGAAATCTGGTCACAAATATTTGCTGACATCTTAACCATTCTTTGAACATTCCCCTCCAATAGACGCTTCTCAACATTTCTATACCGTGGCTGGTAATTTGTGATTTCATGCCAACATCACCTAAAACATTAACAAAATCAATCAATTTACCCCGGCATCCTGTCACATGCAGTCGGTGCCTTCCCGCGCTTAATTAGCTCGGCGTTAAATTAGCGATGCCTTGATTTAAAACAAACAGACAATTCTTGATTAACAGGAAAGTTTTTAAAATTGCTCCGTGGAAGTTCTGATTAGTGCTGCATCGGGGTTGCTGCTTAAACCTCGGCAACAATTCTGTGTTTGATGGTGGCCTAGTTGTTCGGGTCTCTGACTAGCTGTCACGGTGTGCCTGGTTCAATCCTAACTCTTGGTATGAGACTCAAGAGAGGTCTCGTTACCGAACTAGCCGCACTCGTCCAAGGTATATAATGAGTACCTGAACTAAAAGTTTAAGTTTCAGGTTGTCTGCTATCAACAAGGTTATCATTTGACTTCCCACTTTTACCATAGACGTTGGATGAGCTGCATAATCAGGACTACAACTTAGTTTGGCAAGTAAGACAAAGAGAACTGCCTCGAGTCTCATTCCAACTTTAGGGTTTGAACCAGGGACCTCTTCACCGCCAGCCAAGAGTCTGAACCACAACACCACAGTAGGCAGCATTGCTCAAAATTAATTGCTGAATGAGCAGCTCAAAGACTAAGTCTGCTGAAATGTTTGAGAAAAAACCAGGGTTGGAGTTGCATGAAAGAGCTCTACCGCTCTTGATATCAGAGAATAAATCAAACTTTAACTTGTACCCATTTGTCATTTAGGAGTAAAATGCTCAATGAATCAATTCTAACTGCATCACATCACTTTATCTTAGAATTATTAATAAGTCGCTTTTCATCTCAACAATGCTTTTAGACCTAAAAAATCTATGAAAATTCAAATTATTTCATCAAATATGACATGCATAAATAACATCAGTCATATTTGGCTTCCTTTATTTATAGTCAAGACCGTCATTGATTTCAACATGTTCTAAGAAAAACCCTCCTTTCGAGATGCATTTCCTTGACATAAACCAAATGATTTTCTAAAACGTGCTTGGTGTCAAAACATCAGACTCGAAGCTTTTCTAAACTGAGTTGTAAGAAAGTTCTTCTGACTGACGGGATTGATACCACAGATTCTAACATCGCGATACAGCTGCTCCCTTTACCCTTACCTTTTGGGATGAAAAATTTCAGGATAAACTAATTACAGAGGAAACATCAGAGTGAGTGAATGTGACAGCATCAATTAAGAACTCCACAAACTGATTAGTTGCTGCTTTCAAAGCTGAGGTGTCTTGGTTGAATTCTGATCGATGAGTGCCTTACTTTAACCCTTCACTCACTCACTCACTCCTGCAACTTGACATGTCTATGTCTACTGTGCCACCACAGGTGACATCCCTCCAGGTATTACGGTCCTGTCTCTTTCATCATCTCACTCGCAGCTCTCTGCACCCCAGGCTACATAATCCATCTAGCAAGTCCAGCATTGTCCCCTTTGCGTTTGCCACAAACATTCTCCGGTGAAAAACTCGAAAAACTGCATGGTTGCTCTACAGGACAATAAGTTTCCAATTTTGCGTGAAAATGTTGACAAATCAAAGATTTTTACCTGATGTTTCCACTTCGAGTTTTCTTACACCTCCTGTTTAGAAGCATAGAGACATGACACCTGCCTCACATCATTTGATAAGCAAATATTGAACATCGCAGGACACTTTTTTCTCTCCATCACGATCGAGTCAATTTGACATTCGAGTTCACACCAGAGATTCAATTGTCTAGGGTTGGTGTCATGCCATTTTGTTCTAGAGTGCTTTGATTTCACATCAGAAAGAAAAATCTCCAAGTGGATAACTTTCCTTTATCAATTTTTCTTTTTTTATCTGTGATTTTGGCAAATGTGGACACTTAGACTCAAAGACAGATATTGAGTTTTTGGCATGGGCTGATTGTACACAAAACCACCTTTAAAACATGCAAAATGATATGTGACCACTCTCAGTCTTTGAGGTTTGCTGGAGTGCATCACCATCTTCTATCATTTTCCCGCAAACAAGCGATTTTTACAGCAGATTGATTTCCGCTTGATCCTATGAGTCTACAACAAGCTTCTTGATCCAAACCCAGGCACACACAGGCAACTTCTTAAAGGCCTATGCCGTTCGTTAAATATTTGAAATTTGTAACTGAATTTGAATAATGCATAACAACGCACTGAATAACAATTTCAACAATGCCTGTAGACAGATTTATAAATATAACGAATACCAAGTTTCAGCAAATTCGTATGCATCATAACTGCACTACAGCATTGTGTATGAAAGCATTCCTTTTTTCTTGGACCAGCAGTAATTACCAACAGCGTACCCCTTTAGGAGCTTTATTTATTAAAGTAGATACTCGTCCTCCCTGAGAAAGACATCGGGAGAGCAGGTGTTGCACCTAAACTAAACACACATCATTTCTTTCATCTCCGAAAAACCGATAATATTCATTGCCAGACGGTCATAAAAACATGCAATTGCAATAATATTTAGTGCTCATATGGAGGAAAAGTAGCTAGAAAACATCTGATTGGGTTTGATCCTGGTTCATGGCGTGACTTCTTTTCTTGTTAAGTGAACAACGTCTGTTTTTTTATCGGAGAACAAGTTTCTATGCCACTATACAAGTGCAGTGTATAAAAATATCATGCTGTTTATGTTACAATGTTGATATTATCCTAATAGGTCAAAGGTCCTCAGCTTTAAATGTTGATAGCATTCTGCAGTTAAATGTCTTCAGCTTTTAGTGTTGATAGCATTCCAGCATTCTGAGGTTTAAAGGACCTCATTTTGAACGTTGATATTATCCTAATAGGTTAAATGTCCTCAGCTTTTAATGTTGATAGCATTCCAGCATTCTGTGGTTGAAAAGTCCTCAGCTTTGAATGATGATAGCATTCCGAAGTTAAAAGGTCCTCACCTTTGTTCCCCCATATTGACCAAAATACAGACGCACTCCTACAGCAGGCCTTTGTATTGATCCTCAAGTACATGTTATCAAACTGAGTTCATTTGAGAAACTATGGACAATG
The DNA here is from genome assembly GCF_910592395.1 of Lineus longissimus. Lineage (NCBI taxonomy): Eukaryota > Metazoa > Nemertea > Pilidiophora > Heteronemertea > Lineidae > Lineus > Lineus longissimus. The sequence goes on from NC_088316.1 coordinate 1,092,039, forward strand.
TACTTTCCAAATGAATTTTGCATATTGAAAGCATTTCGAATAAACTTCCAACTATTAAGACGAAAACCAAAATCAGAAGAAATGCCAACCAATCTCAAAGTCAACCAGCCTTTCCAAGTTGTTTTGATTCACCAAGTATGCCAAGTCGACACCTGAGTCATGCTATGAAATGAGAAGATTGCTTGAAAAACCTGATCTGAGACAATAGCTAAGATGAAAAAAGCTCCGATATGGAGTCTAAGAAAAAAAAGATACTGGCTGTGACTTCCCTTGCAACAAAAATCAATCTTGAGTCAATGAGCAACATCCCAAGGTGTTTGAATTCACAATGCATCGCTAGAAAACATCTGCGTAATGTTGCTAAATGGAAAGTTGGTGGAAAAACTGATCTGCAACAATACTGGAGAAAAAACGTGTCTCAGTATGCAGCTAAGGTGGCTGATAAGATACAACGGCACCTTCATCCAATGGTTACAGATGACACAATTCTAGAAGAGGATGAGCTGGTGTCGTTTGCGGGGCGGTTAAGAAAGTTTGGCCTGAAGATGCTGAAACAGAACTTAATACGAAACAATCAGCAAAGAGTTCCAGCCAATAAAAACAGCAAGCAGCAACACTGTTTAAGTGAGTAAGATGCCGTGAATCTTATCATAAAGTCATCTGAAAACTGGGAAAGTGACATGCTGGGTGTATTGCTGACAACAGCAAACACGTCCTTCCAACTTCCTGATATATGACTTATGAGTAAAAACTCGACAAGCGCTATGTAAATACAGAGAGCTTCCTCTATAAATATTTGAGGCAGTGTTTGCATTGGGCTATGAACAGAGATAAAATGTCGGCAAAGGTGAGATTCACAAAGGGATAAAGGGGATAATGGGTTCGGAGAAAAAACATTGTTCCGCAGACATGTACATCACGATCAAGAACGAGGTGTTGAAACATCAGTGAGCGGTTCTTTTTATCTGTTGATCATCTGGAAGTGAGATAAATCTTCTTCCTCTTCTTCATCCAGTGTTCGTGCTATGAATGTCGATGATGTTTGTGTATAACTTCATTTATACGCCAACTCAGTTTCTCATTTTTTTCCTTTTTCTCACTTTTCTCCATATGCAACAAGAGTATATTTACAGGAGAGCAGCTAGGTCACATACCTATACCATCTCTTTCAATAGCCATTGCGATAGACCATCCCTTGGAATGAGACACAGAACTGACTTCTTGTACCTGGCATCCTGTACCTGTCCCCACCTAGTTTCGGCATTGAGTAGCTTGGAATTGACTCCTCGTCCTTGGCCGAAGGCCTTTGCATGTTACACATCAATATGATGGAATGTAAAATGAAACGCAAGTTCTAATGTAGCCCTATATACTCTACAACAGTACAATATCAAAGCTCTATATGTTCATTCCTCAGCCTAATTCAGAACCTTTCAGTAGAAATCAAGGATTGCACAATACTGTGTTGCACTTGGCCATTCTAGGCCAGTTGAAGTACCCAGTGGCATAAGCAGACAATGAATCCACAACCTTCTGATCACAAGTTCGATGCTCTTCAGCTCAGCCATTGCACTAATTCTGCTGCGGACTCTGATTAAGTGTAGGAAGATGGTGGCGGCATCCCTTCCATCAAGTGCGACATCTTAACAATAGGACTACCAAACCTAAAGCCATGTTTATCGATAGCAAGGATATGCATCTGACACATACACTCTCCTTATGGTCTCATTAATAAACATGTAACCATCATGTTTGCTTGATTAATAGCCCTCTTGTGAAGGTTTATCAGCAGGGCAGTCAAGAGAGGATAGGGTGAGGATTGCAAGACTGTTTGAGATACTGACTGGTGTTGCAGCCGATAAGACTTGAGTCCACCATCTACAGCACCCTCCTTAAAGTGTCATTAGCAAACATATACCATCACATATTTGCTTGATCAATTGCCCTCTCGTGATGGTATATCAGCAGGACGAGATAAAGAAGTGGGCCCAGACATGATAGGGCCAGGGTTTCAAACTGACACAGATACGGACTGGTGACGCAGGCGTGGAGACTTGAGGCTGCCATCTACCGAACCCTCCTTAAGGTCTCATTAGTAAACATGTAACCATCACATATTTGCTTGATCAATAGCACTCCCGTCGTGATGGGATATCAGCAGGGCTAGATGAGGTTGCTGGCCCAGAGAGTCAGGTCGCGTCGGGGTAGCAAAATTGATTGAGGTAATGACTGGAGACACAGCCAAATCTGCCATCTATGGAACTCTCCTTAAGGTTTCATCAGTAAACATGCATTAACCATCATAACCATGTTTGCCTGATCAACAGAGCTCTCTTGACAATATATCAGCAGGGGTAAATATGAGAAGTGGTAGATGGAGTGGGCCCTGGGAGAATAGGGACTCTGGGTTACCTGACTTTAGGCTAAGATTCACACACTGGCTGCCGATCTAAATCTCATCATATAATCAAATGAAAACAACAGAAGACCATCATTTTACAATCACTGGCGCCACAATAATGCACTTTTTGATATCAACTCTATCATCAAAGCATGTTATGATGATTAAAACCATCCACAGTCGTGCACTATACATGTACTAGACCTCCACAGTGGCTCAATAATTGTGTTTCGTTCACCGAGACGAACTTAGCTGGCTTCTGATATGATATTGGAGACACCGCCATAAGGGTATGGAAACGTATGCAGCTTGTTATGACTGATGACTTGAAGACTGTAGGAGGGGGCCGAGGTGACGAAGATTTCAGACCTGCTCCCAAATGAAGAATAGAGAGGAATACTGGATAAGGGAAACCACCCTGATCATCCTGACATTGTGACAATGACATGGAAAGGTATGTTTTGTGTCATGACTGATGACTTGAAGCATGTGGGATGGGCGCATGGCGACTTGTGTTTAAAGATTTAAGACCTGCTCCCAATGAAGAATAGAGCCAAAGGAAACCGCTTTGTGCTCTGATATAGCCAAGGGAATGTGCAGCTGACTTGGTTACAAAAACGAACAGACTGTCTAACTTGCATCTCAAAAATGCTGCATGCAGAAGAATTGTATTCAAAGAGTATTAGGATTTCAATTGATTTCACTTCTGAAAGTGAATTCTTATGACAGCCACATCACCTCTCAATGAAGCCCACATTAGAATGATCAATGCCTCCAGACGCATCTTGACAAAGCCGGTGAAGACTGATTGCTTTCATCTGTCTACTTTATCTTTCTGCGATGTTGACTCCATTGCTTCATTCACGGATAACTCGAGGAGACATAGCACTATTGAGATGAAGAGATGATAGTTTCCTATCATGTCTCTTACTCTAAAGCATCGATGTTGTGCACCACCCCAGGGAAAATGACTGTTCTTGGCCAAAACAAGGGAAATGAAGAGACAATGCCTTTCTATTGCGTTGGGATTACAGGGAACCAAGATATCAACGAGTTACCCCCGTAAGGTTTTACTTCCAAAAGTGAATCCTTACGCTAGCACTGGTTCAAAAGCCATTCTGATCTAGCTGCTAACAACATCCTTTCTCTACGATGCCAGTTTTAGAAAGACCACTGCCGCAAACCACATCTTGATAAAGAGGGTAAGAATTATGGCTTTCATCTCTCCACCTAATGTAAACTTCATTACTTCATTCATGAAGACGCTGGACTAATGATAACTCAAGGAGACGTGGTACAAACAAGATGTGGGGACGATATTTTCCTGATGTCTCATACTCCAAAACATTGATGTTGTGGATCACCATGGGAAAATGTGTGTTCCGAGCCAAACTGAGTGGAAAGGATAGATTAGAGGAAGCCAAGATTTCAATTTCAAAGAGGTAATGCCAAACGATTTCACTTCTCAAAGTGAATCCTTATGACAGTGCTAGCTCAAGTTCAAAGAATGTCTGCTTTCACCGCAAGCAACATCCTTTCCATATAAAATCAGTTATAGTACAATTGTGCCGCGAGCCACAACTTGATAAAACTGGCTACATCTGATCACTTTCATCTGTCTGCTTGTATCTTTCTGCACTGTTGACTCCATTCTTCATTCACGGAAACGGAGGGCTTACGATAGCCCACGGAGATGTGGTACTTTCAAGATGTAGTGACGATAATGTTCCTTTCTTGTCTTGTACTCTAAAAGACTGGCAGTATACAGTGGAACCCCGGTCGGCAACCACCCCAGTAACGCGACCATCCCGCTATGACGACCAAGAATCGCTGGTCCCAATAGGTTTCCTTTCTAATTACCATTACAAGGCCCCTGGTAACACGACCACCCCGGTACCCAGGCTACGACTACTGGATTGGGTGGAAAATTTCTAAGTCCAAATATTTTTTTTTGACTTGTTTTTCTTCTGCTCAAAATGAAGAAACATTATCAGCCCCCCAAAAATTTTGGCTTTGAAAATTTTCAGAATGAGCTTATTTGCAAACTTTTAGCTTTGTGAACATATTTCGGTTTACCATACTGCTGAATCAGTTACCCTCTTACCAACAAAATGCGACTTGCACGGTTGGGGACAGATTGGTAGAAAAGCTTTATCAACACTCCGGGTCGAAGAAGAGAAAGTTGCTCAGCCTGACAGCACGTGTCACCTGACAATGTCTTATTCAATGTCTCTTCCATTTCTATAATCATCTGTCCTCACAAGGGAATAAGATTCCATTTGTCTTGGAGACACAGACAGATACCTACTAACATCCTCTCACCATATGAAAATGCAATTACGCAGCGGGGCGTAAAGTCTCCCTTACGTGCCTGATACTAGTGATGAAACCTTGCGCATCATCACATCAAAGTCACGGTTTAACTCTTTTAGTTGGGGAGGAGGGGGTGAATTTGAGAAAATTGAAGAATATCTGTGCAGCTGTAAAGACCATTCCAATGATTGATAATTCACTCTGCAACTATAATCACTCGTTTGCAGTAGTTTTTGCAGGTTACTGTGACAATACTCAGTCATTGCAGCAACCTGCGATCATTATCAAACAAAGGACACATATAGCAACACAAAACAATTGGTATAGACTTAACGGCGGCCGCTTTCCAATCACAATCATCCTGTTGCCATAGCTATGTCGCAGGTCATAGTCGCGATAAAAATTGCTCATCTGCGGAGCACTTGCGTTATGGACCTTTGCACTGAGATTTTTAAAGTTCGTTCTTCAACTGTCTGTTCTTAAAATGTCAAAGTTGGAAAAAAATTCAATCAGATTTCTGTTTGAAAATTTGATATGAAATAAAAAGTTGACTCGAATTTGGCTCATCGTAGTGCTGCACTGCACATGGAATTACCTTCAAAAGCAGACAACACCCCCAAGCAAGGCTTTGCATTTGCATTTCTTTCAAATGTCTCCAACCCGACAATGGCAAAGATTACTTCAATAACGTTGACAATACGGAAAGCTTTGATGGTATAATGTTTCATTTGAAGTTCTGATTCTCGATTGACTAGTAATTTGGATCAAGTTTCAGGCAAAGTGAATTGAATATGTTTTGAATCTGCAATGGTTTAGCAGGAATTTTTGATCTGATATGCAGTTTTTTACTTCAAATGAACATGGCCTGTTTTTTTAATATGCCACCAGCAATGTCATATACTGCTGATGCCACTTATGACATGTATTCCATGCTGCTGAAAACCAAGAAGTATTAACATGATTAAGTTGTCGCAATTTTATTTCATGTTTTGGCAAAATGCAACTTTGGTGTACTAGACAACCCAGAAACGGCAATTTGAAGATTTCAATTAGATTTTCTCTTTAATTACCATAAATTTTTGCAATTATCAAAAATCCAAAAATAAAAGGCACAAAAGCGTTTTCGGGTTCACAGTTACTTTAATATCTGCAAATTTTTCAATCAAAGTTATAAATAAATGTGATGACAGTTCATTCTAAAGGACTGCGTTAAATTTCTTGGATGCTATTTTCAAACCATTTACAAAATTGAGATCATGCCAAAATGTTGTGCAAGTCAAAGATCAAAGTCGACCGAAATTTAAAGCGTGGTGTATCTAATATATCTAACATGATAATCGTCAGAAAATCTGATGCATGATTACTATATTTTGTGCCAACTTGTACTTTAAGGATCACATGAGTTTATTAACAGAAGCCTACCACATATCAGATGATGTCGGTGTTGCATAACTGATCGCTAGAGCTCTGCATAAAAAGAGCAGTCAGCTACATTAATAACTGTTGTATCCAACACAAATTCACCGATTGCAAAAAAAACTGAAGTGAAATTAATTTAAAAGATTTTTTAATATATATTTTCATGTTTTGGCCTGGCAGAAATTGTACAACTTACTGATTTTATACCCTATCCTTCCAGTCAAAAGAAGAACTATCCCAGTGCGCAACTTTGGTGCAAGCCTTGAGCTAGCAAAATGCCAACTAATAGTCTTGCATCATAACTGATCTTGCATCATCACCAGATTCAAAATAGACCATTTTTTCTTGAAGACCGAGAAGGTTCTCACAGATCAAAGAACGCGTCAGCAACAAATAGCAGCTGTTTTCAAAGCAGAGCGAGGCTTTTTCCATATCGAATATTCCCACCTGATGCAGTGCCTCTCATTGGTAATTTCTTTCTCATCCCAATGACACTTTGTGTATTCATCAAAAGTTCTGTATATAAATCAGAGATCATGACAGTAGTGTCTCTATAACGAGTATAAGTTTACTTATCAGGTTTCCATACCCTGAGCACCAAAACCTTTTCTCAAGATCAAGGTCCAAAAATGTTTTCTTGTACCAGCTATACACCCACAGCATTAAACTGTCATGTCTACCTGTATAGCACGGTATGCTTGTGATGCATTAGTCCACAATGGAGACTGGAGGTAGCCCCAATAGTCATATCAGGGATAAGATTAATGTAAAGATGGAAACGACTGGACCGATGTAACCTTTGTCTTCTGTCATGATACAACTGTCAAATATGATGAAATAACTCTGTCACGTCTTCTGTCATATCCAGTGACATCTGCAGTAACAGTCGGCCCAATAGCTCACAATACCATCTTGAAGATCTCAAATAGTCACCCAGTGATTAATTACCCCATTTAGTAAGGATGAATTATCCTGTTCTGTGATGGTAATGTCTCCTCAGACTACGAGAATACTAGTTGGATGATGTGAGCTGGTCGAAGCAATTCGGATACACAGCCATCGTTTCGCTCAGGCGATAATCAGGTGTATGGAACTCAAACTATACATTGGTATTTGACGTGTAAGGGGAGTTGATGGGTCGTAGAGATAATGGGGGGTTGGCGTGGTGGTAAATATGAACGGTTGCTGTTGGGATTTGGACTTGGGAGCAGTGGTGATTCCGACACGGGGATAGCGATGGAAGCTGATGAGATGTGATGGTTTAAATGTTCTCCCAGATTGGCTTCTTCTACAGCCTTCAATGTGGGACTTGTGGCGATTGGGCCAGAAGTTTTATTGTCCTGAACGTGCGATTCTTGAGCAGAGTATAGAGTTGAGGTGAACCTTGCACCAGAACGATGAGTCCTGTTGAATTTATATTGCAACAGAAAATACCATTACTATACCCTTATATTTATTCATGGCTCTGCTTTATATCACAATTAGCATTGTTCTAGAAACTACCAATACTTTTGTACAGAAATTCATCAAATCATTCACAACTGACATTAAATCAAGTCCCTGGATGTCAATTGAGGATATCTCCCATTCCAACTGTCATCTAAAGTAACATCAAACCCTCGAATGAGAAATCATACTACTTGTCTGCCTTTATTGAAATCAAAAAGGTCGAATTTCGTTGTATAAATTGAATAATTTTTCTGGTTATTTTCTATGTTCTTGTATTTCATCCATCATTTTTCAAAAAGGAATATTATTATCAAATGGGACGGTGAAATGATATTACAGTGGAAGATCATACTTCAATTACATTTAATAGGTATGACTCTAGAAATTTGTTAAAACTCTAGGGGCAAAATTGTTCATATTTCATTTCAACTGTCATTCAAAGAGTTATAAACGAACCTCAAGTAAGTAGTATAAGGTCATGTTTTATGTTGTTGATTTAAAATTGCCCGGTAGAAAGTTGATACGATCTAAACGGGGAAATGTCAGGGGGGTATTAGAGAGGTTCGAGAATGATAATTTTTCACTTTTTTTTCATTTTTGGTAAGGTTGTTTTGGATTCCCAGCATCACGCCTGTACACAATGCTAGCTTCCTACAGAACAACAATAAATATTAGCTAATGTTTGTATGTTGATGCTACGGGGCACTGTTCTGGTACACAACACAGCGTGTTCATATTTCATATTGGATGCTCGAGCCATATAAGTCTGGGCATTGGTCCAATGCCTGGCCACATTCCTTTCTTTATGGCATGTTTACCAAAACTGGTCATAACCCCCCATCTGACAGCTGACTGTGTTTACTCACCAAAATATGGCTGGGAAGTATCATTAGATGGAACATTCATACCAAAATTATGACCAATCTTCCAATTGCAACGGAAAACAAATGTTGATATGATATGATGCCCTGGGTATGATGCCAGTTTAGGACACTCCAGTTGTGCTAAAGGAGGTTTAGATTGATACCAGATGTTTGCCCACAACAGGGTCACCAGGCCAATAATCTTAATTGGTGCCAAACTGTATAGAATCATGCCAAGATGCACAAAAGTCCTGACGAACTTGCCAATATTCCAACTTTCACATAAATGAAATTCTCCTGCACTAAACCACAATCCCTCTGCTGGTTGGACTGATATCACACCCCATAAAACCAATATCATTTAATATCACTATCAATAGAAAACAATTGCTGACAACAAAATGGCAATCGAAACCACACAATACGAACTTGCAATCAGATCGTATCATCGCTCAAATGCTGCGATTGATCGACATTCTGACAGATATCTCAACTGAGCGATTCGATTTGCTGTCGCAGGTCGATTGTTCATGGATCTATCTTGATGCGGTAATGAAACTGATCCAGGGAGCTGAGGCCACAGGAATATCATTGTGGTTGATTGGTTCATTGAAAATAAGTTGTTTACCCATGTAAAATAATTGTAAATATTTCAAAATTCCCACCAAAACTATCCAAAACATGTCATTTCAAGCTAGTCAATTAACCCTTAAAGCGCCGAATTAACAAAATCATATTACCCCTGAGCGCCGAATTAACCGAGCATTTTTGAAAATGATTAATAACAACGTTATTTTTGTTACAAACACCATGGAATGTACTGATGATTTTATACAAATGGTAATTCCCGTCGATTTTTGTGACATTTCCCGCCAAAATTTACTAATTAGGGGTTAATTAGTGCAAGTACCCATAATCAACAAAAATATGGCCAGAACATACCTCCATCAGCTTTTTATACCTCCCTTGGTATTTTAATATGAAGTCTGGGTCTAAATACATCGTTTCCATCCGATTCCTGGTCGAAGCATCCGTCTAATTAGTCGTAGCAGCGCTAATTACTCCTGATGACGTCATTCCCGCGAAAATGGGGCTTCAAGTTTTTGATAAAATACTCAAAATCTTGTATAGAAACTTGAAATTTTTTCGATGCCATTTTGTGCTAAGCATCACTGTCGAAGTACCAAAGAGCGTACATGCACACTCACTGCCATCTCTTAGCAGACAGGTGGAACTAAATGTCTGCTGTCGACGATCGTCGCCTCTGGCGCTTTCCCCCTTATGTCGACGATCGTCGCCTCTGGCGCTTTAAGGGTTAAGAAACAAACTTGTGATAACATGAATTCGATGCAGACTGAGACAAGAAAACCAATGACATTATCTAAACTGTGACAGGTGCCAGAATCAACTCCGTGTGAAACTGCCAACTTTATATGTAAACTGTGACAAGCAAAACCGTGGCACTATGTAAACTGTCTATATGAACTGTTACAGGTGCCAGAATCAACTCTATGTAAAACTGCCAACTCTATGCAAACTGTTCCGAATCGCATCCAGCCTAGAAATTGAGTGACAGATGCAATGTGACCCCCTAGCTCTTGCCCATTAAGCAAAGCATTTACAAACATTCATCGACCTCCCACCTGATATGATCTGACTGAAATTGTGCTAATATTTTGAGCAGCACCCTGGGCGTTCTGACCTTCAGGATTGAGTATATCTCGTATAGGAGAAGCGATCGACCAGAGTTAGCTGTGGTAAAGATCATTAAGGCTACCACAAATCAATCCAATCGATATCGAGAGAATACATGGCTGAATGCGCTAAATTGTTAGTCCTGGTCAGAAGTAACATCACCCATGGCCACCTTTCTTACACACAGATGACAAGGTTTTTGAAATCAACAGCAATGGTAAAGATGATTATAAGGCTATTACTGATCAATCCAAAACATGACTTGGAACTTTCTTCTCAGGCCAGCATTGGACACACTAATTCACCAATGATTTCATCAAGGAAGTCAATAGATATCTGACAAAACATGTTTTCTGGTTGACAGAAAGTCAACAGGCAAAAAAACCTCGTTCAGCACTCTAATTTACATTAAATCTGTGGTGACCCCTGACCTTGGGGGGGGGGGGTACAGGGTTCATATTGACTGTTTATATCGTAAAAGAAATTACATTTGACATTTATCGCCTGTCAATTTCAATCACGAATGAATAAAAGAGTTTTATTCACTCACACGACACCCACATTCTTTATACATACAATTCTAATAAAACTTGCATGAAAATCCAGTCACAAAAAGGAGCCATACAAGACACGTTTGCGTGAAATAACATCAGAAATGGATTTTTTACAAAAAGCACTGAAGCATGTTTGAGCTTAGAAAGCATGTCATGTATGCTGAAGTATGTCTGCAAATGCCGCGGAAATCGACATGAGAACGATGTGAATCAGCGATGTGATATTTTTATCGTGACGATATCGTGATTGTGTTCGGAAATCTTTGCGGTGCATGTTCAAGTAATTGACTGGTCAATTGCTGGTTTGCATGAGGACTTGGCTCCGTAATTGTGAGAATTTACTAGGATACGCCCGAGATAAGGTGCTGTCTATGGCAGTTAGGGGGCTGCAGCTGCTTTTTGGTCTTCAGCCTTTGCTTTTTAGAAGGGCGGGTGTATCATTATGATTTGAAGCCATCCTCCCATAGTAAGCCTTGGTATTGCTGAGTGAAGAAACATGCAATATTGGCATCGAGGGAATCTCACTGTGTGATTGATGGCTTTTTAAGCCATAGGTCTGGGGTTCAAACCCAGACCAGACCTTGGTGTTTTCCTGTTACAAACATCACATCCAGGTGCATCAAAAAGCCCCAGGGTTTGTGTCTGATGAACTACTGCAAATTGCAAAAATTTGCAGACATTTTATTTGCAGATATCACAGACAATCTCAATTTGCCAAAATAAGACTTGTGATGGTATCATTTTATTTCGTAATCTCCAAAATATGATTTTCTCAAGTTTATTTTGGTACACCCTGCAGTCCCACTCTCCAACAAGATGTCCATAACATGGACGTGCTGTTCTCAAAACGGCTGTATTTTGCATCTCAATGCCCGGGAGCGATCCATAATCGAATACTCGTCAATTCATCAATATAATCACCGCTCTTTATGGGAAATATCTATATATTGATTGGTGGAAAATGATGGCTGGCGGCGATGCACAATTCTAGGCCGCTGCGGTTCAGTTATGCTAAGATGTGATATCGTTTGGTGGCGATTGGTTTTGGCCAGGGGCTGACCACCATGTCTAGTCGCTGTGGTTCTGTTATGCTAAGGGTTGATGTGGTATTGGTTTTGTTTAGCATTGGTATCGACCACCTTTTCTCCATATGAGTCAAGTTCAAAAGCAGATCACATGTACACTACAAATGTTGTTGATGAGTGGGCACCCAACATTCCCAAGTGGAGGGCCTGTATCGGAGGCGGCTCCCAACAGAACCGACACTTTCCCCAACAAACAACCAACAGCGATTGCCAAACACTACACGTCTTCTCCAGCCTCATTCCCACAGCGCAATTTCCTGATGGTGATGTCGTCAGTTGCTTCACTTCCGAGACACGCCATGCCTGATTAGGTCAGATACAACGCGTACATAATCATCTTTTCTAAACGTCTATGCCAGTTCAGGTTTTTATGAGTCGATCGCCGATGTATCAGGGTAAATGATGATTGGAATATGCAGAGTGTTTGACTCAGATGCTTCATATCATTTGGTGCAATGAGTTATTTAGTTCATTTAGTATAGTTGTTGAGGCTGACTTTGACTCGAAGTGGTGGGAGTTACTCAGAAAAGATCTGTTTCCACAGGATGATGTTGATGATGACGACAAGGTATACAACAGTGCCTGTGGCAAGTGCAGCTAAAAAGTTTGCAATCCTCCAAACTGATTCATAGTCTTCTGAGAGAGGTTTCAGATTTCTAATCAAAGTTGCACGCAACCATTTCAATATTCCAATAGATGCAACCAAGGTTGAACCAAAACAGATCAAAACATAACTCCGTCACAAAATGATAAAACAGAGTTAAGCTCCGATGCTAGTGGCAATGCCAGTCAAAAACTACTAATTCGAAAAACGGCATCAACTCTAACGAGAACAGTGCATTGACATGGAGAGGTTTCAGATTACTTAACAAAACCACACCCAACTATATCCATGAGTCTCTGAGAGAAAGACCCCATAGATACAAACCAGGGGTAATCCTATACAGATTCGAATTTTTTAAGACTTTGTCGGAAATAACTTCCAGATTGATTTTCCAATTGACGAAACTAAATTACACGTTCGATACGCACATGAGCTTTGACTTGTTAACACTGATAACGTAATTTCTGAGTTGATTCAGTTTTCACAGGGAGAGGGATGAGTTTTTCTAAAGTCCTCTGGGGCATTCATTGATTTTGATGTTAGTCACGGAACGCACAATGTCGCTCAAGGTCACCACTTACCAAACAATACTTCGACCCAACATTCTCGCAAGCAAAAAACGTTTAGTCAAGGAGCAGCTTCTTTACAACCCCAACATTGCTAATTTCATTTTCCACAAAAACGTCACTGCAAACACAACTTCAAAACTGCCACAAGTCAAGTCTCACATCTGCTAACTAAATTCTATTTACCCGTCATCAAATTAACATCATATTTCATGAGTTTCTCCATAAATACTCCTCGACGTGATCTAATAATCTGACAAACGATAGAATGTCTATTTCGCCTCGTGCTGCCCATATGGAGAAAACCACCAAACACCTTATCATCTTATTCCGATCGCCCCTGGTGACAAACAGCCACGAACCATCAGATTGCCACATCAGAATGCAAGAGCATGCCCCCAAAGGTAATTGCAGATATCTGGCCCGCACAGGAATGGGTCAGTCTGTGTGAAAGTATGCCGGACAAGAATATATTGACTTTGGCCAATGTTCTCCCAAGTGAAGCAAACAAGAAGAGATATGTCTTCATGAAAATTCTCGACCGAGCCGGATATTTGCGTCTGATGTTAGTGATAGTCGTTATCTAACGGGGCAGTCTGTGGGTAGTTATTGTAGCGATCATGGAAAGACACTTCGACAACGGCAGTCCACTTTTGTCCTTGATTGAACATACCACGAACTATAGTTGAATATAAATGATATATAAGTCTGTCATTACTATACACCGAATGGGTAGCTCGTGGCTGGAGTCGTAGCTATTAGGGAAACTTTTGCTTTGCATCTCATTATTTTGTCTAGTCTTGTTCTCGCACCAGTGAGTATCTGGTAGACCAAGCCATCCAGATAGCATGACCTGACCCAAGACAATATCTCAGCCTCCTTGGTGAGAGACGGCCATATCCTGGACACCGATTGGCCGAAGTAATTAAGAACAAGGGTCGTTAGTCCAACAGCGAATTGTTTCATCATCAGCATTTCATAGGAAATGACATTAGCGCACGAGCTGAGTTAATCTAGGCTGATGGAGAGAGATGGAACGATTAATGTACAGTCTGTTCAGTGAGTGAGATATGCACGTCTGTTTCAACACAACAGCTGCTTTCAAAACGACCTGCTCGAGACGTCATGCCATTTATATTGGAAGGCATTTGCATTTTTAGCAGTTAGGTGTAATTATACAACAATAAATTCTAATTGAAACTGATGAGTTTTTTTAAATATGATAGAGATACAAGCTAGTTCTTACCAATAGCTGTTATGCCTTTGTCTCAGTCTGATGCACATTAATGAATGGCTTTTCCATCCAAATTAGCAAATAAACTCAAAGCCATCAATATAGTCAGGCCATTGGTCCAAAAACAACCGGGGGTCGTATTTTGGCACAGGATGACTCAAAAACCTTGTCAACCATCATCGAAGTTGGCAGATAAAGGGTTAGGTTAGCCAATAAGACAACAGAGTACGATCGTTTATCAGACGAATACTCGAGGGTGTCTCGCCAAATCACCCGGACTAATATCAAATTAATTCTTTGCGGAAAGAGAAACGAATCCATTTGATGATTGAAACTGTCATACATCTAATGATTGGAGACATTGTGAAGGACGACTTTATTAATGCTGCCATTGATGCTAATTAGAGATTGGACACATGTTCTTGCGGGAAATTTATAAGGTGGTATAGGGGAAAACTACCATCATCTCATGATGTTGGTTGACTGATGATAGATTGGTAGAGTGAGGTGTCTGATCATGCTGATGTCATAGTCCAGAAATGTTTTTTTCCAGGTGCAGCACCTAGACAAATCGATTGCTTCGATTTTAGCAGCCAGAATATTTTGTTACATTTTATCATGATTGCAGGTCATGGCCATTCGAATTGTTTGTTTGCGGGGAAATTTTGAGTTCAAACTGATGCTTTTTACAGCACTGACTCCAAGAATAAGAGCCTTTTATTCTGATTACACCTTACCCTTCAGCAAATCCGACCAGACCACACACACTCACAACAAATCCACAAGCCAAAAAAATCACATCTTGGCTATTGGGTCGTTGCTCTCTCTGCTTCTCTAACATCATCGTTAGTGACAGCTTGCTCAGAATGAATTTCACATTAATACATTCGGTGCATGATTAAAACTCGATGCCAATGTTTGCTTCGTTTGACTTCAAAACAATTACACCGCGGTAATGAGCTCATTCCCAGCTTATTATGCATGCAATGATGGTGGCCCGAGTCATCAGTTCTGATGTGTAGAGCTAGAAATGTTTGTCATTCATGCAAGGGGTCCCTTAGTGCCAGTTTTTGAACGGGAGAGGTTTTCCTTTCACACAGGTTTTGATGGTGACAGGACTTCAGGGAAACCAGATCATCTAGGGACAGCAGCCAACAGCCTTGACAGTGTAAGGGGTATCTGTGGTCTAGTGGCTTGGATTCTCTTGGAAGAGGTCCCTGGTTTGAACCCAACAGTTGGCCTGAGACTCTAGTACAGGCAAGCCTCTTTGTCCAAACTGCCTTAGTACCACACCCAGGTGTATGAATGGATACCAGACAGAACTCCCCAACTTTGACACCCATTGTCTGGAAGCTGAGCAATGTCAATACATTGAGGGTCAAGATGTTTGTAGCCCTGATGGAACAGCTCATCTGAGGTCCACTGAAAGCTTTCAGGAGAGATCAGAGTGTAAAGTGAGATGATGATATCTTCAATCTTCCTTTTCCTTACAAAATTCCTAGATCGGGCGCTGTGAGTCCAACCCATTTGGCCACAGTGCAGCCAATGACAAGGATTACTGGTGCAAAACCGATGAAACCTTCAAAAGTGAATCAGATTATCGGTTCCAGACTAGTATCCTTTGATGAAATGGAAAGCTTTGTATGTAATATTGGTTCGGGGTTATGTATTTGCGGTGTCTTGATCCTTGCCCCATAGGGCTTCAAAAACGTGCTTATTTGAACTCAGCCAGTAGGGGGAATCACGTTGCAACTTCAGGTGCAACAAGTACAGATATATAAGTAAATAAATCACAGCCTGTTAGTAATCTGTTAATGGGTCGCACTCACTCTAACATTTCTAATGGAAATATTGCCAAAAGTCTAATGCAGTAATAGTTCCTAAGGTGACAATAGACAGCATCAAGAATTTTTCTTTGTGGTGAGATTTGTAAAACTTAAGTCTCATGTTCATTTCCGATCGAGAGTAATTCTGTTCAGTTCCATCTCATTCATATCTGCAACATTTCATGCAATTAGATAATGGTTGCTCGCAATAGATGTGGCAGAAGCTCATTGTGATTTCCCTCACTTGGCTGATGAGGAGGGGGATTGGAGATGAGTTAGAAAGTACTGTATACTTCTAACTTTCGTGCCTCGTTAATTTTTTATTCCAGTTTTTCCCAAAAAATTAAAATATATAATATTTCACAATTTTTATTTTGGTGGATTATGAAATATCTTTCCGTTTTTTCAAGATATTTTTTTATTTGCGTGAAACTTTTCACTCCAAAAAATAATAATATATAATTTTTCACAAATTTCATTTTGGTGGATTATGAAATTTCATTCCGTTTTTCCAATCAGAAAATATTTTTTCAAAACATTTTTTTTATTTTCATGAAACCTTTCACAATTTTTCTTTTACGAACCAGTTACTCATAAATTCAGAAAACAAATGACTGTGGTTCACAGTAGTCATATCCTACACATATTTCCCAAACCACATATTAGTTACGCCAGACCCCGAAGTGATAAATCGCGCCATCATTCAAGAGAAACAAACCATTGGGAGACCCACATCTCATCTCGTATTCTGCCCAGTATCGCACTCGCTCCGTTTATTTTTGAACAGCGACGTTTGGTATGAAACCCACAGATTCTCCGTTCCTAATCACACCAAAATGGAAATTTAACTGCCATAAATACTCCTCGTGTCTTAGATTGAACGGCTCCTGTGATTTAGTCGTACTGTATTTTTACCATTATTTCTATCTGCGGAGAATGGAACTGATCGTCTGACTCTAAGCACCGCACTACAATGTAAGGTGATTGTAAAATGATTGGTCTTACAATAACAGTGTGTTCTCTCAATTTTGATTCTGAACTATTGGATTTGCTACCAACATTTTCTTACGTTTTTTTGCAAGGAGACCAATTTCGATTTTTGTTTTTTTTGAAAAACATAATATTTTTCCAGTTCCCATGCTAAGGGACCTTTTAAATGACTTAAAGTGGTCTATAAAATGTTTTCTGAGTAAAAATTTTCG
Organism: Lineus longissimus; assembly: GCF_910592395.1. Taxonomy (NCBI): domain Eukaryota; kingdom Metazoa; phylum Nemertea; class Pilidiophora; order Heteronemertea; family Lineidae; genus Lineus; species Lineus longissimus. The sequence continues at coordinate 1,109,250 of NC_088316.1, forward strand.
GGAAAAAATATTTGATTTTTTTAGGTGTTATTTGTAGAAAAGTTATAGGTCAACACAATAATGAAGTATACATGTTGAACATGATAAGAGGGCACGCCAAATAGTATCATTCTTTACCACCCTCTGACCTCCAGACACGAGACAACTTCTTTCGTTAATTGAGAATTACTTGATCAAGCGCTAATATTGAGCCTGTCGTGTTAAGCCAGATACCAATTAAACTCGACAACTTTAATTTGCAGTTAATAACAACTAACATTCCCACAATAACACCAATTAGGCTTTTGGGCACGAGAGTTTAAATTGGGCGATTCCTGCAGAGGACACACGCAGTGAAGTGTGGAAGTAACTGGTTTAGAGTTTTTGGGGGTTAATAGCGCTGATACGAGAGTATAGACACCTCCTGAAAATTCTGTAAATGCCAAGAGGTTGGCCAATCTCCAAAGCTGACATGCGCAAGGAGGATTGAGGTTAGGGTGTATTAAAACTGGGCATGGCGGTAAAGTTATGAGTTGCCGATAGTTATAGCCTTCTTGACTGATGAGAGTCTGGAGACCTCTCAGATATATAAATAGTATATTTTCAAAAGTTAATTTAACTAATGGATGTTATAGTGAGAAACTTGAACAGTTAGGCTGCTATTAATTTTAAAGACTCCAGGGTTTTGGCTAAGAATTGATTATACTCATCTACCATGTGCTTGGTGGTTAAAAGTTTATTCGAAACTGAGGAAAAAGTTTGAAAAATTTGAAAAGACACTTTTGCACCAAGCTGCTGGTGTCAGTAGCCTGATGCCCGCCCCCCCCCCCTTGGGCGGCCTTTTGGTATTCTGGTACCTATGGATTAGCCTGGTGCCCCAATAGGCAGCTTATAGTTGTATGAAAGCCCCCTCTGCAATGAAAGCAGCTACAACACTTTTAATTTTTTATCAGAATGACGAAGACAAATGTAAAACAAGTGTCACATTAGTGCAAGAGTCGCACCCAAAGCAACAAAGAACGTAAAAATCGTCAGAATAAGCAGTTTCTCGGATGACAAAGGGGAGCATTAAAAAAATTGAGGGAAAAGATAATGGACTGTATCAAGATCTGAGAGACACTTGCTCTCGATTTTCTTGTTGATGCTGGCTTGAAAGGGCGACTTTTTGAAATTATCACAGAGATGATTCATCACAGGAATGCAAGATATTTTTGTCTGTGTGTCAGGAGAACAAATATGAAACTCTGGTTTCAATGAAGATCAGTACTGAATGTTCATTCAGGTTACATTATACATATGGTCAATGCCATTTAACTTGTTTAACTTGGATATAGAAAGTGTTGGTGAGACTGAGTAGTCAGATCATGTCACGTCATGTTCAAGTTTATTAAAGTTTCAATTACCGAATTTGTAGTAATGAACTACAGGTCTTAGACAAATGAAACTAGAGTATCATCGAAGCATGTTGCCTTTGTGAGTTAGATTGGATGCATCAGGCAGAGCAGAGAGATGGGAAACTGAAACCAAGGCCCGATTGTTCAAAACCCATTTTGTTAATGGACTTAATCAACTGAGGGAGATAGCTCCAAGTTAAGTCAACAGCAGCATCAGTGTCAAAATTTGCTCTGAACAAATATGCCGAGGTGCAAACCAGAAAATATTCACGGCCATTTTGTGGTTTTGTGATAATGCAACCTTTGGGTACTTTTAATATAGCAATTTGACTCTCCAACAGTAATTTCATTTACTTTCTTGTTTTGCGGCCAAACATTTGCGTGGATATCTGTAAAATAGCTGAGGTTGTCTCACTAAAACTGCGAGGGTGGGGCATAAAATGTAAGCCACAACCGAGGCGGATCATAAAACCTAACTACAAAAGACACCCGCCTATCACAAAATGCAAGCAAGACAGAGAATTTAATTTGACTCATGAGTCAGCCAAACCCAATTCTAAAAATTTCCACTGAGTTGTCCCTTTGAAATTCAACTTTAAAATTCAGCTTTCGCCTCTCTACAACAGGAGATGAAAATGATAAATGATTGATGCATGATCTACCCTGGAGAAAAAACGCAGCGATTGGAAAAGCAAATAAAATTTGACACTGGATGATTGGGTATAATTGATGAAATGGATTTTAACTGAGGCTGGGAGGTAATGATGGATGACGTCATCGTAATTTGTCCCGTGGGGTGTAAATAATCGATTCTATATGGAGGCATTTGATGCTTGGTTAGGTTTACTTCTAGGTCAGTAGGTCAGTAGAATCCTTGATCAGGTGTGAACTCGCTACTGGCTCAATAAAACTCCTTGAAATTGACCATGAAATTTCATTTTTTTTAAATATCTTTAAAAACAACCATGCAACCTCAACTCTTTTAAGCAGGTTTGTTAATTTACACTAATTTGGTGCTAAGTCGGTGAAACAACCTTTGAAGTGTTAAACCCACAACTTGGCTCCAAGGCTGTGGTACTATTTGCATGCGATATCAGCAGGACATTTATCTAGCGTGCCAGTCAAGCAGTGCATGAATGCATCTGCAAAAGTTCAGTCGATTCCAACTTGAACAAAGTATAGTCTGTGCCTTTAACCAGCAACTATCCATATCAAATGCCAAAATGCACTTAGAACCAACAGAACAGAAATGAGCCTATTATGAATGATACTGTCAACATTTAAGTGTTGACAAACCGCCATCATCTGTGTCATCCAAATTTGCTCAATGTTCCTTTTATTGACAAAGGAATACTCCCATGCTGATGTCACCTCCTCTTACTGAGCAGCGTAAAGCCGCTCTCATGTTTGAAGCTGCAGTCTTTATTTACTCGCGTGTTTATTCTGAGATACTTTGTGGTGCACAACCTTTGTCAGCAGTCGTATAAATATTTGAACAAATGCATAATTTATAACAGAGTCTTTTGTTCCAAGTGTGTAATGTTCTTTTTTGTGGTTGATGCATCTGCACTGAAATTGACATAGCTTCCGTGTCAAGAGTTTGTCGAGTTCAGATTTTTGCTTCAAGAGATCATCAATGCAAAGCATGATGCTAATCAATTCTCTCTTTCATATTTTCCCTTACCACCCTAATTGCCAGGCTAAGAGTTCAGCTGCAGAGACTAATTGCTGAGTACAATCTGAATGGTCCCCTGAGAGATTACTAGCCGGCTATGATTCCGGGCCTCGGACAATTATCGGGCAATAAGCACAATGAGAAGGAAGTCATCTAGCGGGCGGATAAGCAATATAATCTTCAGAGCAGGATGGTTGAAAGTTACATTTCCTCCATCTTGAAGGATGAAAGTTTCCTTGAATAAGCTGTGTATCACGTGCAGCAATGGATGTCATCTTCATCAACTAGACCACGAATCCTACAAATTACAAACCAGAACACGCCTCTAATGTTCCAATCACGTGACACATCGAGGGCTCCGTGATGATACATGTGACCTCAGGAACATCATACCTAGAACGTGACATGTCTGACATAACCCATGATGTCATGCAACACAAAATTTATCAAGTGATCGAAAGTTTATTGGACCTGAAAACATAACTAAGATTGTAGACACGAGCGCTTGAACAAAAACGACAGTCCCGTATTCAGAAGTCCCTTACTGTGAATACACCAGGTGTATGCCACACAGTTGTGGATAAATCCAGAGTAATCGATCAATCATCGAATTAAACTTAAATTAATATCTATCCAGCATATCTGTCTATTGAATATTTACTTTTATTCATTTACTTCTTATCGATACGAGCAAAATCGAATACAGCACAAGCGCACTCATCCATATTTGATGAAATAAACTGTAATACTTTTTGTTTCTTTGTACATTTGGATATAAATTGAAAAGGAATTTGGTAAGTTATTGGTTTTGGAAATACAGTGGAACCCCTGTCAGCAGCAAATTCGTCATCCTACAGATGAAAATTTTTTCCAAGTCCAAATATTTTTTTTAATTGTTTTTTTTCTGCTCAATTTGAAGAAACTTCATTAGTCCCAAAAATTTTTTGAATGAAATTTTTTCAGAATTTTGAACTCTGAAAGATGAAAACATTTTTAAGTCCAAATATTTTTTTCACTGGTTTTTTTGTTTTCTGCTCAAAACGAAGAAACATCATCAGTCCCAAAATTTTTTTGACTTTGAAAATTTTTCAGAATTTTGAAGACTCAACGTAGTAACTGTGGAAGTCCTGTTTAAGTCCTGGATAACTTTATGGCCTTATATAGACCTGGTGACAATGCCTCCGGCTAGATCTTCTCATAGAAACCAAAAACACATCTGACAACAGTCAGCTCATAGCTAGGTGAATGAACAACAGCATATAATCCTGATAAAAGCATCTTTTTCGCATGATCAAGACAAAGAAACGCTTGAGGCTGAAAACATATTCCGATGCAGCACAATTTGTGATAGCGTTTCGTATTGTTAAACACTGAAGAATATGGATGCTGATGGTTGATTGGAGTATGAACTCCCCTTAAGACAGTGTGGAAGCTTATACCAGCAGTGTCATCCACTGCTGCTAATACTGGAGAATTATGCTTGACGATTAAGTTGTTTGCTTTGTAGAACAGTCCATCTAAATTTAGACATTTTGAACGAGTTTGAATGAACATGTGGATAATTCCACTTGTTTCTTGGCATTCACTGTCTTATATTAGTGAAACTAGAGTAAGCCGTAAAGGGTTCCTGTCAATTCTTTGCCTTGTTTGGGAAACTGGTTTGGTATTGTCTAAAGTCTGCATAACAATCGGTTTTATCTGGAGGATCAGGAAGGCAATATTTTGATTAACCATGACTGTGGGCAACGCTGTATAACCGATTGTTTTTGATTACTTAACATTTACAGGATTTGAGCAGGCTCCTAGGAGACATTAGACTAAAAGGTTTCACAATGCATCAACATTGGTAGAAATTGGAGACTTTTCCTTTCTATGGAATTGGTCTTGTACACTAAAAGACTCTGGTCGGCTAGAGAAGGCAGCTGAATACAGATACCCTACCGTTCCCTCCTTAAGCACCACAGGTAAAAGCTCACATAATGCATAATGGTACTATGCCCAAGGTGACTTAGATGTAGCTTCGTGGCGCACCTGGTACAGGCCATGGATAGGCCTAAAAAAATCGACATAGTACATTTCTAATCTGTTGAAGTTTAAGCTCGGTGCTCAATTCAATCTCTTTCATAGAAATACTGCCCCCCCCATGCCAATATTTAGCTCAATTTCCATCATAGCTGGCCTTTAAAGTGCATCTGGATATTTCTCCCACCTGGATATTACGGCAAATATTGTACAAGCAATACAATGCCGAAGGATGGACAGACGGATGAAGAAAGGACGGCGGACGAAGAAAGGACGGACAAAGGATGGATGGACGGCCGGCCGGATGTGTGGATGGATGGAAAGACGGACGGACCGATGGACGGACTGATGGACAGATGAAAGGACGGACAGATGGATGGATGGATGGATGGATGGATAGATGGATGGATGGATGGACAGATGGATGGATGGATGGATGGACAGATGGACGGCAAGACGGATGGAAGGATGGATGGATGGATGGATGGATGGATGGATGGATGGATGGATGGATGGATGGATGGATGGATGGATGGATGGATGGATGGATGGATGGATGGATGGACAGATGGATGGATGGATGGATGGATGGACGGATGAATGAATGATGTAGGCTGAAATGCTGGCTGTGCGAAATCCCCTTTAAATGCAACAGACGTTGTTGCATTTTATTTTGTTCAACTTCTGTCTCAAGATGCTTTTACAAACCTTACTTTAATATTCCGCACACACGTATAAATACACTTAACGCCAACTGCAAGCCAGCATATTTCACTACCTATATGAATATAGAAACGGATGGACAGATGGACGGATGGATGGATGGAAAATATAGGCTGAATTGCTGGCTGTGCGAAATCCCCTTTAAATGCAACAGACGTTGTTGCGTTTTATTTTGTTCATGTTCTGTCTCAAGATGCTTTTACAAACCTTACTTTAATATTCCGCACACACGTATAAATACACTTAAAGCCAGCATATTTCACTACCTATATGAATATAGAAACGTCATTAAATTTAAAATTTCAATGATGAAAACCTCATGGGGGTTGTGATTGTAGTGTGGAAAGACAGTGGGACATAGACGCCATTTGATAGCAGGTTTTGTCGGGAAAATGAAATTGGAGATTGTGGCCTGGGCGCTTTCACCTCAGAATGAATATAAGATGTAAATTTGGCGTTGAACGCGCCTGCTGTCAGTCTGTTATTCTATTATATATTGTAGAAGTTATAAACAATCTATGGCATTGTGTACAACTGCATTTCCATTTTCCTGACCTATGTTTGAATATGAAGAGCGTACTCCTTTAATAGGTTGATTTCTTATCGTGGCGGATAGCATAATCAGAAAGAAAGACTAAAGGGATATCAGTGTATTTGAATAAAATAATGAGGATGGTTTCGTAAAATAGATATATTCTAAATGAAATGGGTAGGAAGAATCAATGATTTATTTCCAATATGTCTCACTAGTGGTATCATTTCAAAACTGTTGTCCGACTAGCCATCTATCTCATTAGAGACAGGGCTAAATGAAGCTAGAATGAGGCACCTCCTGATTTAAGGTTATGAGAATAGTTAAATGCAATAGATATTCTAAATACAATCTCTAGGAAAAACTGATGATTTATGGTACTGTACTTTAAATATTTCTCATTAGTGTCATAGTTTTAAAGATTCAACTATTTCAAAATTATTCTCGAATTTGAAAATTTTTTAAATTTTTTAAAAATGTGTACAGAATATACATTTTACAAGCCATCATGTGGACAGATACTTAACACAAATACCAATTTTTAAGGGAATTTGCAAGACTAATGACTGCACTATGCCATTGAGTATTTCATTGTTTCTAAACCAACAATAATAACAATGATCATCAATGGTGTACTCCTTTAAAACTGTCGGCTGACGATTCACCTATATCTCTACTATTAAGAAGGCTAGATCCAACAGATCTTATCAAAGCTCAAACGGCGCTGTCTAAAGACTAGGATATTAAAATGTCTCTTTGAAATAATGAGAACAGTTAGATATATCTATCTGCCTTGAGCTTTTATGAGATCAGTTCATAATTCAGGCAGATTTCCAATGTAGCAACAAAGTTGATCCGTAAAGGATTTGGGGAAAAGGTTTTAAAATGATTACGCAGTGTTTTATGAAATAAGACAAAATTTGAGGATAGGAATATCTTAATTTAGCTTGTTGTGCATTACAAGAACCTTACATGAAAAAAACAGAAAGAAAATATTCCAGACGGTTGCTAAGTAACAGATTTTGTAATAGCTCATTTGGCAAAATTAGATTTGTTTTTGTGTGAGCTGTGTGAAAAGTATTCCAGGGTGAACACATTGGGTAAAGACACCTTCTTCCTTACCTTCTTTCCTCGCAATTTATCAATTTCTTACCTGCAATTATAAGACGGAGAACATGTTTTAAATATTTAATTTGAAGGAGCAATGAAAATCAAAATATATGCCAATTGAAGAAATGTATGAATTCTGATTACATATTGGTAGTCTCCACCAGTAGCTCCACTACAGAATCTGAATCATGCAAGGTTTATCAATGTTGATAGTCGACTCTGCCACTTGACTTGCTTCCAGAAGTAAGTAAAGAGATGCAAGCGGATGGATAGAAATGGATTTAAGTTGGTGGCCTCAGGTTTGCAATTATCCATTTAAGTTTTAACACTACGATGAAAGCGATTGTTTATTCAGCTCACCGTGGATAGCAAGTTGCGGAAACGTCTTAAAAGGAGTAATTTGGTTAAATGTGTCGAATTTGCCGCTGGGGAGAATTATTCAGGTTGAGATTTGTACCAAGAGATCTGAGGTGGGCATTACTGATTCGCAATATCATTCTCAGGCTTAGGGCTTGTATCCATACAAATGTACCTTTCGTGAATGGCAGAAAGTTGAATTGGCCAGAAGCAGAAAAATAGCTCTACCAAGTAAGCCACATGTCGCAGTATCAAGCCAAACAGTTTTAAAATGTTTAAGCCGATTAACAGATAGACAGACTTCCAGCTTCTCAATACAGATCTGACTGGCTCAGCTTACATCTGAGCTAAAAAGAGCCAATCCCCAAACATTTCATGGTTTAGTTCTCCTATTCCCGTCATCAGCATCCAAAGCGTTAAAATCCCTCGGCGCTAAATAATTTCTTCAAATCACCATGGAAGCTCTTTTCATCTCTCCCAAGGCACGCATTCCGTCATCGCGGCCATGATTTGACGAGATCTCACATCCGAATCAGTTAACAGATTAAGGCTAAATTTGTGATCAAGAATGAGATGCTTTCATATCAAAAATGTTGATAACGCTCTAAAATAGATCGTCAAGAAAGAAAATTCCACTGAAAATATATTAACACAGCCATAAATCGCATGATCTTATTTTATCTCGTTTCATTTGGTTTCACCAAAGTTGGACAGAAATTACACTACAGGGTGTCTCAAAACAATTTTACCCATTAATATATGTATAGTACCACAATTTCCAAGACTATCTGATAGCAAATATAAATATCTAGGGTTCCTCTATTTTAACCCAGTGCCTTTCCTGGCTGTAACTGAACATGTCGGACTGTCGGACAGTCCGACTCGTGTCGAACTTGATACGTTTAGCTGCATAAAATTAAAGTACAAAGTGTACATTTCGCCTCAACGGAAAATGCAGTTTCAACACATTTCAGACGATACCGATTATCAATATCAATACACTCAATCTTTGAAAAGGTAGGGCAATATTGATGTGAGACTTACTTTGGAATTTGTTAAGGGAACAGATGTCCACCGATGTCAAAACCTTGATCCTGACAACGATCATCGCAAAATCAGGAGGGGTTCTCGAAAATCCCTTTATAGATACTCTTCAACAATAGGAGGGGTGAAAAGTGAGATGCGAGCACTTCACACATGAATAGAGCCGTTGTTGTGATGATTATTGGGGTCTATTTTCAAACTAGAGAAGGGTTGGCAGGGATCTTGACTGCGGGGTTGTAGCTCGGCCCGAGGGGACGACAGCCCCTTTTCACTCTATGCCACATGTGCAGGGGTGGAGTCAGGGTTAGGATAACATCCCTCTCAGTTGAATTTGTAGAGAATACGCTACACAAGGAATATCATTCAGTTAGCCTTATTGCACATATTGAAAAATGTTCAGCACTTTTTGCTGAATTTTATGTGCGGAAATGATTTAGAAATTAAGGACATGACAGATGGTTTCAAGGATACATTTAATCTGGATTAACGACTTCAGAGAGTAATAATGCCATACCATCTTACATGCATGTAATCAAGGAAGATTTACTGCTCTGATGATGGAATGGAATAAAAGGTAAGACTATCACCTTCTGCGACAGTTTCAGTCGATTCTTTTAGAATGGCAGGTTCTGTCTTCTATTTCTTCGGACGGGTGTCAAGGTCAAGGCCATCCTCTTCACAGGTCAAGGTCACTGTGTCAAGGTCAAGGTAATTCTCTTTACAGGTCAAGGTCACGGTGTCAAGGTCAAGGTAATTCTCTTTACAGGTCAGGGTCACTTTCATTAGCAAGCAAACGACCATAGCATCAATAGCTCAAAGTTATTTTCTTTCACATGTCTGGGTCAAACTCCTTTTACTGGTCAAGGTCACTTCATCGGCAAATCCATTCATTGATCAGATATTTCTTTGGTCAAGGTTTTCATAGGTGAAGCTATTCCAGAGGCAAAGGTAATCTCAATCCCGAGAGGTTTTAGACAACTTGGAAAACTGTAACAAAAGTTCCAGTGCACTTTCCGGGAAAAGCGGCAGACCCATTGATCGATCTCGATCTCCTCATAGCTGATTAAGACGGGAGACATTCGTATCAGCACCACCACTCCAGGGACTAACGTACGCCAAGCAAGACCGTGATGAATGTATTGACATCTGACAAACTTCCTGATGAATTCCACTGATGAGCTCATAGCACGCCTTCGTGTCTGCTGGGTCATTTGTCAACTTGTGCATTTCAATATGCAATGTACCCACGAACATGTCAATTGTAATTTTGGCTTAATCATGACAACGATGCGGTGAAGATGATAATCCCTGTTTAAGATAATCCCTTGTTTATCCCGTTTGTTCCAGACGGCCGATGCAGCAGCGAGAATGACTTAACCCTTTCAAGTCTGAGACCTCATCAAGATGATGATGATGATCGATGAAAAATTCAACACTGAAAGATGAAAAAATTTCGAAGTCCAAATATTTTTTTCACTTGTCTTTTTTTCAGCTCAAAGTGAGCCAACATCATCAGTCCCAAAACCTTTTTGACTTTGAAAATGTCTTTGATAATAGAATAATACTTTCATTCATGCCAAGTCTTCATACTCACAGATTCAAGTGAGAGAACATCACATTGCTAGCTTCAAGTTCCACCCTTAGAATGAATGATATTATGTTTCATTCATGATATCACACGCCCCAAATGACACTTAGGAAAATATGTTCCTACAGCTAGCGGCACAAAGAGAACGTTTATGACATGACAAAAAAATGTCTTCTGTTGTAGAAAAGAAGACAAATCATGTCTCCTCATCTCTTGTGGCTCCTTATCTCTTCTTCTTCTTAAATAGCCCTACACAGAAATATCCATCATAATGCAGTATATTTGAATAGCTCCAATAGCACTTCAACTTCTGTGTTACACATCAAGAGTAGGCCAATTAGGACTGGAAAATACACTGCAAAGGACCCAGGAGTTACACTTAAATCGGGAAGTTGAGATCAGGGACTTATCACGGATCCTTATACAGACCGAATGGTACACAAAATCCACCCTCTTTCTACAGAGTTTATCCACATACGTATGAGGATCCGTGATAAGTTGCTGTTCTCAATCTCCCTATTGAGAAATGGGGAAAACTGATACTCCAGTGGAATATCCATTAGCGGACACCTCTCTATTAAGGTCATCCTCTCTATTAAGGACACAAGTTTTGGTCCTAAATTGGGTGTTTGCATTCAATTTTACTCTCTAATCAGGACACCTCTAACGGACAGCTCTTATCAGTCCTGAGGGCATCCTTAATAGAGAGGTTTTACTGCACTCTGTGTATTGGGAACACCTGAGACCCCCAGCTGATAGAGAAGGATTTTTAAACTCGATGCGACAACTTAAAGACCATGAATAAACTTTCCAATAGCACTTGGCTATCGAATAACAAGAAAATCTCAGACAACCAACAATTAACTGATGCTGAGCTTAAAACTTCTCAAGACAGCTCTCTAAGTAGCACTTGGCCAATGGAATATTGGATAGGCACGGCTAGCAAAGAAACCAACACCTGGATTAAAACTCAATGAGACACGATCCAACCTCTCAACAAGACCTTCTCATCTCAGTGTCACACTTTCCCAGTGCAGAGTAAATACGCGACACCATTCCCTCAACGATCTCACCAGCACACAGCGCCAAGACTTATTCATCATAGCCCCGACATATAATGCCATTGTGCAGTCGTTATGGATTTAGTTGAGCTCGGGAACGGGCAAGAGTAGGAATAGGTATCTTTCAAGGATTAACCACACAATCGGATCTTATCAAAAGCGTAAGTTATCAGTGTGTTATCATCTCGTTCACGCGATGAGGTTCGTCAGATGACACTGAGTGGGTATTCCCGGTTGTCAATGTTTTTGTGGATATAACAGGATATCAAAATGCCACGGCTACATGCAGGTAGTCCATGTTCAATACCGTTAGCCCGGGGACATGGTTTCGATGTTGTGTTGGGACTTTTCATACAATAGGAAGCAACAATTATTGTAAGTTTAATGTTGTCATTATCTTGTCTCCTGAGCCGTCAACAGACATGCCTTCCATCCACAAGGGTACCGTCTGTCAGAAGATCTGTCTATAGAACTGCGCAAAGTTTTTCAAGTTTTTTCAGTAATGCTGGTGTTAAATTTAGTCTTAACTGGCTTAACTGAAGGAGATGATGCCAGGGTTGGTGACAAAATGATGTGTTTGCCCACGCTGTTGACAGCGCAGAAAGTTGGCACCCGCTCAATTCAAAGTTGCATGGTCTGCATATGAATGGTCGAAAACTTCTCTTGGGGTTTTGCCAAGAATGCCAACAATCCCAAGTATTGTTCAAGCTCTCACATATCACTTCCACTAAAATATTACACCGTTGTGCTCTCTTGTGGATGAGAGGAATTCAAATAAATCAACAATGGGGTGGCCACGCAGTGTTATTTTGATAATCTTATGGCGCTCTGGGACCAGGTTTCATATTTCTTGTTTCTTCTTATGTGAATATAGACACAGGATGATAAAACGCATACTATCACTACGACAATGCTACGATAAGCAGTTTTTCATTCACTGATAGCTTTAGGTGTCTCAAATACCAAATGGCTCCTTTCCATCGTACCCAACACAGCGCGTGCAACTCGATTGTGCCATTCTATCTCGATCGAAAAATCGTGACCGCTGCCACAAAAATGAGGCACAATGAATCGTAAAAACCAATGCTCAATTGCGATCGGGGTGTGTCGGAATTCAATGTGGTGGATTATAAGCAGAAGACAACACACTTTTGGAACATTGATTTCTAAATCCATGGCGGGCAATCAACTGTCAGAATCATGTTTTCGGATTTACACAAATTGATTTTTGATGGAGGCACTAACTTGTAGCACTGAATGTTGAGGCATGTAGTTCAGTGATTAGCGTGGAACATGTGTGAGGTTCACGCGTGAAGTGTGAACAAGTGACCAGTGCTTGTTGTTAATGGGTGCTACTTCATCAACCCCTTCTGTTCTATTTACTTCATATTGCCTGGTACTGCAAGAACCGGTGAAAGCTTCAACGCCTACGGTGTCCATTCAAAACTTTGAAAACAGAGGTTGAGTTTGAAAATGACCAATTGTGTAAACAGCAAATCACCTTGTTTGTCCTCCGTCATTATCAGAATTTGACAACTATCATTGTTGCAATTTACCTGCACCACAATAAAATACAACAATGATGAACAGCATAGGCCTTTAATAAGAAAGAGAATATCAGGACCGTCATAATGAATGGTCATATCATGGGGTTGCAAGAGTTCAATTTTTCATTTTTGATATCATTTCTCAAAATTTCTTGAGGACGATTTCTTCACCTAACCTGTGAAAAGAGGAAGTCCAAAAACAATCTCAGCTACAAAACATCACATTATATTCCACCAAAGTGTAATGAATAGATTACAATCAAACTTCTAGCGCGATCCTGAATAACTTTCTCTGGTGTTTATCTTTCTCATGGTTTCATTAATCAAATTAAAACTGATTCTCCACGTTCATAAAGGCAAGATTTAATTAATACACTCGCTCGACTATCTTGATTTGCATAACAACCAACCTTCACCAAGTTTGCACTTTTAATTACTGTAACGATTATTACTTTGCATAAGATCTGAAATAATGGATCCGGTTTGACATTCTATTGATCATCTCAATCTCCAAGCAGCTGCGGAGAACAGGTCAACCCCGCAGGATATTGGTTGGCACACCCGGGCCTATTCCACGATGAAAACTTATGCACCACACAATCTACTTATAATCATCTTTACCCTGATACTTTTGAGTCAACATGTTCATGTACACAGACCAAACACATGCATGATTTTCAATAAAATCTATGAATATCGTTAAGAGGGCTGCACGCTCCGGGGTCTTGATCTTTCAATCTCCCGGCCTATCGATTGATGCTGCGACTTTTCTGAGATGACAGCTTGAATGATTGAGAGCCCTTGTACCAAACCAGACTCGTGATGCCATTTATAAACTCACATTTTTTATTGGCTGTTTCTTTGTTTGAAGCATGATTCGATCAAAAGCAATTCTTTGCATTCCAGTTTCAACACTGTACCAGTCAGAAGTAACTGAGCTCATATTATCAGATCCTGCTGCCTCTTATGAAATCACAATTATGTTTTCTTAAAGGCACAATGCTCGAGAACGCAATGACTTAAGTATAGCTGGTGCATCCAATCCTTACATTCCATTGCACACTTTTCCAAGGAATCGTTGCTCTAAATGCTTCCGGTCCTCCAGCAGCCTTCTTAGGGACACTGTGGAGCAGAATGGCACCCATCTCATGACAGAAAAAAATATTTGGACTCTGAAATTTTTTCATTCTTCAGAGTTGAATATTTTCATAAGTTCAACATTCTGAAAAATTTTCAAAGCCAAACATTTTTTGGGACTGATGATGTTTCTTCATTTTGAGCAGAAAAAAGACAAGTACCGGTAAAAAAAATATTTGGACTTCGAAATTTTTTCATCCTTCAGAGTTGGTCGTTTTACCAGGGGCCTTATTATGGTAATTAGAGAGGAAACCATTTGGGACCGCCGATTCTTGGACATCATAGCGGGGTGGTCGCGTTACAGGGGTGGTCGCAGTATACTGTATACAAATACATCGCTGTTAACTTCACAAAGCCTACAGCATATCAAGAATAACTGCGACCTTCCGATAATCACTGCATGGCTATTTGAATGAACTCATTGCTTTCAAATAGAAAATCAACATTTGCTTTGTATCACATAAAGTGTAATCTGAACAAGGGCCCCAGGTGTTATCTATTGGAACGACTATATTATATTGGGTCATTGGAAAAAACGGCCTGTCTTTTAAGAGTATTGTGCTCTTCTCCGATCAACTAATTTGAATATATTGACCAACCTGAATACATGTTTATTGTGTATATTTCAGCGGGATTGCTATTGTATGTTCCTTTGTAGATTACTATCAACCAAAACCCACTTTTGTAGATTTGTTACCCAAAATGCACACATGTTATTTCCTCTTAAAAGAATTCCCATTTTTACATGTTTAACTACAAAAATCGGAAACCTGCACAATTCTACATCCTAGTAATGTTCAATTCCGGTTCCTGGGTATCACAAGTTTTTACCGAGAGCTTTTGTGGTAAAATCCTATTGGAAAAATTACAACTTGAAACTTAAGGGCGGTATTTGAGTGGAAAATGCCAATAACTGAAGTTGATGTTCAGAAACGAGTATTTGTCACTCGGATTTCAGGAATTGGACATACGCCACTGGTGTTGAGTGGTTTCATACTTAAGAGGGGCAATACCATAAATTTGGTAAAAGCCGAGGAGATTTAATTCAAAACAAATAAAAGATCATAGTAGCTAGTATCACGGTATATTGACACTTTCAGTTTAGTAAGATAAATAAACCAACCGGGTCTTTTATCGGTGAAACTAGAGCTTGGGAAACTAAATCACCAAGGGCTTGGATCTCAGTGAAACACCATCACCTTGCCTTTTATGCAACTGTCAC
Organism: Lineus longissimus; assembly: GCF_910592395.1. Lineage (NCBI taxonomy): Eukaryota > Metazoa > Nemertea > Pilidiophora > Heteronemertea > Lineidae > Lineus > Lineus longissimus. The sequence goes on from NC_088316.1 coordinate 1,124,641, forward strand.
TCATATCTTTATCTACAATATCAATATCAACATGCATCTTTCACCTGCTTCAGACATCCGACACTCAAAGCCATCCAAGTTGAAACCCAGCCAGAATGTCTGGCAAAGATATTGAGTTTGCAAAGGTCTGATTGTTGCTCACCAACAAAATGGTTTGGTGTGGATGATGTCTGGTGCCGCAAGCAAGTCATGTCTGACTTAATTAGTGACAATAATAAGCTAAGGTGGGTGTCCTCTTGTTCCTGATGAAGTTTACACATCAAAGGCAGGTAGCCACGCTGATCATAGCCAATTCGATAGCAGTTAAAGTGCATACAAACAAGTGATTTCTGTAGCAGCGACCTATTTGACCTTGCCACAAAAACCTGGGTTCAATCCTACAACGCAAACTGGCCTGGTTTGAAAGAATCATAACGCCACAAGGATATCATGCAGGGCCTGGTTTTTTAAAACAAGTTTTGTCACTAATGCAGGCGTTAACTACATATGGCATCATATTCTTCAGTTGAGTCAACTGGCATTGGACTTAACCGTAACTTAACTTGATGTTAAGTCTAATGGACGTAAATGAGGATATAACGCCAAGAGAAGTTAACGCAAGCATTTCTGATAAAACTTGTTCTGCGGAACCAGACCCAGCAGGTCATTGAACTCACATAGTCTGAGGGTTACCACCGAAGCCATGCGAGAAGTGATTTGATTTAGGTGCCTTTGGTCGGTGTTGAGCGTCGAAGTTTTCATCTCTTACGTGGCTCAGAGGCAGTATGTGAGGATGGGTGATAATCAAATTTTGGTTCTTCATAAGAGAGTCGGAGAATGTCAAGGAGCCACTAGACACTGCTAGATGTCCACTGGTTTTCAGTGTCAACATGTGACTCCAACACCTCTGAATATCCTAAGCGACATGACGTCATGGGCACTCGATCGAATGACTAGGTTCATTCAGTTTGGGAACTATCGTTTGGGGAAGGGGGAAATAGACGTACAGGGAAGAGTCTTATCATCCTTTGATAAACCCTGTGCCTATCCTGTTCCCTTAAGTGATCTTTCGAACCCACCCAGTAATTGGCTATGACATTCTGTGTACGCATCTGTCGATTCCCAGAAATTCTCCCCAATGTCTTATTGATAGATGCACATGATATCATATCATACCACAAAGGATACTTTGTCTTTGTGCTTCAATGGGTTAATCTGGGGCCCAAATAGGAAATGACTTGATTTGGCAACAGCAGGTGGAACCAATATATCTGCTCTCCTACAGGGCGCAAAGGAATGCGATGATGTGTGATAATCAAATTTTGGTTATTCATATTCGAGTCTGCAGGGCGAAGGAATGAGATGTCAACTCGTTTGTAGTGACCGAAGTGCCTATGTCTAAAATTGGGGATGCTTGTATTCTTGGTTTGAGAAGAAGCTATTTCTGCGCTGTAGTTTTTCATAGAATTTCCAATTCATTCTCAAACCTGCTCTATCATTTATTACGTTAAGTTCCAAGGTCTAACCAATCATGATCAATCAAGATCATAATCAGACGTTAGAATCGTCAACGTCAAAATCTCCCGACGAGAAAGAACAAACAAAACGTTGACGCAACTTCTCGTTCATCAAGCGAGATAATGATCGCTCTCCATTGCCGGATATCTTGTAATGATTGACTTGTTGGGTAACGAGGGCCCCTGGTGATCACTGGCGTGCTCAGCTCCTCTTGATCGATAGGTTGCCCAATTTGGGGCCATTACCAAGCTAGCAAGTGACTATTTTAGATATTGACACTGCATGTGTCTGCGCTTTGATCGCTGAAATGCAGACACAACATCGTTAGGCTATTTCTTAAAAGCAGACGTATTATGAAATCATCAACTACTTTGAGGAAACTTTGAGAATAATGCATAATCAAGTAATACTAGATGACAGAAACATATTGTATACTTTTGATTTTGAAAAGCTCCCATAATATCAATCAATGAGTTATCAAATTTTGACCACATGTAGCTGATATCGATTATTTTTGGTAGGCTTCCCAAGCCAACAAGTAGGGAAGACTACAGATCTTACCCCACTGGGGAGAATCACTATCAGGCCACTAATAACCAAGCATGTTTTCCCAGAAAAAATGTTTTAACATCAAGCCTTCATTGGTACTATTCTCTTCTTTGAATGAGCGTGATGAGTAGGAACAGTGTGGGAAATGCCAGGCGGGAAATGAAGCATTCCTCCCATGTTGCCCACTACAGCTTTCCAATTTGTCTGGTAAGCAGTAATTAATAGCTCCCAAGATGAGACAAAAAACGTAAGAAACACATTTGCCCGTGTACTTCTTGATGGTATTGGTTGGGACATTATGCTACAGTGGAGAAATTAGTTCAGTGTATCCGGGCTGTTGTCTGTTTGGAGTGGTGCTAAGGGATATTATAAAGATCCATCAGCAGGTACTCTATATACACATAGTTTTATAAACTATCGGTGGATGTAGCGGAGAATGTTAACACAACTGAACTGCAATGTAGCACTGGTTAGCACTCCAAGAACACAGCACCTCATTTTGATGGCAGCGGTCCGAGTATTCCGGTCAAGATTTTGGTGGAACGATTGAGTTCCACGCGCTGTGTTAGATTCGACAGAATGTATCCACAGCCAAAGACAGCATAGTTTGTGCAGACAACCTCTTAAATATAGATATGATGGAATTGAACTTAACACACCATACTCACAAAAAATTAAACGTCTGCGATATTTAGCTGTAAACAGTAACTTACAATATATCAGTTGTCTCTGTAATATAAGTAAGGTACTTTGGGTCAAAGGTTGGGTCTCAAGATTCCTTTTGTTGCGTATAAACATTGTAAGCAAGAAGTTATAGGTTTCCGATAACTTTCCTGAATGGCAGCAGCAAATCTAAAGCTTTCAAACTGGCACGGAAGTTGCAATTTATGTCACAGTAAAGGTTACCTCAAGTATCAAGAAAGCAACTTATATTTCCAATGGAGGAGCCATTAGTTTGAAAGCTTTCAAAGCTTTCAAAGCTAAGCCGTAATATTGCAACTCTTATCCATGAAAGAATGAGAGAAATACCATATGTGACGATAATCCATCATCATTTGCAGCGAGTCCTTTGAATTTGATGAAAATTGGTGGTATTCTGAATTGATAAGTATCAGAGGAGTTGGCTGAATTTGCTTCGAGGCGGCATAAGGATTAGTGAGAGTTGATACGGCAGTTTCACTATGAATTCGATAGGAATTGTTTCTGTGGTGTGAAGTGTCAGAAGATTATTGCAATCTGTTTTAAGCAGATTTACCTCGTTACTGCTGCAATCAAAACAACCACAAATGTGACAAAAAACCTTCAATCTCATTGTTTATCACAGAAACCTGGGCTGCCTTTTGGCAAGGTCAAATTCACTTCTAACCTGACTTTGATTGAGATGTTTGATCTGAAACACGTTACCCCGCCTTAGGTCCTTAGGTCTTTGTGTTTATTGTATAATCTTGGGCGGCCTTCTGATCAAGTCAAAGTGATGCCTTGATCAGATGGGTAACAGAGTTAAAGTCGGATGGAAAGGTGCCTGTCCATTACCCCAAGTAAGTCTTTCACTGCTAACAAGATTGGGCACGGCAAGCGGAAAAGCCCCTTGGTGTTTTAGGACAGGGATCATTACGGGTCAATGTTAAAGCACCTTAGTTAAAGCAAGGCAGTGCCAACATGACCATGATCATTGCAGAGGGAATTAAAGGTGTCTATCCGATACCTGAACAGCTCCGACTTGAGTAGGTCTCACACTGCTAACAAGATTTGGCACTATGAGGAGAAAGTCTGTTGATCGTTCAAGATAGGCATCATTACAGGACTGTTTGGCGAGAGTTAAAGCACCTGAGTTAAAGCAAGGCATTGCCAACATGACAAAGACCAAAGGGTGTCTGTCCATTACCCCAACAGCCCTGACTCAAATAAAGCTCTTACTGTAACAAGATATGTCATAGCATGAGAACAGTCCCTTGATCTTTAAAGACAGGCATCATGAAGGGCCACCAGATGAAGTTAAAGCAAGCCAGTGCCAACATAACCATGATCATAGCAGCGGACCAAAAGGTGTCTGGCCATTACTTAAACATATCATATTCGACCAAAAGTATGTCCAAGACTTGCCAGAAAGCAATGACAAGACCCAAAAACAGCTGCGAGCCTACCTATCCAAGATGAAAGTGCCAAGTGGCTGTTAATAGAGGAACACCATCAACGTTATTGATCGTACCAACTGAAGCAAATGCTTATTTGCCAAGATGATTGGTGAGACAAGATAGTTCTTTGTCTGTGGCACAGACTAATGATATCTTTTATCTTAAGATATTGGTTTTGTAAAGGCCAGGGTGTCTTGTCTGACTATTAGACTCCCAACCTGTTGGTTATGCTGGTCAGGAACATCACATTGGTAATGATAGTCTGCGAAGTTGTCTAGTTGACTGGTACGACAAGATGGTTCTTGTCTAGGTTACAGACCAGTGGGCATGTTTTCTCTTGGGAGGTTGGTCTTACGAAGGCCAGGGCATCTGTCTGTTAGATTCCCATTATTTATGCTGGTCAGGAGTATTGCATTGGTAATGATCGTCTGAGAATCTCCCCAGTCCTAGACTTCCATCACAGGTCAGGCCCAAAGCAGCAGCGCCACCTGGCCTTCACAATGATAAGTGAATAGCAGCAAGACTTATAACGTGAGGGAGGAGGACCAAGACTTACAACGTGAGAGAGGAGGACCAGTGCATCCACTGGTGACATCCTTCCACTAGCATCAACAACCAACCAACCACTTCACGACAAACATCACAAAAAGAAAAAGAAGACATTTGGAAAGATGATCTCCAATCTATACTATCTGTCACTCAATAGCTGTTTAGCACTATCATGCCGTTGTCATATCGAGCGTACTATATCTGGATCACATTTTCTTCCTGTTCTTTGATGTTTTGTGATTATTGTTATGAATTCCAAAGGGAATGATGCTGAGAACAATACTAAAAGCTAATGGAGATATAGTCAAGTTACTGTATATTGCATTATCTATATACTTTATGCTCATATCATATTAACAATAGGGTCATTTCTGTATCATGTGAAAGCGGACAGAATAAAATGTGAATCGCGGGATTTGTATGGTGTCACAGAAGCCAAAGGTTCATCGTGTGTGTCATCTTCGGTCACCCGGATAATGTCATTTTTCTTGTAAGCTGCATAAAAAGTGTTCTGTATATCAAACTTCCTAAAGAGAATGTAGTTCTTGGTTACCCATCATCGGAGGCATTGCATAAATATCACGAATAACCCATTAGGCTGGGTTCACATTGGATTCCTGTTCTCACTTGTCAAGGTTCACATGTCACTTCTCAAAAGAATGTTCATTAATAGACTTAGGCTTGAAAACAGGGTGGAAAGTCACATCCTGAATTGTATGTAGCCCGCTCTTCGAAAATGACTTGAGCCCAGACCAACAGGTGACCCACGACAAGTGACAATGTGAACTCTATGTGAACCCTGTAGCATTGGCAAAATGTAAATGTTAACTCTATGTAAACCCCGTAGCCTTGGCAAATGTAAATGTTAACTCTATGTAAACTCACCCCTTTAAGAAAGAGGAAGTGTACACATAGTACCAAAAATAATCAACAAGTTTGACCAGTTGGACAATTGGAATCTCCTCAATAGGCCCTTCTAACGAATGGCCGTGTTAATAGACTCTGAGGTTACTTAAGGAGGAGTATAGCCAGGTGCTGGGACCTCTAATCGGTAGTCTTCACGTTTCAGGTTTTCCAATATTCTTGTCTTTACATTATTTTTTGATGTCATCGCTCAACTTGAAACTTGGTCTGTTCCATGTTATAACAGAATTATAGCCATATCAGTTATTTTTAAACTGACATATTTCCAATACCTGTCTTTTTATAGATTTTTTAAGTGTTTAGAGGTTCAGCCTTGAAAGGTAAACCAATAAGAAGAAATCACTTCTTTATGTGATGATGTGTACCTCGGGTATGGTGATATTATAACGATATTACACGTATGTCTTTATGAAGAAACATTCTTAAATTACTCATTAAGGTTATCCCCTTGATGCAATCTACTGCTATTACTAACAGGGTTGCTTTTTTAAATCAGCACATTTAACAATGGCTAGGGGAATGTGGCCTCGGGTGAAATCAACAGTTTATTCCTGAAGATTATCACTGCGATGAGCAATAAAAGATTGCTTGTCTACGGGTAAAACCTGTAATTGGGTTTGATATGGATCACAGGTCACATGATCACTGATTTTTGTTGCAGCAATCAGCGATGATTACTGATTACTGGCGAGGAAACTTCAAACAAATATCAAGGTTTTTCTGAACTATGCTCATGACTTATAAATCCAAAAGATATCACGTCTAATGGCTTGGAACTGTGCATTAGAGAATAGAAAACATATCTGAAAACAATGCTTTTCCCCGCAAATGGTGGATATGCTTTTTTTGCTTTCTATACAATGGCTCAATTCAACTGGTGCATTAGCTCGATTTTTTCACAGTGATCGGGAAAAAAAGCTGGTGCACCAGAGATGGCTAGATGTTCGAATACTTCTTGGTGTTAATGGACATGCACTTTTGGAGCAATTAATGGTCTGAACCTTTAACAACTAATAGATTTTCTATTCCAAAAAGCCATTACATTGCTTGGTCTTCATTGTCTTTTGTCCCTTTAAGATTCGGAGGAATATTTCATCAAGAAGATTTTGCCTCAATTTAAAAGTTTTCCAGTGAAAACTGGGCTTTTTACTGTCAACCACCAAATTTTCATGCCTTGTTATTAAATTGACGATTATGGAAAATTTGAATGTCCAACACTTTCAGAAAAATCGTCTAATAAAACAGAAGTATAACACGCATATTGAAGGGATTATCTGCCTACTCCTTGAAGGAGCCAGACACCTGTCATTTCTCCAGCCGACGGTGAGCAGCTTGACTACCTTGCCTTGTTTCCCATCTCTGACACTCTTGCACATTTTGGAGCGTAATTGGTCTCATTAGGCGCGATATCGCCAGGAATATAGGGACGTCCTCGTTAAATATCCCGGTGCGATTATCTAATAGCGATTCTTTAGAGCTAGGCTATTCTGGCATATGATCCGATAGTCAGTCAAGTATTCACAGACACATTCATACCTCCGAGTAGGCCACTTTTTATGTAGTAATTTAATACATTTTGACCGACAAAAAGGTATGTCTAGTCATCTAAGTGTACAGCTCATTTTTCAGAATTTTAAACTTATGAAAGGATCGGTAAGAAAACTTTTCTAAGTCCTAATTTTTTTTTCACTTGTTTTTTTTCTGCTCAAAATGAACCAACATCATCAGTCCCAAAACTTTTTTGACTCCGAAAATTTTTCAAAATTTTGAACTTATGAAAGGCTCAGGGTTAGAAAATATTTCTAAGTCCAAATATTCATTTCACATTTTTTTTTCTGCTCAAAATGAACCAACATTATCAGTCCCAAAACTTTTTTGACTTCGAAATTTTTTCAGAATTTTGAACTTATGAAAAAGTTCAACAATTTTGGCGGGAAAACCTAATCAAGAAATTTGTCCCCGGATTGTCAACTTCACTAACGGAATCATTCAACCTTGGTCCCCGGATTGTCAACTTCACTAACGGAATCATTCAACCTTGGTCCCAAGAGTGGTCGTGTTACCGGGGTTCCACTGTATAGCCCAATTCAACCTGCCCACATCACAGGTAATTTGCTAAGCATAGAAACAGATGATGGTTGATTATGGAGATGATGAGCCAATACAATATTGGAAACACCGGAGTGATATTTCAAACCAGTCATCAAGATCTCCCGTGAATAAATGACAGCTATTATTGCCGGTGACAGATTTCTTTCAGTTTATCTGAAACATTGTTGGTTATTGGTTTTGTGTCGGGGATCGGGTCTACCAGAGAATCCTCTTCTTCTTCTCCCAATTCAGGTAGATCTTTAGACATGTCAGAGTTCAGTTTTTCAGAATCTAAGATCTTCTGACATTACCAATACTTCATTTTTGTAAGGTGCGTCCTTTGATGGGCTCCTGTTGGCACAACAGTTTTGTGGCAGGAACCAGATTCACTTGAAGTAGTCCTATTTCTTGTCTTCGCATTCAGCAAGATCTGTAGGCATGTCAGGCTCCATTTCGAGCATCTCACTCGGTATCATTCTGTGTTGTCCTCATAAGCCCAGGAGTTAAAGTCGCTATAAGCCCAGGAGTTAAAGTGACCTGCTCATTAGAGCTCTCTATGTAACTCAGCAAGCAACAAGTCTCACTCTGTGCTCTCCTCATAAGCCCAGGAGTTAAAGTGACCTGCTCATTAGAGCTCTCTATGTAACTCAGCAAGCAACAAGTCTCACTCTGTGCTCTCCTCATAAGCCCAGGAGTTAAAGTGACCTGCTCATTAGAGCTCTCTATGTAACTCAGCAAGCAACAAGTCTCACTCTGTGCTCTCCTCATAAGCCCAGGAGTTAAAGTGACCTGCTCATTAGAGCTCTCTATGTGACCTAGCAAGCAACAAGTCTCACTCTGTGCTCTCCTCATAAGCCCAGGAGTTAAAGTGACCTGCTCATTAGAGCTCTCTATGTGACTCAGCAAGCAACAAGTCTCACTCTGTGCTCTCCTCAAAAGCCCAGGAGTTAAAGTGACCTGCTCATTAGAGCTCTCTATCTAACTCAGCAAGCAACAAGTCTCACTCTGTGCTCTCCTCATAAGCCCAGGAGTTAAAGTGACCTGCTCATTAGAGCTCTCTATGTAACTCAGCAAGTAACAAGTCTCCTTCTGTGCTCTCCTCATAAGCCCAGGAGTTAAAGTGACCTGCTCATTAGAGCTCTCTATGTGACCTAGCAAGCAACAACTCTCACTCTGTGCTCTCCTCATAAGCCCAGGAGTTAAAGTGACCTGCTCATTAGAGCTCTCTATGTGACTCAGCAAGCAACAAGTCTCACTCTGTGCTCTCCTCATAAGCCCAGGATTTAAAGTGACCTGCTCATTAGAGCTCTCTATCTAACTCAGCAAGCAACAAGTCTCACTCTGTGCTCTCCTCATAAGCCCAGGAGTTAAAGTGACCTGCTCATAAGAGCTCTCTATGTAACTCAGCAAGCAACAAGTCTGACTCTGTGCTCTCCTCATAAGCCCAGGAGTTAAAGTGACCTGCTCATTAGAGCTCTCTATGTAACTCAGCAAGCAACAAGTCTCACTCTGTGCTCTCCTCATAAGCCCAGGAGTTAAAGTGACCTGCTCATTAGAGCTCTCTATGTAACTCAGCAAGCAACAAGTTTCACTCTGTGCTCTCCTCATAAGCCCAGGAGTTAAAGTGACCTGCTCATTAGAGCTCTCTATGTGACCTAGCAAGCAACAAGTCTCACTCTGTGCTCTCCTCATAAGCCCAGGAGTTAAAGTGACCTGCTCATTAGAGCTCTCTATGTAACTCAGCAAGCAACAAGTCTGACATATCCAATTACCAGCAAGGACATGCCTCCAACATCGATTTTCATTCACAGAGGACTCGAGTTAGTCAAACCAATCGCTAGCCTGATAGTGCTGTGAATCGAAGAAGTGGGATAAGCGTCATTTGACCGCTGTAGGGAAAGAACTTGTCGCAAATATAACTGACTGAAGTTCCAGGTAATTACTAGGACAGGCATGGGTGATCTGCTAGAAACGATTTTGATACGAATTACCAACACACACCACTGAGTATCAGAGAAATCAAAGACTGAAAGAACTTGTGGCAAAAACTGACTGATATTTGAGGCACTCACTACTTTAGGCTTAGTAATAGCAGTACACAGCAATGAGAATCAGCGATATTGAAGGCCAAGTGTCAAATCAAATGACTGCTACCGCTGATAGGGAACGACTTGTTGCAAATGAAATTGGTCACCTCTAAAGGCACTAAGGCCTATGGTGATGTTGACAGAGACCATTCCGACACCAGTCGCCATCCATACTGCCGAGTATCTGCATATTCAAAGGCCGATCTTCGTATCAGCCGATTCCTACGCCTGATAGCCAAACGACCAGTTGCAAACATCGATATGCATTTCTTTAAGAATGCAATCAACACAGGTTTCTTCGATTTCCCAAGATGAATGACGGAGCAGATTGGTCCCCAGATAAGGCGGCTAATTGGTTGAACAAATGGTCGCAAACTGTACCACCAGGAAGTTTGTCAATTGCAAATTTCAGAGTTCGACTTCGTTTTCATTTGCAAAGTTTTGAAATAAACCGCACCTATTTGCATTGATACTATCTATTGACACGAATAGAATTATCTTTCTGGTAGAATGAAGGTCGCGGCCTATCGACAACGCTGATTGCAGAATGTGCCGATTGCTGAATGGACGATCGGTTATCCGCTAATGGTAATGTACTATCTTCCCTTCTCGCACGTCTCCCAAGTCAGTGTCATATGACCTCGTATTATTGTATATTGGTAAATCACTTAGCGGGCATGTTTACAACATAATGGTTCCATTGTTGCTCCGAAATGATATCCAGTCGTCAAGGTCATATTACTCTATGCTTAACGGAGCAGCCATCTTTTTACAATGAGATGTTCTTGTTACTTTTATCATTTAATGGACGGGGTGGGAGGCAAATCTTTTCATAGAATCTATGACAAAAGTTTTTTGTAGGATCTATGATGATCATTACAACCCACGTTTTATGTCATATCATATAGTCATGATGACAAATTATGGCCTAGAGGCGCTACTTGAGATGGAGACATTTCATCACACCGCCCTCAATGCCCACCACTCAAAATCTTATTTGCACAATTCAAAATTCAAAACACACCGTCAAGTGATGTTCAAGTTGATTTTTATCACATGTGATCATGGTTGCAATCTTGACCACAAAGGTTTTTGCATCTTACCAAAGTTAGATATTGATTTTGATATATCCTGGATACATTTAAAGGGAGTAGCCTATAGACCATGAGGTTCAGGATGCATGAGCGCAGGACCTGGGGATTTAAATCGTTCGTTTGCAAGGCATTTTTAAAGCACCTGCTTTGGATGGGAACCTGCCATTTCAAAGGAACAGAGAATAAACAAGAAATGACATCAGAAAAATTTCAGAAATTATTTTCATGATGGCCCCATCCCTCGTACTTCATTCATGTTTTACTGGAATATGTTCGCCCGCGCTCTAATCAATCAATTTAATCCACCAGGCGCCGATAATCGATTTTTGATTATGACTATCAACATGGCGTCATAGCAATCAACGACTATTCACTGCTGTAGAAAAGTGCCCAACATTTATAAACCACGATAAAGAATGCATAAGGATATTAATAAAATTAATTAATTGCAGTTTGACATGTGAGCGTTGGTGAATACAGGACTGTTGGACACTGAATGGCAAAGTCATAATATCAATACGGGCTGCGAGAGGCAATTAACTCCGTGTGTTATGATCTTTATTTGAGGCTAACGAACCTTGGTAATTTGAATGGAGGATGATTAATTGGATCACTGTCTTTTGTTATACATTTGTTATTAAAGTTGATGTGGTCGGTATTCTGGTATTCAGATGGCAGTTTCAGTATGGCTGGCAGGTCAAGTACACTCTCTTCAACATCTAATCTCATTGTAACCCAGTCAACATTCCCAAGCATACTGAAAATGATTTCCCTGTATGCAGAACTTGCCTTAAAAGCCAGTAAGGCTAAAACAGGTGTTTGGCCCCCTTTGAGTGTTGTAGAAGTGGACTTGGAAATAGCTTCTGTATTTTCAGATAGGCTTACTTATAAATTCAGTTCCAGTGTCCTGTTTTTGCGGGTAAATCATTCCAGAAGGATGTGCAAGTATGCAGAAATTTCAGTCCTACTGGAAACCATTTTTGTACGAAAACAACAACATAAGGCTCTCATGTCTTGTCATCACTTTTATAAACATAGATGACAATGGGTCCTACACTCTAAGAGAGTTTGGAGTGGGTGAGAAAACTTAAATGGTTTTAGGCCAAAATGATAGAGATCGATAGGGGCTTTTCATTTCCTGTGAGCTGAGTGCATACTTGCGACGGAATGAAATTGCTTTGACAGAGTAGGGTTGTGTTTCAGCCGCAGCAAAAGATGAGGAATTTTCCTCCTGCAGTTATCGTGCCAGAGAGGCAAGATTTATTGATTGATATCAAATCAGCATATTCTACTTTCAAGTTACTGAACCATGCTGTTATTCAAACAAACACCCGGATATGACAATGGTGAATCACCACAGGATGTTACGTCCCTACACTTTGACGTTTTCTACCAACACAAAGCAACCCGCTGATTTAAATCGACTCGTTGTTTCCTTTCTGTAATCCTCGAGCAGTGAAGTCAAGATATCGTCTCATGCTTCACTGCTCGAGGCTACGCGACAAGACTCCGAGACTGAGTCAGGTTCCACTGAATGGTTTATAAGCTGTTAGGAGTTCCGGAATCACGTTTCTTGAAATCTTAAATCATTTAGTCACTTATGATGTCTTTGACTTCTTACGAGTCTCATGGAATGACTTCAGGCAAGATACTGGTATGTCCACAAGAAGTTGTGTGCCCAATATTCACAGAATACTATCTGTGGTGCATGCCATCTGTGTTCCATGCCAGACAAGCCAGTCCCAAAAATTCTAAAGGTTTGCAAGTTTCAAAACCAGGTGACAAATGGTTGACTGACCAGACATCATAAGGCTCTTGATCACCACTTTCTAATGGTACCATTTGTAAGCCTATTAACATGACCACTCATTGGAAAGCTCTTGATTAGCACTTTCTAATGGTACCATTTGTAAGCCTATTAACATGGCCATTCATTGGAAAGCTCTTGATTAGCACTTTCTAATGGTACCATTTGTAAGCCTATTAACATGACCATTCATTGGAAAGCTCTTGATCAGCACTTTCTGATGGTACCCTTTGTAAGCCTATTAACATGACCATTCATTGGAAAGCTTTTGATTAGCACTTTCTGATGGTACCATTTGTAAGCCTATTGACATGACCATTCATTGGAAAGCTCTTGATCAGCACTTTCTGGTGGTACCATTTGTAAGCCTATTAACATGACCATTCATTGGAAAGCTCTTGATTAGCACTTTCTGATGGTAGTATTTGTAAACCTTTTGTGATGACCATTCACCAGGTTCACTGGACAGCTTTTTATCAACACTATTTGATCGTACCACTTGTAAACATAAATGAGTGTTTCCAATGGTCTTGTCAATAGATTTTCCATCCAAAATTTTCAGTGCGGAAATATTTCCTTTCCTCAATTTGGTGGACATAGCCATCAGCAAATCATGAAATAATTCTAGCAAACTTGTCTCTCATTCCCATGTGGAGAACATTTCATTAATTGACCAAATACCTGGCAGAAGAATTGTCATAACCTATTATGCCAAAAACAGTTTGTAAGCTCATAATACCCAACTCAACTGTCAACAGGGTTGGTATATTGGAAGGAATTACAGCCGAAATGCCAAAGTTCAACATTAATTGAAAGTTAATATTATAGATGGTATGGGTCCAGCGGCGACCTCGGTTTCAATGTAAGTTGGTAAAGATCTCATGTGCATTGAGTATAAACTGTACAGGAATGGTACTGCAGGGCTGTCATTTTGGATTAAGCGAGCATCGAAGCAATATAATCATCGTGGTCCATTTTCTAAATCAAAATATTACAGCCAGCCGTCAAAACGCTGTAGTTATCCCATCGACGATAATACTCCATCACATGAAATAATAGCCCTATTGTGGTTTCAGTCGGCGAGAATGGTCACTTTTTATATCAAACCACTCACCAAAGTGATGGCAATACGTTAGACTCGCAGTGGGAATTCATTTCGTAATTCGAGCCGTGATGAAATGTTCAGTGGGGAATTTGAGTATTTATTACACGGTCGTGCAATGAAATAAATTCAGCTTGAAAAGATATCTATTTGAATCAAAATGCCATCTCAATGATAAATACCCTTCAACGACATATTGAAGTTTCCTTTTGGGAATTTTTATATTCATTACGGTTCTGACATGGAAAAAAGGTATTTCAATCTCATATGTGATAAAGGTCTTGTTCATTCGATCAAAGATTTTAACATCACACATGAATAGTCTGTTCTACTTGTCTACTACAATGAAGATTTTGCCAAATCAGCAGTTGGCAACGCATGTCATTCTTGGCACATTCTTGGCACAGCCTCGTCTCCGGCTCTCTTGGATTTGGTCCTGAAACACTTGCTGCTGCAAGAATCGCCAAAATGGGAAGATGAAAAATTTGTCATCACCAGATGAAAATGGGTTTTTAACTGTTGTAGACATACCAAAAAGAAACCTGAAGGGTATAAGTCAGGAAAGAAGGCACATCAGAACTTCATTGATCATCAATTGTCCAAAAGGAGCAACAGCTAACTTGAGAATTTTCAACTCAACCACGAAGTCCTACACACAGAAGAACCATGCCTTTAAATTTCGTTCAAGTCTTGATACATTTTGTATGTCACACATGATCTTGCGTTGAAATTGTGGTTATCTTGAGACCAAATTGTGGTTATTCTGAAATTTCTATACGGCCACTTCTAGAACCGCCAATTACACTGAAATCGCCCACGGGGCTCGGTACGATAAATCTACTCGAGATCGACTCTGGAGAATTGAAAGTAAGTGATTTATCATACAGAACAAGGAGCATACTTTGACGGTATGATGAGGGTATGGAAATTTCCACCGGTATGAACTCAGAGAAGACGTCAAGAATTCTAAATCCAAATGATGTAAATCACAAATTGTTTTTTTATTTTGTGTAACCGACATCAATTTGCCAAAATGTAATATTCTTACTTTCAATCGCGAGTAGAAGGAAAAGGCCCAGACAACCGCGTCTGTGGAGTTGGACGGACTGCTCTGACAAGACTGAATGAAATACATTCAAAAGTTGTGTAGTCAGAGGTGTGGTGACAGCCTGCTGCCACACCTACTCTACCCTCTTTAAGACATTACATAGAACTCACACCGAAATGCATTCTCTACATGCTGAATTTGATTCTCTTTTATCTGGTGATGGTTTCGATTGGAAGGGACTTATATGGAACAAGATATGATCATAATATGAGTCATGCTTTGGAGTTGTGTACAGAGTGTGTACCTTGGCTATTGTCTCCTATCACTGTCAGCTTCCATCAGGTCTTCACAGACCAGCTGCTACACCACTCTCTTGCTTAGTGCAGACAAAAGTGCTAAAGAGCCACTCATGCATTTAGTACTTTGCAGCTCATAAGAAGCATCTCATAACTTATTTGTGAAGCACCATCACTGCTGCCGAGAACGCACCACAGATCAAAGATTATGTCCTGTCACAAGCGTATGACCAGGCAACCGAAACTGCTTCCACACCAACACTGAATGCGTCAAATGGTAAAAACAGGTGAAAAAGGTGACAAGAAAGTCTTTGTTAAAAACAACATGCTACCTAAAAACTGACACTAGTATGACCAGAATCTCATCAAATACATGGTCTTCTAACTCTAGAGCTATGCAATTGCTCGCAATACATGCACTGGTGATGTAGTTTTATTAAGCATTGGCATTAGTACGGATCACGCCCTGCATATTCACTTCAATGAGATTTGAATTGGGTTTGCTGGAAGTGGTGACATCTCGTTTTCAAAAGCTAACTTTCCCCTGCCGGGCTAGAGCATGGTTTGTCAGAGCCCGGTGCTCTCCCTTTATGATAATGTTCTCTGCCCGCTAGGGAACTGATTCTCTAGGGTGCTCATGTATTGTCAAAGTGCCCGGCTTGGTACATTGCCTGCCCCATCTGAATTACTGACAAGAAGATTATCTTGTTGATACAAGCAAGAATTCATGATGAATTCATAATGACTAAGGAACATGCATAGCACTTATGTGTCTTCTGAATATACATGTTAGACACTGAATTAACTGAATATACATGACTGTTGGCCACTGTATCAACTGAATATACATGTTCAACACAGCATCTTCTGAATATACATGTTTTACACCAAATTGTATGAATATTTATTACTATTGGGCTCGGTTTCAACTGAATGTGCATGTTTAACACAACATCTTCTGAATATGCATGTTAAACACTGTACCTCCTGAATATACATGTACAGAAGATTGAAATGTTCACAGAAAAACAGCAGGCTGGTGTCTGCCTGTCTGGAGCAATATCCTCGTGAAATCCACGCCTCGTCTTTATGCCATCAAACATTTCATCTTTGGCAAAGAGCAATATTTTGGCAATTATTTTACAGTTCGTTCAACAGAGGTGTCATCAGTGGGATCATCCCTCAGCTGATGCAGCCGTCAATGTTTATCCTGTACCCCCCCCCCTACACTACAGCAGAATCTACGCAAAGCTCTTGCATTTTGTCCCCTTCACTAACACAACACCCTGGTATGCAACCTTTCAACCTCGGTCCCATGAGTGGTCATGTTACCGGGGTTCCACTGTATATGAATACTTGATGAAACATCATCCTAGCCAGAAATAACACCCAAGCGGGTGTATCTTCAAGATACAAATTAACAAGACCCAGCTAACACAGAATCAGTAGACTGTTGTGTGTTTTTCAAAAATAGGCACAACTTTCTAATTAACGCAACAGCAAACACTGCATATTATCATACATGTTAGCCATGGCATGATGAATGACTGACTTGTGACATTAAACTTCCCACGCAAGTGACAGAGGCACTCGCCTTTTGTTTTTGCTTCATTATATGTTTTATGGAAAGAATAGGTTGCGAATATAACATGCATATCAAAAAGTGTTACAAAATGCCACTGCATTTATTTCGGCTATCTCACATTGTCTTACTAGTCACCAGTGTTGTCATCAAACTGTCAAACTTTTGTATTATCTCATATATCTGTCATGGATAATTTGAAAATATTGTGTCAAGAGCATGTAAGGGAAACTTTGCCAATTGTTGGCTATTTAGACAATATTTTGGCAAGTTCTGGTGATGAATAACACCAGGAGAATTTGACTTTCTGATAGACTTGTCACGACAGCCATCACATGTTCGGACCATCGAACCGAACTCGTCGCAACATAAATCGCAATCACAGGGCCGCATAATAAAATATATCATTGACAGGATAATACCCGGCTTCGGAAGTGCATAATGGTCGGTGTGGACCTAACGATGGATTTATGGCTAACGGAATGTGGCGGGAATATGTAATGAGGCGCGACCGCCGTTAAGGGTAATTGTGAGCATGTTGCTGATCATAAAGATGTTTACTGGGAAACCGCAAAAAATTCTCGTTATTTTGGTGATTTGCCAAAATTCAAGAAAAAAATTAAAATTTCATAATTTTTATTTTGGCAGATTACGAAATTTTATGATAAATTTGTTTTGAGATTTTTTTGCAAATCGCTGTTTTTCACGAAATCGGCACAATTAGATACACTCGCGAAGACCGACCTCAGGTTTTTAAACCAGGGACATCTTGACCACTAGTCGAGAGTCTGCTCCACTAGACCACAGTGGCTCTTGTTCTTATATCCAAACCAACGAATCTAAAAGACACCAGAATCTTTATTTTTTATTTTATTTTCTCATTTTGTCAATCTTATGAATATTCTCATTTCTCATTTTCAGTACCATTTTCTCAATAATGTTATAAACATTTGAAACCCACACAACAAAATCCCGGCTTTACGATAGAAATATCGTGAAAACCGAAAATTCCAATTCAAGTTTGAAAACTAGTACGCTACATGTGCAAAATCCGTCCTCCAATATCGTTTTCAATTTGTAAGGCATAAACTGCACATAAATCCTTCACGAGATGAAAAACTCTTTTGATATAAAATCAAGCCGATATTTGATCAAAGCAATTCCACAGATAAGAAAAGGGAAAAAATTAACCAGATTGGTACGAAGTTCCGCGTGGTTTTACAACTGGTTGGTATTGGTATCAGAATGCAATATGTAATGTTATATGAGCTTAGGCTGCATGTTTTACATCTAATGCAAACCAGGCAGGGCCGCCCACTGGAACAGAGATGGAAATTGAGCTGAAAATGGAAGATATTATTCGCCAAGCCAAAAGAAAACAAAATTTTACATAAATTTGTTCCAAAGTGTTTTGCTTACAAGTCTCTGAGACTGAGCCAGGAACTTGGAAAGTAGACTGAATCCAACATATGTATCTTCTCCGATAGAAGACAGATGGCGCCAGGCCCTTAGCCATCTCGGAAGATCTTCTCTGATATATGACAGACAGCACCAAGTCCACTGCAACCTTGAAAGGACTGCAAAACATCATTGAAACCTTAACTTCCTTGTGCTGACAGCTCAGGGAGAATGCTCTCGCAAATTTGAAGTAACAATGAATCCGAAATATATTTTGATATACGACTGACAGCCCCAGGCCCTTGGCAGCAGATGTACCACTAAACATCACTGAAACCCTTATACGCAGATTCTATATCTTCATGATGACACTCCAAGGAGACACAGGCATCATATGCCCCGCTATTCAGTATCGCTAGCAAGTTACTTATTCATGGCCGATACTTTCCCGTGGCACTTAGGACTCGTAAAATCACCGAGTTCACATCTCAACGACTCAAGTGTGAACTGACTGCTGACTGGAGATGTTCTCCGATAATTAGATCTTCTAACATGTCACACAAGAAACTTTTGTTTGAAACGTTTGAAGAGTCATTTTACCAATCAGTCAATTTATATGTTAAAGTCTCATGTCATCAATATATTGTTTTGGTGTTTGTTTTAAAGGGACAACTTGGTCGTGAGATTTTCACCAACATTTCATTGGCTCACACACTTCACATGTGACCTGCTGCAATTCGATTGGTTGCAGCTATTTGCAATCAATATCGAACCCAGCAGTTACCGGTTTATACGCACACTTGAGATCTTTTTGTTGCATGTCACAGGGATGATAATTGCACGTCGCAGTAACGTAAATGACCAGTTTGCATAGCACTTTCCGATAAACATCTTACTTATTGAGTTCCTCAATGTCCTCAAACCCACACCAAAGATTTCAGACTTGCAAAC
Source organism: Lineus longissimus (assembly GCF_910592395.1). Taxonomy (NCBI): domain Eukaryota; kingdom Metazoa; phylum Nemertea; class Pilidiophora; order Heteronemertea; family Lineidae; genus Lineus; species Lineus longissimus. The sequence continues at coordinate 1,143,751 of NC_088316.1, forward strand.
GTATCATGAGGGTAAGATTTCTCACTGGCCTGGATACAACTGGGTCTTATTTCAATGGATCTGCCATCTTTATTGTATGGTTAGGATTAGAGGTGAAGGATATATGTTTGAAGACTGATCATGTCTAAGGATGATTCTGCCTGTTGTGACCTGACAGTCTACTTGTCCCGCGCAGTCTTGCGATAATCAAATGGTCAGACGAGAGTGTCCACACATCAGCCGACTGAAACATGTGTCGAGTATCAAGGTGGATACTGTCAACACCAGCTTTCTCTCATTTTCTGTACTAGATCCACCCCGAGGCAGAGGGTCCTGGTTTAGACAGGACCTACCAAAATTCTATAATGTATTGAAAATACAAGTCTGAGGAGAAGGGTTTTGATGAAATGTTAGCAACACCCAAGAAAAGAACTCTCTTATCTAGAAACAAATCAGTTACTGATAGACCTCTCCTATCTAGAAACAAATCAGTTACTGACAGACCTCTCCTATCTAGAAACAAATCAGTTACTGATAGACCTCTCCTATCTAGAAACAAATCAGTTACTGATAGACCTCTCCTATCTAGAAACAAATCAGTTACTGATAGACCTCTCCTATCTAGAAACAAATCAGTTACTGATAGACCTCTCCTATCTAGAAACAAATCAGTTACTGATAGACCTCTCCTATCTAGAAACAAATCAGTTACTGATAGACCTCTCCTATCTAGAAACAAATCAGTTACTGATAGACCTCTCCTATCTAGAAACAAATCAGTTACTGATAGACCTCTCAAGAAACTCAAAATCATGACTCCGAGACCGAAATTCAAACACAGCTATAATCATACTGTTGAAGAAATGTGCCAAATTTACAAATCATTGCACCGCCTTGGGAAATGAAATGCTCAAGATCAACAGCGCCTTCAGTGATTTGCCACCTCTAAACCCTTGGGTCAACAGATATACTCCGCTGGAAGTCTCATCAAATATTTGTCTGTTTCTTGAGAGGCGAATTTATCAATAGTATCCGGTTGAGGAGGCCTCCGGTGTCTTTGGATTCTGTATTTCATGTCTTGTAATTAGTTTTTATAAATGGACATTTTGTAATCGCGACTCAAATAACTACCCCAGCGGAAAATCAGTGGATCTTCACTGTACTTTTTGTATTAATCACTGATGTTTTGGGGAATTTATGGACTCTGAAAAGGGGTGCCCTGGTGATATTTTTACCAAAATTCGCACTCAATGGGGGGGGGGGGCATGAGCCATCCCCTGTATCGGTGCCTAAGTCTGTAACCTGAAATCCATGTTGGCCTTCATAAGAAAAAGAAATCTAAACTTAATGTCACAGTTGAATCAATGCAGTGCTGTTCCTGAGAACTCCTTTTAGTGATGATGACAACACTAGAAACCTCATCAGCTGGCTGATCACTGCACTACAACACAAAGCAGCCTCAACTGATAAGGAAAAATTTAATAACTCTCAACTCTGAAAACTGCATGAGTTCTCAAATTAAGAAATAATTTTGTTTCTGAAGCGTCTGAAGTGTTTACTTTGCACCAAATTACACCAGATATTACATTGCATTGAGAAAGTTTGGGTTTTGCGATCAAACTGCATAGCTCGTGCATTAGGAGTTTGAAGAATATGACGAAGAATGTGGAAGCATCTTATCTAGCACTCGGTACCAATTTCTGAGAAAAGGGATCCTTGATAAGTCGCTGTTCTCAACCTTCCTACTACAGTGGAACCCCGGTCAGCGACCACCCCACTATGACATCAGGAAAGTTCAAACAAATTTCTCAGTCCAAATATTTTTTTCACTTGTTTTTTTTCTGCTCAGAATGAAGAAACAACATCAGTTCCAAAACTTTTTTGACTTTGAAAATTTTTCAAAATTTTGAACTAATGACAGGATTAGGGTTAGAAAAATTTTCTCAGTCCAAATATTTTTTTCACTTTTTTTTCTGCTCAAAATGAAGAAACATCATCAGCCCCCAAAAAAATTTTGGCTTTGAAAATTTTTTAGAATTTTAAAGTTTTTTTGCTTACTCATATACATCCCAATATGTTAAAAAAACTTCTGATCTGCACTTATTCCCACCTTAATCGTTACAGAGATAATCCATCAAACTATTGGCAAACTTTACCATCAAACGATTGAGAACATTTTAACCAACTGAAGAGCGGATTATGGAAATCCTTATTTTCAGATCAATATATTCTAGGTAATGCCACTTAAAGCTCTCAAACGATATATTGAGTGTTGTGCAATTTGTTTAAAAAGTTTTTTTAAAAATTTTAAGTTTTTTTTAAAGTCCATAGCAAATGAATTTGTCACAATTTTGTCTGCAATTTGATCACAGACCACAAAACGAAAATCAAGTGAAAAGTTCCCTGTGACACCATTGGCTTCAAAACGGCAAAAATATTCCCAAAATGGTGGTCTGGAGGCCGAAAAACGAAAATCCATCTGAGCATATAGCCCTAAGGTACCATCACACCAAGTTTCATTCCTATGGCCAAGCGAAAGGGTCTCCATTTATGAACCTGAATAGATAACGGACACAGCGGTATTGCATGAGCTCCCCAAAAGGCAAGCAAAAAAAATCGATATCTCCGTCTGATCACGATACATACATTAATCGTCTCATCTCCACACAGCATGGGCACAACCCAGATCAAGTGCTTACTTACCTGAAAGTAGAATAACAGAGGAAATCAATGAGATATAATCGTACAGATATTATTGGCTAGAGTGGCCAAGGTTGTTCCGTGGCGTAAGATGTTTTCTTGTGGAGGTCATGGCATAGTGGTATTATGAAGATCTTCTGGCTCATAATCAGGTCATGGGCTCGATTCTCAGAAGGATCACCACTGTTTGTTTTGTGTCCTTAAGCAAGGCACTCAACCCTACTTGCCTCTCACCACCCAGGAGTAAGTGGGCATATAGCTGGAAGAGATGGTGAAATATGATGCTCTTCCTGAGCTCAGACATGTGATACTCACCTGGGTGTTGAGCTGGAACCGGTCTTATATCAGTGAAACAAGAGTATGTAAACAGAAGACTGGGGAAAATTAACAGAGATATACGATGAATGACAGCAAAAATAGTGGTCATTACCCTTCGCAGGATCAATGACATATTGATCTTAAGGCAGTACAGTGCGAACAGACAGATCGATGTTGAAAATGACATGGATTTTGATATTGATATTGATCTAACACATCGCTAACTGTATCTTATATCAGTCCAACTAACTGAACTAAATGAAGGAGCCTCATAGCCTAGTGGTTAACACTGCTGGCTACCACGCAATAGGGCCCGGTTTCGATCTCGGGGAGAACCAAGGATTTCTGGATGAACCGGCATGGCTTTCAAGGAACAGAAATTCCTGGCTTTTCATGGTCCTGCGAATGAGACCTTGTATCTGGTGTCTATGCCAGGGCAGGTTAAAGACCCCACCAAGTGAGAAACATGAGTAGCTTGGGTGGACGCTACCTCTGGGTGAAGTCAAGGTCACTGGGCCAATGAACCCAATTGGCACCTAGCCATAGTGGCACGGAAAAAAATGCTCACCCCGCTATCAGCGCTACCAGTCCCCTCCGTATCATGGCCCCTGTCTTCAGTTGTGTGGCCAGCTGTCTACGGGTCCCTCGCAGGTGACACGTGGCACCGTCTCCTCTCTCTGCCCCCCTCTCCAACATCCTGTCTACAGACCATGATATTGGCTACTAATATTTCGTTCATTCTTATCATTACAGGAGCACCCCTAGTGGAGATGGCCTGAACTACACACCACAACATCGGGGAAAAAGATACGTCGCCATGGATATGTGCCAGTCAACCCAACGACCCAACGAGGCAATAATCTTGTCTAATCATCAACAGACACAGCTGGCTTAATAGCTCAGCAATTTCCAAGGGACTCAGTTGATGAACAGCCAAGAAAGCTTAGGAGAGCGGAATTTTTGGGAATACACTATAGTTCAGTCAACATTTGAAATACACTATAGTCCAGTCAATGTTTGAAATACACTATGGTTCAGGAAATGAACTATATTGATGCCGATGTTTGGAATATACTCAACTGCAGCTAGTGTTATGAATAAACTATAGTGCAGCCAAGGTTATGAATTTGATAATATAGTGCAGTACATCTTTGGAGTACACTATAGTGCAGCCACCTTTTGGAATACACTATAGTGCAGCCGAATTTTGCATTTCACTAAAGTGCAGCATATGTTAGGAATACACTATAGTGCAGCTGAATTCTGTAATTCACTTAAGTGCAGCCTGTGTTTGGAATACACTATAGTCGAGAACTATATTGCAGCCGATATTCATTACACAATATTTGGAAGCCAAAACTAGGAATGCAGCAAGTTAACCGGAGTTTGGGATAAACAGAGTGTTTTAAGCCAGTTTTGGAAATATACAATCGGATAAGATAACATGTTTAAACTGATATTTGGATAACAGAGCATTTTGAGAAAAAATTGGGAGCAAGTTAAAAACAGACAATAGGATTAGGCTGAAGCTTTCAAATTATGCAAGGATACAGGGGCGAAGTTCGTTCATGGAATACTGCCGTTTTTGGACTGGTTTAGGAATATGCTACGTTATTTGAGCTGCACCTTTAATAGCATAGGAACCGATGCAATAACATCGCACCTTACAAGAATACAGCCGATAGAAGAATAAACTACAAGATCAATATTTATTAAATTGAAAAATATCAACTGCTGATATTTGGATAAAGTTACTGGATTATAGTGCAAATATTTCATAATTTTGCAAAAACATTATCTAATTTAAGCTCAAAAGACTTTGAAATCTATAACAATGCTTTGAGTAGGCTGAAATTTTTAGGCCACTAAACTATCGGAAAACGCGTCACAACAAAAACTTATTGTCAAGATTTGCAGTCACATTCACTTGTTGTTCATACAGGAGTGTTATCCTTTCAAACTTTCACGACTTAACACTGAACTGAGCATAACACCAAAAGGATCTCAACACTGAGATTGTAGTACACTGAAATTCTGTATACACCAACAAGTAAACCTAAAATTTCACTCGGATGAAATTTCATAGCTAAAGTATGAGAATCTTGTCAATTTGGATGACATAATCATTAGGCATAACAGTCAGAAATTAGCATTCTTGAAACTAGATCAAAGAAAACTTTCAAAAAATGTGGATTATAATGTCACAACTGACAGATATTGGATGACCTGCAATAAAAGATGCCAAGTTGATATCTGAGGAATGACTGTGTCATTTTACTGTGTCAATTTAAGGTGAAGTTGTGTCAATTTCAAGTGGTGAGGAATATTGATTCTGATAATGAGGATACGAGGATAGGCAGAGTTCTGAGATCACGATATCTTAACTGGAGTGGATATGTTTCAGATTGACTTGGGCTACTGGGAGCAGGATTAAGATAAGGATAGAGAAGGCTCTGTTTGAAGAGACAATCTCTGATCTCGAAGATCAAGCCAGGATTCTTCGCATTAAAAGTAGTTTATCCGATATCTATAAGATCGAATCATGATGCTATGATTACGTTTTAAAGAGCTGCGATTAAGTTGACGGCGATTCTTATCAGTGTTGATGGTATTGCTTGTGTGCTCTTTATGTGCTGAGTTCGCGACGAGCGTTGCATTCTGTGAAATTCGTAAAGTCAGCGCTGAGCTCGATGGTACTGCCATCGATATGGAGAACTTGATTCAGAGATCACTAATGTGCTCTTTACTGACTCGTATCGCATCCTGTGAAATTTGATTCAGATAAGTGTCGGTATAGTGTTAAGTGGAACTGCTGTTGTTCTGCTAGAGCTGATTCAAATATCGTCACCAGCCTGGATTATAACCCACAACTAACGAGTGATGGATAAGTGTTGAATTAGTGTTGAATAAGCGTTGAATAAGTGTTGAATTAGTGTTGGATCAGTGTCAGCAAACTATTGCATACTTCTGTTGCAATACTTTCGCGAATTCAAGGAGATTATGTACAGCAATGATAAAATATTTTGGTCACTTTCAAGGAAATATCTCAATAATTGACTCTAAAATACTCGGAAAAATTACTGAACCGCAAAGCCATATTGGTGGATATTCTGGCATCAGGCGATCTCATGGTCAATATTCAAAAAAGTGGGAAAAGCTGCTTGAAATTACAAATAGTTTTCAGTAACTAGGGGCAGCTGCGTGAACACATCATAAGTCATAAGGGTGTAATGAGATGAGCAATTAAAAGCTGTCTAAATGATTATGATGGTATTTAACAGGATCATGGATATTCATGTCAGCTGTATTTGGATCCAAATTATGGTTGTTATTAGACAAATGTTAGAGGGTATTTGAGGTGATGGTGTCAGGCATGTCAGATGTGAAATTGTATCATTTTGACGCACGCAACTGCAAAGGATAGCATATTTGACAAAAAAAGCTGCAACAGATAGCCTTTTTGACACGTGAAACTGCAAAGGATAGCCTTTTCGACACGTGTAACTGCAAAGGATAGCCTTTTTGACACGTGTAACTGCAAAGGATAGCCTTTTCGACACGTGAAACTGCAAAGGATAGCCTTTTCGACATGTGAAACTGCAAAGGATAGCCGTTTTGACATGTGAAACTGCAAAGGATAGCCTTTTTGACACGTGAAACTGCAAAGGATAGCCTTTTCGATACCTGGATCTGCAAAGGATAGCATTTTTGAAGACTTAGTAAAAAGCATGCAACATTCATTTGAAATGGACTGTTTCATAGAACTGCTGTGATCCGTACATTGCATTAGAGATCTTGGTCACTACCAAGAGAAAGGAAATCTTTTTAAATGGTGTAAAAAATCTTTTTAGAAATGAGCCAAGAATCAGCGACAATTCTGCTTCCCAGTCATAGTCTCGCATTAGGAAGGAATCCCACTTGTATCAAAGCAGGAAGAGTATATAAAGGACTATGAAGACAAATTTTCAAGGTCTTTGAAAGTCAGGGACATTTTCACTGTCATTCTAAAGATTTCTAACGATTTTATGAGACAGTGAGTGAACAATGAGTCTCTTATGGACTCTATAAAGCAGATCTGAAAATGTCAATTCTGCTTTAACCGGATTATACTTGATATTGAATGTTAAAAGGTTGGACAACAAAAGAAATATGTGAAAACCAACAGGAGACAATACAAAAAAATACAAACTATAACTTACAAATTTAGAATCGATATCCAGTTGACTGTAGTTTACAACTGATATCTATCGAAGTGAGTCTATAGATTGTAACACACTTCCAACAACAAGTATCACAGGCGTTAGGAAATTTACTTATAAAAGTAATTCATCGAATTTTTACATTCTCGCAAAGTGTTTACAACTCAACTTTACAGTGCAAAAGTTTACAGTCGTGGGCAAACACAGTGTATTCCTACATGCTCTTGTGATGAAACCAGGCAAACAAACTCTCAAGTGCATTTTGACAACAATTTGAGTTTAAAGCTGAGCAAAGTTTACGGTGCAATCAAGAAAACTATAAGTTTCCAGTACAATTTAGGAAACCCTGAGTCTGAAGTGAATTTTACACCAGATGTTTACAGTGAAATTGGGCAAACAAGTCACTTTTATAGTAAATTGTCTCTCAAAGAGGTTTACAATGCATTCTTAGGAGAGGGATTTACAGAGATTTTGGCAAATCTGTAGGATTTACAGCGCACGGAGCAGACATTTAGTTTTTCTTGCACATTCTGGTACCCAATTGAAATTTACACCAAACTCCAACAAAAAACAATTTACAGTAAATCAGGACAAGGTTTATAGTGCATAAGCATCCTAGTCAAAGTTTACATTAAATCCTGGCAAAGTTTACAGTAAATCAGTGCAATTCCAAGAGGAGAAGTTTACAGTGCATTCAAGGAACTGAACTTTACAGTGAATCCAATGAACCGAACTTTACAGTGCATTCAAAGAACTGAATTTTACAGTGCATCCAATGAATCGAACTTTACCGTGCATTCCATGAAGTGAACTTTACCGTGCATTCCATGAAGTGAACTTTACAGTGCATTACACCACGAAATGAACTTTCCGGTGTATTCCAGGATCTAAACTGGCCATCAAATTCTGCACATTTTTAGTGACTTGAGCAAGTAAGGTGCAAAACTTTTGAAATGACCGGTAAAATATGCTGAATGTCTTGTTCTAATGTGAACCCGAATCATTCGTAGCGTGGTCGAACATGGTGTGAATTTTTTTATAGTCTTTCCGCAAATTTGGCAAACATTACTAACAGCAGGCAGGATCTAGCGACAAGATGGAATACCACCTTGTGATATTTAATATTTTTATATTGCTTCCTCTTTTCCTACCTGGAGTTATTTTGGCGTGCACGACGTTAATGTCCGGTGGGATTTATACGGCAGACTGCACCGGGCGAGGTATGATGGAAATACCACTCGGTTTACCGCACGATATCAAAGCACTCGATTTCAAAAACAACTCACTTACGAAACTATTCGACAATATGTTTTTAGATTTCAAAGATCTGCATCATTTGTATTTAAGTTTTAACGAGATCAGCCGGATTGAGCACGAAGCGTTCTTTGGCATTAGGAATCTGATTAGTTTAGATTTGGAGGGAAATAAGCTAAATGTGGTCCCCTACGATGTCTTCCATGATTTCACATCCCTCGTACACCTCAATCTCAACAGAAATCCTCTAAAGCTCATTCAAGACTATGCATTCCCCGGCCTTCCAGCATTAGAGGTTCTCACCTTAGAACATTGCCAAATAGACACGATAAAAAAACGCGCTTTCCTCGGTCTAAACCAGTTAAAGGAGTTAAGCTTAGCATATAATGAGTTAACAACACTAAGTTCGGAGGTCCATTCGACATTGAATTCACATTCCTTGGAGGTTCTAAAGCTATGGGGAAATCCTTGGCACTGTGACTGCAATATTCGCTGGATTAAAATCTGGTTAAAGATGGCACAGGATGATATAACGTGGTGGGTCGGTGACCGGGTGCCGACGTGCGTTTCGCCACATCAGATGGAGCGACGTGAGTGGCCGAATTTACAAATTGATCACTTTGCATGCACGCCCATAATCGGGACGAGCACAGCGATAGTGAATAGTTTTAGTGGGACGAACGTTAGTTTAACATGTGAGATTTACGCGAAGCCAAAAGGAACAGCAAAGTGGTACAAAGGAACAAAATTACTAGAGGAACAAAAATTATACCACATTGTAAACATGTATGGCAATGATTATAATTTTACTACTACTTTGAAATTATATAACGTAAATATCAACGATTCTGGACAATACTACTGCATGGGGACGAACTACGCTGGCCAATCAGAGGCAAGTATCGAGGTACTCGTAATGAAACGCACCAGAAAACCTCAGTTAGATTTCATATATTTTGATATCGGTACGATCGTGGGCGTAATCTTAGCTGCTGTTATTATCATTGCCTTAATTGTGATCGCGTGTTATGTGTGCGTTCAACGGCGCAATAAGAAAAAGAAAAAGAAACTCAAAAAGGCTGAGAAACTGAAAACTGCAAGTATTGAACGAGATATAGTTTATACAAGTAATACAAAAACGGATTTATTCGAGGAGGACGATGGACCGACTTGTACTGTCAAAATAAATAATTCCACCTATTACTCGGACCCTTACCGGTTCCCCGAGGAGGGAGATGAAGAAAAAACACATATATTTAGTAATCAGCAACATCGCCAGTGGCAAGGTAGTTTAGGTGTACATAATCCAACTGCTTCTCCATGCTCGCCATCCGGGTCAGATAATATCCGGTCTAATCCATCCGGTTCGGACACAATCCGGTCAAATCGGTCAGGGACGGACACCATTCGGTCTAACCGGTCAGGAACTAATACAGTACACTCAGACCGGTCAGGAACTAATACAATACACTCAGACCGGTCAGCACCAGAGATGGTGCGTTCAAACCGGTCAGCACCAGAGACCATGCGTTCAAACCGGTCACAAGCTGATACAGTCCGTTCAAATCGGTCTAACCACCGACCAATCCCGCCAAAAATTCCTGAAACGGATACTGGTTACCATGACAACAGGTCCCCCACATCTAATACAGTTCCTCGCTCAACTTTTAAACCAGAAAGACCGTTTTCTTCGACTGGTTACACGGAAAGCGGTTATCTGACTTCTTCGACGGTTCCAGCGTTATCGCCAGCTGAATCCTACCAAAGCTCCACCTATACACCCACAACGGATACACAAAACTTGAATTTAGATGATGATCCATATTATTATGGGACGATTGTATAAGATTTTTGTATTGATGTATATGAGACGAGCTGCAGTATCAGTCATAATAGTATTGTAACACCCTTATTATCATCGTCCTTGTTTGCCTTTAAACACGACAATTCCTCTTCCTCGTTATTGCCCTCTGATGGATTCTTTCTATATTTGTTTTCTTAGTATATCTGACACGGTGGTTCGTAATTGTGAATCTTCCACTGAAAATCACCCTTATTTCAATCTGGCAAAATAAGGGGTTGACATTTTTACACATTTTACATTCTTTATCTGAGCCTCATGCCATAGGGCTTCAGAATCACTACCAACATATAATCTCCAAAAGCAGGTCCAGTGAGTATCAATAGAAAGTGAATCAAGATTTTTTACAAGCCCATTAGCCGACTTGTTCTGGATCTACAGTCTAGAAAGTGAAACTTTTCATCGAGACACACTGTATAATTTCCAGAGAGGAGACCGTGTCGCCCTCTTTTTGTCTCTAAAAGCACTAATGTAAATAATTGTAATACGTTTGCTGTAAATAATTGGATGCAAAATGTTTGTATATTTTACTTTGTGATCAGAAGCTCAACGCATGGCTAAAATACTGTTGTTGCTTGCATGTACAGTTCTTCTTATAATGCCTCATCTCTCCGCAACAGACTACACGTGACAAAGTGGACTGTTCATTCTTTAGTTCACGTGAGTGTTACACGTGACGAAAATGACTCTTCATTCTTCATATCACATGATTCCTAACACGTGACAAAGATGAACATTGATTCTTCTGTTTAATTGAGTCCTTTCACGTGATAAAAATTACTGTTTATACTTTATCAAGCAAGTGTTACGCGTGACAAAGACAGCTGTTCATTCTTCAGGTCACGTGAGTTCTTCCACGCGACAAAAAACAACTGTTTTTCAGTTCACCTGAGTCATGACACATGATATGATAAATGTGGCTTCTGAGAAATCCCAGCCTGGCATAGTGCTGCATACTCCTATCCTTTTGCTAATAAAGCAACTTGATCACCAATCTGTACCAAAAAACCTCTATTTTGAATATTTCTTCATTAGGCGACCGAAAGATGATAATCTTTATCCTACATGTCCTAGTATCTTCCATAATCCATGGATCTTATCGCTGAAGTAACTTCTTAAAAAAGTAAGAAACCTTTCTCTAACGATCACTATACTATGTATGTATATTTCAACCATTTTGAGAATACTTATTCGTTCTCAAACGGGTCAGGAGTCATCCAGACTACTAGAAGGCAACACTTACTCCAACGATAGACTTCAGTACCAGGTTAGTACCATTTAGAAAATTGAGAGGATTTCTGATTGACTCAGTTTTTCCTGTAGAAATATACCTAGGGTTTCAGTCTGTGTCCTGGTAGGTCAGTGTAACTTTGTTTACAAAGTAATCCAATTGATATCGGCCTAATTAGGTGTATTTTCAAAACTGTCAAGACAGGCCTCCTGTTGCACTGACCTCAAAGGTACAGATGAATTCTTTGTGTAATTTATTCACCGAGATGGTTATTATAATATCGACCTTTTCATGCCCTTTGAGCTGTAATGACCGAAAGGAGGTAGGGTCACTCGAGCCATCACAAGATGGATGTATTACTCTTTATACCAACCAACCCTGATCTCAGTATTTGGGGTTATGAATTATCTCTATGGTCATTTCAAGTATATAGACAATTGATTCCACCGAGGGTTCTTGCACACCAAGTCTGTCTAAGCCTGCCTATAATAATGACAGCTGAACTTCCATCTTTACAACATATACAATTCTGAAAACGTTTGCTGTAGTAGCTGGTTTATAGTGCGTTATTGAGATAATACCGGATTTGTGTATCATTACAACACCAACTTGGACTTTAATTATGAGCCTCAGACACTGATTTCGACTTTAATTTTGAGGCTGCATTAACGTCACCCAGTGAAATCTTTATTTTGAATTGATGCATTGTGTATTTAAATTATGAATTTTTGGGGGAGAAATTTTGAAATTTCAAATTGGTCCTGTTCATAAGACCGATATAATTCTTATTATCCCCGTGGTGCACCAACAAAAAGCTGGTCAAACGCAAGTGTTCACTGACTATCATGAGTGTCTTCTGGATGCTTAAAATTCCCTGAATCTCCAAATGACTAATTTGCCAATGAATTTGAACACATTACTACATAACTCTAAGTGTATATTGTTTGCAAATTCTATTTTGTATATTTATTGATGTTTGCTGGTAAATTTTTCGCCAAATTCCGTCACAGGTTGATATTGGGAAGCAGATTTTAAGACCGTCTTTCTTGGAACAAGTTGCAAACCTTTAATATCGCAAGTGTATGATTTCTGACATAAATTATATATATATGGCCTCATCCCAAACAGGCCTAAGTGTTTTAGATAATCAAGGCCCTTTTGGGATAAGGCCATTGACATTTTGTTCTCAAAAATGATTTTATTTGTGGCAAATTCTTGCCTAGCACACATATATTGCTGAATGGACTCCGGCATTTTGATTGCATTTTATAAGTTTGTTGCATTGATTTCAACTGTTATATTATTCGCAAATAAGCTATTGAAATGATACAATATGATACGAGTTCTCAAAATAACCACATATATTGCTGTATAAGTCACATTTGATGGTGTTTTCTAAGTTTGCTGCATGGAGTAAAACTATTATATTCTTAGAAAGAAAAGGTGTGCTGTGGAGTTTTGTATACAATATAATATCATAACAGTTCACGAAATAATAATCGCTGTATAAAGTCACACTCAATGGTATAATATTTTATCTATTTGCCCAGATCAATGGTACACACTTTTTTGACTGCCCGGCACATATATCGTCTCGTTCACACAGTAAAAGTTTCCTGTTACGAATAATGTAATTTAGGTTTCAGGGTAAAGAATGGTAAAAGGCCTTCCAACACATTGTCTTTTCACGCTGTGTCTCATGCACAAGTCACTTGTTCGTGTGTGCAGCATAGTGTCAAGTAACAATAGTCATGATGCTGAGCGTAAAGTGCTTCTGTGGAGAAAGGCCTTAATAAGCGAGTTATTTCATGATGCTTTCGTTGCAGCTCACTCTGGCAGTAGGAGGCTGTTGCAAGGGAGAAAAGAGAAAAAGGGGCGAAATCTTTGAAAAACTTTTGAAAGTTTTTGTTTGAGAATTACTTTGGATGAAAATTTAATACGTGAAGAAAACAAATTTTTTGAGAAAATTTCATTTTGGAGAAATTTTGGGGGGTTTTCTTTTTTGAGAAAAATTATTTCTTTTAAGAAAAAAGATATTTTGGAGAAAATTATTTTTGAGAAATTTTTTTTGAGAAATTTTTTTCTCTCAAGTAATTTTGAAAAATAAACTTTTGCTGTGTGAACTCGCCAACAATTTCATTTTAATGGTATGCATATTTTATTAATAAGTTCGCCAAGAGAAAGGGGCATTCACATTCTCGATGCGCAATCGACAGGATCTGTTTTATTTACATATTTTCTCTGTGACTTCCAATGCTTTCACTGGTTGAGGTTATGCAAGTAATGATCTTTTGTTTACTTTATATTATTCATTTGTGGAATAAATTCGTAATTGGAATACAATAAATCGTAAATAGTTTGTCATGAGTGAAACGCGAACAAGTTTGATACTTTAATGCAGCAAATCCATGCAACCATTGCCGGCCAGCCATAAGCCCCTGGAAAACGAGTTATTTGAATTGCTGCTACCTGCGATTTAAACTGCTATTAAGTGTAACATGTGTGACAAGAAGATAAATGGTAAAACCTTCATATTCATAACTTCCCAGCACCAAATCGCAAAAGATGGTAAATATAATTGTTCTCGCAATTCTCCTTGCTTGACCCACTCGAAAATCATGTTACGCTGTCAGAAAAACATTTTTACAATGCGATCCTTGCAGGATGTATTAGAACATTTAGCTGGAGATTTTGTATTACAGAGCTCGTGAGTGACATATATGCTGTAAAGGACCTTCCAGTCGATCACAAATGAAATATGTGTTTGTTTATTGTTGATAATCTGTTTTGAGAATGAGATGATGTGATTAAATGGATGGAACGACCAAATATGGTGTCTGCCTTGTTTTTCAAAGACTGGCAAAGGCTCTGGGAGAAACGGTGTCTGTATCTGGAGATGGTTCACAACAAAATGACAATGCATCGAATTTTTTGATGCAAAAACGTCGAACATTTAATAGTGGTATTTTTGCTTCAAACGAGGCTCACTTAAGAGAAAAAAGCACCAAACTGTTGTTGTCGTATTTTTTTATAAGAAGTTTCCTTTGTCAACCCATTTACATTTATTTATCACGAGAATCTATTCTGTTGTCTAGAAGGCAATGATCGTGTTGTTGTATCGTTAATCAAACAGCACCTTGCCTTAATAATTTAAAAACACCTCTGGCTGTATTTAGTCCAATATTATCACTGTGAAATATCTGGCGTGACATTTGCTTGAAGGCAAATTCAATTCTTTTCAGTTGGCGATAGACTATGCTATGACATTTGCAGCTAAGGTTTGCAATTATTGAGTCAGTGAATATGAGTTGAAATTCTCAAATAAAACATTTGCATATATGTGACCCGCTCTACCAAAACTAGGCGCTTGTCGCATCTGAACTTGACAGGTTGATATGGACTTGTTGTTCATTTCCCTATTGTAGACCTTTTGTGAAATGTGACCAAATCAGTTTGTAATAGATTTCACAAAAGGTCTACAATAGGGAAATGAACAACAAGTCCGTATCAACCTGTCGAGTTCAGATGCTTAGCGCCTAGTTTTGGTAGAGCGAGTCACATATTCACCTTTTACAGTGATTTGATTTGACCAATCAGCCAGACAAATGCGTGCTATTTGTGGTGAATCTCTAGGTCAACGATATTTCAGTGCAAGGCTTGTGTTAAGAGCTTTTCCTGTAAAGTCATCACATTGTACAATTATACATGTAAAACAAAAAAACGAATCTTCCAAAACTAAGAGGGATATCTCTTCAGTACAAGTTTCAAATAAGTACACTATGCGACATGTATCCAATATTTAGACTAAGGTATCAGGCTGAGGTATTCAGATATCAGACTCCGTAAAGTGCGATTTTGATGACACGACTTGCGACGTAGCCTAACAACACGACAATTGTGTTCGGCCATCTCACCAAACACTCTGACACAAACTGAACACTGAAATATGACTTTCACTGCCTTTTGAAAACTTCCATATTTTGTACCCAACACAGTGGTTATGGTGATGACACTGAAACCGCCGCATGACTAAACACATCTAAACGAGGTGTAATGTATTATACACTGGAGGCATTAGTACATTGCAATCAAGATGTCCATAAATTCGCCATCAATTTGTCCTGTAGTGATTGCCAAGTCGCATGCAGGTCACACCCCATTCATTTCTGGAGCACTACACTAGTTTTCTACCAGTTTACTCATTAACGAAGATGACATGACAATGTAGTCATGTGACAGCAACTCAGCCAATGAAGTGCGGGGAAGAATCCTTCTGACCACAGTCAACTAACTATAGTTTCAAGTAATCACGCTACTTTAGGCCAATGTCACCCCATCTAAGGGTATCTTATCAGTATATCAGCCACTGGTTAGAGCTAACGAGTTTCCATTGTACCACAAGATACAGGATGTCCAGTCATAGGTCATATTCTAAACTGACATGTCTCTTACTTCTAGTGACAGGTGATGTAATTTTTCACATTTTTGTGTAATTATATTATTTTGAGAAAAAGATTGCAGCGAGTTTGGTGCTTAAGGTTCATTTAGACTAATCCCAATGGTTTGAAACATGTATTGGTTCCATGTTGGTCTTTTTTGTTTCCCACTTGTAAATATGATTTGCAATTTTTCGCCACAAATTTTTGAGGTGCCAATACCTTTATTATTGTTACGCATGTAAACAGCGCTGTTTATTATACAGTGTGTCAATAAGGCAACACCAATTTAATTAGTTGGATAATGGGGGCTACAAGAGGGGCCTTGATCTCCATCCAACCTTCCCACAGAGTGGCCAGCCTCGAACGCCTGGAATCAGTGTGTACTTCAGTTTGTACTGTTTGGGTTCAGGGGACGATCAATCTCGTCCCCAACTAGACTCTCTAACCTTTGATTGCATCATCTATGCACTCATTTTACCCTAGGGCTGAGGAGATTGCGGTAAGATCTCAGCAGAACCACTTTACTGACCAAACGAAAGACTGACACTTGGCGATATCCTGGTGACTTCTGAACCAGGGATCAGCCACATGGGGGAGGGGGGGGCTATGAGAAAAAAAGTCACTTTTTGGGGGGAGTTAAAAGAGTCATCTAGCCTTCAATCTCCATTCCCCAATATAACCTAGAATGTTTGTCTTTCTTTCCTCGAAATTTTGGGAAAAGTGACTCATCCCCCCCGATATCCAACTAACTGAATTGGTGTGGCCTCAAACAAGACAATTAAAGACTGGAGTAACAGAAGTTTCTAGATCAGAAGTATTTGCTTCAAAAACAGACAACACAGGTTATCAATTATGTAAAATAGGATATATGACATGAGATGTAACGTGTTTTAGAAGTGTGACTCGATACAGCTAAATTTTTCAAATGATTGATGTGAATGAACAATAAATCTATTTAGAACGAAAAATGTTTGTTTGTTGATTCTTGATGGTTTATATTTCTGTTCTGAAAGTCAATTAGAGGGGTATGCTGTGCGAACTGGTAATTCAGGAAAAAAGTAGGGAGTCATGCAACCATCCCTTTGCTACACCCATATATTTGTAACGCGGTACACCATCAATGAAGTATTTCAGCATAATTTTTCTGATACCATTGCTGAAGGAAGGAAACTCCACCATGGACTCGGTGAGAAAATATGCCATGTCTCGCAGCTCCCTAAACGAGGTAAACCAATACTGATGAAGCGTTCTGCTTGAAGAACACTGATAATCAAATGCGCTGATGGAACATAAGCCAAGAAATTAAACGACTCGTGTTCTGTTGACAGACGCAGCTAACCGTACGCTGGGTTCCTGTGGTGATGTATCCCATGATTCATCAGCGACATCTTTGTCCTAATGATAATGAGAAATTTTCCAACGGGTTTTGAGCGGTGATTTGATCATGATGAGGTCTTAAATTCAATTTCAATCTAAGCTGGACAAAATTGCTGGGTCGATGTGCAGATTGACGTGCATGCTGAAGAGATTGACTAACATGGTTGATTTTGGTGTGAGGAACGTAAGGTGTTCTGCATAAATCTTTGAATCCCGGCAGACTCCTGATTCACTAAGAACACACGTCGATTACCAGAATAATGATGTAATATCGCTGCCGAGGAAAAAGCGTATCGTAGCGTGAGTATCACTGCCATGAATACCTCAGACTGCGATCGATAAAAAAAGACGCAGAATAGAGAGGAGGTGGTGTCAATCAATTTACTGGATCATTCATACCTTGTTCTGTGGTAACGAGAGAAAAAACAGCCCAACTCCGATGGAACAGACTGTACCAAGCGATTTGAATTTCTTCCTGGTGTTGTTGAAACGGAATACACGGAGACGTCAGGTGTTTTTCTCTGGTGATGTTTTGTTGCGTTAGCAATATTAGCCAGAAAATGGATGCATAAAAAAACTGAGTTGTGTAAAAACTGATATATATTGGATGTCTATCTTGTATTAGTACAGCCAATGATAGGAAAAACCACCCACACGGATTTTCCCGAAGATGTTTGAGACAGCATGTTTTGTCATTTGAAGTGCAATGAACCCTGGAGGCTTGTCTGTCTCAGAATGACAACTGTTTCAGAGAACGTGTCGAACATTTTTGAAGGACTTTAAAATAAAACTGTCTGAATATGGAAAGGACTTGTGAAAATTGTGAATTCTACGTCAGAGTTTTGAAACAGCTTGCCAAAATAATCACAGTGGAACCTCCCATAACGGACACCTCTCTATTAAGGACATATCCTCTTTATTAAGGACCCCAGGCACCAAGACTTTTGCTAAAACTTGAAATCCTAAAGCAATCAGAACTCCTTCAAAACAAGGAGAATGCCAATTTCAAGTGTGGGAGTCAGTTCTTTGCTTTGGGGAAAGGCAATTTTCAATACAAAAACAATCAAGGGATTTTTGTGTCAAATTTCAATGTCAAAGATCTTTCCTTTCTGGGAAAAATCTTAGAATTTTGAACATGAATATCCTCAGTACTGAAAGACATCTCTAAAGCTGACCCCCCGCCCCGATCCGCCCTTGAATTCAGATCAAATTCAGTTGGTTGCTACTGTATTTGAGCAGTCTTTGCATGTTAGCAATTAATAAATCCATCCAATATGTCAGCGTTCGAAATTCAAGCTTATCGCCAAGGTCCTATAAGCAAAGACAGCGCTGCCATCTGCTAAATGCACAGCGTACCAAAAAAACAAAATTTACGACAGTGATTGTATATCTGGACAAAATATTTCTGGAACAATCAACACTTAAAAATGCTGAACATGATATTGTGACATTGCCACTCATTCCCCAAGATTCCACCTAAAAGTCAGGGAGCTACCACAACTCCTAAAGCCACTAACAGCGATCTTGGGCCGAGTGACGTCATGAGATAAATGGTGCAGAATGCAACCAATATTTCCTCTTCTCTTCTGCGTTTGGAATTTTGAGATTCACACTAGATCGTCAACTGATATATCAAATTAGACCATTTTTCCCAATTTTTAAATGGTCCCTGCCCCCAGTGGCCCATGGTGCACAATTGGACAATAAATCACTAAAGCAGTCGCCTGCATGATACATCATGAGATAATTTGCCTAAGTTACCCAAATCACAACATTTATCACAAGGTCATGGTATACCAAGAGCCCACGTCAATAACTATTGCACCATAACAATCAACGATGTAATAATCAAAGCAAAATGACATATTCACAAAGTCTGAATCAGAGTTAATTTCGCTAGAGATGCGGGTCTGTGCATCATATGACACACAGATATCTAAAGAGAGAGTATCAGCATTAGACGGGACAAAAAATAATCATTTTAAACGAATCAAGAAATTCAGTTCCCGTTTAACCCTGAAGACGGAGATGGTGTTGCTCCAATGATAAATTGATAGCCAGCTGTGTAGGTGGAACCTCCCTTCATAGACACCTCTCTTATAACGATACCCAGACTATTAATGACACTAGTTTTGATCCAATGTTGGTGGTTTCCATTCTATTGGACCTCTCTAACCTGGACACCTCTCTATTAGGGACAGTACTTGTCAGTCCCAAGGGTGTCCTTAGTAGATAGGTCCTGCTCAAATTGGTTCTGTTGTGAAGAGCGGCTTCTCCATGACATGTATCAAAAGGCCACATGTTGAACATGAATGATATAACGCACATAGTCACTTAATACCATGCAGCTATATCTTCCATCAAAGAGTATGGCTATTCATTTCCCAACCCGGCCCAACTCCCAAAACAACATTTAGCATTAGCGCACCACATCAAGGAAATATAATCAAGTTCCAAAGGCCGGACAGAATAATTCTTTGTTTTTGCATCCAATGAAACTCAGGAGCATCCAACTTGCCTGTACTGAGTAAGGCCAGACCAACCAGTTTTGTTCGAACTGCACATCCGGAGGAAGGGGGACTGGCTTGATCCCTGGACACACAAAATATTGAATCGCTGGTCAAAGCTGATCTCTTGGAAATCAGTGAGAAAGAAATTACTGACAGATGTACGAACTGACAGCTTAAGGTACACTTTGACCAACATCTGATATGACGGCAATACCCCTCAGCCTATTTTGGTCGAGGGGTGCGGGGTTAAAACTAAAAGGTCTAACCTTTTTGGACCACACTGTACGTCAAACTTTTCACCACTGACAACCAATCAACCTGCCATCCGTAACCCTATTCACCAATAATCAACAAAACAGGTTGGTCTGGCCTAACTCAGTACGGGCAAGTTGGCTGGATTTCACTAATTTGATAACGCAGCTAAATATCATTGCTGTGGCGGAATTTAATTTCATAAACATGGGCGTAGTATCCCACGATGACTGTTTGATCGGAATAGTGACCAGTTTTGTACGGAGTGTAGAATTGATTCCAGTAGGCCAATTGACACCAACTGAAACATTTTGTCATTCGACCAAGTACCATATCAAATATGCAGACATGTTAGACAGTGATAGGGATACATACGGATACACTTTCAATTCACTTTGTGACTTTTTTGGAGTAAACTCACATTTCGACAAATTTATGTCGGCCAAGAACATCTTAGACCAAATACGACATCAAATACCTAGGGAAGTCAGACATCGATAGGATACCTAGTTCCATTATACCGTCATAACAGATGTAATAATCTATGTTTTCAATATTGTGACTTCTTCCGAACAAGTGACATTTGGTAAATTTACATCCGCCCTAAATATCTGTCATCGGACAAAATATCAAATAGACCATAACGTCATACACAGGGATACATAGTTCTCTCATTTTATTCGAATGTGATTACCAATAGTTTACAACCTAATGCAAACTTCTGTTTCATGGAGCAGGCCCTCATTTAGGATAGCATAACAAAATGATTCCTGACCCGCACTTTTTATATTCGTTAGGCTAATAAGGCTCCTTGTAATTAACTATGACGTAACTTGGCAATCTGTGTTGAGCATATCATGCCCTGTCGACGGCAACAAGTGGAATTTTGAAATATGGTCAAAATTATGTGGGAAGTTGTGAAAATTGGGTGCATAGGGGCACAAAACATTAGGATGGGATGACGCACGAACTGATTTCTTTCAGGGCGAGTTTTGATGAGTAGGAATTCTTTCCAGGGAAGTTTGATTTACATTGAAAACCAGGAGACACTCGGTTCTGATTTTACCACGAGGAATCCCGAGAATTGAGAAGTTGATTTACGAAAACGTGGAAATTTGTGGAGAGGAGCTTAAGCAATAAAGGTAGGTCAAGCTTGGGATTTCCTATACTATATTCAAATGAAAATCGTGCCCTATGGCCTCTAAAAGATCTTTGGACACCCAGCATCAAATGGCATCAGCACGATGCTTCAAAAGCATGAAAAAGTGGCTCCAACACCATTTTAAGGTTTTCCAAAAATTTCATTCTCACATTCACAGAGAAAATAGATGATAAGAGAGTTTGTAAAGATTCTCTTCATTATGTCAAAACTCTGAATCTTTCATTTAAAATAGGAAGGGAGGGAGGATTGGGTTATCGAACACTCAAAAGCATCCCTTAAATGTTAGATTTTGCATCTTTTTACTTGTAAGGTGAAACTATACTGACTCCATTTTGCCAATCTAAGAAACACCACTACTCATCCGAACAATATCTTGCCTGATTTTGGTGTCTGAAAGAGTTCTGATGTTTCTAAGTTTGGCAAAATGGAGTCACTAGTTTCATTTAAAGCTATGCAAGATAAAGGAAAAGCCAATGTTTTAACTACTATAAAGTGGCTAAAGGCTTAAGGCAAGAGAAACCACACACTACGACAGTAGGCCAAACCACAATTGGTCACTTTATCTTGCCAACAAAATAGACAAAACAGAATATTTTATCGTATAATTTTTCAGACATTTACAAGAAATAGCTTTCCCAATATCAAACATCACTATTGCCTTTCACAAAAAATTATGACTGAAACTCTGATCAAAGACCAGAGACCACGGGTCAATGAGACTATTCCAACCCAAGTTGAGAAATAAGTTGTGTATTCCATCAGGGAATTTGTGTCTGAGAAGTCAGCAACAAGGTTGGAACAAACCAGACGAGAACTATAGCAGATCAAAACATCAATTGGTTAGTTGTACTTTGATACTTTGAGAAAAACAAGGAACAGGAAAGTCATTGATCCACATGAAGAACTGAAGCTACCCCCGACCACGGAGAAGTTATAGTTCTTCATAGCATGACAATCGTTGTAGCTATAACGAGGTTGGTTTGTTCGAGGAATGATACACATTTTATAGTCTCATATAATCGAATCATACCAAACCCGAACATGATATTTGTGTGTAGCTTTCGATGTCAAAAGATCAAAGCGATTGTCGTAACTTGGTTCTGAGGATGTGTAATTTCTGTTTGCAGGAAACCAGGAAAGATGGATATCGGCCATGGCGGAGATTGTAACCGAATAGACGCACGCCTCGTCGTCGAGGAGTAACGTCATCAATGGAAGATCACCTCAGACGCTATCTATAATTCCTTCGGTAAAAAAATCTTCAGATTTCAAAAACATGTTTGGGCGCATCGTCAAAGCTGTGTCTCTCTTTCACGCGCCAGTGACAATGTTGATAACGGTAGTGATCGGGCTTGTTGTCGCACACCCAATCTACGCGACCTGCACCGAGGAATACCGCAGCAGCAACCGCATCATGAATTGTCGTGATCTACGACACCTGCCACAAATTTTGGAAAAGGATACAGTCCATTCTTTACTCATCGAGGACAGCTCCCTGCAAGTTCTACAGGATAACGGTTTCGTGAGCTACACAAGTTTGTTGTTCCTCAGATTCAAAAACTGTGGAATAAAATCTATCACACAAGAGGCGTTTTTTGGATTAAACGACTTGAAAACCTTAAACATGGAAGGGAATCGTTTGACGTCAGTTCCGTTTAACATCTTCCATGATTTACGTGCGCTCCAACACCTATATTTAAGCTATAACCCAATCGAGGAGCTCACTGAGTTTGCATTTCTGGGCCTACCGTTACTTGAGACGTTATCTTTGGAACACTGTGACATTAAGAAAATATCCCCACAAGCCTTTATTGGATTAGATCGCTTAAAGACACTGGATTTATCATACAATCGTTTGAATACTTTAGACAGTTCGATGCTACGGAGTCTACAAACGATTCATTCTCTAAGTGTTCTGTATATTTTCGGCAACCAATGGATATGTGATTGTAACTTACGCTGGCTGCGTAAATGGTTGGATGGAAAGGACCAATCACTGATCCTTCAAAATGAGATGGATATGCTGATGTGTTCCGGCCCAAAGAAATTAGAGGGGCGTGACCTAATGTCGATTTCGATCAATCATTTTGCCTGTAAGCCCACGATCGTACCAAAACATTATGTTTATAACGTTGCTGCACGCTCATTGGTCAACCTATCGTGCGACGTTCACGCCAATCCCGCGGATAACTTACGCTGGTATAAACACGGGTTTCTCCTCTCTGAGGAAACAGTCAAAGGTGAGGCGGTAACCATCGACGACATGATACATGGGAAAACTGACATTAGGAATATTACAATGGTTCATTTGATTACGCACGCTGGGATTAACGATACCGGCGATTACCGCTGTGAAGTACGGAATTTCGCCGGGGAAGCGTACGCGACAGTCCAGTTACAAATCAAAGATCCTAAAACCGGTTCAAGTAGTAGCTCCCTCCTTTGGATGAATACAGGAACATTCATCGCAGCGGTGGTCGGCGGTGGCGTGCTACTTTTGATAATCTTGACGGTTTCCATATCATGCGCGATAAGTCGTAAACGCGGCAAACTACGCAAAGCACAATCGCAAGCGGCTAGTATAGCGAGCGATAAAATTTACGCTGCGAAAAGTGAAATTGTGCCCAGTATCCACGAGGAGTTAGATCCATTTGGCTTTGTAAGTCCAGAGCCACCGCCGCCCCCTATAAGGTCATGGGTCAGGAACACGGCGGGTTCACGGCAAACCGCAAGCGTCGACCCCAGTCGTAGCCGAAACGGTTCGTCACCTTATCATGAAGTATACTGGTCAAGCGCGACATCAACGCCAAATCGCTCAACCTTCCGACCAGCGGACTCTTTCTACTCGGCACGATCAGAGCGCATGGCGCAGTATGACGCCGTCAAGGCGCGGTCGCTACCAAGGAACTCCCTAAACTCAGATCCGATATATCACATTTACGAGGCAGCTCCTTTTGAGGAGAATTTGTCTTATGTATAATACTGCCAAATGAAACGCAAAAACAGTGGATCTTCTCTTAACGGACACCTCTCTACTTTAACCTCTCTTTTATGTTTAATGCAGAAAAACAACACAGTGGAATCCCAGACCACTGGATTAGGCGGTCCCAATAACCAAATTCACCCCTCTAACCCTCGTATGAGTGAAAATAGAGTATGATAATATTTGTTCCGTAATGACGCTGTTCTATAAAACCACTGTTAGGACATGACCTGATCCGACTAACTAAGTCACATGCCAGCGACAACAAATACAGGGAATTGGAAAGTTTTATGATTCTTCTCTGAAAATATCATTACAGTAGAACCTCTCTTAGCAGACACCTCTCTATTAAGGACACTAGTTTTGGTCCCAAATTGGTTGTTTCCATTCGATTTGACCTCTCTTATCAGGACACCTCTCTATTAAGGACAGTACTTGTCCCAAATTTGTCCTTGATAGAGAGGTTCTACTGTACATGACGTATCATAAACTTTCCTGCGTGGACTGAGAGCTTTAGTTAAACACTTTTAACTACTCTGATTAGGGGAGACCTTGAGTGATTAATTGGCACAAAACAAGAAAAGAGAAATTAGCAATAATTCCAGCGCAAACTTCAGCAACTTATTTTGAGAAGTATCTGCTTTGGGACTGCTGAATGGGATAATCTACCAACCATGGGAAGGCCTTCCAAGCTGGGCATTAACTAGGTCATCATTATCTGTATTATTATCATTTGTAATGTAAAGTAGGGGGAAACCAGCGATCCTAAAGGAAGCTTTTGCCGTCGAGAGAGTTGTCATTTCTATACTGGGATGATGGGAATCAAACCTGGTACCTCAGAGGTGACAGACGCTGATGTTTTCACTGGGCTACTCATCCCTTTGACGTCAAGTCTCACACAGTGCAAGTTCAGGCGTGGCATCAATAATATTTGGCAATTTGTGATGCAAGTTTTAGGGGAGAACAGAAACGCAAATTTTTTTAGATTTGTACTTGGCCGGGTGACTCAGCTCCCCCCCCTCCCAACAGAAATTGCCAGTTAAAAATTGGATTGTGGCACACATAGGTTTACATATGTACCCAGCAACCAGATTGCAACAATTTCCATCTTTATGAACTATGCCACGCAAACAATTCCTTATCCTGTATCAACAGTCAGTGTCAATAAAATCTCTGTGAAAAAATGACAAGTTTGGACCCGATTGTATCATTGGCATCATGACTATGATAGAGTTCTGCTGCCTAATTTCCACGGAATTGGAAAACAAATAATGTATTTTTCAGTGAAACTTGACACAATTTGTTAAAATAGCTATTGATTATTTGTCCAAATCATGATGTGATAATTTGAATTCAAAATTCAAAACGGCCCGTTTTTTACACTGAATGTGATTTGAAGCATTCTCACAAGAATTTCAAAATGCATGCAGGAATGGTCTATATTGGGATGATGGGAAGGACCAAAAAATGGATTTTACGGGATTGACACCCTTATTTCAGTTAGATTTGGGAGAACTCGGGAGGTGGGAAGAAAACTGTGTTTTTTTCTTATGTGAAGCTGCCATTTGAAAAGCGCTGGCATGACCGATCGGACCACACAACCAATAATAACCCCGCTATTTTTAACATGACAGTGTCATTTTGCTTGTCATGTGTGGATGACCCTGAAAACATTTGAAATCAATGTTTTTGTTTTCATCATCACTTCGTCCTGCACATAGCTTCAAGGACATGAAGATTAATTTGAACTCCGTACTATGGGTTGACCATTTGATACTCTCCTGTTACTCAAGTCTCATAATCAAATCTAGAGTCCAGGAAAAACGTCAACACATCATACTACAACTGCAGGGTACATTAACCAGGATAGATGTTTACTGAGTCACAAATTCATGTTCTATGAACCATCGTTATTTGATTCGGGATGAAACAGCCCCTGGGGGAAGCATCAAGGCAGACAGAATTAGATGCAAATATGGCTAAATTGTATTTTTTATCATTTCATCGTGTTCATGGCAAGAACGAGGTACTAAGGGTTCAGTTATTCCCATAGCAGGCCTCAAATTGGCCTTTTTTCTGTTATATACTTAAAATCATAAATATAGTATATATATGCCACTGTGAATGTCTTCATAATGCATGTGAGAATGTATTAATTTCAATAAATATATGCACATTTCTGGAAAACATTATTTCAAGTCAGTTATTTCATAAGGTATTCTCAAAGCATATCACCTCATCAGGGAATTACCTTTCATAAAAGTGAGCCAGGCTTGGAAAAGAGACTTGAGGATTGCGATTTGAGATGCTGAATACTGCTTACGTTTATGTTCAATGAGTTGCCATCTATAGCATTTGGATCAAACTAATGTTTGTGCATATTTAGAGAGACTGCAGCTGATTAACTGAAATGACAGTACGACACAAGGTGCAAGTCACGTGCAGCAAAATGCTTAATTCAAAACTGAATGTAGAAACAAATGACTTACCTTCTGTATGATATGGTTAAAATTAATCCCGAGTTCTGAAATTGAAGAGTTTGATTAGAATTTAATAGTATGTTACTATTTGTCAAATACACAAAAATCTTATATAATTAATTGTTTACAAAACTTTACGGACCATACTTTTATTCTTCGTCATAGGAAAGCATCAAATTCTGCTTTATTTGAGCCTTAAAATGGAATTAAAAAGTGAAAGACAAAGTCGTACCTTCCATCAGCGGCAGCTCATCCTCAAAGTTATCCACTCCTGGTGGTCCAACAGGGTCAGGGGTCAAGATGGACCCTGCGTAAGGTGACCCAACCTGCTGTCCATAACCGGACTGGTCATAACCGGACTGGTCATAGCCGTAAGATTGACTATTGTAGTCAAACTGACCGAATTGACTGAAAGAAAAGGAGATTTCATAACGATAACGTGATGCCTATTTGTTCACAAATTTGAAAATTTAAGTTGAATTTGAAAATGGTAAAAATATGTTCTGATATTTCCACTATGGACTGATACAGTAAAAGTTTCAGCAAATTTGCATGAACATGCAACTACATGATGGCAATGTTTATTTCTATTTACATATGCCACTAGAAAATACAATGAACATGAATGACATAAGCCTTTAATTTGTATACAACGTTTATCAGTTTTGGTTTTCTGAACAGATGACTCGATAGATGGATAAAACTTAGTGCTGCCACCTAGTTAATGATATTTTGACAAAGATGGCATTTTCAATGGCACTCAATTTTGCACTCAAGTTCGATTCTGAATAAACTTGAAGTAAGGAGAGACCAGGGGCATTGTGGTTAGAGCACTGGTCTCATAATCAGCAGGTCATGAGTTTGACTCTCGGAAGGACTAGCGGTGTTTCATCTTTATGTCCTTGAGCAAGGCACTTACCCTATTTGTTCCTCTTCACCCAGAAGTAAATGGCTCCCCAGCTGGCAGAGATGGCCAAATGTGAATGCTTGTCCTGAGCCTTACATGCAGCTCAGATATGTGATAATCACAAGAGATTTGAGCTAGAATCTAGAACATACTGGCCAATAGTTGGTTTAATGACTTGAAGTGCTCTGAGCAATGAAACTGCATCAGCACTCCCTAATGAAGAATAGAGAGGAACACTGGCCAAAGGGCACCATCCTGACCACACAGCTCTGGGACTCTGCGGTGGAACTCTTTAGGACAGCAGACTTTGATACCAAAACGGACCGACTGTCTAGCGTGAATCTCAACACAGAAGAAAAAGAAGTTTCGTCAATTATCATTTGAAGTTGCAAGCCGCCCGAATAATGATGATAACCATGTATGCTGCAAATGCAAACTGATGGAACTTCTTTTCAATATAAAATCTCCTTACGTGTCTTGAGGTGTGTATTCCTGTCCTCCTCCTCCTCCTCCTCCCAGATCATAACCACTGCTTCCAGCATCATAGCTGCTCTGGAAGAAGCCATCATCTGTGCCAAACTGACCTTGGCCTTGTCCAGCCATGTTTATACTGAAAGGAAGGAAAATGGAACATATCAATGTAGACCAAAGTTATTTCAGGGTTGACCGTAGGTACCACCATTTTTGCTCAAACTTGAAATCCTAAAGCAATTCCTAAATTTGGGCGAGTGTTTCGAACGCAGAAAGAACAGTTGTTTCTCAACACAAATGGCAACATTGCAGTTGTGTTCATAGAACTTTTTTTGTCTATTACATAAACATGTTACTTTTCTGGTTGTGATAGACTGTGGAGACCACATCCAGGTCAGGGCTGTCTCCTGGTTGTGACAGACCATTGAGACAACCCCCACATTATGACTCTCTCTTGGTTGTGACAGCCTGTTGAGACCATCCCCAGGTCTTGACTGTCTCCTGATTGTAACAGAACGTCGAGACTACCCTCAGGTTGTGACTGTCTCCTGGTTGTGAGAGACTGACCAGACTGCCCCCAGTTCGTGACTTCTCCTGGTTGTAACAGACCGTGCTCAAGTTGTGTCTCTCCAGGCACTCACAAATGAGGCAGAAAGACTGGCTGCTCTTTTATACTCTTGGACTGTTTTGTTTTTTGCTTTTGTCCGTTGCCAGTTTTGGGCAGAAGACGAACCATTTCCCTGTTGTTTCTCATCTTGCCAGGGATACAATTTTTTTAAATATTGACTTTTGGAACAGGTGAGCTCGACTGGCTCTTTAGTCAATCTTAGGGGCAGAATTTCAATTGCATAGAGGGAGGCCTCCTCTTTGGTGTGCAGCAAATATTCACCCAGTTTGTTAAACATCATTTCTTCAAAAAGTGAAAATAAGTGCTCTTTCTAAGATAAAGGAGCAAAATCACACTAGGTGAGCACATGGTCCATAAACCATTTCATTTCCACCACTTGACTCTCCCAAGCATTCGACCCCTTAATCCATAACAAGTGAATTGCATCGAGGTTATGTCACTTAGGTTATGTCCAATGAATTTAAAGACCATGCATAAAATGACAGCTGGCTTGTTTTGACACCTTGACAATGGCTAACCAGATCAGACAATAAGGATTTTTAAAATATTCATAGTCAATGAAGGAGCTTTGGTCACATGACACTTCACCCACACCAGATCTTACCAGTTGGGGGTGAGGGAATCAGTCTAGGATTTGCTTTGGAGTGAAGTGCAGTGTGTGCTTGGAATGAGTGTCTTGATTTGGAAATACATGGATATTCTCAGATTCTTACAGGATTACATTCAACAGCTGCGTGACCTGCACCCTGATGAGGTTTGTGTAGTCTCAGTCCACAATATCATAGAAACTAGGCCTAGGGTCTTGGTTCTTTCCATGTTATTCTGTAGAAAAAATACTTTCCATGCATGAAGTGCACATGGTACATTCCTTCTTGTCTAAACTCTATCGACCTATTTGAAGACTGTTTGGGCTCTGACCAATCACACGTTTCAGCTGGAAAAAAGTGTCACAAAGGCTTATGGCATTAATTGTCAGAAGTAAACTTAGGCCTTCTGAAGTGTGCGCATTTGATTTGTTTGGGCTCTGATTCGTCTCTGTCAAAAAGGCCAATTGAAACTAGGCCACAGCATTGTTCAGGTGATCCATATGAGTAACTGACAAAACTCAGCATCTGAAATTTGTGTCATTTCCCCAAAGAATGGTTTCAACAGTGACAAACCTGAGCCCTAACAAAACAAATGGTAACAAACACGCACACTGAGAACAGGTCCCAAGGACTGTGGCTCTTAGTCTTTCTTCCAGGTGAAACATATGGCTGGTCAGCACCCAAACAATCTTTATCAAAATGGTCTATATCCCATTTGCGACTATTGTCGGACACGCCACATTTTGACACAGGGTATTCTAGAATCACAGAACGTAATCAGTATTGACATTAAATCAATGAATACTACACTCTGCCTAACACCCTACGCCTAGGCTCTAGCTACACTTCTACACCTAGGCCTACTGCGTGTGTGCAGTCGCCGAGACCCAACCATACTCGCCAAGAAAAAGATCAGATGCTTGGAGCTGATTCAAACACAACAAACTGGACTGGGTCAGTGGGTGAGCCCATATTCTAGCATCAGCCATCATACTAAGCTCAAAATGTAGGTGTGAATCCCTCACTGAGTGACGGACAGTGACACTCTTCTGGCAGTCTTCTCCTATGCACACACAGCACGGGAGCACAGGCAAACGCTAACACTAGGCCTAGTTAGCCTAGTTACTAGGCCTAGTAAGAGCAAGAGAAAGTGCTGTCATTGCTGTTTTGCTCCGGTCCTGAATAACTAATCAAATCATTATCAACAGCAGATGTTAGGTATTATTTGTATTTACAAATTGTGAAAATGTGGTTGAAATCTGAAGTCCGAAAAGTGTAGTTTGTAGCACTTTTTTGCGGACGACGTGGACCAGGTGGCGGAAGTGTTTGAAGTTTAAAGGTCCGCGCAAGCGCAGAGCCATACCGGCGAAATTCCGGTTCCTGTCTCTTACAATCGACCATCGTTGAGTAAGCCAAATTTTGTCTGATATCAAATTTAAATCGGCCAGTTATCTATGAAGTAAGGGCCATCGTGCCCTGAAAGATGAATAGTTTTAAATACGAGATATATATCTATTCAACTTTGACAGAAGTTCTGTAAATATCCTTCGAGAAGTAGTTGAAAACATGTCGCAAATTGCGAGGTTTCAGATAGACCTTTAGCGGATCTGATGCATGTTTGATAGTAATGTAAACAAGTTACAATGTACGTACATGCTGTGAAGTGTATTGAGGGATCATGATGGCTGTGCTAACTGCATGATCTTGTTCAACAATCGGTGAACGACTTCAGCACCACCAGAGCACTGCACTGCACTGCAGTTTGTCTGATTGTTTTCCACTTATTTCAGAGATGAAGACCCTTCATAGCACTGAAAGCATCGACATCCCCGATGGGGTCACCGTCAAGTGCAAGTCACGAACTGTGACTGTCAAGGGGCCACGTGGAACACTGCACCGCAACTTTCACCATGCTGCAGTTGAGATGTCGGCCACAGGCAAGACATTGACCGTCACCAAGTGGTATGGAACCCGCAAGGAATTGGCTGCCGTTCATACCGTCTGCTCTCACATCGCCAACATGATCAAGGGGGTCAGACAGGTGCGTAATGTTTCTCAAGAGGAAATCATCGAATTGGAGCTACATGATAAACCTTTGTTTGATCTTAATATTTTCAATTGTTAGCAAAAACCTGTTTCCAGTTCTGATCAGGTGGTCGTTTATTCCAGGGTTACAAATACAAGATGAAGTCTGTGTATGCCCATTTCCCCATCAACGTGTCAATTGCTGAGACCAGTGACAGCGTTGAGATCAGGAACTTCTTGGGTGAACGTTTCTTGAGGAAGGTACCAATGGGCAAGGGAGTCCAGGCCAAACAAACTGGTACAAAGGACGAAATCATGATCGTCGGCAATGATATTGAAGCAGTCTCAAAATCTGGTAAGTTAGCCTCTCAAGCCATTGTCTGTCTGGCGTCAAATTGGTTGGAGAGAAAACCTGCCAGATATGTAGTATTGGAGAGGCAGGAAAAACAAAACTCATTTGTATATTACGTAAAAGGCAAAATAACCTGGACATTTCGCATATTCTGGTTCCGCGTACCATTGTATGTAGTAAACACCAGGGAAATAAACATTGACGACTGTTCTTTGATATTTCTGACGCGATTTCAGAGATGTTTTCTGCTGTCAATGACATTTGCTGATTCCCTTCAATGGTCTAATGATCTAGTATTTACCTAACTTGATCATCAGACCACGGGTAGTGTGCAAGCAAAGCATTGTGGATCAAGCAAAACAGTGTGCAAGCAGAAAAAAACGGGCAGTACATCCTGTATCCATGGTTACCTTTGAAAATGGCATCAAATTCACTGTTGTCTTTTCCTCTTTTCAGCTGCCAGGATCCAGCAGTCAACAACCGTCAAGCGAAAAGATATCCGTAAATTCTTGGACGGAATCTACGTGTCAGAGAAAACTGTCGTGGACCAGTTACCTGAAGAATGCTAAACTGTATATTTAAATATTGAAGAAAAAAATGACTGTAAAATATTTTTCGTCTTGTTTGCGTCTTTTAGTTATGAGCTCGTAGATAGATCCACTGGACCACTTCAAGTGGGAAATGGCTTGGAGGCGTGTGATCCCCGCCTTTAATACTAGTCGACTTTTAGGCCATTTCCCAGCTGAACTGACTTCTGTCACCTCTGTGATTTGTCCTGGTGGGCAAATTATGACATTGTGGAATATGCCCTCCATTACTGCAGTAAGTCCTCACATTCCTGTGTCCTATGGCAAGGACTGCTTCACAGTACTAAGGACCACCACAATTATGCTACCAACGATTTGGCATGGACAAGGATTTTCCAGGCCCCTCCAAAAAAGACTGGCCTTTGATTGCAACTTGTCCAGCTCCATCCAAAAAGACTTGCGCGATTGGTCCCTATTGATGCTCCTGGCTTTATGTCGACCATCCTCCCAATTTGTCCTTTGCAGGGGGTCCTCAGATTTGTATGCACATCTCATCTTGGCCAACTTTTGGTTCGTCCTCGGATGAGATGC
Organism: Lineus longissimus; assembly: GCF_910592395.1. Classification (NCBI taxonomy): domain Eukaryota; kingdom Metazoa; phylum Nemertea; class Pilidiophora; order Heteronemertea; family Lineidae; genus Lineus; species Lineus longissimus. The sequence goes on from NC_088316.1 coordinate 1,176,584, forward strand.
ACACCTCATCTCAACCAACCTTCAATGTTTGTCCTCAGATCAGATGCAGACCTCATCTCAACCTACCTTTAATGTTTGTCCTCGGATCAGATGCACACCTCATCTCAACCTACCTTCAATGTTTGTCCTCAGATCAGATGCACATCTCAACCAGTCTTACCAGCTTGTCCTCGGATCAGATGCACATCTCATCTCAACCAACCTTCAATGTTTGTCCTCGGATCAGATGCACATCTCATCTCAACCTACCTTTAATGTTTGTCCTCAGATCAGATGCACACCTCATCTCAACCTACCTTCAATGTTTGTCCTCGGATCAGATGCAGACCTCATCTCAACCTACCTTCAATGTTTGTCCTCAGATCAGATGCACATCTCAACCAATCTTACCAGCTTGTCCTCGGATCAGATGCACACCTCATCTCAACCTACCTTTAATGTTAGTCCTCAGATCAGATGCAGACCTCATCTCAACCTACCTTCAATGTTTGTCCTCAGATCAGATGCACCTCTCATCTCAACCTACCTTCAATGTTTGTCCTCAGATCAGATGCACATCTCAACCAATCTTCCAGTTTGTCCTCAGATCAGATGCACATCTCATCTCAACCTACCTTCAATGTTTGTCCTCAGATCAGATGCACACCTCATCTCAACCTACCTTTAATGTTTGTCCTCAGATCAGATGCAGACCTCATCTCAACCTTCCTTCAATGTTTGTCCTCAGATCAGATGCACATCTCATCTCAACCTACCTTCAATGTTTGTCCTCAGATCAGATGCACATCTCATCTCAACCTACCTTCAATGTTTGTCCTCCGATCAGATGCACATCTCAACCAATCTTCCAGTTTGTCCTCAGATCAGATGCACATCTCATCTCAACCTACCTTCAATGTTTGTCCTCAGATCAGATGCTCATCTCAACCAATCTTACCAGCTTGTCCTCACATCAGATGCACACCTCATCTCAACCTACCTTCAATGTTTGTCCTCAGATCAGATACTCATCTCAACCAATCTTACCAGCTTGTCCTCCGATCAGATGCACATCTCATCTCAACCTACCTTCAATGTTTGTCCTCCGATCAGATGCACATCTCAACCAATCTTCCAGTTTGTCCTCAGATCAGATTCTCAATCCACCTTCCCACTTCCTATTGACCCTCAATGCATTGACATTGCTCAGCTTCCAGACAAAGCACATTGGAGGGGGGCTACGGAGGCAATACCTCTAGAAGTTCAGTATGATGTTTAGCCAATCGGGCCAAGAACACGAAAAACACAAGAAACACAGAAGTATTGGTAAAGGTTTATTTCATAATGTGCGGTGCAATGTGTACAATCTCACAAAAAGATGATATGTTCTGTATAACAGGAAATCACTGTTCTAAAAGTGTTTCAATCTCCGACAGGCGATCATAAACAATGACACAAACCTGAATATAAACAAGATTATACTAAGTTCCTAAACTAAGGGCCTTCAGTTATTGGTCTAAGCAAATTTTATGATATAACTGACCTGGACTAGAGATACAGTGGAACCTCCCTTAGCAGACATCTCACTAATAAAGACACACTCTCTACCAACGACACTAGTTTCGGTCTATAATTGGTTGTGGCCATTCAATTTGACCACACTAATCAGGACACCTCTCTATTACGGACAGTACTTGTCAGTCTCAACATTGTCCTCTATAGAGAGGTTTCACTGTAGTTACTAATTGTACACAATCTCTAAATACAATTGTAAATACACCAAAACAATTATTCAAAATCAGCTCCAGTACAAGTCAGTCGCTGCAAATCTGGCACCGTTTTTAAGTAAATTTTGGTAGACAGCTCAACTGTACCAAAACTCGATGATGTAAAAGGCCCTGAAGATTTGTATACTAACAATCTAAACTATTTTACTGCCAGGTCTGGAATTTGCCTACATTCAGGCTGTGGCTGTCCACACCTAGCTCCCAAAGAGCTGTTGACTCGATATCTATGGATTGTAGTAGATCTTGTGTTCAGCAAACAAGTGATGACTGGTTCTCTAACACAAACATTTTTGGCAGTGAGAGAGAGATCGTACTCATAGACTAAGTAGGCAGCCATCCGTGAACCTAAACTCTGCCTTTTCATCACCATTCATAATCTCAGATGCTCCTTTTGAGTTTATTGCACATAAAGAACATAAATATTGTAAACATATATACACAATGCACAAAACGGCACCACTAGAAGTAAAAATTGCAACCAACTGGCACTTTCCCCTGAGGTATCCCAGTCAAATATTCAGTCAATAAATAATGAGACAATTCTTCCAAGAGAGCCAAAGTCAATAAAGGTCACCATCCGACAGCGTCTATGTTTTTGCACAAATTCTGCCGAGTCATTTGGAAAAATTCTAATTGCAAAAATGATTTTTTTACTAGATTACAAAAAACCCGACATAACATTGTAGATTATTATTGCAGACAAACATGAATACATATATTATTAAACATAACTTAGTTAATAAATTAGGTTAACATCAACACAATACACAGTACACAACAGAACAACAGAAGGATTACACTAAAAGAGCAGGGAATATAACAATAGGAATATTGGAAAATAAGTTACAGAATTCATATTAAAAAGGTTGTCAAACAAAAAAAATCATTGACCTTCCTTTGAAGAACCTAAGAGGTGCACCCAGGGGTACAGAAGAGCTTGCCTACGGTGCGATGGTGTGATCAGGATTAGAATATAGCCCTGCAATATGGGAACCCCACTGTATGGTCGACATCCACGAGTAACAGCAAGGTCAAAGAAGACCTTGCCATTCAAATCAGGGAAGCACAGCTGGAGGGACAGCGTCACTGCCATGCTGGATGACCTCGGATAGAAAAACATAGTTTAATAAGAGAGGCATACATTCAGGCTTGCCTTCTTGAAGAACAAGAAAAGATATGTAATCGTAAAAGCTGTATGCTGAACCAGGCAAGAAGCTAAAATATGAGATTCAAAACTTTTTTGCAGGTTCAACTCAATGATTGAACTAATCTACTGACTTCATGAACCACACTTGAATTACATTACTTCAGGGTTGATGGAGTTTGGATATATAGAAAATGCTCCAAAATAACTAACTTGTAGAAATCAATCATGTCAATATCATTTCCTGGGACTATTTCTTTGTTCCTGGCACTGGCCGTCAGTGCTAATCGTAAAGTTTACTTGAACCTGTGAGACACAGTGTGTTCTAGACACATGTGTCAGGAGGACGGGCAAGCTTTCTCCGCAACGACGCACCAATTAGCGTGATCATAATACGTGTCCACAACATTCAAACCAGGTACATACTTGGTGATCAAGCCGTTTAACTCGCCATCTTTGAACACATGGTAGTAGCGATGATAGGTTGGAGATTTAGGTCCAGGCTCCGTTGATTCGCTATCCGTTTCAATCCGCTGATCGAGAAGACTTTCCGTACTCGTTGCGTCAACCGACGTCATCATGGACAACTCCGGTACGCAGCCATTTGCCACAAACCGTCTCTGCGTACTCACTACAGGAAGAGAACGACGTGATTGGTCGACATGAGGCATGTTATCCAAATGGCGGCGTAACGCCTGTAACTCAAAACTGTGGCGTTTCAATTTCCGTCGTTGTTCGATGGTATGTAGTTTCTTGTGTTTGAGTTTGGGAAGCATGTCACAGTGCTCATCAGGGCTCAACTGCTCCTTTTCTGACTGTTCTGTACTGCCCTTCTCCTCAACAGGGTCCATCAATGGCGGCGGGTAAGAAAAACCATTCAGAGGTCGTTCCGGTTTCTCCTCGCTATTTGTCCTCGATAAAGATTCAGATTTCAAGAAGTGTGAACTATTTATGGAACAGAGATCAATCATGGAAGAATCGATTGACGATTCGTCGGCGGAGTACCCGTCACGTTCCCGTAATTCTCCTCCTGGACCGGGAATGCTCAACTGGTCCTTTTTCACACCTTCATTATAAGTAGGGTCCGAGAAAATACGTCCTCTGAAAGACTTCAAACTTTCTCTACGCAAGTCAACAGCAGATTGCTGATCCATTGATGACCGCCGTGTGAGTGAATCAGGCTCTGTCACCTTTTCAAAGATCCCACTCCTGATATGGGAGCATTCGATGTTGCCAGAAGCAGGAATCCCATTTGTTTTATTATCGTTCGTTGCGACTGTTGCAGGTACAGACTTTGAAAGGGTCAGCTTTCTGTGTTTGTTTTTTGTTTCATCTTTCCCATCTCCATCTTCCTTACTTTTCTTCTTGCTCTGGTGGGATGACTGTTTCTCCGTTGTCATGGTTACTGCAGCAAACACCTCATCGCTAGCCTCATCATCACTCATGGATGAGTTCTGCTCATCTGATGCAAAATCGGCAGAACTTGTATGGCCTTTTTCGGTATTCCTGCGACTATGCAAAAACGATAAGGCACTTTCTGTCGACTCTTGACGTAGGAGAGGCCGACTGCTCTGCGGAAATTCCCGCACCTGAAAAGACTGACCACGGGCCGCATCAGGCATGAGCGTGGGAGAATCTATCGGGGGCCACGGCTTATCAAAAATATGCGACTCATTCTTAGCGATATGATCAATTAACTCTTTATACAAATGATCCTTAACATCTTTTTTTTCATCTTGATTTTCCTCACCTTTCTGACCTTTCTCATGCCGCGAGCCTTTCTTGGAAGATTTTGAAGGACTGAGTAAATTGATGAAATTTGCCTTTAATCGATCTGGCAGTGACATCTTTCTTTCTTGCTCACAACTAGATTCTTGAGTATTATCACTAGGGAGGCGGGTTGGAGTGCTATCGGAGCTCGGGGTACCAGAAACATGGCCAGAACCACGAACCATCGTCATAATACTACGTTTTTTCTTCTTTTTCTCAGCATGCTCAAAATTCAGATTCGCTTCAGTTGCGATCGCCTGGATATCGGACGGGGAAGGATTCGACGGCGAACGCAGTTGAATATTCGGTGGGATGGAGCGTAACTTTTTTGACTTATATCCCGAACCACCAAGCTGAAGCACGTCTGTTTGAAGACCTGAACATTTCGAGCACCACGTCTGCTCCACTGCCTCGTCAGCACCCGACATAGCGACCAGACTCACGATATCCTGACAGATTTTCTCCTTCTCTTTCATAACCTCCACGCTGTCACAGTGTTTGGGGAACCCGAGGATGGTATTGTCGAATTCGTCCTCGCTCAACGAACTTGTGCTGTGGTTGCAGGAATCTTTCTTATCCAGCAGGAGTTTTCCTAAAAGAAGACTTAAAGATATATGGAGGTCGAAAAGAACTTTTCCAACAAAAAGTTGTCAAACCTTTTCAACAATAAGCCTAATTTAGACTTATAGTTTCCACCTAGTTGACATAGAAATGTCACATTGCTGGAGTGAGTGAGCATAGTTTCCACTGCAGAGGGAAACTGTTTTGAAAGCAGGAACCCACAGGCCCTGGTTAAACAATGATGTGAGTTAAGGTACATGTCGGCCAAGACTAGGAAAGCGGGAAATCGCGACGGTTCCTGCTTGATTGTAATCAATAATTACCTCGTCTTCTCATGTGCTTCGTCTGCATGTTCCAAGGTACCAACACATCTTGAGCATCAAACTGAAAGGTGTAGAAACATTTCAAATAACTCCTGACACAGACATCTATCTACTCATCTGCCATGTATTTGTGGTTAAAAAGAGATTGGGAAATCAAAAACGAAAAAAAAAAATTTTTGAAAAAAATTTATCATTTTTCGCCAAACTGCTGGAGTGAGCAGCTTGGCACCCCTTGGGACAGCTCAGCAGTTTTCTTCTCCCCTTGATTCAGCCTGGTGCCCCAACAAGCTACTAATATACAGAGGAACCTCCCAGACACAGCACTGACCTTTCTCCTCGTCTGCTCCATTGCCCAGACGTACACCATGATCCGCCCGCCGGGCTGAATAATACGCGCCAACTCTCGCAGTGCCGCCACACGCCTCTCCACCGTCGCAAAATGGTGAATGACACCGATGGATATGACGGCATCAAATACGTTGTTCCGGTACGGCAGCTGCAAGTTGTCACATGACATCACCTCGTGGCGGTCGTTGCGAGCAGCTTCGACCAGTTTCTGACATCGATCAGAGCCGAATTTGAAAATGGATTTGTTGACGTCAAAGTATCTGCCATTGCCACATCCTGGAACATATAAAGTCAAATCTGGAGATCTTTCGTTCAAACTTTCTGATAACACTGAGAACACCACATTTTGTCCCAAATCTGCAAGAATATATGTTATTCAGAGGTCCATCTTGGAACTGGCTCCTTCCCACTAAATATGTCCCTAGTGACTAATAAGATAATCTCTTTATGCAGTGTTGTTTTGATTAGTGTTGTTGACATGGTCATGTACACAGATCTCATTACGCACAGAATAATCAAATGGGCTCTTGCATCTCATGAATAAAACAACATGAATAAGTTCTCAGAAGAACCTCATCAGAGGAGAGAAAGATTGCAGTATATTTGCCACTAAGGTGGGTTAATTGCCTGGTCCCCTGGCCCCGGTTAAGATTGAGCCTGAGCTTTGACAACTCTCTATGATAGCTCACTTGAATCTGGAAGGGGATGTGTAAAGCAGACAGTAACCTTTTTCCTGGGCGATTGAAAAAGGCGAAAGTACGGCCAGCTATTTTATAGATTATATTTGATACTGTTCTATTCATAGAATATTGTTGACAACAATATGATCAACAACAGCTGTTGTCCTTGAACAAAATCTACTGACTCTCACAGAACCCCTTCTAGGAAGAACCATGTGCCCCAAACTACAGAATCTAGGATAAGTGCTGGCCAGATGAGCCGTTCAGCTCGGGTGCCAGCGGCCACGTTTAACTCACCGACGTCTGCGACCAACGATCCCGCCGGTAGATTTTCCAGAAACTCTGCCACCTTCGGCCAAGCCTTGTGCCTGGTGTGGCTGAAGTAGGGCGCAATACTGTCGTAAACTTTGTAGACATATTTCTGTTCAAGTGCGAGGGACGTGGCGTGTCGGTCCATCCTCCAATGGACGCGGGGACTCACAGATCGTCATGTGTCAAACCTGAAAATACATTATGATGTCAACTTAAGTAAACTTGAAAGTAGGGCTCAATACTGTCATCAAGGAACCTTCACCCAATACCTGGGTCCAATTTTCCCTGAAACTTCTTATTTCGTATCTGAAATGCCAGCAAAAATAAAAATAACGAAGGCAACTCACTTCAATTTGTGAATACATGACATCACATACTTCAAAGTGTGCCATCTTCTATAATCAAGCTTCTTATATCCAGGGGAAGACTTCAACTCAAATTGAATCAGGCATTTATTGTAACGGTATAGACTGATCTATATGCTTTTCCATCCAAGTTAACATGAATTGAAGCGATATCATTCTGTCACGATGATGAGCAAAATTTCTGGGGAAAAAATCATGTTGTATCAAAATTACCATAATTGCCATCAAAATTGAAAAGACATTATTGTAACGAGCAGTGTCTGCCAGTATAGAACAGTTTGATCATCCCGAAGTAATTGGCAAGGGGTGGGACATACATGTACATAATACACAACAAGAGAAAGACCGGATGAGATCCTATCGATTCCAAATTTTTCTCCAGTAAACAAAAATGCATTAATACTCATGTGGACTAGTCCGAATTCAACGTGGACCATCTATCGAGCTAGTTCTATCAAGTCTTGTCCAGATGAATCTGGGCTAATTCTGTCCCCACATTAAGCAAATGACAGCCATCATGACTGTTTGTGTTCAGTCTGTTAAATCAAGAGAATCAATTTGTTCAGGAACCAATCACCTTCTCAGGTGTCACACTCTTTGTCACACCGTTAATTTGCACTCACGTCCTGTCACCCACAACATCCAATAGCTAATCACATCCCACCTTATGCCAACACGCAATGTCAGAGCAGTGTTTATAAAGGAAAGCTTTTATTTGTCTTGAAATCTTTCTATTATCTTAGTTGATTTATCAATGTCATTTTCTCTGATACGAGCCTATCTTAATGACAGATCACCAATCATATTTTTCTTGCTATAATAACGGATTACCAAAATATCTTTCTTGTTATAATGACAGATTACCAGCATACAAAGCGCTGCAAGAACTTGAACTTTAACTTTTAACACCCTCTACTTTACCTTCCCAGACTAAAGTAATACAAAGTTGACTGCCATAAACTGGGGAGTTCCTGTCAGTTATCCTTCCCTGCAATTGTAACCTTATCCAGACATACCATAGCAAAATGTCAAGGGTCCATCAGAATGGATAGGTCACCCAATTATAGCACAGGGATAGATTTTCAATGCACACATTTTAAAAACATTAGGCTGAAACTTTCTTGCTTATGCTAGCTATATCCTGTTTCGGGGGGGGGGGGGGCAACTCCAACCTCTAAGTGCAGAGCGAACGCTGAGGAAGAAGAAGAAGCTGTGATGATGAAAGTTCATCAAACGCAGAAGAAGTTGCAGTCCTCAGACCGACATAAACTTCAATGAGCCGGGACAGGGGATCTGTCCAACCACTCCGATAAAGGCACTATTCATGATTAGACAATTTTCAACGAACCCTGTCGCAATCAACTGATAGTCCCAAATCCTGCTGAAAATATGGCACTAAGATGTCTGGGTAGATATATCATGATCTCCTGCCTATCCTGGTGTGGGAAAAAGCCCACGACACCTCCTCAATATCACTCAGGATGGGCAAGAGCGGAGAGAGTGGTAGTCAATCATAATATTGATCAGATTGCGAGCTACGCTCATGACTAATGGTCTCTTAATGCGAAGCAGACTTGAAAAGATTTCCACATTTCATCCCAATCCTCTTCCCGTCAATAAGAACATGATCTGAATGGGAAATTGGTAAGAATTTGCTGACACTAGGAAAGAAGCACCAATATTTCATTTAATCAACGTAGAACATTACACCAATGGCTCATGAATCATAGCTGCATGATAATTGCACGTGGAGTTTCTCGTGAGTCTACGAGTGCCCTTGGCAAGGACATGAAGGACAGTTGACCATGCAGCACCCACATTTTTCTATGCCATTGCCAACCAATTACAAGTGATGTCCTATATCAAGGTTGGACTGAATACTTGGAAACATAGATATGGTAAATAAATCCCAACAAGGATGCGTTTGATAATTAAGTTAATCCAGGCAAGCCCCTCGATTTCAGAGAATAATTTCCGATAAGTTACCATAATGGCTAGATCCAAGTGTATCACATAAGAAAACCAATGGGGACTATAAACCCTCTTCCCAATAATTCAAAATAATTAGTCCACGCATATCCGCATGTAACCAATTATGCAAATTACGCTCACTGAAGTACTCCACCATCTTCCTGCATATCATGGTACCCTGTGATATACTGTGAGTGAAATAAATCATTTTGTGCGTGCATCCGCAACTTATATGTATCAAAAGGATGTGGCGTTTCATCAGGTTGGGAATCTTGGCTTTCCAACGACGACATGACACATAACTCCACAAACATTTCTCATAAATATACCAATCTTCAGCCACATGTACCTGAGAATGATACATTCTTTTCTAGGTTGTTGGATCTTATTAGCGGTATTGGTTATTGCGCAACACACTTTTTGACACTTCCGCAGCAGAACAAGTCTAATTGGTTGTTGTTGCTCAAAGATCAATCTCGGGCTCAGCCTCCTCAAGATCTAGGTCACCCAAGTGGTGATGACCTACTCTACTTATTGTTTCTGAACTGCCCAGATTAAGCAGAAAAATATATCAATTAATCAACAATGTCTTATAGAGCGCCAAACTCCAGGTAAACCTGCTCAAGGCGCTACCTCCCCACCAAGAAATGCTTCCTCGAACAGCCAGGATTTTAGGAGTCGAGCAAGCAAAAGCTAAAACCCCAAATAAGACCTAAAATTCAAGGAGCTCAATATGTGTCTACATGGTCTAATACAAAATGTGTTGAAAAGCGAATGGTGATGTCACCTCATGATGGCTTTGTGTAATGTCACCTCATGATGGCTTTGTGTACTGACGGTAAACTATTTATATGTTGACATTATTAACCTAGCTTCCAGTTAATGCTATGATGTCAGACAATTAGGGGAAATGGATTACCTGTTTCATGACGTTATTGACGACTGTGGTCACAGGAACTCCTGCAATGAAAACAATAAGTGCTCTATTATATTACCTTATTCAATTCACCAATGACGTCTAACTTTGGTTGCGCAACTTATGTTCACGATGATCAAGTCAAACTAAATATTACAGTCACAGAAACTCGCGCAAATAAAACAATTTCTGCACAGTGAATAATGGAACTTCTGGCAGAAATCAATATGTCATCAATTTCACCAATAATGTCTAATCTTGGTTGTGTAACTTGCATTCACAGTGACCGCCGAGGCCACAAATCATGCTCACCAACTGCAGCAATTCATAAATCACTCGTTCACAAGACGCTTGGAATCAGCAAGGAGGCCAATCAAGTCTTCCAACAATTCCAGAACACAACCATCTGAATTCAATTCAGTCTGCGATAATTCTCAACCTCCTCAACTTGGTACAGAAAACAATCTATAGAAACCACTTTAATGACTGTTACCTTTGTTAATACAAGTGCGCATCAACCCTAGGCCATAGCAAGTATGAGTGTTTAGACATCCTGTAAACAACTTTTCACAGCCTGATATGTTTGCCAAAACACCCATTGTTGATTTCGCTCCTGTGTATTTCTGCAAATTGGTCTACTTTCTATTGATAAAACCATTAAGTTGAATTTATGCCCCTGAAGTTTGCGATTGTATTTCTCTTACGTAAATACTAGGCTCACACAAATAAAGAGGTTAGTATTCAGGAGACAACTTACCACAGTTTGAATGTTTGAATCAGAAGCTAGTATCCAAAGCACAAAGAAATACACCGATAGCCAAAATTTAAAAAACAATCAAAGAACAGAGTCGTGTCTGAACCAAGTATCCAGTCGATCACCACCTCCTCGATCCACTTGGTAAGGACAACACCGTGGAATGACTGAAACTGAGCCGCTGCTTTTGTCGTTATCACACCATGAACGCAACGTAACAAGTGACTCATGGGAAATACAAGCAATGAGTTCTTCTCAGTTGTGAGTTGGCATGACAACGGCAGAAACACACTTGTGTGCAGAAGGTAACTTAAAGGGGAACTGACAAAAGTATGATTACCGAAACTTACAATAAAGCTTGCTCAGAGTGAAGTGCTAACCCAATTTCTATCACAATATTCCCTTGCATGAAGATGTTATTAGCCAACGAAACCCTACGTTGATGATGTCACACCTAGCATGCCCAAGTCATGCAAGTGCGAGTTATCATCGATCACAGTGCAACAGCATTGGCCTTCTCTTATCTTGTTTTTAGGTTGGCAGACTTCACATCATCGCTTGTCTTGTTGTATCAAGACATTATTTTCGATGTTTTTTGACTGATCAATTAGTGGTATGGCCTCTGGAGGGTCACATAACCCTGGATTGATGGGTCCTGGACAGGGTTAGCAGAGATAGACATTGATCAATCGGGCTTAGTTTGTGGACACAGCACATTGACAATGCATCAAGATGACCTCTGAACTCGAGAGTTCATTCGTGTCCAGTTTTGGGATGAAAATCGGAATCGCTTGATAATTCAGTCCGATTTTGAACTTTTTCATTTTAAGAGCAATTTGATGATGGGAATTAATACAGGAGAGTGGAAGGTGACCAGGGGCAGCCGACAGCTTGGCATTGATGCCCCTGATCACTCCGTTGGTCCTTACAAAGTACATGACAATTCCAGCCATTGTCAATATTTTTCCATCTGACAAAGGAGCGTCCATAATAAAGGGATGGTCGAGGAAATTATCATTATGGTATTTGTCGACTATATTGCAAACAGTATTAATGGGGAAAGATGAGGAGTGGAAAAACAGTATGATGGGGCCGCTGCCTCAATTAAGTCGGTGCGTTTGTACTGTGCACCAAAAAAAGAGGAAACATTTCATCTTTTTCACAATACGTTGATATCAAGATATCATTTGATATATTTTTTACTCATAGATGATGGAAATTGGGACTGATAATATCATATTAGCCGCAATGATATTGTTATGTATCATTGTGCTTGGCGGTGGCAAGAGGAGAGGCCAAGTGCCCGATGAACAGGGCCGGGGAAATTCGGCACGACCCAATTGAATTGATGTATTGAACGTATAATTAATTCAAAACTGCAAAGTTTATGATTGGAACACAACTGGATTGGTATCTAAAAGTAATCCTCCTATCCCCCCTTCCCATCATTCATGACCTGACATGTAACTGATCACACTAACCAGCAGATCCAAATAATACTGGCCCCTTGGTATGTAATCAATATTACCAGGACACTTCAAATGTCACCTAGATAATGATCTCAGGTTGGCAAGGAGAGTTTTACATAATAGGCCTTATAGTGTGGTAATTGGTGTCAGCACACTCTCACGTCTTGTGACGTGTGTGTCCCATAAAAATGTGTGTAAGCAGAAAGGTAAACACCCATCTGAGGAACAGTCTTCAGAATTTTTGAAAATAAGAATGGTTCACCAGTTCGGATATAAATTTGGCAACAAATCTATAACGGATTCCATCTATGGATCAATGATCAAAGGATCAAAATGTCTGTCCTAACGTCTTGGGACATCCTGTAAAGTCTCTCTGACATGATCCGGTTTGTGACACATGGCACAGGAAAGAGAGCCGAGAATATGACGGTAAAAGATACTCAGGAAAAAAGAAGATAATCGATAAAGATACAATGCCACACAAATCTCTGAGGCTAAATATAAATTGCGAAACGACAGGCGACAGAAGAAACAAGGAAGCTTATCCTATGTATGGAGCGTGACTTAGCCACACAGACTTAATATTACATACAAAATTTCAAACAAATGGCGAAAAATTGCTGAGCAGATGAGAAGCTTGCATAGACTCTACCTCAGGTTGAAGACGTAGTCACTCGGCCAATATAACTAATAGGCGCCTTACTGTAGTGGCACGTAAAAACACTCATCCCGCCCTGTAGGGGGAATACTCCCTGGAGAATAAGACAGGTCTCCAAGTGCAGAGTGAATGCAGATGAAGAAGAAGGAGCTAAGCAGATGTGCACTCAAATTAAAGAAATAGTAAGAACCATTTTTCTGCGAAGCTCACAATATTACCTTCTTGTTGGATGAGATAAAGAGGAGAAGCCACAGTTAATGCTGTCTTGAAATGAATACGTACTTTCATATAAAATGCCTTGGACCAAATGCTGCACTCAAAGAAAGGAAATAGAAACTGTCAGTTCTCAACAAAGCTGCCAACACTTCCTTTCTTATGGACGAGACACCTATGACAAGGTACACAATGAGATACATAATCCCCCCCCCCCCACCAGCAATATCATAACAAGATGACATTTACTAATCACCTGCGCAATCATTGCCTCTATCATAGGGAAGGCTTCCTGATTAGCTGGCAATACATTGTGAACAGATAATGTCTACATGAGATAGGAAAGGTGAGGACAAAAATCACTTCCTTTTTTGTCAGTCCCTGGTTTACACAGAAACAATGGAGATAACTTGTTGGTTGAATGGACAACTTGTGTCTGAGATGTGTTGGTGGTTTTTCATTCGAATGAAATGGCTTCCAGCAGGACTTAGACTTCTCCAAACATTGGAATCGAATATCATTGAACTGCACTTAACAATGCACTAGAAATAGATGTAACCATGAAGTGCCTGAAATTCACAAATCATGTCCAAAACTGCCTCGCGACACTGGCGTTGATCAGTATTAGAGACCAGAATAAATGTGATACTATCAGTGGTGACACCTGGTGGCAAGCAGAGTCATTATCCTCATGCCCAGTTAAATCCATTCATTTCTCTGAAAACCCTCTTGAGGTGCATATGGTGTTATTTTCATAAGCTGAAAAACCTTAATTCCTTGTAGTGCACTGCTAAATATTGCCTTGGCCTGTAAACTTTATGTAGTGCAGCCTGCTGGCCAGGATGCGAAACGTCTTTATCATTGGTCTGCCCTAATGCAATCCTGACTTTGACGGTATCACTCTGAACATAATGATTACTACTTACCAAATTAGGGACAATGTACCAGGCAGTCAGGGACAAACTGGCAGACAGTAATAACTGACTCTACATATCATAAGTAATTATTACGAAATCTTTTGATATGCCATCATAAGAAATATGAAAGCTTTAGCATTAGATTCATAAGATATTATATTTATGATTCTTAGTACTGGGTAATATCTTCTTTTTACGAAATGGTTTGTTTTTCTACAGTTCAAGCAGATGCTTCTTCCAGGGTTTGAAAAAGCCAGGGTATTTCTCCTTTTGATGGAAAAGGGCAGAGGGCAATTTAGGCCAAAAACTGAAAAAGGCATACTTGCGTGTCCGATTTGGAAAATTGACCAAAAGTGGACAAAATTTGACTACTTTCAGAATCAGAAACTGGGGGTGGCGGGATGCCGCACCCTTCAAAATATTCCTAGACTGAGCACTAAGATATTCATATTATGAACATTGGGAGAGATGGATTTAGCATTGATCTGAATGAAGTGGTTTAGAAGGGTTTAGTTGACACAAGAAGGATGATTTTACAAAGTTTCGTATTGACTCCTCATGAGAAAAACTTTCGTCTGGATTCCTACTCCACCACGGAAACATCCAACCTATGTCCTTACAAAGCACTTGAGATCTCCCGAGAAAAAAAACACACACTGCATTTGAAATCAGAAGGTGATCTCTAGCAAATTATCCCGAAGCATGATGAATGCACAACTGACATGAAATCGATGAATACTATCATCAGATGTTTGCCCATCAGTGCAATGGTCAGATCTGGATCTCAATCTGGATTGATGAATAGTAGTACTGGTATGGTCTATCAAGCTATTGACGATACGAATCTATTTCATGTTTTGCATCAGTGGGTATCAATTTCGAGGCACTGAACTTCTGAGGTCAGCGACAGCAAGGTGAGGGTAGATGCTGAAGAAGCGAAGGCTCGATGGATAACCTACCGCAGAGAAAGCATGGCGTCGGGCATTACTCGTAGCTCACATCAAACCACTGGCACTAATCCCATTTTGATGTTTGAGACCTGAACATGATGACAATTCTTACCTAGCCAAGCCATGCATGTGGGTGGACCGAGCAGAGGCAGTCAAACGCATTGGCAGGGAGATCGGGTAGCATGAGTACCCATTATTACCCAAAGAGGCTGTATAATCTGGCTCACAAATGTGTAACTATAGTCATGACAGTCACCAAAAGGACTGTCTATTTTCATGTTTTATTCTCAGATGTCCCAGAAACAAACCATTCAAAGACGAGCAGCTGTGCAAGAATAACAGCATCTCAAGTCTCCAAGCCCTGCAGATGTCTCAAAACTACGCTTTCCAAGTCAAGCAGGCGTCCCAGGAGCAAAGTATTCCAAGACCAGCAAACGTCCCCGAAGCAAAGTATTCCAAGACCAGAAGACGTCTCAAAACCCAGGTATTCCAAGACCAGGAGATGTCGCAGAACCAAGGTATTCCAAGACCAGCAGATGTTGCAGAACCAAAGTATTTCAAGACCAGCAGATGTCTAAGAACCTAGGTATTCCAAGACCAACAGATTTCCCAGAACCCAGGTATTCCAAGACCAGCAGATTTCCCAGCCCCCTCCTCAGCCTTACACTCAGTACTTGACGCATCATCAGCATCATGCATCGCCCTCACTCACCATACGGATATATGGATTATCTTGCCGTAACAGTAACACAGTAACGGTAATTATCACAGATCTATCTGGGATGTCATGTTATACCATCCCAGCAAGCTGATCTCTGATATCGTAATTATCATTTTTAACCCTAAAAGTCTTGGGGTTTGCACTCACGTGCTGAAACTGGAAGTGCGGTGGCAGAGTTGAAGGGTATCCGACTTGTGATCAGTAGGCAATGGGTTCAAGGCCCAGCGAGTTCCTCACGGTACTTTCAACTGGTCCAGTGTAGCACAGTACGTGTGGTTTCTACAGAAGCTGGGGAACGAATGCTAAGTGCTTTTAGACCGTATAGTTGTAGAGTAATAAGTATTGAGAAGAGTTGCTGTCAGTAAGCATATTTTTAGCGGGATTCTGGAATTGACTGAAATGGACATTGGGGACTGGGATTTATCATATCTATAATGGGACACTGGGACAGGTCCCCCCCTCCCCTATTGCAATCTCCTTTCCTTTTAAACATTGCCAATGACAGCAATAAAGGTGAAAGCATCAACTCCGTCTCGTATCCATGTGAAAGATCGTCAAGCCATTTGTCCGGGACATTGATCCTCTAACATCGGCTTAAAGCTAGATCAGTGGCAAGATTGAAACATTTGTTTCATCAATGTCAAGAACACTTGAATATATATTGGCTCATTAGGTGAGCTAATGAACAGCTTGCTCCCCTAACATGGGTATTAATCAGGTTGATTAGGAGTTGGGGACATTTAAACCAGGCTCGATCAACGATGGGATAGGGGTGATTGTGGCAAATCTGTTTGTTTATCTGAGGACAAGAGAAAGTCCTGTATACATCCTATATACCTGTATACCTGGATCATGATTACGACAGCCAAAAACTCTGATATTTACGCCTACTTAGGCTCTTAGCGCTGAGAGGCAGCTCGATATTCTTAAACTCAAATGTCCCTTTGTAACTGGGAGAACAAGAACCATGTCTAGACACTCCCCTGGATACCTAGAAACAACAAAATGACTTCAAATACCCACAAACTGATAATTATGTTTACTCTTTAGGTCACACCAATTTGATACCACAGATAGTGGGCAAGGAGGCCATTTTTTTGTCAGAGCAAGGGAAAAAGAAGCTCACTGGACTCTAGAATACAGAACATATTGCGAACAACTCAATGTCAGTACACTTGACTTTCGTTGACAACATCAAACTTCTATGTCATTAGTGAACCTCTGCAACCAAGACAAGAGTTTTCTAAATTCATTTTGTGGCAACAGGTGCAATTTTTAATACTGGTCGATGGGAGTTATGAAATTTTTCTTTCCACACAGAGGAAGTAGAATGTTTTCACATGATATGATCGCCTGCCAAGCTGGAGGGACGGCCCAAATGACCATGACAGCATATGACACATCATTGTTCTGCCCTCCAGGGACCGTATTCACAAAGCCCTCGCAACTTTACGCAGTGCGCAGTTTATTGTTAACTTGCGGTTGCCCTATTGTGTACTGTCTGTCAAACAAAAGGTTAGCGTCCTCGCAAAGTTACGAATGCTTCATGAATAAGCCCCCAGCATGGCTGGTCGTGAAAACACTCTGTTGGTTTGTAGCTGGGCCTGCAATCGAAAGTGATTGAATTGGTGCGGCCTTGCAGAGCTTTGACATTAGGACATACCTGCATAGACCATTCTTAAACCTCAAATGTACCTTTAAGTGCTTTGTCTAGTCCACACCTCTTTCTGAATACCCCATACAAGTATGACAACTGCTGACATGTATTGTAAACAACGCACGAACTCTGATATTTACAGAGACCGCTTCTTTCTATAACATACAATACCAAAAAAGAATCAGAGAGCAATCCGTCTTAATCAAGAGAGAAGGTAATTTCTTAACGACATATCCCGAATGGGGGGGGGGGGGGGGGGGGGCTTAACAATATGTAAGATATACGGAAATATTCCCAGAAATTTAGTCAGCTGTGATATATCAAGTTAATGTTTCAAGGGTAAACTGCATTTTGAACGATTTTAAATGCTTCCTTCTTACTCTTTAATTAAACTTGAGAAAGAGAGAGATGTACCAGGTCCACATCTAAATCAACCCTCAAGAGATAGTCATCATATATCTGAAGAGATTTGTGTGAGGAATCATCCCATTATAATTGACAACTCATTTTCAAAAGTTTTGACATTAACCTTTACATGTAGCTAGAGCCGTCACATGAACAGAATGCTAAGACTGGTATGTCAGGACAACTTGAACTTACAATTGGATTCAAAACGTAAGTAATGGACACAAAAACCTGTGAAATGCAACTGAAACATGATATACCACATGAATGTCTCCATCTGATTCTGACATTTGAATTGTTCAATCCACATAAAACATGTAAAAGTAAACACTTTATCACGTTTATTAGTTTTTAAGTGAGAAATGTCAAAACCATTTGCTGATTGCCAATGGTGAAATGAAGCCAGTTCTTAAGCACTGCACAAACAAGTGATCTAAATCACTGCGACCTGTGATTTTTTAATCGCTGCTTTGTGTGACAAACAGATCTGTCCTCTGTGGGTACATCGGTAATTGCTGGGCTTGATAAAGATTGCAGGTCACAGCACTCACTGATTCTTGTCAAAGGGACCGCTGCACTGACAAATGCCAATGGTGACATTTCCATCATTTGATTGTGATTACAGGTTGCACTAATTTGAATCATTTGTTTGCGGGTGTTAAAAATTTGTCCTATGAAAACAGAGTCAAATTCTTTATATTTCAAAGTTAATCGAACAAAACTGACTGAAAAGTTAAAAATTTACGTTTGGGTTTAATGGTACGTTTACCAATAAATTGAATGAAATTAGATGCAAATATCATGACATTTTATTTCAGATTTTTTTTATTTTTAAAAGTTATTTGCCATGGTTTATTTTAGTTGAAATGAAAATTCGGGCACACAGAAACCAGCCTGATTAGATTAGTATTAACCTCTCTACTTTCCATTATAAATTAATTATTCAGACTGCACACCAAATGATCAATAATTTGTTGATCAACAAAACAAGCTAACTAAAACAAAGGTCATCTTCATTCCATTAGATAATGAAAAGGCCCCAAGGTACCAATCACTTTCTAAGGCTCAATATGAATATGATCCATCTGCATGAACACTGTTCAAATAATAGGATGAAAGTCTGAATGGCAGCGCAGAATTGAAGTGTTTAGTCCAAGCATACCTAGAACGGTGCTGTGCCCTGTTGACACCCTTTAAAATTTTTCCCCTTATACTAAATGAATGAGACCTACAGAGCCCACTGGAGATTTGATGGCAAGTTACTCCCTAGCACGATTCAGGTTATTCGAAGCCACAAAATTGACACACAATCTAGTATACCACAGAATCTCGGATCAGTGCTACATGTAGATCTGTGAAATGGCAACCACCGAGGTGGACAAGGTGTTTTGAAAGGAAATATCCTAGAATGTAAATTTTAACTATTATCTCCGCAGAGAAACAAAAGATTGCGACTAATAATAAATATGATATCAACCAAAATTCAGATTACACAAAGCCTTCCGTCTTTTACAAAGATATCACAAAAATCATTGTTGCTCTTTTCTTAATCTTAATGATAAATGTCATCAAGACCTGGAGGCATTATTCATGTAAAGCTATGAGAAAAATCTCATTTAAAGTCATCGCTAAGAAGAAAAAAAGAAAGTCAGCTCCTTGGTTTCTGCAGCATCAAAAAGGAAGCTTGATCAAACACGCCAACTGCTTGAAAAAGTCAGCTGTCAGTGAGTGGTGGAATGATGGGTGACATGCAGTGTTCTCACTCTCAGCAAAGTGACTTGACAATTTCTGTTACTACAGTACACTCTCCATGTATCAGGTTGCGACCGTAGTTTTCTCATTTCTGGAAGCAGCAATATTTCAAACATCAGATATCCTTCAACTGAGTATGAATTTAGTGGATTACAGTTCTAATTTAGATGCATTCACCAGACATGCCAAAAACAAAAGCACATGACAGAATCCTGTAAGTGTAAGTGTAACTTGATCATTTGATTATGACAACAAGAAAATACATCTCGACCACCCTATCAGTATCACTAACAGATCTAACATTGTATGCAAAGAATAGATGCTCTGTTTCTATGATCTAGGATAGTTCATCCTGCTCCATCCCTCGTGCACGTTATATTAAAGCTCGGTCGCTAGTGTTGAGTGTTGGCCTGAGTTCCAGACGCGGAAGAAGAATAAAACAGAATATCCCAGGGGACTAAGACTGCTGACAGGGCTGTACTAGCAAGCGGTCATCACTAACAGCGTCCACCAGGTTTAAAGTCAGGTATAAAGTCATCAAATAAAATTAAGTAGCCATAAACGTAATACACCATAAAACACATTTCCTGAAAATTTCATGACATATAAGTCGTACTTCCACCTACATGACCTATCAAATCCCTGTGTCTTTTGCGCTTACACCTATGAATTGCCGTGTTTAAATAGACCCGTGTGTCAAATCCCCGTGTCTATTAGCCCCATCGCGCTCGATGGGGCTAATCGGGGGCTAATTTAGACCCGTGTTCAACACGGGTTTTTTGATAGGTGGAATCTGAATAGACACGGCAATTGCAAGTTCTAAGATCCGGCGACAGATGGCGTGGTGTTGTTGCCTCGGTATTGCGCCCCCTCCAACGGGGAAAAAACACAGGAGAGCTCCCTACCTACCGCGCACCTGTCGCCGGGGCTGTTTACCATTATCTAACAAACTGATAGGTGAAAACTTGTGCGCCGCGGGTTTTTTGACACACGGCGAAGACACGGGTCTTGAAAAAACACGGGGTTTTGTGATAGGTGGAACTACGACTATAGGTTTAAGATATGGGAGATGTTGTCTGAAATCACAAGGCTCCTGTATTACTGGTCTGAATACTGGGAAGCCCCATCATACCCTCCAAGTCAAATCGAACATGGCCGTTGACTGGGTGGTAGACGGACGCTGGTGGTGCATTTTAGACAACTTGCTAATCTGGCACACAAATACATACATACATACATACATACACATACAGTATGACCAGTATAAGAAAATAACAACCCAAATACTGAAATAGTAAATACACAGCGCAACCGCAAGTCAAAAAGATGGATCGAGTAGGCTAGCAGTAGCAGACGTTTTTCTCGCCGGTGACCCGGAAAAGCCCAACAACACCTTTTCTGTAGTAATCCGTCTCGAAAATAAGTCCAAGAAACATAAGAATTTCAGATAAACATGTTGTTAAAAATGGTATATCATACTTACAGCGATACACC
Organism: Lineus longissimus; assembly: GCF_910592395.1. NCBI lineage: Eukaryota > Metazoa > Nemertea > Pilidiophora > Heteronemertea > Lineidae > Lineus > Lineus longissimus. Next base: position 1,197,730 of record NC_088316.1, read on the forward strand.
TGGAATGCATGGAATAGGTAAAAGCACTAACTTTCCTGCATCTCCAGAAATCGCTTGTTGGCTGATCATTATTTGGTCCCCCAATTCTGTGGTACGGCCGTGTTTTGTGATGAAATCTATTAATAGATGGGGATCACCACGGCGAACATCAGCTGCACACAGCGCATGTATGGGTGGTGTAAAGTGAAAGATAGTCCCTCAAATCATATAGTCCTTCATAAGTGTCTTTGTTTTTTCTAGACCTAACTCTGGTCCCCGAAAATACTGTTAGGCTGCTTGTAGGGGGATTTCTGCTCAGGCATCATGCTGGAGCATTTTAACCCCCCCCCCCATCAATATGACAATAAGTCATAAGCATTGCCCCGTGGCGCAGGCAGGTTCAATGGGCTATACCCTGAATAGATTGAATTGCAATGAAAATCTAATGCAATATAAAAAAAACCAACCATTTTATTTGTCCACAGACTCGGACCTAGCTGTGGCGTGCTGTATGCGTGCATATAAAAGTGTATCAGTTGGTTCGAACATGGAGGTATTATTAAGAATAATACCTCCATGGTTCGATAGAGATGATGAGGCAATGGGTGATATGAATAAAGACTAGCAAATGCTTTTATCTAAAACTCCATGTACATTTACTCCAGGCCTTTCTGTACAAAATTGAAGTAAAATCATTTGCTAGTCTTTTATTCATATCACCCAATGCCTCGTTCCTTCGTCAGCAATGCCCCTTTTTATACGGAGAAGGAGTACCCAGATACTGAGATAGGCCTTCACATGTCGGCCTCCAAATGGCTCGAACCAATTGCACTATCACTACTATAACTTTAAAATGCGTGCTCCTCCTACATGTAGCCAGGTCTCGGGCAAGGCACCCCCCCCCCCCCCACTCCCCTTATTTAGGGGGTACATAGGCTTGTTCCCAAGTTTTAAAATCACCCCCTAATGGAAGGAAACAGCATTTTTTTGTACCCCTATTTGCGGGCTTTTGTGAGGAAATTGACCCCCTATTTGAAGGAAGGATTTGATCTTACCCCCCTAATTGAAGGGAGTCTTGGATCCCTACCCCGAGGATTGTGTTTGATACCTTGGTGATAGCAGGCTGTGTTTCCTCTTCATCATCATCAAGGGCTTCCTGAGCAACATGTCTAATTTGGGTCTGCTCTTCTGGAGCAGCAAAGTTCACATCCCCATCAGGATCTTCATGGAAATGCATAACGTGTTCCTGAACATCATCTCCTTGCTGCTGAGGATCCTTAGAAGACCCAGGGAAGGAAAACATGAGAAAATATACCCCTATTTTCAGTTTTTGAAGGGAAAATAGCAGTAATAACACCCCTATTTTATTGATTTTTCGGGGATTTGTCCGTCCTTGTGAGATGATTACCACGGTACAACCAAATCAGTTGTCTTGTACAGCTAAATGACCATTTGAAGTTGTGTCAATGACTTCCCAACCTGACCAGATAACCAGCTGGCAGATGTTGGTTGTTCCATTTTCCGTCCTTGTGAGATGATTACCACGGTACAACCAAATCAGTTGTCTTGTATCACAGTTTAATGTTGTCTTGTACAGCTAAAGGACCCTTTGAAGGTTGTGTCAATGTCTTCCCAACCTGACCAGATATCCAGCTGGAAGAGGTTGGTTGTTACGTAGGCTGTCCTGTCGTCTCCAAAGTTCATTAGCGGTAACCTTAGTGTAATTTTTAGGTTGTGTCAAGGTCTTCCCAACCTGACCAGATAACCAGCTGGCAGAGGGTAGTTGTTTCGCGTCAGAGTTTTTATGTTGTGTGAAGGCCTTCACAATCTGAATAGATAAGCAGCTGGTGGAGGTTGATTGTTTCCACATCCCACAGACCATGCAGCCAGAAAGATATTGGGATTTCACCAATCGCAATTGCCGTTGCCTGTACCATGACAGAAGACGGACAATAGTGCGATGGGCTTCATGATTTTGCTTGGGTTGGGGAGTTTCTGGGCTGATATGGGCAGACATACATTGGGTCAGGTCAAGTATTGGGGTTGAGAAAGTGTTAGGTGTTGGTGTAGGGGGCCTACCCTAAGGATAAAATAATGTGTCTCAATTTCACCATGGCAATCTGACAGCACTTCACCATAGTGAATTGGGACGGTGAAATATTTTACCATGGTGAGCATGGTAAATTCTACATTCATGGTGAGCATGGTCAACTTTGAATTCACCATGGTGAACGCTGCATTCACCATGGTGAGCATGGTCAACTCCGATTTTACCATGGTGAATCTGAGATTTTTTTCTTAAGGGTCATCTCCATCCAAACCAATTCACCGACTTAACGTTGCCCTCTTTTGAGGCAACAAAATAATGAAAACAGATGCAAAGACAGGAGACTAAAGACGGAATACAATGTACAGAACACAGCCTTGTTATTCATGAAACATAGACTCTTGTCGACAACAAACAGTCAACAGAATTTTGGCAGGATTTTTCAAAATAACAATGATGTGAAGTGAAAAAATACAATAAAATATAGCAATAAAAGTAAGTCACTCTATTGCAAATTACTTCCCACTAACAAGTTGAGGTGTGCCCACAAGTTGCTCGACAATCAAAATGGATTGATACGACGAACACCAGAGTTCAAAGGCGAGAAAGGATTCACTTTTTGCCCACATCAACGCATCAGTCATTGAAATCGCTGTTGATCGAGGAGCGACACGTGGCCATCAGAGTGACTAGGGAGATGAGAGCTGGCGATTCAGTCCATGCCTGTTCGAACAGGCCACCATTCCTCTCCTACACTGCTTTGGAGTCTTTGGTAAACTTGGATGAGATCATCAGTGGGTGGCGACTTCTTCCTAGATTTTCTGAAGACAGAAAATAGAATTCAATTCAATACAGTACATGATTGTGGCAGAGCAAGGGACAAGGATGTGACGTGACAAGATCGAAGAGCAAGACCAGCGTGAATCTACACGACACACTATGGACTAGTGGCTCAGATTCTCAACTAGAGGTCAAGAGGTCCCTGGTTCGAATCCTACAGTCGGTGAGAGACTCAGGCAGGTCTCTTAGACACTTGCCTCACTACCCAGATGTATAAATGGGTTCTGGCGCTGGGCATATGGACAAATGGGACAGCATTTTTTCCTTCTTTTTTTGTTACTAACAGGATTGTGTGCAGCCCAGGCTTCAATCTCTTCATCTATCTGGGCCCTCGACGATGGCACCTTTGGTCCTTCCTTTTCCAACAAGTGTCTGAAACAGTGAAAACAAAAACAGTGGAAATCATTGACGGCGTTGTAGGTTAGACACTGCTGCTCAAATGATTTGAAATATTCTCCTCACAACCCAAAGAAGAAAACCTAGGTGGCTTTTTCGTTATGCATTTCTTTGCAGTGAATTAACGAGTAAACATCGTCTCTCAAACACTTGGGAAACGGATCTGAGAGCATCTCAGTTTCAAAATTTTCCTGCTGGAGACCCCCAGACCTCCCTTCGTGGGTGAGCGCCTACTGCGCTTTCATGTGATTGTGAGGGCGAGCCCTCACCATATTCAGGCTTCGCCCTCAACGGGGCCCCCTCTATCCAGCTGTGCTGGATCCACTCCCTTATTTGATGGTGACCTACCATGTGGTCCAGCCACCAGTCAGACAAGGATCCCCTTTTGAGATTTGTTGCTACTTCTGGCTGTACCGAGGCTACTTTTTGCTGGGTCACTGGATGTACCAAGTCATGCCCGCTGAAACGACGAGTGATCATATCAACATTGTTGTGGCGATACTCTACACCATCCCTTCGCAATTCCCACAGCCCGTGATCACTGTTCACTAAAAGATTTGAGAAACAAGTCGTCACAATTCCGTTGGCGTCATATGCAATTTGAATTGCAGCAGACGTCGCGGTTTAACATAAGTTGTGTACCGGTGCTACCGAATACGCTGCATGACACAAGGGCCTTAACATCACAGTAGAAAAGAATCATATTGAATTTGGCTAAATCACAGGGCTCTGCAGCCAGGCCTCTGAATCTGATATCATGATGGGGGGTGGGCGAGGGGGTTGGTCCAGCAGCGGCTGGCAGCGGACATTTGTCTTGACTCTTGCTTAGCGCTGCTACAGCTTAAAGTGCTGTGGTACAGTCTAGAAGCAGTGTCATCATTGGCGAAATGGACCAAAGTTTGTGAGGGGCTGAGTTTCGTCCAAAAATAGATCTGTTTACACACTACGGCAATGGCGTATTGCAGGTACACGTACGGGTCATTGATTGTCGGACGTCAGTTCGCCAAGAAAACCAAAGGAATCGAAGGATTCATTGAACCATGGAGGTATTATTAATAATACCTCCATGATTGAACTCATCAACACATCATTAGTTTTCAGTGAAGTGCAACTGTATTCCTAGGTAAATCACTTTGGTATATAGAGAGTAAGATTACAATTAACTCACGTTAAAGTTTGAGTAATTCCGGGGAGGTAGCGTTGTCAGTACGTTGGTTTAGGGGCGCAATAACCTAGCTTATAGCGAGCAATTAGTACACTAAGATTTCAGTGATTAACATAATAGTTGCAAGTATTTGGCATTTTAGACTCATAATTCGTGCTATAATAACTACGTTGTAAACATAATGCTCAAAATTGATTCATGAAAAAGTTGTTAGGGCAATATCAAGCAAGCAGTAATGGAAAAAAGTGTAATTCCATTAACTGAATATTGTTTTTAGACACTATAACATTTTAGGCCTACTTTTCCGTAAACCACGAGAACAATGTATGTGAAAAAAACAACACATATAAGTGAGGCGCCGAGTAAACATTAATTGTAAGGTAAAGAAAAGCTCGGTCTCTAAAGTCTGGAGGTCCGGAGTCCGTAACTGTGACGGTCACGAGAGTGGCTTGTTCTTACGGATAGATCGAGAGGGCGGTTTGGGGTTCCGCCGACGGTGCTCGCATGCATTAGTCGTATCCCCGAAACCTTTACAACGAACAACAAAGCTGGTGGCATCCATGACGGTATAGGAATTGACGGTGAAGTAACAAAAAAACTCGTGGCATATCGGATGCGCATCCGAAGACGGTTAGGGAATTGATGGTGAAGGATCTCGTGGCATATCGGATGCGCATCCGATGACGGTAAGGGAATTGACGGTGAAGGATCTCGTGGCATATCGGATCCGAAGACGGTAAGGGAATTGACGGTGAAGGATCTCGTGGCATATCGGATGCGCATCCGAAGACGGTAAGGGAATTGACGGTAAAGAATCTCGTGGCATATCGGATGCGCATCCGATGACGGTTTTATATACATATATATATATTATATAAATTTTAGTTTTACACTATTATGTAAGTGCAAGCTCTAGTGAGCTCACACAACTGTTTGACAGTCCTGGCTCCTCCATCGTGCTGACAACATGATGAGAGAGATGAGACAGTCACAGCCAGGCAAAAAAAGTCTTGGCTGCTCTGCCAAGTTGTCAACATGGTGAGAGAGATGAGGAAGTCACAGCCAGGCCGAATCAGTCCTGGCTGCTCCACCGTGTTGACAACATGATGAGAGTGATGAGACAGTCACAGCCAGGCCGCATCAATCTTCGCCGCACTGCCTAGTTGTTAATATGGCGAGAGAGATGAGACAATCACAGCCAGGCCAAATCAGTCTCGGCTGCTCTGCCAAGTTGTCTACATGGTGAGAGAGATGAGAGACAGTCACAGCCAGGCCAAATCAGTCTTGGCTGCTCTGCCAAGTTGTCTATATGGTGAGAGAGATGAGACAGTCACAGCCAGGCGGCATCAGTCTTCGCCGCACTGCCTAGTTGTTAATATGGTGAGAGAGATGAGACAGTCACAGTCAGGCCAAATTAGTCTTGGCTGCTGTGCCAAGTTGTCAACATGGTGAGAGAGATGAGGCAGTCACAGCCAGGCCGAATCAGTCCTGGCTGCTCCACCGTGTTGACAACATGATGAGAGAGATGAGGAAGTCACAACCAGGCCGAATCAGTCCTGGCTGCTCCACCGTGTTGACAACATGATGAGAGTGATGAGACAGTCACAGCCAGGCCGCATCAATCTTCGCCGCACTGCCTAGTTGTTAATATGGCGAGAGAGATGAGACAATCACAGCCAGGCCAAATCAGTCTCGGCTGCTCTGCCAAGTTGTCTACATGGTGAGAGAGATGAGAGACAGTCACAGCCAGGCCAAATCAGTCTTGGCTGCTCTGCCAAGTTGTCTATATGGTGAGAGAGATGAGACAGTCACAGCCAGGCGGCATCAGTCTTCGCCGCACTGCCTAGTTGTTAATATGGTGAGAGAGATGAGACAGTCAAAGTCAGGCCAAATTAGTCTTGGCTGCTCTGCCAAGTTGTCAACATGGTGAGAGAGATGAGGAAGTCACAGCCAGGCCGAATCAGTCCTGGCTGCTCCACCGTGTTGACAACATGATGAGAGAGATGAGATAGTCACAGCCACAGTTCTTCGATCGTTTCTCCTCCGCACGTGCTAGGACGTGTCTGTCGGAGCTGACAGCTATCTCGATGATTAGGACCTCCTTTTCCTTCTCATAGAAGACGCCGAGCATGACGGGGTGCCGCTGTTTTATGCCATAGCCGTATACTATATACATACTATGGCTGTATAGCTAAATAGTCAAAATAAGCAAAGATATGCACATGTCACTGTGCTGCGAGTATTAGGTCAGCAGGCGTTCGTCTATTACGCGATTACGACTACTTCAAATACGTTGAGCAGAGAAACGGAAGTTTGATACCTAACTAATTTCTGAAAGATCAATATTTTGGTTTTGCTAATGTACCTTCACTAATATGTTCTTTCGTTTTCATCTCAAGAAATATCAACCTGAAAGTGATCTTGATTTTATCGATAGATACCTCTTACACTGATTAATATTCTAATGTAAGAGTTTTTTAATATATTTGTCATAACGATTTTACAATACCAAAAATATGGGTCATACCAGCAGACCACAGGCCTAGACTACATATAGGCCCCTACTATAAATCAGACACTTGGTCCTGGTCAATTGGACAGACTACCACTCGGAAGAGATTGACTGACTGATGAGACTGTCCATATGATTGATTACTGGAGCATCACAACCAGAATATTGGAGACGGCTATTGCCCCATCTGACCATTCCACAAGTGTCCTATCTCTTGAAGAGAACAAGGACAACATGAAGTAGCACCTAGGTAGCGCTCAAGTAGAGCATCACAACCATATTGATGTGTCTGACCATTTTATAAATGTCACATCTCATTAAGACAAGGACAAGATGATGTAGCAGTTGTAAGGAACACATCCCTTCCAAAACTTGGGTAGAGGTGGAGAACAACACTGTAAGTTTAAATGAAATGGAAATATTTTTGTGTGTTTCTCTCAAGAACGTGCCTCTGACCATGTGTCGCATGTTGTTAAAGGGAATGTCTGAGGAGACGGACACAACTACAGACTCAGCCTGTTACCAGCTGGCGGTGGTTGATGATTTGATTGTTTCTCCTGTACTCCAATGCCTGATGGTAACTTACAACAAAGGAATATCGGCCTTTTTAGGTTGTGCCTACGACAACAAACATGGTCTGTTAAAGATGGCAGAGGTTGGTTGTCCCATCGTCTCTCCTTTAGTCTGTTATACCTACCTAGGACTAAGACAAGTTTGGTATTCTAAGGTAGTGACTCGAGACAGTAGATGTGGTCAGATACCCAGCTGGTGGAGGTTGGTTGTCCCATCGTCTCTCCTGCAGCCTCTTATACCTAGCTATGACTAAGACAAGTTTGGTATTTTAAGGTAGTGACTCAAGACAGTAGATATGGTCAGATAACCAGCTGTTGGAGGTTGGTTGTCCCATCGTCTCTCCTGCAGCCTCTTATACCTAGCTATGACTAAGACAAGTTTGGTATTCTAAGGTAGTGACTCGAGACAGTAGATATGGTCAGATAACCAGCTGGTGGAGGTTGGTTGTCCCATCGTCTCTCCTGTAGTCTGTTATACCTACCTAGGACTAAGACAAGTTTGGTATTCAAAGGGTGTGCCTCAAGGCAACGGGCATGGTCAGATAACCACCTGGTGGAGGTTGGTTGTCCCATCGTCTCTCCTGCAGCCTCTTATACCTAGCTATGACTGAGACAAGTTTGGTATTCTAAGGTTGTCACTCGAGACAGTAGATATGGTCAGATAACCAGCTGTTGGAGGTTGGTTGTCCCATCGTCTCTTTCCAAGTCTTTTCCGTCCGAGTTCCCTCTTTAAGTTCATACTTTTGATAGAACATGTGTCTCATCAAAGGTTTCCAATCGCATTCTAAACCTGTCCGAACACACACGTTTTATTTAACCAGCAAAACTCTCTCAGCTGGCCAGGCCAATCACCAGCAACAAATAATGGTTACCAAGGAAAATAAAAACTAAGTCTAATCTAAAATCTTCATGCAATGTTTATTTGCCTTTCATGACAAAGGTAATATATTACACATTCACTCATAAAAATATCATTATCATTATTATTTTGAGTCGTGCTTCAAAATGTCGAAACAACAGCAATCATTATAGTATCGTCACCCTGGATAATTGTTCTTTGCCATCTAGCATCATAACATGGTGAACAGGCAGCAGGAAGAAGCGTCAATGCACAGTCGTATTGGGGGGAACTCAAGCGTGTGCCACAAAATTATCTTTTTGGACACTGTTCGCTAATTAGAATACAATTGGCATTCAATTTAAATTGTGATATCTATCTATCTATCTATTTAACCACTTCACTATGGCAGACTATACGCTGGTTTGATGATGTGATGACGTAATGTACTACGATGCATTACAGAATGCATGGCGTTACATCCTTGCAGTGTATGATGGGTAAAAAGCCTTTGTCAGACATATCATGGACTGATATTTCCCTCCAGTGCATGAAAAACCTGGCAATGCAATGCATCACGTCATGCACTCACCTGCATTGTATCGTAACGTCATATATATATATACGTATGCAGACATTTAAGGTTGTCGTAGCCAAGAACAGGTATTAGAAATTACCCCAGCAGAGGGATTGGTTTTAACCGATGTATAAATTTCAACTAAAAGGTCAAAAACACCATAACGCCTTGATATAGCCCCCCCCCCCTGCTAACTGCTCTTTCACCATGCTGAGTAGCCACCATGTTGGATAACAAACTTCATGTACATCTCTGGGGTGATATCATATATAGATATAGTATATATACATGTATAGTAAATCGTTTGAATCATAAATAGAAGTTGCACCTTTTGCCAAAAATGGCACACTTTCCTAGAAGGGGAGGTTCAGCATTTTCAACATTGGCAGAAGAGGACAAAGACAAAGACTATACATAAAGGGTGTGGGGTTTGGGGGGGGGGGGGTAGGTGGCAGGTGCTGTATTCTTCAGTACATAAGTGAAAATATATTGTAGAAATCCACATTTTACTCTTACTGGGGAGGGAGGGGGTCTGAGAAATAGCACAGCCAGGGGCTTGTGGTCACATGAATCTGTACTCTGGTGAAAATGTTGAACGATCCCTAATTTTTCAATATGAACTGCTGATCATAAAATCTGATGGTCGGTGGGCTCAGAGAAGTGTTTACAAGGACCTTCAAGATAGCATAGCTACACTCTTGCTGAATAGCTTGCTACATGCATACATGTAGTATCCATATGAACACATCATAATGCAGCGGTCAATAAAAATTCTCTACCCTCTGGACAGGGTAGATCACATAAACAGAAAGAGTGTAACTATGAAAATTAGAGGTAAGCATAAGATTTATACAGACGACCCATTAAAAATCTAAAATATTCTTTAAAATCTGTTAATTTTGGACATTTACTTGAGTATTATACGTGTTAAAGTAAACTCTTCTGTCATTAATTTCAATTGCAAAAGAACATGCCAATATCTTGAACCTAGAAAAATAGTAGCCATTGAGGAAATAAACAATCACTTCCCCTGATATATGCCCTCGTTTCATACAGGGTGTAGCAAAACCGAAACATCTTAGTTTTACTTTCTTCAAAGAGTTTTGCAGATTTGGCGTAACACAGGTAACTACCGAGCAATTTGACAATTCCCCTATGACATCATAAAGTAGTCCACTCATTAAGCATTTATAATTATATTAGAAATCTGAATTTCACTGTATGTACACAAAGCACAAATTACCTCCAGCATTCCAACTGGGATTAACATAACACACTGGCCAAGCCCATTGCAAATATTTAAAGGAACTATGCAACAACCAGCACAGCAAGTATGTGAACCACTATCTAGGGCGGGTCACACATTAATAATTACGAATCAAATGGCTGCAATGTATGTCCACTTTATACCTGGTATTGCACACCAATGTCCAACTAAATATGTAAAAATAATTATTCAATTACGTAAAGTCACTTTATACAAACTTTCGATGTATTTGTTAAATGGAAGTTGAATCCTCTGAATAAACTACTATACATTGTGTTCGTATCAGCACCTCCGATGACAACCTCGGGTAGGTCACTTGGTCATTATTGATAGGCCTATCCAATTACGTATCATTCTCATTGATACACTCTGTACTTCAAAAGTTTGCTCACCCAAAGAACCAGGCAAACTGTCATCTAAATCTACCAAATCCCAAGAAATATCTTAAAAATTCGAGGAAAATTACCATTCTAAGGAATATTTCTTTGACATTATGTTCTAATAAAACATCATAGCAACATATCCTATATATAGCACACGCTTCTTGGCATGTAGAATTAATTCTAAAAACATCTGAACAATTGCCATGGCAGAGAAAATTACTCGAAAATTACGACTTGTCAGAGCTTACTGACATGACCATTCATTGGAAAGCTTTTAATGAGCACATTCTGACTTATTTGAACTTGAATACCAATTTTTACTTAGATAAAGGCCACTCAGCAAATTGATGAAGACAAGATATTTCAAGAGGGAAGACAGAATGAAGACTGTGGCAAGAAAAAAACATGATTACACTTTTCTCATTTGATCTATAAATCTGCCGCGCTGATGGTCTGGAGAGCATGAGGAACCCTGATTATTGACAACAGGATCCTGACAAACTGGTACAGTACCCTTTGAGTAATCAGGTTCACATGGTTTAAAACCCCCTTATGCCATTCCACCTTCAGACAACCGGTGTAAACCGTGGAAAAACTTTTGACCTAGAATCGCGATCCAGGAATTTCTGAATAAGTCCTTAATTTACACTGATTTGTCTGTGGGTAGAAGGGCGCATTTAGGGTTTCAGAATGTTCAAAGTTGTCGGGAAGCTGTAAAGTGATTCCCTAAAGGTCCATCTCCACATAACTATTCATCAATTCAAAGTTCCGCACAGTTGAGAAGAGGCAAAAAACTTCCATTCCTCTTGTCAAATGAAACTGTATTTAGGCAGAGAAAAGCACAGAACTTGTTGTTGGTGTGAATGCTTGTGGCCTGTTCGCAAATAGCAGCGATATATATATTTAAGTGGAGACGGGCCTTAAGGCCACACCAATATAATATATTAGATAGCGGTGATCAGGGAAACTATTCTTGGGTAAAGGATGGAAATAGGAAATTTGGAACTGAGGGCAAAAGGATAATTTCTTCAGTTTTTCATAGAACTTGAAGGCACATAGGTGAATAGCTGGCAATGAGATTTGATTGTAAGAGAGTCAAGGGTGCTCTTTTGTATATAATTTGCCTGCCCCCTTAGGGTTTGGTTCAGCGGCCCGCTATCCAATGAATTATATTGCTGTGGCCTAACGTGGCAGTCATATGGGTGCAACAGCATCGCTGTTTTTCCGCTTATGCTCACTTTCCAGAGTTTTTCTCGTCTCATTCAGCGCGTGCGTCTTAAGAAAGTCTATCTCCTTATATTCCGTCGGCGAGACGTTCCCAGCAGTTACAGGTTTTGACAGTTTCGGCGACCTTTTGATGACCTTCTTCTCCGGGGTCGCTTGAAGGTCGAGGTCAAGGTACTGGATTTCATCACCACTGCCCTTAGGTCCGCTGAGGTCAAGGTCAAGATACTGGATCTCTTTTTTCTGTTGTGGCGGTTTGTGATTGTAGGGGAGGGTGAGGCTGTTAGCATGGGAACGCCGGCTAGCCTGCAATGATAGCATGAAGAAATTGTTACAATGAGATGTTTGGGATAATATCAACATGTATGATACAGCAGTAAAACCACATGAGTGCTAATGTTTTCGTTTGCCTCCCGAATTGCCAAAATAAGCCTCCCAGCCAATACAGAGCCGCTCAGCATAGAATAGTTACAAGTTTACTCCCTAGATGGCAGTACTCATTTCATAAACATCACAGAAAGTGTTTATTTTCAAATGTAACACTTGAAACGTATTTCACATTTTATAAATTGCATTATCAACCCCTGCACTAAAGTACAAACGATCATTAGATTAGACTTAATTGCATCGTTTTGTGATCCATGTGAGCATTTAACCACATGTTCCGATATCAAGGTGAATTTACATTTGTAATGCTACCAGACAAACGTCAACATGGCTTCGACGTTTACTCCAACCCAACCTGGCCGGCAATGCAGCAGTGTGTCAATAGAACACTGCACATGACTGTACATTTAGACATGTAAACAAAGGATGGAACGATCTTCAGGTTTGAAATGTCAGTCTCCATAACGAACCTGGATTGGCCTGGATTCAATCAATTATAGATCTATTATTGAACTCACAAAGTGATCGGTGGAGTTTTTGTGTAGTATTGTTAAGGTAATGTACACAAGGTAGGACATAGCAAGGTTATTTTTAGATAATTTTGGTACACCCAGAATAACACCTTCCAGAATCTTTTGTCAATTTTTTATTGGTATTTTTGGTGTGAAACATCAGGAATATTTGATACAACAATTAATAAAGCAGTCTTAGATTGGTGAAACTAGAGTTTCATGCCCAGGATGTAATAACAAAACCACAGTCTCCCTCTAAAAAACCTCTAAGGTCAAACTAATGTTTCTGTTGATCTGCATTCAGTTAATAGTTAATAGGCGGTTACCGTAGCAACGGGGAGCTTTTCGATACACAAGATGCGACACACTGATCTATAAATTGAAATACCCACGAGAGAGCGATATCGATTCTTCTGCAGCGGGTGACTAATCGTTGAGTCGCCGCGGCGCTCTTGTAAGAAACCGAGATGTAGCGTCAAATTACGGTAATGTGTGAAGGTCACATTTGTGAAGGTCACATGTGGGACTCGAGTCAACTGTTTAAATCAGTCGTAAAGGATTTTTTGAGTTTTTTAAAATGTTGATGACTTAATACTGATGTTTCTTGATTATTGCTTGATTGTGGACTTAGGTACTCACATGAGTTCCATAGTATAGAGGAACTCGCCTCTCTATTGAGGGCATTTTCTCTGTTAGGGGAACTCTCTCTGCTAGGGAAACTCTCCCTATTAAGGACACCCTCTCTATTCAGAACACCCTCTCTATAAAGGACACCCTCTCTATTAAGGACAATACTAACGGTCCCAAGTTCTTACCATTCAATTTGACCTCTCTAATCAACATACCTCTCCATAGAGGAGAGCATTGGTCAATATGGAGGGTGTCCTTAATAGAGAGGTTCTACTGCATGTCAATAGATAGCGGGTTCAGTGTGTTGTTGGTACCAGCATGATTACTTTCATTTTGGCATAAATCAGAAATTTACACGTTTTAACCGAAACAGCACCGTCCTTATAGGGTTAATGTTTACAAAATTAGTCCAGCATGATTGATATTCATCTTCATCAAAACGAACCCTTGAAGAAGCAGACGATCGGTACGAGTACCTGCTCGATGGATCTATTCACAGCAAACGTGCCGCGACTAACGGTAGAGATTTTTTGTTGAGTGCAAAGTGTGATGAGTCATGGTGGGTAAATACTACTGCAGGATGAGGAGGGCTATGCATCATCGTATTGCTTCACAGCTGCAGCAGACATCATCAATTTGCTTCTTCATCTGCAGCAGACGTCATTAAATTGCTTCTTCATTTGAAGCAGTATTGCTTCACAGCTGCAGCAGACATCATCAATTTGCTTCTTCATCTGCAGCAGACGTCATTAAATTGCTTCTTCATTTGAAGCAGACGTCATCAATTTGCTTCTTCAGCGACAGCAGACGTCATTAATTTGCTTCTTCAGCGACAGCAGACGTCATTAATTTGCTTCTTCAGTTGAAGCAGACATGTGTTTGTGTGTATGGGTGTGTGCATGAATGTGTGCATGCATGTCTGTCTCTCCCATGCTCTAATGGTGAGGCAAATGATCACCAAATGTTCCTTTCTTTTCTAAATAGAAAGATGAAAATACACGCACCTTGGCTATCAACTGTTCCGACAAAGAGTCGTCGTCATCTGAACTGGAAGAGTCATCACTGCCGATACGTGTCGGAGTAGGAATACCGATCTCACTGATGGCCGCCTGCGTCTTCGTCGACCTGAAAATGACTCTTAGATTAGTTGCGAGCAAAAAATGGCCATTAGTTGACAAATACGTTTTTGCAATGTGAGTGGACCGAGTTTCTTTAAAACTAGAGAAAACCATTTATTTCCAATTAAGAAGCATTATGAAAACACTGCGTTCATTCTTTACAATCATACACCTTTTTGCTATTTGTGATAAAAAGGTCTCCTGTCTGCCGACAAAACCAGGACCAGTTATTGTTGTGGTTGATATTGATAGCAGGTCAATGCGACCGCAGATTCTTGTAACAGGCAACTATGATGACCATCGCACACAAGAGATGTTGTTGCATGAGATCAAAATTGCAGGGCGTGGTGAAGATAATCGTTCATCACTTATTTGGGGGATACTTTATGAGTGATGTCCACCTCCTTGACCTCCTTTGATTACGAGACATCCTGTACGACAATAAATCTGGCCCATTTTTCTGAACAATCACCCCATATCCTGCCGTTATTAACTTCCTTGTTCCAGTCATAATTTGTCTGATGACCTAAAATTGCTTAGTGTTAATTAACAAGAAATTAATTGCTCAGGATTTAGATATATCTTGGAATCTTTTCAATCTTGTCATGTCATCTTGCCATACCGGACTTTCCTAATGAACAGTCAGATGGATATTGACGCAACATTCCTTGGTCCTCGACACTCACATGATGAACTGTTGCAAGGTTACATACAGATTGAAGGCCAGTCCTGTACAGGTCAAAGACCAGTCCCGCACAGGTCAAAGACCAGTCCCGCACAGGTCAAAGACCAGTCCCGCACAGGTCAAAGACCAGTCCCGCACAGGTCAAAGACCAGTCCCGCACAGGTCAAAGACCAGTCCCACACAGGTCAAAGACCAGTCCCACACAGGTCAAAGACCAGTCCTGCACAGGTCAAAGACCAGTCCCACACAGGTCAAAGACCAGTCCCACACAGGTCAAAGACCAGTCCTGCACAGGTTAAATACCAGTCCTGCACAGGTCAAAGACCAGTCCCGCGTAGGTTTTAACTTAGGCCAGTCTTGACCTGATTATATGTCAGTCATCTTTGGGTTAATGGCCAGCACTTTCCTCGCGTTTGGTTAGTCCTTTTGATCTTGCCTCCAGACGTTGATAAATTATTCAAGTTGGACAAACAGACGAATGTTGCAGAAGAAAAACACACTGTCTTGTCTGCAGAAGTAAATTATTCATGAGTCGGGCAGCTGTTACAGTCAGATCGTACAATTTAACATCGTGGAGTCTGGTCAGTAATAGCAAAGGTCGAAAATGGTCACCTCTAATCATTGTTCTTGAATGACTATATCGCAGTGAGGGGCAGAATACAGATTGAAAAAGTCCTTGCCGATCAAAGCTGTCAGAAATGAAGCTAAAAGTTGTTTTTACCTGTTCATAGGTGGCGTCGGCACTCGTTCCTTCTTAAAGCTTCGTGTCCGTGCGGTCGGGTAGATGGCGTAAGTATCCTCGGGAAGAGTACCTGGGGTGAGGATGGTGAAATGAATTATAAGATTTTGTAATGAATTGATAATGTAACCTTTACAGTGACAAAGACACACTTGATATGCGATGCCGAGTGCAGGGATTGTAGCTGGGTGGACAGCCTTGGAAATGGATGATAACAATAGGTAGGGGATGCAGGTACGTGTGTACCTTTTCAGGAGGCTGGTGTTTAATCATCAAACTAGGTGGACAAGAAAAACAAACAAGGTGAAATGACAACGATGACATCAATCATGTCTTGCAAGATCCATACCATTGTTGTAGCGTCATTTGCTGGCTCTGTTAGCTTACAGCGGTGACATGACCCGCATGACATCATGTGGCGTTATTTGAAATAACCAACAGGTGACGTTACTGGTTTCAAACTTTGTTGGCAAGTTCCGAAATACTTTTTTTTCAAAGAACATTTGGGTGGAGGATTTATAGGTTTCCTGGTAGGTTACATTGAAAGTGTGGAAGGTGAGAGGCAAATCATGACGTGCAAAATTGATCACAAAAAGACGGGACATCACATACAACATCAAGAGAGGCTGATGCTGAATGGTACGAACCGACGGAGTAGGACCTACCCTTGGCGGCTGGTTTTTTGGTAGGCGTCGCTCGTGTCGTGACCTGAGGCCGTGCGCTCGTAATCGGCGCATTCGACGGCGGTATCTGGTAAATATTATCATTAACGGCCGAGTCTCTAAGAGCCTGTAAGTGTAAGTCACCATTTCGATTCGTTGTCGGTACAACAGAGAATAAGTCATTGCCTAATTTGGTATTATTGTTACTATTGTCAGCCGGGGCAAACGCATCATCGTCATCATTATCGACCGTGGTGGAAGCGTTAATATAATTATGAGTCGTCACATTCGACGTAACATTCCCTGGCGGTGGCGACATTGATAAACAACCGTTATTCGGTTGCGGTTTTGGAAAGTCGTAAATATCATCAAACGATCTTTGTTTAAATTCAGTTAAATCCGGCTTTCTGTTTGCCGGATGCGCCATGCTATTTGGAGGCACATTCTGGTAAGCCAATCTTGTCTCTATCTGCGCCGGTTTGCCCGGAGCAGGTCTTGGCGGTCGAGGAGGTGCGTCAGGGATGACTGGCGCCATCGGCTCAGAATTGTCAATCCGCGAAGGCGGATAATCATACATATCCTCTGGTGCCGATAACCTGACTTCGCTTGTTTTTTTTGCTACTTCGTCCAACTGATAGCGGGTCGGCGGTACGTCGTATATCTCGTTCGGTCCCGACATTGAAGACTGCTCAGATAAAGTGCTCTGGGTTGAGCCACGTACAGAACTGTCTCTCTTAGCACTCGATGACGTGGAATCCCGTCGTAGGTTCGATGAGAACACTGCACTTTGGGGCGGTGGGACATCATACCAATCTTGCGGGCCTTCAGATACGGGTATATCCGGCCGGCGTGGCGGCACGCTATATAAATTCGGCTCAAAAGTGAAAGCGTTATCCGTGGTTGGTGATGGATCAACAGGTAAGGGAATCGGTGGCGGTGGTGTGTCTGGAATACTGTCTACACTCTGACGGTCGAATTCCGGTGACGATACCGGTGCTGGATCATTTTTAGTGCTCACGCAAACATCCAGCCTGACGTATGATCCGGCATGATTTTGTTCAGCTATGCTTGAAGGTGTTTCTGGTTGTTGTGCCCCCATTCCTGTGTGTGGTTGGACCGTGCGGACGTCAACAGACCCGTCTACAGAGTCCACAGGTGGCGCCGCTGGTTGGTCCGCATCAGGCACTGAAAATAGAGGTCAAACAAGTTGTAAACAGTGCATAAATATGATCATAAGATAATATAATGAACTATGTGCTGCAGCTGCTGTCTCCAAGTGACATCCCGCAGCTACAATCAGTCCTTCACATTAGTCCTCGGGCAGCTGGCCGTGTGATGAGCGCACTGCCTTTATGGAGGCATGTCCATGTCTTGGACTATGGAGGGGTCCAAGTCCAGCCAGTCCGAGTTTAGCCCATTCCGTGGCTCCACTTCAGGACAGACAATTCGGAGCCATATTATGGTAAACGTGTTGAATATATACCGGTAACTTGTTTTTCATTTAGCAGCTGTCTCCTCCTAAGGTCAAGGTCGCGAACTCCCAGCTCGGAGCACAACAGACGGTTATCAATCAAGAGAGGCGACTATTTTTAGATTTACCATTTCGTTTATAACTTCTTGAGGCTTCAATCATCAACACCCGCACTGGCGTTGGAGCTATGGGAACACCCCTCCCCCAGGCCCCATGCCGAAAGGCCAACTACCTCTCACAGAGCATAGAAATAGTTACAGAATCTACTACAAACCAAGGAGGGCGGCACCGCCGAGTGATTGATGCCCATGACAGATGTGGGGCAAGATGACATCCATCAGAGGAGGGGCAGGGCTGTCAACACACTCCATAATTCAGTGGCATCAACTACACAACAAGTTTTATCGAACCAGAATATGTATGAGCATATTCAACTGGTGTCAAAGCACAACACTTTCCGCACCATGTGATTGGCCCAACCAAAGCCCTTCTTCAGACTCCCAGGGAAAAGTGTGGCTAATACTGACTACATTTACTACACTACTAGTGAGTACTAGTAAAAGTCATGATATTTTTGGTCTGCCCTTTTGATTCAGCTCATTACACAATTAAACTTTGGACCTCTTGAGTAGTGCTATAGGACGACACCACCCATTCATTTCCTGCTGCAGACATCCCCCTCCCGTCCAACGTCTGTTAACACTTTAAGACACAGTTTCAAAATTTGCTCCGGGTAACTGATTACAACCAAATCTTTTAGAATCCTCAACAACTGGACACATTTTCTGCAATTTTTAACAAAAGATAAGAAACGTTGTACGTACCGTCTTCTGGTTTGAGTCCACAAACTTGGCAGAGACACTCGACCCACTTGTTCATCTCATTCTCCGAATCCACCGCCAAGTAATATGTACGATCCTTCTTCTTGAATTTCGTCTTTATTGCAAAGAGATGAGCATAATGAGAGGAGTCAAGCGAGGAGATGATCTGCTCCGTCAGTTCCAAGTCGATGCTGCCTGTCTTACGACGACACGTCTCATCTTCGTAATAATCGAGTGCGAAGTATCCGGGGAGACTACCCAGAGGCTTATGAAGCACGAAATAACGTCGACGCCATTTCTGTAATGAGACGACAATAGGAGATTTATTTTATTACGTAATTCAATTAACGATCAATTTAAATAAATCTACATAGCTTTGTTTTGTGCTGAAAATCAATTATTCTGGACAAGTAATTAAGAGTAGGCGGATTGAAAAAAGATAAACTTGAATTAAGTACACTTTCTGAGTAAACAGCTATTACAACTGATATTCTAAATCCCCTGATGCGACGATTGTGAAGTCAAAACCAATTGACAAGACCATTTGTTAGAAAAGGGTTGAATGGGTTAAACTGTCCTTTCCATCACTCAGGCAAACACGCCATTAATGCCCCACAACCCCGTGGAGGACAGGCCATTAATCAATAATATATTCCTTCATCAAGTATTGTAAGAACGAAGTAGAGGACAGAATTACCATACAAATGACGCAGAATCTGATTAATGATTGATCATCAATCTCTGACGATCGATGCCACGTTTCAGCGGCCACGGCGGACATATGTGGAAAAACCACACATTTTTTATCACCGTTAAATATTTTATCAATAGTTTGACGAAAAAGTCTAGATACAAGACAAACAAAACCTCCAGTTCCGTATCAATTCCTTGAACCTCAATTCCATCTCAACCTACTGTAGGAGACAGTTTGTTAATGGCTGTAGGTCTAAACCTAAATCCTTCAGTAGGAGACAAACTTGCCATTTCTCATAACGCTCCTGCGTAGCTTGCCTTGGCTGCTTAGCATTCCTTCACCCACCTGGCACTTCTTGCCTCCCCCACACTCCCTAAGTGCTCTGACATCGGCATACTCAAGATATGCCCGATTCTTACAGCCTTCATATTATCGATTAGTAATATAGGCCATTTCTGCATTGATTTAGTCTATCCCAAGCACGATACACCCACAACTAAGAAGTTTTTCAGCTGCAATGCCGGACCTTCCCCACCACCGAGAAGTGCTCCTTTGATACGATGGCTGATTCCAAGTCTTCATACTTTTGATGATAAGTAGTATATAATAGACCATTTCTGAATTGCTTTTTTGGACTCACGAGCATGTAGGACTCACGAGGTTTCCCAACTGGCAACTGGGGAACCTTCCCTACACACCCGAAGTGCTCCTCTGATACGATGGTAGACTCCTGTAATGAGAAGTCGGCCATTTGTGCATTGAGTTGTGCCTAGAGTCACATTTCAGATGCAGCCAAATCCCCAGAGTCATGGCAAAGGCTTTCCAACAAGCAACGTTACAAATCCCACTCCTAATCTCCAACAACTTGTTGAGATGCCATGCCCCGAACCTCCCCCACACATCCCAAGTACCCCTCTGACACACTAAAGATATGGTAGATTCTTACAGCCTACATATCTTTGATGAGAAGTACGTGCTCTTGACTTGCCCATCTAAGACCAGTTAACTAAGGGGTTGACATAGGTACCACCATTTTAGCTAGAAATTGAAATCCTAAAGCAACTAGAACTTCTTCAACTGAAATGTATGCCTATTTAAAACTTGGGAGGCTGTTCTCTGAAAAACAAAGAACATTGAAATTGGCATTCACTTCGTTTTGAAGGAGTTCTGATTGCTTTAGGATTTCACAGTGTAGCCAAAATGGTGGTACCAATCTGGTCAACCCTTAATTTAGGAAATGATGGGCTCCAGTAAATGTGGGCTACATTGCGAAATAGGTGATGAGCAAAGAATTGGGTCACTACATGTATTTGATGTGGGGGACACTGGGAATTTGGGTCATTTTATCTTATCATCATGTTGGATTTTTAACTCATTTCCAGTGGCTCCTACAGTTGTTCCGAAACTCAAGCCAGTCTAGTTACAACAAACGGCAGCGTACCCCTTTAAAATATCAAGGTTTATCTTATCACAACACATTCCCATGAGATATTTCAAGGCAACACATCGAGGAGAGTGATTAATAGGTACTATAGACTATTGTTCTTATCAATATTCCCACTAACCTTTCACTAACCCATACATCAAACCGTCTGCTCACTTGCGATTTATTAGTCTTTGGTAAAATCTCTTAAAATACGAACAACCATGACCCACAAAATAAAATTTGAGAATTTTTTTTCTTTGAAAAAAATTGAAATCGTAATCATTTCTGAATTTTTTGGTGAATGCAAAAAAGGATGCACAAACATTGAGTGGTTCACAGTATCCTGCCCTCTCATCAAGTTATCTTGAAATGCCTTATCTTGGCAAATATACACCAGCAGGTATCTGCATATTCACCTTGATATCCATCTGCCACAGTTTCAAACTTGTGACCACAATGAACTCATGTCATGTCACAGTCTACAGGAGGTGACTATTATTTCAACCTGGAACAAGTTCAAAGTTATTTTGATCTATACTACCAGTACAAACATGTAGTGCAGGGATGTCAGAGAAAAAGCTAAGACATTTATCCGTTTGAAAATCTTGTCCTTTGAACTGTTCTTACTTACAAAAATGTGAGTCTAAAATGCTTATTTTTGGTCCGATTAAAAAGATTCAAGGTTAAACAGAGAGCTGAAGCAAAGACCTTTTCATTTTTGCTGTCTTGAACACTTTTCTATAGGAGAAATAAATGGAAATACTCCAAACGTCTTTGCATCCCTGATTGCGTCTGACTTGCGGAACAGTGAACTCCCTGGAGGATAGAACAGAAGCTGGAAATCCAGGGCTGGAAAACAACAAAGCGAAGTGATGACCACATCTAACAGACCGTGATCTATTATTACACGAAATCAATAGAACGATTACAAAGCGAGAATGTACTCTATGACTGCCAGTCTAAGATCGGTGTGAGCGAGAAACAATGTCCTCTGACCCTCAGTGTTTTTGTGTCAGGCGAACGCAGCAAGGTGAGTGTGTAGGGTGAACTATTGAAAAACATGATTTTCATGGAAATTTGGGACAAAAAGCGTTGTTATGCCCCTCCTTTGAGCCTATAGCCCAAATCCCTCGAGCCTATTGCCCCCCTGGTATAGGGGTCAAAACAGTCACCCACAGTAGTTTTGGAAAAGACGCAAGTGCCAAATGGCTGGCTAGTCTGTCCTGATCACACGTCATTGCCTTCTTACCTTAGTATAGATTCTACATGTTCTACCAATGACTTTGGTAAGACCAGGCACACAAACTAAATGAACAAGTACTTCTCCCTCTAAATCAAATCATGTTATCAAACAGACCTAGAAAATTTGAAATATTTTCATGATAACCGCAAAACCTATATTCGTTGCATTTCATAAATGCAGGTTATGCAAATGTCTCTGAAATACATTTACAATCTACAGTTTAAATACTGTACTGTTTCCTCCTCAACTCCAAAGCTATTTGCAAGTAAGTGTGTTATTTGCTATCAACTTGAACCTTCACATGCCATGATGTTAGAATTCAAATTCCAGGCCACATACAAGAAATGACGACATATCTAAGACATTGAAGTGTACTGATTTGAAAATATGACATAATCAACTCATACTTTAAAAATATTTCGTTGAAATATTTGTGGCTTTTTTACGTGACAAAAATCGCAGTCTGTGTAGCTGCTTGGCATCATGCAGCCACATTAGCTTGTCTAACCTTGACTGTTTGCAAGGGAACATTTTCTCACACTCAAACAGCACACCTGACATTATCCCCAAACTGTTGTCAGCAGAATGACCTATGATAACCCGACAAAAAGAACATATCGTCACCAGGAATTATCTTTACAGATCAAATGGTCTACAAAAAGTTGCACCTATAGCTGGTCCTCATTGGTCCGTGACATGGTATTGTTGGGAATGACGGAACGAATCTCTAATGGGCCGTATATCACCAGAAGTACAACAGATCAAGGGCGAGGGGACTGGACCCACAGCCAGGTAGCATCAATGACCGATCGGAAGAAGATTCTGGCAAAATGGTGCCATTATGTCAATCCACCAAGAACGCTAGCGAGAAATCAACTCCACAGAAGCTGGATAGTGTGATAACGAGAACGAACTTAACACACCCTTAAAATAATGGAAGAAATTACTCGCCAAAGGGTAGTACTTTGAAGGGCGGGAAATTCCAAGTAACTGTGGGCGTCGCAAACAATTTTATTGAGTTATCACGCAAGATAATACACTTGGAAAGAAACAATTAAGTGAATTACACTGCTGACAAACCTTCTGGGCAAAGTTTCACGTAACGAGGAAAATTCGTAATTTTGGTTTGGGAGAAAGCTTACAGAAAATCCTTTCAATGGAATCGGTCCATACTTAGTAGATTCAATCGATCTCGGTGATTACATACCTTTGATAAACAAGTCTACGTAAATGCTACATTTGAATCAGCGCCACTGGTGACAGAAGTTGGAACCAGATTTCAGAGGTGTCTGCCATAGAGAGAGTGCTACCTTAGGTAGTCCATACCGGTTACCATTTCGGCCGGATGACATCGGCAATTTCCAAAGACGTTCACCACAGTCAAAATTTTTTGATATGGCCGTTTGCTGTTGATATGTATTTTTCACGACAGGTAATAATAAACTGGAAAGCTAGAGTTATTTTTAAAATGATACTCTCAGAGCACACAAACTACCCAAACCTTCCAAATGAACGCCGCTATTGATCAATCACTATGTGAAAATAATCACACAATATGACTTGGCGATGAGGAGATGAACTGTATCAAACTAACCAGTCGTGACTGGGTGTAACCAGACTCGCCACGTTTGGTTTGTTTAGTCACTCTAACAAGAGTTATTACACAGGTTTCGCAATACTTACAAAGAGCGATGAATAAACAGAGTATGAAATATGCAAATGTGTTTATTGATGACTTTTTAAAAAAGTTTCCGATTCCACGAACGATAATTTACGAGTGTCGCGTATATCCATTAGCACATGACCTGATGACATGAAAGACCTTCATAACTCGTACTTCGTCGGAAGTGAATATGGGATGACGAAAGTCAGTCACACACAGCTTGTCAAGGGTGGGCAGGGCCCCCTTCAAGAGTCATATATTGATTGTTTGTAATTTTGATAAAGAAATTTGACTAATCTGTCCGCCCACCCATCTCATCTCCCCCTCCCACACCTCCACCTGGTAATGATGTAACTTTTGGAGGAAACACTGTTACAAAACAACAGGGTGGATTTAAGCAGGGAGGGCAGGGGGGCAACTGCTCCCTGGACGTCTTTGAAAAACATCCATTTCAAGGAGATTTGGCCACTTTTGGGACAAAAAGTGCTGTTTTTCCCCCCCTCCCTCGACCACAGGTTATATACGGCCCTGAACAGATTCGAAATTGTTCGAGCAAAAATGCTTTTGTTAATTCCACTAAATAAGGCTACAATATGCAGTGTTGAATCATAAGGTACATGGCTCAATTATGAATAGATATATTAGATATATGCGCTACAATGTTTTGATGTCATGAGATGGAGCCAACCCAACGTGAACAGATGTACCGGGATTATTCATCGTCATGTGATATGAAAACAATAGCATAATACGCAGATGACATCCTCACTTTATAAACCAGTTGTCACGGACATTTCCATACACAAAGGATGACGGCATAAAATAAGAAAAAAAACCACATTTCAATCATAGATATTTCGTTTGGAGTAATCAATCTGTAACGCATGAAATGAATCATGGTCCACTTAAACCAGAGTCATTTACATGCTCCTTCATGTGAAAGTCACCAAATTATATAAGCTGGGTTTTTTAAACGATTGGCCCGGAACACCAGATACAATAGACCACTGTTTACTCTGATCTGACGCACACAAAGAGCCTGGGTTTTTAGCCCGAATGGCCCAGGGAACGAGACGCAACGGACCATGGCTTACTGTTCTATTCGATGGACGTAGAGCCTGAAGTTTGTCACCCAAAAGGCCCAGGACACGATCCCGGGAGCTGCAGCTTGTTAAATAGACACAAAACCTGTAGGCCATCAAGGCTCCTAATCTGCACAATCCCAAGGTTCAATGAAAACCAGTCGGGTCCAAAATACAATCGAGCAAAAAACCAACACAATTTACGAATCTGTGATCGAACACAATTGAATTCTTTTTATCACCACATATCAGTACTGCAAACGTATTTTTATGCAGAATTGCCAGACATGTCCAGAAAAAAACATAGCACAATTTAATTTTTGGGAAAGTTCAAGTGTGGGCCAGGTATGAGTTGTTATTGATGCCAAGAATAATGTTACTGAACTCAATGTTATTGCTCAATTATAGAATGAACCTGATCGAATTAATCCAACACCACAGATGGAGTACTTGTTTTTAGTCTTGCATTATGGCACGTGATTGCATGATTCTGGTCTTGCATCACAACACGTGATTGCATGATTCTGGTCTTGCATCTTGGCACGTGATTGCGTGATTCTGGTCTTGCATCATGGCACATGATTGCATGATTCTGGTCTTGCATCACAACACGTGATTGCGTGATTCTGGTCTTGCATCACAACACGTGATTGCGTGATTCTGGTCTTGCATCACAACACGTGATTGCGTGATTCTGGTCTTGCATCATGGCACGTGATTGCGTGATTCTGGTCTTGCATCACAACGCGTGATTGCATGAATCTGGTCTTGCATCATGGCACGTGATTGCGTGATTCTGGTCTTGCATCATGGCACGTGATTGCGTGATTCTGGTCTTGCATCACAACACGTGATTGCGTGATTCTGGTCTTGCATCATGGCACGTGATTGCGTGATTCTGGTCTTGCATCACAACGCGTGATTGCATGAATCTGGTCTTGCATCTTGGCACGTGATTGCGTGATTCTGGTCTTGCATCACAACACGTGATTGCATGAATTTGGTCTTGCATCACAACACGTGATTGCATGATTCTGGTCTTGCATCACAACACGTGATTGCATGAT
This sequence comes from Lineus longissimus, assembly GCF_910592395.1. Taxonomy (NCBI): domain Eukaryota; kingdom Metazoa; phylum Nemertea; class Pilidiophora; order Heteronemertea; family Lineidae; genus Lineus; species Lineus longissimus. Next base: position 1,223,730 of record NC_088316.1, read on the forward strand.
TCTGGTCTTGCATCACAACACGTGATTGCATGATTCTGGTCTTGCATCACAACACGTGATTGCATGATTCTGGTCTTGCATCACAACACGTGATTGCATGATTCTGGTCTTGCATCACAACGCGTGATTGCATGAATCTGGTCTTGCCTCTTGGCGCGTGATTCTGGTCTTGCATTGCGGCACATGATTGCATGATTTTGGTCTTGCAGAAGGGATAATGATTGCATGATTTTGTCTTGCCTCTTGGCATGAGATTGCATGATTCTGAAATCCTACCTACAAGCTGGGAAAGGTGTTTCTAACAGAGCTATATCAGGGCCACTGACATGGTTTAGAGCGTGTTGGAATTGCACTGAAGACAACAATTACTGTACTATTTATATTCGACATTGCGGTAGATGCTGTCATGGTCTTGAATACCAGGACAATACAATCTGGTAGAAACCATTGAAATACCCTCCTGGATCACATAAAAGACCATTCCCAATGCAGCAGTGCATCTCAAAAGAAGCTAACTGGCACTGGCCAACGCCATTGATTCAATCCCATGCAGTGCCCTTAACTTTAGGCAAACACCCATCATCAAATTACAGAAAATCAAGCGAAAATACCATTGCATTTAAGACCCATTTGACCCCCTAGTTCATGCCTATAGTCCCCCTTTAACTAAGCATGTGCATGGCTCATTTTGAATGCTCTGATCTGAATACAGTTTCGAGCCTCTCCATCAGGTTGCACATGACGATCATGATTTACATGCAACCCTGTAGCAACGTTATAAACGCAAAGCTCAGGATGCATTCCATTTGCAGCGTATACTCAATATTCATAACACTAAAGCCCAACACAGAATCTAGACAGTGTAAAAAAACTCACCAAGCTAACTGAGAATTCACCTGTGCATGTTGAAGCTCTCCAGGTAAAATGCACTTGCTATAGAGTAATAATCCAATTTGTGTACACTTGAAACACAGTGCACGATTTCTAAGACGACTTATCCATTGTATTCTACACAGTATATTCCAATGGGCCCAGTATTTGACCGGTCAATTCGATCTACTGTTTATCCAAAGTGCTATAAACTTATCTCCGAATGCAATATTTTCTTGTCGGTGTAATTAAGTGTCTAGGAGCCAGCGGAGGACGTTGTTATTATGTACGCAGGATATGTTCAATAGAAAACTTATCACAGAGGCCGAGGGCAAATATAGAACATGATTTATGATATCAACACTTAACAATAGGTGGTAGCACTTGCAGGTGCTGTTCTGGAAATCAAACCCACTCAATTGATACAGATCAAATCGATACGAATCTGACCACAATTTCACATAGCTCCCTTTTCAAAGTCAGAAATGACGTGAAATTGCTTTTGAAGACCCCTTAAACGATTTTCCACTTTTTATGAATCGTACTACCATGTGCTAATGAATGATTATAAAATAGGTCTATTGGCACCTGTAAATTGGAGGAATTCATATCACAATCTTTTGTGACCCTATGATAAGCGTAAACCTGACAAAATACAAAGGTCTGCATTCCTTTCCTTTACAAATGAAAACAACAACAATGAGCTTTACAGTCCCATTGACATGCTTGTTAGCTTACAAAGAAGGAGTTAACATGCTTGTAACAGTCACGGGGTTAAAGGGCCAGTACACCTTTCCTGGCTTTGTTACAAATTGACCTGCTCGTGATGATATAGACACACTAGACATGCCAAGTTTCATAGCGCTGGACACAACACAATATTCAACCGAGGAAAAGTCCAAAAAATTGAACTCTAAATACCTGTGTTAATTTAATGAGAAATTGGGACAGAGTAAATCGCACAACACTGAATGATGTGACAGTAATTAGTGAACTTGAAACAATGAAATAGTGCCACACCAAAGATTCATGCTTAAATATCAAAAGATGTAGCTGCCCCAGTTTTGGTGAGAAAATGAAACGTTTTAAAGAATTTGGAGTGGAAAAAAATGTGCTTATCCCCATTGTGGTGAGAAAAAGGTTAATTTTAGAGAATTTGGAGAGGAAAAACAAATATTGTGTTTGAAAATTCCTGGCAGGATGGGATTGGGTGAAAGGGGTGAACCAATGTACCATGCTGGAACAGAACCTTGGGGTCCAACACCTAAACCTCACATTACAGGGGAAACTAAATCTATGGCTACTCATGGGTGACTATTCTAGTGATTGCACATCGGTCAAAACAAGCACCTTCCTGAATTTATTGCAACCCACTGGTGAAACTGAAAATGACTTCCCGAGCAACTGCTCGTTGGTCAAAATCAAAGCGATTCAACATGTCGCCAATGAGTTGCATGTGATCTAATCAGCTGAGTGAAAAAAACAAGCTTAACAAAAGCTAGAAACAACAAAGAATTAGAAACAACAAAGAATTAGAAAGAACGATTTCAAAGTAACGTATTGATATTTGCAAAGAATAATCAAGACTAAGAACTTGAAACTTCAGAAGTCACCAAAACTTGTCTTTTTTCAAAAGCAGCCAGACATTTCCTGAACTTGGATTTTGATTTTTTAATTGATACCTTTTTCACATTCGCTAATACTAACCACTCAAAAATTCGTTAAACTATTTGAGGTCTGTAATTTGTGACAGAAATCAAGCAACAGCCAGTCAAATGTAGAGATAGCTATTGCATAGGGGCTGAACCCCTATAACTTAGTACCTTGAGCTAGAATAGGCGATATAGAATTGCTTCCACATTCTTAGTCTTTATCAATTCTTGGTATATTAGCTCTGAACATCAGGACAACAATTGACAACAAGGAATATTGAATGATGAATAAAGAATAAAGAATATAAAGCACACAAATAAAAATTAGCTAAAACGTCATTTTTCGGGTAACACACCAATTTTCGAAAAAAAGACAAAAATCAAAATGTTTCCATATTCTTGATTTTTTGGGGGTAAAGATATTGTTCACTACCAATACCACCCCATAAATGCCAAGTAATTCGACCCTTTTTAGTAGAAGTCCAAATCTCCAAAATCATCAGTAAATGGGAGCAACTGCAACTGGTGCCCCCCCCCCCACCGCCCCTGGGAAAAAATAAAAGTGACCAACAATGACACAGAGACAGAGACATCTGGTGGGAATTTGCAACAACACTAAACTGAAAAGGCCAACGCAGTGCTGCCATCTATGAAATAAAAGCCATACTCACCAATAAATTACCGCCAAAACAGAATGGCTGGGCAAGAGAAAGCAATAGAAATTAAATATTTTGGGAATGAAGCCATTGTCATAGCAACAGATTAACCCAATAGAAAAAGCATTCAATTGAAATTTCTACCAAAGTACTTTGTGCATTATAACAAGACAAATACAATTAGCCTATAAGAAGTTGTCAGGGAAAGGGGTATTTATTCTGAGCCTATATATCTTTTTTAAATCTTTTACGTGAAAAAAGACTTAGTGTCTTGACGGAGGCGCCCAGATGTTTTTTATGTGAATTTCCCCAAATTCATGACAATTTTCGGGGACCCAGGCATCTGGAGCACCCGCTCTATAAATACACGTACGTCATGACAATGACAAAATGACAAATTCCATTTGTTCCACTCAGTATTTTCAAACAATAGATTTGGTGTTCTTCCTGCTAAAACAACCAACATATTACTTTTTTCAAAACATTTCCTGAATGAAGTCCAAAGGTTAAAGCTTTGAGAAGGAACAATAAAAGAAGTCAAGTATGTCAGTGGGCATGTGAAACTGAGTGGAAAAATAACAATGAATGTTACATCATCAATTTTATTTGGGCTAAATCCACTGCATAACTTCTATTATTGACGTTTACACCATATGCATTTGAGCCTTGATATTTTCAGGCCTGGCGCTGAATCGAACCATCTTCCAGAGTGGCCCGCCTCGAATACCTGGATTCACAAATCACCAAAGTTTTTGATTTGACCTACTTTTCATGGTCACAGAGGTCAAATAGCGAAAATAGACCGCTATTGGTTTCCGAAGTATCTGGACCAGTATTGTCACTATTGATGGGTTTGGTCCTTTGTAAACAGAGCTTTAGTCATTGCCATGTTTTGCAAAAGCAAAAACATCTGCATAGGTCTACATTCAGAGCATGTTTCTAACCTAACTCTAGAATTTGCAAACATTTGGAGGAGAGGGTCCAAGATACACCATGCCAGATCTGGCCAGTTTGAGACAGGGCAGAGCCCGAATTGTTATGGGGGGGGGGGAGGGGGTAATTCTTGATAGTTGTACTACATTTGCACCCACAACCACATTATTAATGCGCATAAAACGCCAAGATTGGACAGGTGACCTGTTTTTCCAAGATTAATTGGATCTCATGCCATTGAATTGTCAAGATGACTTTTTCCACGAGCTTTGCCTTTCATCTGAGTCAACCCCAATACTGTGTATGCTCAAGTTTCCATGTTTTTAATGAGGAAAATACAGTTCCTCGTCTTGGCGGACACATAGCAATGCCTGGCCACACTGTCTTGACAAAGAGAATTTTTAGTCACTTTGACATCTTGGCTTTCGATGGCCATAACCTTTTAGCAAGTGTCCCAAATAATTGAAAATCGTAATCGAAACAGCTGAAATTAAAATGGATCTTTTCCATTTACCACGATATTCCCAGATGAAACATCGCCTTTATTGGCTCTCATGGACTACCAAACAAGATCAACACGAGAATCAGGCACACAGTTTTTGCATTGACCTGCACTGAAAATTGCAGGTCAATGAAAACTACCTAAATTGCCCTATCATAATTTGCTGCTTGTAATAATAGGCCTACCAAGTAAAACAGTCGGCCTAACTTCATTGTACAGTATAAAGCTTGGGAGCAGTTATGGTCTAATAGGCCTACATAGTGGTCCAGACATCGATAGTGAGATCTGATTATCAAACTGTGAAAAGATTAAAGAGTTTTGAGAGATTACCACTGGTCACCAGTAACCAGGACCAGATTACAGCTGGAAGACAACTAGACAACACACCATGAATATTTAATATTCTATCTTATCTAAACTGGATCTGGTCGAGAAAGCAACGCTTTTAGTGTATGGCGAATCAAACTGTTCTTCACCAGGGAGGAGACTATTCAGATACGACGCACATGCTAATTACCATCCACTAGTCCTCGATGACTATCCTGGCCGACAACCAAAAGAGTCAGCACCCAACCCTGGACAAGATGCCTGGATACACTTAAATGTCGTAGTCAGATAGGAAAAACAGCTTGTCAACAAAAAACAAAACACCATAATACAGTACATGTACTGTACATAACAGCATATGTACACTAGAACATTAACTGATCTGTCATATGCATGATATTCGATATTTCAGCAATAATATGTGGTCACAGGCCGATTTGGCAGCTATTTGCTCTATTTGACCACTGTCATGACTATTATATTGTTTGAGACCTGCCATGATGTTATTTACATGTTGTGACGATAGCTGAGCCTGTGTACATAGTCTTAATAGATTTGTGCTAATAAACAATATGAGGGACAAGAGGAGCCTGGGCAAAGGATCAAGTGTGTGCAGGGAGAGTTGACAGATGAAATCATACACTGGAAGTAAAAGACTGGGATTTGCGATCAAAGTATAGCTCCCCTTAACGGACATCACCCAAGGGGACAAGCATCATTTCAATCTCCAGAAAACATTTCAGGGGTCAATCAATCTTTTAGTTTTAATCGGTGAGTCTGGAGGAAACTGAAAGTCACAAACAGTGCACATACACAATGTATACATATGGCTCCAAAATGACACACACAGTAATATTGAATGAGAAATCATAAAGTCATTCCAGTCATATTTCTATCACAATGGATTCTTTGAACTCGAAGAATGACTGGAAAACATAACTGACATTCTTGACACCACAAGTCCAAATCACTGAACTTTCTTTATGCAGGTAACCTATTATAAACCCGGAAATATTCGGCGGCCATGTTATTCTGCCAAAGTCACCTGGACGACTCTAGCCAAAGCGCTTTGAGCAAGGACCAGTCCCATTACGACTCTTACCAAAGCGCTTTGAACAAGGACCTGTCCCATTACGCCTCCAGCCAAAGCGCTTTGAACAAGGACTTGTCACAGCTCTTGGCACTAATTGTTAATTTGTGGCCAGCGTAACTTCGTCAGACAGGGAAGTAAATGTAGTTCGAATTAGGGCAAAACCACATCTCGGTCAAACTCAAACAGATCATGTTTTATTTTTAGACCAACTGATTTCATAATAGCAACCTGTCTTTTTTCGTTTTTGAGACAGAATACAAGCCCGTTCGGAAAACCCATGTTGATTATAATCTGAATGACAACCTTAACTCAACTTTTCAAATATTTCATGCAACTATTTTTACATAGATCTCTAGTCTAACTCTATCCAACTTCCAAGCACATCACGGCTCAGGAAACCCCAAGCCAAAAAAACTTGAATCTCGCATTGGGTCATACAATCTTCAGTAGCCGACTAAAGGCAAATTGGAGATTTCCGAAGCGACGTCAAGTCACCTCGAAGATCATACTCTACGATACAAAATTCCTCATGCCCCTAACTATAATCTGCATGCCATACTGATGTTTAACTGAAGGAACCTTAAAGAAAGGGTTTGCCAGGGTTGGGAGTATCAATGGAGTCTCAGAACACAAGGACTGACTAAGGACAAGTATAGCTGCGTGCGGACGACCAGCACCAACACAGGGTTTCAGCGGAGGGTATGGGAAGCAGACATTCCGTAGCGATGAGACTGACGGATTGACATAACATAATGTAAAAAGTTGGAAAGTACACCTTTCTACTGTGCTGACAGGATCAAGGAGCCTGCTCTGCAAATCATCTCAAACGCCACATCTTCAATGACTGCTTAAAGGAATTGAAATATCTGCCATTCTAAGACAGTTTATTCCAAAGGAAAGGGCCACTTGCTGAAAAGCTTCTGTCCCCATACGAGGTCCTGGTCACTCTGGTTGCCACACGGGGCTCAGAGCAGACGATTTTCCATGGCGAGAAGATTTGCGAGCAGAAGCTGTCGGTAACCAGCTGCCCCCCATTGCTTACAGCAATGCAGCGGAACCTTACGAGACTTCCAGCAGCCAGTGAAGTTGCGGAAGGACTGGTGGGATATTATTGTACTTACGTGTTCTGCAAACAAGTCTCGTTGCCGTGTTTTGAATACGCTGGAGAGATGCATAGTCTTCTCCATAATCGTAAAGCAGCCCATTGTTGTAGTCAAGCCAAGAAGTTACAAGACCACTAACGGCATTCACTGCAGGGCTGGTCAACATTTGACTTATTATACAGTAAAAACCTCTCTACTAAGGACACCCTAGGGACTGATATATGCTGTCCTTATGGAGAGGTGACCTCATAAGAGAGGTTAAATTTAATGGAAACAACCTACAGTGTATTTGTGTCCCAAACTAGTGTCCTATAGAGAGGGTGTCGTTAGTAGAGAGGTGTCCACAAGGGGAGGTTCCACTGTATATGATATTGCTCTATCACAACTTGGGATATTCTATACCAAATCTTTCTTTCTACAGCAGGAAAAGTCTCATCACTGATGCTGATATACCTAACGCTAGCATTCCAAGAACAATAAAGAGACAACACCTTATAATTGTTGTAGGGGGCTTCCTCGGCGATTGAGGACAAACGAGGATGCTTGCACACCATGGCCTGGAAAAAATCAGCAATGTCAGTCTTTAATCTGGAGAGAATGGCATGCCTCATCATGTTCTAACATTTTTACAATACTTTTTAAAGAAATCCGATGGGTGTAAATAATAATTTCACATGTTTTTTGAATCAACTGGTCAAGAGGAAAAGTTCTGGAGAATCATACTGCCAGAGAGCCAGGGAGAATGGAAAGCATGGTTAAGTACCTTTCCCAAGCAAACCAACAAACATGTAACTGACACTGAAATTGAGATAGTGAGCAAGACAAAACAACTGTGGAAGGAGATGAAACATGACTTGGAAGGAAACAGTAAACTATCTTTATCACATTCCTTTCACTAGACAATTCGCAACTTGCTTTGTACTAGTACCTTGGACATGCTCATGTTGGACTAGAGGGGCTCCTGAGCAGTGATTACTCACTCAGCGTACCACAGCAATGAACTAACATCTCTTCAACTGAACTATCAAACGCTATGATCACTTAATGCACATCTTTGACTATTCCTTCTGTATATGGTCAGTAGGAAAGGCATCTCGACACATAAGGCTCTGAGATCGCAAAGTCCCCTTTAAATGAGCTCTACTGTCTGGGGTACTGTCATTCTGAACCATCAGAGAATGAGCCCAGTGCTCTAGTCTAACCACTCAGTGACTCTGCCACTGGTCTCTCTGTTCTCAGTAGCCAAAGTGGTGAGTCCATCCCAAGCTTTTTTGAAAGAGAGTGAATTATAATGCTCAATTCTCAAATCTTCAATGACATCAGATATTTGGATGCACAAACACAATTATTGTTGTCGGCTCATTTTTTATCTTGACATGGAGGGAAGGACACCATTGTGAGCACTTGACTTAAAAACCATAAGTCACAAGAATAAGAAAAGGAAGCATCACATCCTGCTAAATTTCTGCAAGACAATTTAAAAATAGATCTGGAAATCACTGGAATGAAGCCAAGTTGGTTGAAATTCTTGCATGCCTGCGTACAAATGGCATCTAATAAGAAAGTTGTGAGGGGGCAAATGTAGAAGGAGTAGATCCCATTGTATTTGGCATAAATTGTGGCTCAACCAGACCACCAACAGGAGGAAGACCTTTTTTAGGTCACCTGAAAAATGTTAGCATCCTTGACTTCCTGGTTACCACGCTAGCCCTCTTACAAATACAATGTATGGCACCATCTCCATACCCTTCGACTCTAAGTAAAGGAGATATTTTATAAAAGAAAGGGCAAAAGTAAGAAAGAATGGTTTAAGAAGATTTGTCTGAAAACAAGAAAAAAATTGGGCAATTGAGGCATGACACACCATGTGCTTCCTGACAAGACGTCAAATGACGGAATCTCTGACTGATTCCACGCATACTTTAAACAAGTCATGATCCAATTCAACCAAATTAATGACAAATTTCTGACCTTCAAGTGAATAGGAAATTTCTCATAATTTTCTATAAACTGACAATCATGTCCGGGTGTTTTTCTAGTAAGGAGGACAAAAATCTGAGTGATGGCTTGCCATTGAAAAAGTTTTTAACTTTTTGGTCAATATGGTAATCAGCTACATTGTAGCAACTCCCAGTGCGAACTTCTTTCCTTTACATTAACTGAGTCCCACATTCACAAGTCCTTTATCCCAGCCTGAGTCCCACATGTCCTACTGTACATTCACAAGTCCTTTAGCCCAGCCTGAGTCCCACATGTCCTACTGTACATTCACAAGTCCTTTATCCCAGCCTGAGTCCCACATGTCCTACTGTACATTCACAAGTCCTTTATCCCAGCCTGAGTCCCACATGTCCTACTGTACATTCACAAGTCCTTTAGCCCAGCCTGAGTCCCAGATATCCTACTGTACATTCACAAGTCCTTTAGCCCAGCCTGAGTCCCAGATATCCTACTGTACATTCACAAGTCCTTTATCCCAGCCTGAGTCCCACATGTCCTACTGTACATTCACAAGTCCTTTATCCCAGCCTGAGTCCCACATGTCCTACTGTACATTCACAAGTCCTTTAGCCCAGCCTGAGTCCCAGATATCCTACTGTACATTCACAAGTCCTTTAGCCCAGCCTTTTAGAACAAAGCACTCTCGATTTAGCTGCAAAAATTTTGTATTTAAAGACCTGAGGGTAAAAATCTATTATTAGGTTGAAAGATGTAAACTTCAATAAAGAAACATGAGATGTTTACTTTACTACCCTGTGAATGGGGGAACGTGCATGTGGAATGAGAGGGTTTATACAGATTTGTTCCATTTTTACTGGTCATATGTAATCTCCTTTATCTTTAAAAAAAAATTCACATGAAACACAGCGATGGGAAAGAAAAACAACTGTCTGTACATGAACTGCAAAAGCATCACGCAAATGAGCGATTTTAATTGGAGATTTTCAGCAAAAGTTCTTAGCTCCCGCTGTTCTTCGTCACTGCCTTTGCGTGAGTGGACCGAGGAGCGAACAGTAACCCCCAATTTCCACAGAATGCAGTCGTTAAAAGTGCCAGTTGTTTCCTTAGAAAGATGCTGGCAAAGGACTACAAGCAAAACCCATTGTTACTTATTAGGAAGTGATGCACGGGCTGAAGAAAACAGGACTGTTAGGAAGAGGTTTACAGTACACACAGTTTTTCACCAAACCCAGGCCTTTCAATTGCATACATCCGTAGACTTCACACTGTTTAAAGGTTACAATTAATACATTGTCCCCAAATTATAATAGAAGAGTTTTTTCACTGGACTTTTATTCAAAAAATTTGTCCTGTTTTTACTAGGGATAACTGAATGAACCCCATTTTCCAAACCTCAATTTTGCTCCTAAATCCCATAATTTTTTGCCTGAAAATCCCAAATATGCCATTTTTTGCTAGAGATAGACAGTAGTATCAAAGACATACTCTGAACTTTTGGCAACTGAAATTCTGAATAACTTCAGTACATTATCATGACAAGATGTCCCCAAATTATGCTGAATACAGAATAAAACCTACAAGGTGTGAAGGTGTACATGTAATTGAAAGGCCTACAACCCATTCCAATCCCCAGCACACTCTTTCACCAAGCAAAGTGTGTTAGTTCTTCTGGTTAATGATTCCTCCACTGAAACCTCAAGATGAATACGTTATTTACTTACTGAAGAATTCTATAACAAAAGAAATTAAAAAGTACATCAAAGAATGCAACTTGTATCATTTTTATAACTCTTTCTATTTTTCAATCAAAGATGACACGAATGATGACTTTGTCTATCACCTGCCTACAAGTGAATCTGCAGCACCATGAGTAAATTGATAAGGGCTTCATAGTAAGTGCCATGATTGGCACCAACTAGTACTAGGCTTTGTGCAGCAATGGTACACTTTTGAGATCGCCATTTGGGTGGTAGATTGATGTATTGCCATTGGTAACAGAGATTTTGCATGGCAGCTCTTTAATTGAGATTTATCAGAAGGTACTTGACAACATCAGGATGGTCAGCTGTAAGCAGCAGGTCCGGTCGCATCGACATTCACAACTCTGGAGACTTGCAAGACTGAAGCGGGTATCTGCATAGCCAGACGACGTCTCATAATTAGTTTCTATTCTATATTTGGTACCGGTACATGATAAAATATGAAGTATTTTTCGATAATAGGCATAACCTACAAATTCTGATAACCAGCCTGTCCTGAGGAGTGGTCGGTGGTGCCACTGGTTGGGCAACATATGATATCCTTCACTTCTTTAATAGGCCAGCTAGTATAAATCAACACAGTAACTGACAGTAAACACTTTCATTGCTGTCAAGTAGTAAGTGTTATCATGACAATTCAACCCAAATAGTGACATAGAATTTAAAAAATATAGGCCTGCCTAGTATAGACCAACAGTACACACACACAGTCTCTGACACAGACAGTGCTTGACTTAGTGCATTTCACTGTGCATCAAGCCTGCAGTTCCATTTCTGAAGTAGACACCGAAAATACTTACCGCTCTAAACACAAAACGCCAGGCGATCCGTGAACTCTTTCGCTCTGGGGGAGATTTAACTAACCACCCTTTGACAATCACTTCTTCAGAACTCATCCCTTCGACTTCAATCCTTCACATTTAGCAAATATTTACATGGCAAAACCAGAAATTGGGAAGTCACCAAAACAGGAAGTTACTGCAATATGGCGTAGGGAATCCCTGTGGTGACGTCATGGAGTCCGCTGAAACAAGTACTCCCATTCGCTGAAAGTTTAAAGGTACAACAAATTAGACCAATGAATTTACTGCTTTTGCAATTCTATGGTGATGGTAATTGATTGGGGTTTCCCAATTAATCCAGTTTCTTTTATGAGGAAATATGCTTTTTTTGTGTTTTCCCACATGAAAATGAGTAAACATAGTAATTTAATAGCATATCTGATATAGACTGAATATCCTTCAGTTGTAAAATAGATGGTGAGAACTGAGATTAAGCCGAAAAAACAGGATTTTTCAGGACGACCCCGTTGTGTTGTGTTCTGATAGACAGGTATGAGGTAAAGTCCAGTCTGGCTTGACCGGTATCAATAGCTAGGCCTATTGTTGTGTTTTTAAGACAGTTTGCCTTAATTCAGCGTCTAACGTTTGGAGGTCTTACTCGATCGTCTATCGCCGTAATATAATTGCTGACATCGACATCATTGCATATCGTCTGCAATGATGAAACAGCAAAAACATGAAGTATCGCTTGCAATTCTGGCCTGTTATTGAAAGTAACGTCCCAAATACTACAATCAAGATATACAGACCGGGGGAGCTGGCTGTACGTACCCATAAGTCTTTGCGGTAGTCTCGCGCGTACCGGATATAACCCATCAAGCTTTTCTCCTTCAGAGAAATACTGCGTTGCGCTCAAGTGCCTTATAAGGCTGTGAACAAAATTAACGTTCGACCAATGAGAAAGCCACATTACCCTGCATACGAGGTTGGACGCGTGATCACTAAATGACAAGTAAAAATAGAATCAGACCACATGTTTCTATATGTCAGAATGCTGCCGTTTGCTGTAGTACACGTGTGTTGTCCAAATTTTCGATTTCAAGCAAGTTTAAGGCCAACCTCGTGTCCACCAGACTAATGCATAATTGGCAGTTGAGCGCAACGCAGTATTTCTCTAAAGGAGAAAAGCTTGATAGGTTATATCCGGTACGCGCGAGACTACCGCAAAGACTTATGGGTACGTACAGCCAGCTCCCCCGGTCTGTACATCTTGATTGTCGTATTAGAAAGGAATAAGTCTTGTGGCAAAAATAGGTCATAAAAATTTAGTCTCGATTTAAAATCTGGCAACAGGCAGGTCCACAGTCACAGACTAAATCGCAGTGCACACAAGCCATTTAAATTTCAGCTACCTGCGATTTAAATTGCTTGCACATAAGGTTTCCAAAACTAGGCCTCCTGCTTGTAGAGTCTGCAGCTAAGGTAGAGGATGTATCGACAAACTGACGTCGATCTGTCAAGGTGCTAATCTACCTTTGACCATCGACCACTTGATTCAGAATGAAGTGATTTCCTTTATCTTTGCTCTGACACAGATTAATTTATAAATATATATGCCAGGGACACTGTAACTAGTACTTTCAGTTCAGAACTAAACACTAAAAAAACACAATACCTGGAAACTGTATTTCCTGACTTTGTTTGTTTGTTTGTATTCCTAAATCACTACATACAAATGTAACATCAGGTGCAAGTATGATGCAATGTATGTAGACCTATATGTCAACCAAAGTCAATTTCTACCAGTTTTTGTTCTTGTGGAGTACCAGTTCCAATGTCAGAGATTCAGTGAAAGGCTGTTGAAATAATTTTATTTCTATAAGAACAGAATGACCTACTTGTTCAATGGTTCAATGCATTTTCAAAGGTTCAGTGGTAATTCTCACTTTCTATTTTTGTGTAGCCTAAGTAAGAAATTGCAAATGGTAATTTTGTTTTGGCTTCATTCCGTAATTTAAAAAACTTTTATCAAGTACTTTATTCAAAACAGATCTTGACTCATTTTCTCCTCTTCTTTCAGACACAGGTATTCTTCCTATTCATGTATAGACGGTGAAAATGAGCTCCCAGCAAGAATGGCAATGTCTGCTGTGCACTTACTTCAACAAAGCACGGGTCAACAAATGTGAAATATGTAATGCTACCAAACCAGTGAGTTCTCCAAGTGATGATGAAGATATGGATGAGGAGTATGGAACAGGACAAAATGAAATGAATGGCATCGGCATCAGTGGGCAGAGACCAACCCCACTGCAGGGAAAAGGCCGGTTGGACTCGAAACAAAACATCTGGGTGTGTCGGCGCTGTACTTTAGAAAACGGATTCGCTTCATCTAGATGTAGCGCTTGTGATACTCCGCGTGTTTCAAATGTACCTACAAGCCTACCACCGATACCTGGTGCTACGCCAGCGACCTCTAACAATGGTAAAGCAACTACACCATCAGCCCGCTTGTCAATTGGTGAAGCCTTTACATCTGTTTTAAACAAAGCACGTGATCTCCTTCCGTCTATTCGGCCGAATGATTCACCAACATCATCTGGTAGTTCGGGACAAATGCCTGACGAACATTGGACTTGTGAACATTGCACTTTTAGCTGTAACCCTGTCTGGTCAGAGAAATGTGACACTTGTGACACACCTAGACCAATTAACGGCATGGTTCCAAAATCTCCAGTTCAAATGGAAAACAATTCTGTGCGCTATCTTCCAAAACCAAATGTTAGTGTCGTCAAACCTGCTGTATCTTTACTCGATACCAAATGTCATGAAGGTTGGCAGTGTAGTAAATGCACTTTTGTCAACGATGTTAAAAGCAAAAAATGTGAAATGTGCAATGCAGACTCGCCAGCTAAGATCAGTTCAAGGCCGTCTGCTAGTTCAACTTTTATTCCATCGGCAACAAGTTCTGTGATTCCTTCTGCACCTTCTGGGGACATTTGGCACTGCCCTAAGTGCACCTATATGAACAACCCAAGGTCTCGGAAGTGTTCGCAATGCAATGGTGACCCGCTTGCCCCAGTTTCCCCCCCTGAAAGTCGTCGGCAGTTACAGCGGCAAGAGACAGTTTTGGTTGATCAACTGCGTCAAACGGAGGAAAAAAAGGCTCTGGATCAAATGGAGGAGATCATCACGTTTTGTAAGGAGGTGAGTTACCTACCATTGATACCAAGATACCAAGCAAAAGAAAGTTTGGAAAGAACTGATCTCACATTACATGCATTAGTTACATTATGTAACTCTTTCCAAAGCTTGTGGCTTGTAAAATTGAGTTGACGACAGAACACAGATTTTCATTTCAGTATCGTGTTTTACTTTGTATCATATTGTATTTCTACAAAAGTGTTGGGCCCTAATATTCTAAAAACAGTTTGCCTACAGATTCAAAGAAAGTGATAATCTCGATTCCAAAAGGCAAGAATCCAAATCCAGTTTGTCGATTTGAATTCTTTGTGATTTTATTTTTGAAGTTCAGTTGGCTTTCCAGAAATGACAAATCATTCAAACCATTTTTATTTTTGCTCTGTTTACATTCAGGTGTTCCTTCTCATTTCAGAACGGCCATTCTTTTGTTGATGATTCATTCCCACCCTTTCCGTCCTCGCTCTACCTGGACCCACAACACCCGTCGTCTTCTCATTATGTGCAATGGCTGGCTCCGAGCTCGATTGCACCAGACCCAGTCCTTGGCTCGGAGCCATGGCGTGTGTTCAGGTCCCCTCGACCATCCGACATCAATCAAGGCTTATTGGGAAATTGCTGGTATGTGTGCGAGACTAGTTAAAAAATGTGATGATCGAGTCACATGTACACGTGTTGAAATATCAGACGTTTATTTGTATTTAACCAGTTCAGTGTGTTGTGCAAGACTTCTTGAAATTAAAGCGTCGGGTGTCTTCATGTGTTTAATATCAGACCAGTTCAGTGCAGTTGCTGGTTCTATAAGGCAGTGTCTCTGTTGCATTGACACAAGGCACATTTTGTTATTGTTATGCATGCATTTTTTGATCATTAGAAATCACCTTCTAATTGACACTAATTGACAGGTTCCTGTCATCGCTAGCTGTAATCGCTGAGAGGCCAGAGCTCGTGGAAAAGGTGATGCTAACCAAGGAATTCAGTCCCCATGGTGTTTATGCCGTCAGACTCTGTAAAGATGGCAAATGGACCACGGTTGTGATAGACGATTTATTGCCCTGTGATGAGAGAGGGAGGTTGCTTTATTCAAATGTAAGTATCGGCCGCAAAAATGACTACACTCCCAAATATGGAATTGTACAAATCGTACAAAGGCTGTACTTCTCATATTACAGACACTTTATAACATGGCTTTTTCCACATTAACTGAAAATCAGAGGCCCAAAGATCAAAACTTGGAAAAATAACAGCTCTTAAAAAATTTGATGTAAAATTCTTTTTCTGAAGGGAGTACTCCTTTAAGAACTGCCTGCAATTGCAAGCTGCTCATTTGTCCAAATCTCGATTGCAGGCTAGTCGCCGCCAGCTCTGGGTCCCACTCATTGAGAAGGCGTTGGCCAAGCTGCATGGGTCCTATGAGGCTCTTATTGCTGGCAAATGTATCGAAGGTCTTGCCGTTCTGACCGGTGCACCTTGCGAGAGTATCCCATTACAAAGTAAGTTGTGACATCTTTCCTTTCGTTGAGAGATTTTGTTTGCTTTTGTTTACTTTTTGTCATGAAAAGAATGGTAGCAAATGCTAAAAAAGTTTAAAAAGTTCATTAAATATCTAAGATTTAGCATTTCAAGGTTATTTGAATAATGAACATGCTCAAATCTCACCTGTCTTAAAGAATAATTGATAACAATTGTCATTTCCTTTTCCACAGCAGGTAGCAAGGACCGTCGGGATGAACCAGTAGATGCTGATTTAGTCTGGGCACAGCTACTTAGTTCTCATGAATCGGGGTAAGTAGGAAAGTCACTCGAGATTATCTATATTTTTAGAATCAGGATACAATGTGCATCTATATGGGTAATGAGTGTGGCCCCAGTGAAGTTCTCACAAGGCAGGAAGACTGCTGGGCCCCAAGCAAAGGGTCTACCCGGGCGACTGAAGGGAAGACTACTGGGCCCCAAGCAAAGGGTCTACCCGGGCGACTGAAGGGAAGACTGCTGGGCCCCAAGCAAAGGGTCTACCCCAGGCGACTGAAGGCACCACTGCTCTGGAGTAACCTAGGAGAATTGTGCGGATGATGAACCAAAAACATAAAGTCCCCCCCAAGGATGCTACACTTGCTTCAGTGGAACGCCAAGGGGTCTGCGCTAAGAAGGTAGCCCCAATGGGGAGGGACTCCAGAAAGAAAATATTGTCTTCTGACAATTTGTTCCTGCATTTCTATACTTAAAATATTCGTCAACCAGTTCTTTTTTTTGCAGATATTTAATGGGTACGTCGTGCGGTGCTGGTAACATGAAGACAGAAGACGATGTATATGAGACAGTAGGCCTCCGACCACGCCACGCTTACTCCATCCTTGATGTGAAGTGTATCTGTGGAAACAGGTATGTATAACCTCCATAGCGGACACCTCTATTATAGACACTAGTTTTGGTCCCAAACTGGTTCTCTCCATTCAATTTGACCTCTCTAGGACACTTCCCTATTAAGTACAGCAGTACAGAACTAAGTATACGTTAACCCATGCAGGCCTGGCTGCTATTGCATGGAAGACCAGTATTTTGACCAAATAGACCATGAGGCTTCTTTGGGAGCACTTTGTTAAACTCGTCCTGTTTCTGTTGCAGATTACTGAGGTTGCGTAACCCATGGGGGAAGTTCTCGTGGAAGGGCGACTGGTCGGACACATCACGGAAGTGGGATGATGTCCCACCAGATGTGCGGAGCCAACTAATGGTACATGGAGCAAACGAGGGGGTGTTCTGGATGTCGCTTGGTGATATGTTGAAGTATGTAGAGCGTTGATTTCATACAAAATAGTGTTAGAAAGTTACACCTTTGGTTTCATTTCTTCATGAAATCGAACAGGTGACCAGAGGTGGCAAAGATTGGATCTTCTTGCCCTGGGATAGGCCCCAGGTACATTAAATCTCAGTTTTATGTCTCATTTATTTGGCCTTACTTTTATCATAACCGTGATGTTTGCATTATAAGCATGAACCACCCCTTATGCTTTTATTTCATTAAGATTATGTTGTCAAGATGATTTTAAACGCTAATTGACAAAGTAAGAAGTTTTCATCGTCCATCTTTTCCAGTTATTTTGACAGTATTGACATCTGTAAAGTTCGCCCCGGTTGGCAGGAGGTTCGACTAGATGGCGCTTTCCCTACGAATGGACAGGGCCCAGTGAGGGCGGCAGCCTTGACCATATTTGAGAACACGCAGGTTGATTTTAGCCTCTACCAGAGTGGGGACAGGTAAGGAATGTTTAGCTAAATCCCATGAATTTGATATGTTATTTTATAACATGCTTTATATTCATGCAATAGATGATGAGTTTATGGCAAAAATGATTCTCTTACTGCAAAGGTGTGTACAGATATCTCTATCGGAACCTTTGACCAATGAACCAGAGGAAAATGACTCAGGTCTTCTCCTTAAGCCACTATTATCACTTATAAATCTGTTGTCAGAAACAAAACATGGTGATCACGTGCCTTTTTTTTCCAGGGGAAAAGACGGTCAGAAACGTGGTATCATGGATCTGTGCATCCTGATCTTCCACGCACCAAGATCGTCTGCGGTTGGTGTCGGATCACTTGTATGTAACAGTAAGAGAGTCTTGAAGAAGTTTGTGACCTGTAACGCCATCTTGGAGCGTGGAGAATATCTTGTCGTATGCACGGCATTCAACCAGTGGACTCCAAGTAAGGTGCTAGCTAATCTCTGACATGCCAACCTAGGTGGTGCTTTCCAATTAATTAGAAAACCAGGGGAGTCTGTTTCAATTGTCTATGCGGCTTCTATCAATGACGAAGCTTATTTTGGATTAAAATGTGTGCCTGGTGACCACGGTCTCTGGGGTTTTTGCCCTCGGTTAATTATATCTCTTAAAAACAGCGGAAATTGCAGATAATTTTGTTCAAAATTGAACACAAAGGTGTTTTTCAGGGATCCAGGGAGTGGAAATGGTGCATTTTCGCAAATACGCTTTCCAAACAAAACTGCCTCTGTTCCATTTTTGGGGAGTTTGGAAGATTGTGGTATTGATGCATATTATTTATATTCTAGTGGTGCCGCTGGATGGTTTCCCGAAGTACGTCCTGGCACTACACAGCTCGAAAAAGATCATGGTCGAGCAGAAGTTATGTCCGGAACACACGCTAGCAGACGCTGTGATACGATTGGCTGCTGCCAAGGGAAGGCCACATGAGGTGAGAGCATGTACATACTAGGATGGTTGTGTGAAAAGAATAATGAAAATAATCAGATTCAAAGTGCAGGCTCCACTGGAGTTCACATGTTTTTAAGGGTCAGACGTAAATCAAGGGACGAACATGCTTGTTCTTTATGATGTGAAAATGCAAAGTGAAACATGAATCAAATACCCGGAGTTAGCCTAATGCACATGCCATCTTTTTCAGGGGCGCGAAGGAATGACGACATACTATTTATCACAAGGTTGGTCTGGTATCATTGTCGTGGTCGAGAACCGCCACCCTAACTATTACATCCAGGTGCAATGTGACTGCACGGAGAGTCATAATTTGGTGTCGACAAGAGGCAGTTATAAGACGGCTGACAGTGTACCGCCTCTTCACAGGTAAGACTTTATCCGCTTTCACATAATCAGGTCCAGCAGATACTCGGCATTCCGAGTTTTACAAAATGGCTGCCGATACTCAAAAACTCGAGGATGCCATACTATTGTTGGCTTTAGTTGGAATTGCGTATTTTTGTAATCAAACAACATCCTTCTCAACTTACAGTCCTCTTTTTAATGCGGTCTTTTGTTTGGCATGAATTAGGCATTCGATATGAGTAACCTCAGTCTTACATCTCATTCAGAGGAAGAAGCAATGTATGTTGGGCGTCTTGCTCAAGGACACAATTCACAAAAACTCATCTTTTCTTTCAGTCAAATCCTAATTGCATTATCGCATTTAGAGGCGAGTGAAGGTTACACGGTCTCGCATCGGTTGCTGCACAGGATGTCGCAATATCAGGACCTTGGCGAATGGAGTAGTTCTCAGGATTGCCACAACGTGCCAAGACTATCGCCTGACGTCTATGGTCTTCATCAACCCCGTCCATTATAAAAGAAAGCAGACGATATCAGTGATGTTATTTAAAGACATCATGGACTGTTGTCCTTGTGCTACCTCTGACTGTGCCATCCACTGGCATCCATTCAATACTTCTTTCAAGCTATGCCAGCTGTTGTTACTATCCTACAAACTTTTGATGTGTCACAGTCTAGTCAGCATGATGAGGATGATCCACCAAACGTGTCGGGAATAAATGTTGTGACATCATGGTGGCCGAAGAAACCTGTTTGTGACTGTATCGGGAAGCCATTGGATTGCCCGCCTAACTATATTTTGTTGATGGCCATCATAAAATATATATTTGTTTGGAGGACTTGTCCTTCCGCAAATTTTTCTGATGGTCTTTCTGTGACGAAGTTTTTCATTGTGTTTATGACGATGAATGGTGGGAATTCATGAATAGAACTTGTGATCGTAAGCTGAGGCTTTATGTTGCTTTCTCTGCAAGTTTATCTGAATGTTGAGGAAAGTGGTCAACCTTCATTTGTGTGGACTTCTCATATCTTTTTATTTTATGTCTCTGATTGATATAGATATCACGTTGTTTTAAGTACTTCTGAATCAAAACTAGTGATTTGGTAATCCGAGTGTTGTCTCCTCGTAAATATGGTGCGTCAGTTTGCAACATGGCATTCTGCATCTCTGTCCAATTTGTAACATTGGTGTATACTTGATCAAGGTGTAAGGGAACTTTGATTTGCAAAAGAAGGTCATAATATGTATAGATGCCTTTGCTTATTCATAATGCAGCTATTGATATTTACGTATGGAAGTTATTTTTGTGTAAGCTTTTGATTGTTTAAGCAACAATCAACAATGTATTGGACCTTATCTCCTTTTATACCCTAGAATGGGAGTCGAGAATTGGACTCCAACCTATGAACTTTTCTTCCGTCTGTAGTCAGGAAGATTCCTCCTCCTTACTATGTGAAAGGCGGCTACTTAGTAATTGGTTGTGGTCTCTACGGGGTGGATGATAAGTACCCTCCAACTCCGGGTAATATCTAGGGCACCAAGGAATTTCTGGATCACAAGACGTGAGAGTTAGATCTGTCGTTCAGTTGATTTTCTCACTTGGTTGTTTGAATAAAATATATATCTTAACATTACCTTGGTCTTTGTTAATTACTTAAAATATGGAAAGGTATTTCAGACAGCGATCCGTCTTCTGTGCGATTGATGCATGGACTTGCGGTTCAGCCTTTGCACGTTTGTCCTCAATCTGCTCAAACGAGCGATATTTGTCTCTGGGACATTTGATCATAATCACTGCGATGTGCAAGAGAGTCTGGCTTTGATCCTGATAGCTGCTTGCTGTGATCACCGATAGTGACCAAGGCACTGTCAGTCCCAAGGGTGTCCTTGATACAGAAGTTCTACCTTACCACATCAACAAACAGCAAAACTTTTTTTTATTCTTTCAATTCTTTTATTGATTTTCGTGTATTATACAGTGTAAAAATAAAATTAACAATCCAAATGTTCTTTATCCAGGAGCAGCACAAATAAAGCACATTAGGATCACATCTCCTAAACACTATCAATGAAAGCCCCACTATATTAAGTATATTCATATTATGAACACACCTCCTAAATTGTACCAATTGAAGCCCCAAAGTATTAAATTTCAAGACATAGGATACATTGTTTCTCTGAATAAATAATTAGGTCGGGGTCAAGGTTATAGAAACAACAGAACACTGATCAACACAATTATAGTCAACCCACACAACTGCCCTTTTTATAATTTAAACTGCAGAAAATTACTGCCAAGTTGGCTGATGTGGTAACCCCTCTTTTGTACAGACAGACAACAGTGACATGAACAACCAATCTGTCTCCACCTGCCAAGCTCAGAGTGACATGTGCCTGGTATTGCTGTGACAGCCATCACAAGTGTCTTTGAGATCTGTGGTCGATTACCCTGTAACCATGGGCTTACTGACAGCCATATCCATCGTGCTTTCCTCTGACCCAGCTTGGCGTTTTTCCGCAAGATTTTTCAGGAAGAATTCACCTGGAAAAATGATGTGGACTATTAGCACCCAATAACTGCCACTTGACAAAAAAAGTCATGACCAAAAAAGTCATGACTGAAATGATGACTACAATGATACCAAATACAATCTAATACGGTGGTCTCAATGCAACAAACAAGATGCAAGCTTCATAATCCAGGAGGAGCACAAAAAGCACATTAGGAATGGTTACAGAAAATAGTAAAGGAGCAAATAAGAGAAGTTCCCTCAAAAGAGAGGTGTCTCCACCTAAGCAAGCTCCACTCTATTTTCTTTGAGGAGATTTTTTGATGAAGCGTTAATGATCCTACCTGCTTTATATGAAGATCTGACTAGCGCACCACTTGCTGTATAAGCAAAACCCAACTTCTCACCGACTTTCTCCCAATGGTCAAATTTCTCTGGCGTGACGTACTCATGGACTTTCAGGTGTCGCTTGGTCGGCTGCATGTACTGGCCGAGTGTCAGGCAATCAACATCTATTGCACGGAGATCTGGGAGGTAAAATGGAAGCATTTTCATAAAGTTTCTTCAAATAACTTCAGTGTTTGGGACAAGTAGTTTCAGGTAAAAGTCTACGATGTATGAAATAGTTTGGTACCGAAAATTACCCTCGTTATCAGGTTGACATGATCAGTATCAGAGTATTACCACCCAATAGATAAAAAACTATTATAAAGAACGAATTTGGTGGCACCTATGTAATGTAAGCGCTTTAACAAGGATGCTTCTGTCGGTAATTATTTTGTCATTTTCGTAGAGTAGCTCGATGAATTCAATCTTGTCACAAACTGTCACACTTTTTGCATGAGAACTGGGGTTTTCTGCTCAACTTGGACACATTCTAAAAATTACCCCTATAGTTTAAATTCTAAGCTGAATGATTTGGAATTCTTACCTTCCATTGTTCTCATGACCTCGTCATCAGTCTCGCCCAAGCCAAGCATAATAGACGTCTTGGTAATTAAACTTGGCTTGTATTTCTTGACATGCTCGAGCACAGAGAGAGATTGTGTGTAATTGGCTCGCGGATCTCGAACCAATCTGAAAGAGAATAAAAATATTAGATTGAAGAAATCTGCTAATTGCAGTTGGGGACGATAGGTAGAGATTTGGAGTGTGGCTAAGTATTACACAGTGACCAAGAGCTTGAAACCAACTAACAACTAAATTCAATAAACATCAACTCACGCTTGTAATTCTCTGACTGTTTCGACATTGTGAGCATAAACATCGAGGCCAGCGTCGGCAACGGTCTCAACTTGCTTCAAATCTCCACGAAAGTCCGGCGTTAAACACTCCACACGTATTCTGGGGTCCCTTGTCTTAATCTGGCGAACCGTTTCTGCGAAATGTCGAGCTCCACCATCTGGGAGATCTGAAAATAGAAATGAATATGGGGAAATCATCAACCGGTGAAAAATTTAAAGTTAGATGTTAACAGGCTTATATCAACTACATTGGTCTGAAATCAGGAAATCAAAAACCTACCGAACAACTTGAAATCAACCAAGTTAGAAACGCTCTTTGTCAGAACCATGGTCGGAGAAGATAAAAGCACAAAAGCACAAATGTGACTAAGTCCGCAGAAATGAATATTACAAAATGAACTAAAACTGAGGTGTGTCAACGTTGGCAATCAGCAAGTTTCTGATGCAACAGGATTGAGATTGTGTTCTTATAAAGGCGTTGCCAGGATCAACCACCAAGGATTTCCTGATTGGAGTCAGCGACCTAACACTAATCTCGTATATCTGATTGGCTTCCAGGGTGAAGGATAATCCACCAATGCCAAGAAACTGAGCACAATTTTTCTCCACGAACGTGTTTGTTCTGATTAGCTTGTGTTTCTCTTTGTTTCCCCGGGTGCCACTGGAGGTTATTGGCCTTTCCTGAACGCGTTTCTTGAGCTTCTGGTCCTGGAGATAATGCTGTTATGACTGATGTGGCATCAAGCCAGCAGAAGTACCATTGTTGACATCTCAATCTTGTTAAAGAGATGTCAGGTCATTTGCCTTTTGAAAGAAATCAGAACACTCTGCACCATTTCAGCTCAGTTGATTCTACCATTTAAGTTCTCTTGCCATGATTGAAGATGACCTCTGTTAGTTCGGTGACCGCCACAGTAGCAACCAGAGGTGAAAGAGTTCACAAGAACTGGAAGAAAGCTAGTATTTACCATCTCTGTCAACTGACGTCAACACCACGTAATCAAGACCCCAAGCAGCTATGGCCGTTGCTGTGTTGACAGGCTCATTCGGATCGGGAGGAGGTGGTTTCCGTGATGTCTTTACTGAGCAAAATCGACATCCTCTTGTGCATTGATCGCCAAGGACCTGAAGAAATGAACGTAAATCATACATACATTTAACTGATTTAGAGGAATGGAAAGGGGAGATCCTTAATAAGAAGCAGTTGCAGATTCTTCAGATGGAGCTGTTGCAGGAATACGTTCATTGAAGGACACTTAGGGACCAGCTCAAATACCTTGAAGCGCCAAAATATGACATTTTGTGATCTAGGGGGGCCGGGTTAGGGGTTTCAACCAGTCATTTCGTCTCTACTTTTAAGCTACAACTGGAAAAAGTTGCAACTATACATACATAGATTCGCTGAGAATTCTACAGCATTTGATCCGCAGAGATTTAAATCGCTCATCTGCGGGCGCTTTAGGGCATCTGTCATACTCACCATAATAGTAGCAGTAGCTGTCTGATTTTCACCTCCTCCCCAACATTCTCCAATGTTTGGACATCTTGCCTCCTCACATACCTGAAATAAACACCCAGTCATCTTAGCCTTTAAAGTTTGAGTCGATTTTGAGAAAACTTACTCTTTACTAAAGCCATCGCAGGTCAACTTCCCCGGCGAGCCTGGTGGCCATTTATACACCTGGGTGGATGGAGAGAACCAAATAGGGTTAAGTGTCTAGCTCAAGGAGACAAAGACGAAACAACGGTGCAGAATGTTACCTCCTTGGAACACAAGTATTGTCATTACCGTGTTTAGCTTTAACTTCCGCAAGGAGTTTTTTACTTTGGTGTAATTCTTCCCAGCTGGTATCTCTGTCTTCAGCCAAGGGGGAAGACGCAGCCTGAAATGATTGTAAGCAAAGTTACAGTGTTGTTACTCAAACATGTATCTAACAATGAAGAATGGGGGAATACGGTGAACCTGGTAACATTCACGGCCATTTTATTTGGCAGTTTTGTGAAGACACAGTCCGAGTCACTACTAGGCCAATGGCAATAAACCAAATTGGTTCCAAACTGCAGGGGCATGGAAAAGCGGTCATCCCTCCTTGGAGGCAGAATACTACCTGGAGAAAAACACCTCCCAGTGCAGAGTGAACACTCAGAGAAGACCAAATGGCAAAAATAAGTGTTTAGGCCTACCTCTCACCCTTTTTCCTAATCAAGTTCCCCGAGTAGCTCAGACTTGGCGAGGCATCGCCGGATATGAAATCTCCTAGGTCTGGTCCATTGGCAATTTTGTCTTTCTTCTCTTTAGAAAGTGTGGCATAGCCTCCAACACAGACAACTGCTCCACTTTGCTAGATCAGATAAAAGTAAATGTTGTTTGATATAAAAAAGTTTGAAAAAATGGCTTCATTCTGGCAGATTATTCAATATTATTGTAAATTTTGCGAGACTCAAAGCGCAACATCGACTCAACAAATCATCTGTTTGAAAGAGTAACCAACAAGATAACTTACTGTAATAAATTTATCTACGATCGTACTTATGAAAGGTTGACAAAGAGAATATTTCTGATGTAAATTCAGAAGATTGTAGCTTCTGCCAGCCATGTTAAACGCCATGGTGAAAGTGTCCGCTCCGTGACCTTTTCGCCCCCAGTCGTTTCGCTCCATATCGAAGTCGTTTTGCTCCCTGGGACTTTTTGTTGGGGATGGTACAATGAATTATTGTTTTATAATGTGGCTTGAATTTACACCATGCTCACCATGGTAAAACCAAGTCACCATGGTGAAATACTAAATAGAGACATATTTTCCTAAGGATTGGCACGGGTTATCATGTAAAAACACTCGATCACAAAAATTAGATATAGAGATCAATGCCTTTTATTCAACTTCAAGCATTTTGTCATTCTTGATTGTTGAGGATTACTAGTACATGTACGGTTAAATACTAATTCCCGGCCTACCCCGACCTTTACCGACTTGCGGAAAATGCTGCCAAAATATAGTGTTTTTATCATCAGAATATCTATATTTGTACTGTTTACATACAGCACGTCTGTTCAAGACTTTTGAACGATGCTAAGTTGAGCAAATCTTGGG